>NC_067299.1:4727500-5435000 GCF_020740795.1 Apus apus | reverse complement strand
CCTGGGACAAAGCTGGGGCTCTCTGCAGGTGAGTTTCTATTCCATGCTGCTGTCTCAAAGTCCTAGGCTATGAAATACAGCTGAGTTTAAATTTTTTTTAAATTTTGTTTTACCTTTAAGAAAAAAAAATAAATCCATATAATAACTAAGCACAAATTCATGACTTTCAATAGCATTCAAATCTCCCCCAGGTTAGGCTTCTGGCTGGCCTCAGCTGGAGGAGGTGCTAGTAAATCAGCACTGGGGAAATGCCCTGGTGATATTTTCTTATTCAGCATTTCGGAAGTAAATAATATAATCAGTTAAAATCATAGAATCATAGAATCTGGCTGTCCCAGCCCAACCCACAGCATCCCTGTGTGGGGCTTTGCCATCCGGTTTGGAGGGCGCTGAGCAATGCAGCAGTGGTCACCTTCCTTTCAGAGCCAATTTCCCCATTTATAGACTATAATCAGTAAAATGCGTGTACTCCAGTACCTCCAACGGGGTGGCTTTGGACCCTCCTCCAAAGGACCTCATCAGCAGGGCAATGGCCAAGTGGTGCTGGAATGAAGGAGACCAGGCGCAGCCTGGAGTCACAATCCTGTGGTAAAGCCAGTACAAATGGATTCCTGCTCTGAGTCCTTCTGGCTCCACTGGGAGACCTGCCCGCAGCCAGTCCCCTGGGACCTCCCCAAGGCCACCCTCTGCCATGCCCTCTTTGGGGTGTGCTGGCCATGGGCGCCTGCACGACACACACACCAGTCATTTATCCGTGACTTCCAGGCATCCGGCAGCTCAGTTGGAGCTACCGCTACGAGTGGGCTGACGGATGTCCGGAAATCCAGGCACGGGGCCAAAGTCCACGAATTCTGGCTGGGCAAAACTTCCAGGCTGGGAAACCTGGACATATGGGAGCTCCTGTCTGTGCCATCACAGGGCTGAGCCAGGAGGGCAGGAGCAGGACAGTCAGGACATCGCCGGGTTGTCAGAACTGTATCTATTTTCAGCTCTGTTGGTACCAGGAGGGAAATGTGTATGACACAGAGTAAGGCGGGTAAGCTGTTTTGGGGGCTGGGGGACCCCAGTGCAGCAGGCAAAGATTATATTATGATTAATCAAATTAATGTACAGTACATCATCAACACTAAAATTTTCAGAAGAGGCGTGTCCAACTTGAATGTGTGAGGTTTGATTCCTGTTGATTAGAATGGGCTAATTTCCTACAGAAGATATAATTATTTTTTTCCTGCCTTTTTTTTTATTAATTCCTCTGACTCAGTGAAGCATTTTGCTCTACAGCTCTGGCAAACCTTTCTGCACAGCTCTTCAGACTCCTTCTCCAGCCTGAACCAGTCTTTCTACAAAGCAAGGGCCTGACCCAGCAAACCCTGGTACTGCCCATGGTGTTCCCTGCCTGGAGCAGACCGTTGGAGACCAATGAGATGCTCCAAGACTCTGCTGCTGCAGGAAAGGCCCCAGGAGAACAGGGGACATCAGATGGCAGGAAAGTCTGACAAGGCTGCTGGCTGAGAGATGGGAAGTGCAGCTGGCAGAAACTTTGGGGTATTTTCCTCCCTTTATACCAGTACTGAAGCTGGCCCCATCCCTTCTGAAATGATTACTCCTTGCTATGCAGGTCACAGCACAGATTAAATACCCAAGCGCATTTTACTCTTGAAGTTTCAAAGACCTCCAAGTAGGTAAAACTGCATCATCCCACTCTATCCCAAACTCCATATGTGCCCAGAAACAATATTTTTGAGTAGAGGGCTGGGATGAGGTGCTTTCCCTGAAAACTCTTCCCAAACATCCCCTGCCCTTGTGCATATGCAGAAAGGGGCACACCACCTCCTCTGGTGAGGTCCCCTGGGAAGGTGACCAGGGGCACTGGGGACAGGGAGCAGCTTTGCCACGTGGATCATCTATCAGGCCCTGGACAACGCCTTTCAATGGGGATTTAATGATGATGAGCAGCAGACCCCGTCCTGCTTTTACGTCACCCCTGGGAGGCTGGGGAGAGACAGGCTTTCACAGTCGCCTTGCACTTTCCCTGACCCTTGAACCTCGGGGCCGGCACTTTTATGGGGATGAAGCAACACAGTTCCTGTAACCTGCCTCGGGGGCCCTGAAAAATTAGACTGAATCAAAGCAGAAAATGAGTTTTCATTTATCTTGTGATGATGCACGAGGTTACATGAAAGACAAATAGCTGCTTCTGACTCTTCCTTTATCATTGTCACTGCAATTAATAGGCTGTGGCCTTCGTTACTGTGTTAGTACTAAAGAGACCGCGGGCCCCGGGGGACGTTAACGAGTGGAGAAAAGCAGTCCAATCTTCTAAAAGTTCTGTCATGTTACGATATGCTAACCTGTTTCTTTCTAACTCACTGCTGAAGCACTGGTGATGCAGTGGAGGAGCAGAGCATTGATGCTGCCAGAGCTCATCAGTGGCCTCCATCACCAGTATCACTGGTCCCTCTCCCTTTGACAGGGGCAGGGGTGAGGGATGGATGGTGGGGAAGGGCTAGGGGACATGGGCAAGGGCTCCCTGAGGCTTGCTGGCCTCCCGCAGCCCTCTCATGCTGCGGTGGCTGTCTCCAGCTGGCATCTAGGGCAACATCTGAGTTGGATGCTCCCACCGTGATGGTGGGAGTTCAGGTTTTCTTTTTGGTGCTGACAGCCTCCCCCCAAGGCAAGACTGTTTCAAGCATGGGTGATACCAATTCCCCAGCAGTGCAGCCATCCTTCAGCCCACACAGCGGGCCTGCTGCTTTCTGAGCTTGCTGCAGACCGTGCCTTGCTCCTCCATTCTAGCAGTGGGGCAACCTCCAGCCCATGCTTTCCCAAAGCCCTCATGACCTCTCTGCTCACACCACAGCCATGAGACACCTTCTCTCCTTCATTATACTGCATCCCAATCATCAAATCACCATCCTGATGGAGTTAAGAGAGCAGTGGAAGTTATTCCCACCATCAGTTACACAAGACAGGGAGTCATCTGTCACCTGGAACATGTGCACCACCACAGATCTTTTCCCACCCATGTGCCAGGAAAGATGCTCAAGCTGAAAGCCAGGCAGGGGGACACAGCAGGTCTGTCCTCCTTGCTGCCTCGGTGCTGCTGAGCCTGGTGTCATTTATTCCACCTGGGTTTTGTGTGGCTCTAAGTGGATAGAAACAGCTCAGATCTTCCCATTGCCTCTCTCCTTCCACCATTGAGGAAGAGGATCCCAAGGGCTTTCCAGCTCTCCTGGTCCACCAAAAAGCCCTGGGGACAGCTCTGCCAGGGAGAAAGTTTCACAGCTCACAGCAGCAGCAAAAGGGAGGAGCGCAGACCCAAAGTGACACCACTGAGCTGATGTGGTATGGGACCTGCTCACAGATTCCCACACCAATGGTGAGTCTGCCCAGGATATCAGGAATCTCCAGAGAAGCTCCCTCAGGACCAAACCCAGGAACTGCCTTCATACCTCATCTGAAGAAGAGCCACTTTGGCTCTCCCCTCGTGCTCCCTCCAGCTGCTGGGGACAGGCTCTGGGACAGCCAGACTGGGACCAGTGAGAATGAGTAAACCCACCTGGAGGAAGTTATAAAGCAAGGAAAATTGCTGGGGTTTGATGCGCAGAGCCAGCCTTCTCCCCTGCCTTCAGTTTGAGACTCCAACACGTTCAAGACTCTTTGTACATATCTGAGACAAACTTGGCTTTATAATTAAAAGCTTAAGTAAATCTACCACAAATTTTCAGAAGACTTTGTGGGCTCATACTTACATTAATTCAGAGGTTTCCCATTCAAAGCTAAGTTTGCACTGCAACCTAGTTTTGACCTTTCTCATTAATTTTTGGTGCTAGAACACTTCTAATGGCTTTGGTGTAGCCTATTCGTATGTGATTGTGGCACTATTCCCTTTAATTAAAAAGGAATCAATGATTGGCAAATCAAAATTAAGATATTTTTGTAGGGATTAAAGTTGTTCTGAAACAGTAGTGAGAAAAATGTTTATCTGGGAAAACGAACTTGCCATGCTGGTGATGTACATTCCCTGTCCCACATCCTTAGCTCCAGTAATGGGGAAATGAGGGGCCATGCAGGGGCTGGTCCAGAGCAGGGAGATGCGATGGGTATAAAGGCTCATTTTAATCTAAATGCCGTTAACATGCTCAGAGTCATTTGGGATAAATGGGATACTTAAGGACACATGATGGCTAATCTCTGCTATGACATTTGTGGAGGAGGAGGAGGAATAATTTAGATGGAGGGTATTGTACTGCTCACTAGTTATCCCCTCTCTCCCATCATAAGTGGAACCAGCATGATAGCTGGGCCCACTGTTGGCACCTCCTGGTTGAGGGTTGGGAGACATCTCGTCGATGTTCTACAGCCCCTCTGCAGGTGCATGACTGACCCACTTTGCAGAGGGGAAGGGAGGTATGGAGCATTGCAGTGGAGCTTTGAAATGGGGCTACAGAGCCTTTGGGCTCAGACTGCGGGTGCATTTGCAGGCAAGAGAGTCAAAGTGGTAGAAACAGCAGGAGAGAGTGGCTGGGCAGGTCACGTACTAGCAGTGATCCATGGGCACAGGGCAAGAACAGGGCCCCTCACCTGCCTTCCCACACACAGCAAGGAGCATTTCTGGGGCTTGTACAGCAGGGCTCAGTCAAGAATCACACATTTCAAAAGTTAGAGGCAATTTTTACACACACTTATAGATGCAGGTTCTAGGCTTTGCACCTCTCTTCCTGCTGAGGCTCTTTCAAGCACCTATTTCTAGACCTGCACTTGAAAAACATCACAAATTACCAGCAGAATCAAGAAAGCCAGAAGATTTTCAGTTGATTTTCCACGGGCTTTGTTCAGTGCAGGCTTGGCAAAGCCCTGACTCTGAGTACTACTGCTCCCCAGTGTCACTGCTAGAGCTGAAGTATCAAAAGACAAATATTGATTATATGAATTGTTGAAGCGATCTGGGGCTTGAGGGAAGCACAAGGTTGCACAAGTGTGAAAACCTCCCTCCTTCTCCAGCCCTGACCCCCCCGAACTCACCAGCAAAGCTCCCCTGGACTCCATGAGCCAGGATTTCGCCCCTAGATGGCTCCAGGATATAAGTTGTTTCAGGCTATGCTGAAGGATGATTTGCAAATCTCCCTTCCTTGGTTATATCCCAGCAGTACCTGAGGATCTGGATGGGGGGTTAGCAGGTGTCCCTGTCACGGAGCACCCATGCAGCCTGCACCTGGTGGTGTCACACACAGTGTGGTGGCCCATAGCCCAGCACAGAGCCCTGTGCAGAGCATCAATAGAGACCACAGCAAAGACTGTAGCTGGAGAGCACCTGGGTGCTTGTAAACTGCTGCCCTGAGTCCTAAGGCAAGACCTTATTTGAGTCCTGTAAATGAACCCCCAAGCCCTGACACATCACAGGTGCCACAAGCAGCAGGGCTGGATTGGGAAAGAGGTTCTTCGGATTAAAAGCAAATACACCAACGCATCACTTTGGATAGACAGACAGAGCGTCAGGAAAAGTGCCAGATCCTGGGCAGGGGGAAGAAGAGGGAAAGAGGCAACTGAAGGCAAGAAGAAAGGCAATAGCTCTTCCCTCCCATTCTGCTAGGGAAGCTTTCTCCACCTACTGGTAATTAAAATACAAATGATATGGCCAGGATCTCCCTGCCCGCAGGGACACATTCCCCATTTCCGCCACAGAGATGAAAAGTTTAACCACCAGTAATGGAGTATTGGGGAAAGTGTTGTCATATCCACTCCATCACATATTTATGATGCTTGAAAAAAGATCAATAGAAGCTATATGCAAGGGTCTATAAATTTAATGTAGCATGATCATTTAGTATCAGTTGTTTCTTAGATTAATAACACAAGGACGGGCCGCGATCCTGAAACATAATAAAGTGATGCTGACTTTTCTGACCAACGTGCATTGAGCTGCCTCCATCACCTCGGCCCTTTGCTGGATGCTGCCTCAGGCAGGGACTCACCCCTAGGTGCCCATGCCACCCCAGTGTGCCACAGCTGGAGCTGGCAGCACCCAATGTCACCAACTGCGCCTTCTTGGCCATTAACGGGCACGAGTAGCAAATGAGAGGGAAGAAACTGTTCAGTGAAGATGCCCCTGCTACAAGTGTCACAGCACAGGGATGCAGGCCCTGAAACATCCCTCCCTGCTCTCAAACATCCCTGCCTGAGCTGAAACATCCCCACCTGCCTCCACGCACTGTGCAGGGGCCAAGGACTGGCTCTTTGCATTGACCACAATATGTTATGGTTCAGTGGAAGGACCTTAAACTTACAGACAAGGACAAGGCAGTAAAAGATGAAGCACCTGAACCCCCATTTTCAGATTACTAGACCCCAGGTGTGTGCTAGGGAGCAGTTAAATTTCATCATTACCCTTTCTTCTATGGTATTTTTTATAGTCCTTTTTACTACTGGCACTAAAGGTGCCGGACGCATCCCAGGAGCTAAGAGGACATCACTCGTCAACCTGACTGCTCGCTGATATAAAAAAATGACAAGTCCTGGCTTAATCTTTCTGATAACTGTGTTCTGCATGGCCCATCCATCTCCATGGAGGAGTTTTGGTGAAGCCGGAAGACAAGAACATCACAGCATTTAAGAATGAAAAATTAAGTGGCCTTTTTGAGCACAGCATGGAGCTTATTACTGCACAAGTGTTCGCCTGCTATTCCTCAGGTTGTGTGCAAGTGCCTGTGCTTGTCTGGAGTGAAGCTCCTGCTTTCAGCGTTTAATAATTTGCCTGCAAACAGAAAACCAGAAAAAAAATGGACAGACCAACCGACAGATTCCAAAGACCTACAAGTTTAGAGACCTCTGACTTCAAAGCAGCCAAACTCAGAGATGCAGGGACAGGATCAGTCTGCCTACAGACCTCTCAACCATTGCTGAGCTCTGGGGCCCCTCACAGCAGCAGAGCCATGGGAAGAGCTCGACAGAGCCTTGCAACAGGTTTCCTAAAACTCCAGCTCCTGGATTCAGGGGAAAATAAGAAAGTTTGATAAATGTGTAAAACCAGCGGTCACAGAATAAAGTTTTAAAATCTGAATCTCAACAGATTAAAGCAAATGCAGAAAGCCCCTAAAACTATTATTTTTCTAGTATCTTTTTTTTCTTTTTTCATTCTCCAAGATGGCATTGCTGAGCTACATCCTGATGTGTCAGTCCCTGAGACCTGGGGCAAATAGCTGCACCTTACTCAGTGCCCATTCAGTTGGAGATTTTTAAAAGCACAGGCACCAGCCACAGACATTTTTTTTTTTTTTTTAATCAGAAAGCAGGCTTTTTTTTCATTAATCTTGTGCCTTCTCTGTTTGGCTGAAGTGTAGCATTGCCAAAGAGCAGGTGGAGATCTGCAGCCCCAGAGGCAGGACAGCATCTCTCTGCCCAGCTCCCTCCCAGCCCTCTGTCCATCCACAGATGTTGCAGCTTCATGTGAACTGGCAGCAGCGCAAGTTGTAATTTAATTAACTCTTATGCATTCCTGTAATCCAGGCTGACAGGGCTCCCCCAGCCCTTTGGTTCAAGAGTCCTGTCTGCATTGTCTCTTTTGGCAGGCCAGGGGTATTGTTTGAGGAGCCAAAGTTGATTGAGTTGTCTTGGAAGGATGACCTGAAGCCCCTAAGCTGGAGCTCAGGCTCCCACCACCCTCCAGCTACGCCTGGCTATCAGCACTGCCCGATTTATAATGGCCCAGACTGGCTTGTTTTGAGCCCTTATTGTTCATTTTAAACAGGCAACTGAAAATGACTTTAGCAATGGGAAGGGAGCCAGATGGATGGCCCTGGAGAAGGTTTCAATCCTGGCACAGGCAGGCATGGAACTGCAGGAACCAACCCCAGGGAGAGCGGATGGGGGTTCCCAATAACAATTGCTAAATCCACAGCTTTGCTGTGCAGATGAAGAGCAAGTCAGCCCCAGCAGAATCATGAAATAGAATAATGCAATCACAGAATTGTTTTGGTTGGAAAAGACCTTTAAGATCATCAAGTCCAACTGTTAACCCAACACTGCCAAGTCTACCACTAAACCATGTCACTCAGCCCCACATGTACATGTCTTTTAAAACCTTCCAGGGATGGTGACTCCACCACTGCCCTGGGCAGCCTGTGCCAGGGCCTGACAACCTTTTCAGTAAAGAAACTTTTCCTAATATTCAATCTAAAAGAGGCAGTCTCCTAACACCCTCAGAGCCATCCAGGCCCCTTCCCCTCATGTTTCACCAATGGTACTGCTGATGATGGGATGAAAAGGGGCTCGGATGATATTCCACCAGGCCGAGCTGGGCTGGCACCAAGCAAGTCCCTGATTTCCCTGAGCTTCAGCTCTCCCTTGGCCAGGGCAAGACCGGCACACTGTCCTGAGCACAGGGTGAGCACACCAGTGAGGAGGTCCTCCCAGCACAGCACAGACACCTCAGAGAGACAAAGACAAACTCTTGGCCTCATTGGCATGTAGGCCAGTGTGCCAGAAGACTAAGTCTCCACAGCCCACTTCAGGCACCTAATCAGAAATTGCCCTTTTGGGTGATTCAAAATGGCTCTTTGCATCCTTCTCCTCCAACTCCAAGGTGTGCCTTTGAGCAAGACAACTCCCACAGGCTGTAATGGGGAGAAGGCAGCCAGCATTAAAACAATACACAAGGGAGAGGTAAAAATTTTCCACCGAAACCTACTTTTTGTAAAAAATTGGGTTTCCAAAAAAATGAAAGCATGTGCTGCTTCTTTTCCTGCTGTTTTGATTTTTCATCAGAAAATTTAAGAGAACAACACTGTCACAGTTTCTTTCCCAATTTTTTCCTTTTCAGCTTCTTATGGCCAAAGGGCATAAAAGATATTTTTGGGTCCCTCCCACAGTTTCTTAGGTTTCATATTTTTAGCTTCCTGATGCAAACCTGGGATTCTGTGTGGGGAACCACCCCTGAGCTCTCCATGGCTCCCTGCAGCCCCTCTGCCCATGGTGCAGCACTGACCCTTATGGAGCCTTAGCAGCTACATCATTTCCCATAGGCTTTATGTGGATTTCAGGTTTTCTGAGTCACCTACTCTTTCCACTGAAGCTATCTGGCACAGTGCATGTCCTGGCTGTTATCTAAGTCTCCTCCCCTGCTGCACCTTATCATGTCAATAGGACTCCCGTGGCACACCTTGCCCAGCGCAAAGCTGCTGGACTGCTATCAGTGCTGTGATAAATAACAACAGTACGTCTGGCACATATGGTCCCTGTGGAAAAGTGGTTTTGCTCCCTCCTCCACTGAAGACAAACCAATTAACACCAGCCCAGCTCCCTGGCAGCAGCCCCTGGGCTGGGCAGGACAGGACAGGGCATGGGGCTTGGCCTGGGCAAACAGGGTCCCAGTGCTGCTACCAGCATTCATCTGCGGTGAGTTTGGCAGAGTCGATCTACCAACCCTTATCAACACTGAAGCAGCAGGACACGATAATTGTACACACCTTCCTAGGTGCTTTAAGCATCACCAATGACAATTGCTAAATAAATTCTGCCAATTAAAACAGCCGGTTCCCTGCGTTCTACCTGTCATTAAAGAAAGTTTCATTTATGAAATGCATTAATCGTTGGATCTCCAAAGTCCCATAAACCTGTGAACCTGTGAATCCTGCCTGGTGTATAATCTTCTAATCTCCTCCTCCTTAATCTGCTCACTATGGAAACCCCTGTCATTAGGAAACAAATGGCTTTGTGGGCTGCCTTATTATTTGCAAGGCAAGATGTAGAAGAGGGCAAAGCTGATCTGGGAGGACAGTATAAATTACTGTGGTGTTTACTTCAGTCATGTAAAAGAGCTAAACAGTGACTGGTAATAAAATAGCAATCCCGTTATCAGAGAAAAGTTTTAAAACCAGATTAAGGGGGATGCTGTTGGCTTTGTTATCTTGCCTGCCCTCTTCCTGCCAGGGTGTTTATCAGGTAAGCGACTTCAGGCAGAAACATGTGTGTTCATTTATTATCAATTCCCGTCTTGTTTTGTAAGAGGTGATGCCACAGGCTAATGGAGGGGAACCACAAAGCCTGTCTGCTCACTGCTGGATAGCACCCCAGGGCACAGTGTGGGGGCTGTGGGCACAGGCTGCCCTGCACAGCTCTGTGCAGGGGACCAGGCTGGCAGCAGCCCCAGCACCCCAGTGCTTGTGAGGAAGGGGACACAGTCCCTGTCACTGCAGCCACCTCAAATTATTAGTGATGGTACATCTGAATTAGGAAGTGACAAGAGCAGAGCTTGGGCACAGCCTTTATAAATCACTTCTCTGGCCAAACTGCATCCTTTCCAGCTGCCCTCTTCTCTGCCCAGTATGAAACAAAACTGGCCCTGCCCAAGTGCCAGCCATTGCTGCTCGTGTTTGGGTAGCTCTGAGTAGGTCCTCACTTTTTCCCAGCCAAGAGATAAAGTTTCCTTAATGAAATGGTGGAGGAGTAGAAAGAGAGAAGGTCTGTTGTGTTTCAGGGGAAGGGAAAGGTGGTCAAGACAGTGCTAACCTAGAGCAGCATCTCACCTCCTTGGCATGACCTGGGACTGCTCCCACACTCAGTGTGGTGCTGAGGGAGCTCCTGTGTCAGCTGGGACATTTGCACATTCATACAACATGGAGGAATCCAAATCAGACACTGTCCTGGCTCAAACTCAACCAGCATCAATGAGAGTAACAGGAGCTGTGACCACAGCAGAGCAACAAGGTACAACAGAGAAACTGTTCCCTGAAAATACACTCAGGGCTCTCTGTTGAGCAAATACCTGATTTTTCTTTAAGTTGGAGGACACAAAGAGCTGGAATGATCAAAGCTTGGAGTCCTTTCATGAAATCAAGGAGGGAAGCAGGAGGCAGAGGTGGAAAATCCCTGGGCTTGGGTGCAAGTGAGGGAGCCAGCTCTGGGGGAGAGCAGCTGCTGTACAGGGAGCCAGGCACTGTGGAGCAGGAATTGCTCAACAGCAGCTTTCTCCAGAGCCATTACCAGCACTGACCTTCGGCTCAGCCAGCGTGGCATCCACTGCTGCTGAAACCTCATCCATCAGTCACCCCGAGGAGGAGGAGGATACCCAGGCAATAGGAATCCAGGGAAAAAAAGCAATGTGAAATAAGAAAAGAATTAGAAAAGCAGGGACCCCAATTCTAAATGTGCTGACAACGCTGCGCTGTAATTAATAAGCACCAAATCTAACGGGGATTCGTATAGCGCAGGGAAGAGCACCTCATTAATCAAAGCCCAAGATGTCAAGATGCCAAGCAGGAGGAGGACCTGCCAGACACCGACAGGGAGTGGAATGGTCCTCCGGAGCGAGAGCTGCAGCTGTGGTATGCCCTCCAGATCAGGCAGGTAAAAAACAAAATTAAAAACCCTAAAATATTACCCACAAACAAAAAAAACATGAACAGTTTAAAGAACAAAGTTCTTGAGGATTCCAGCAGCTTTTTCATGCCTGGGAGAAGGGGACAACACAAGTACTGTGCCAAACGGAGTCTCACATCTAAATCTCTGACTAGTCAGGGCCCATCATCCATACCAGAAGACTTCAAATGCTGCAGACTGCAGATATCAATTCCACAACACAGAGGGGTTATGGTCCAGCTTGAGCGATGCTGTGCATGAGGGACCTGTTAGAGACTAGTGAATGCACATGCTGCAGAGAGCCAGGCTTGCTGCTACACCAACCAACGAGACAAGAGGCAAAGCAAAGCCTGTAGAAAGGGCTCACCACCACCTCAACTCAGTTGTGCTTTCTTGTTTCAGTGCAGCCACCCTTCTGTTCCCTCTCTGCTGGTAGCTCTGTCCCACTTCATCCTGATATTCAATTTCTCATTTCTCTGTGGGTGCATTCTCACTAGCCAAGTTCATTTCACTCATGTACCCCCCTAGATCTCTTGGAATACTTTGATTTTTTGCCTTGTTTATCTGCTAACATGGTATAATTTAAAGAACAAAAAAGGACTATTCATTTTTTGAGAGAAGAGAAGAGGCTTGCCAGCTATTTAGCTAAGCCTTCTTTGATAGAAAACTTTAGCAGGCAATCATCAGTAAACCCAGTATTTGCAAAATGGAAATAAATGAGAATCGTGTCTGGAAGCCCAACACGTCCATCTCTGTGTGCTTTGTATTGCTTTTGTGCAGCTGCCTCCAGCCTCACTTATCCAAAGCTAAGTTGGAGAGTACGGGATATGGCCTCTTGTCCCAGTCATCACCTCTGACTTACTGGGACGTTCTGGGAAAGATGTTCTGTCACAGTCTCTCCTCAGCCGAGCGAGGACAGTAGAAGTGGTGATTTCTGTTTGTGATCCAGCAATGTGAGGTGCCAGAGAACACCTGGCAGTGGCTGTGGTCACTAACAGGTCACTGCACTCCAGGTTGATTAAGAGAAGAGACAGGGAATGTCAGGGTTCAGGAATGCTGGAGCCAGCCTGACTGCCACAGCATGCTCAGCATCCAACACCCCCATCCCCAAAAGATAAGGGAACTGCTTGATGCAAAGTCACACACACACTTTTCAGCAAGGGCTTTCCACCCGTACCAACTTTCCCCTCAGCAGCACTACAGGAGCCTTTCCTTGTGGATTCATAAACACCAGAGCAACAACAACATATTAATGCCTCTAGTTGCTTATTCACAGTCAATGGTTATGTTTTCCTTCAAGCAAGACATTAAACTTGTTAGCTCCTGGTTAGACACTAATTTTCTTTTTCAAAGAAGCAGGGTGTTAGGAATTATGTTAATGAAGTATAAATCAAACCCATGCTTAAGTCAAAAGGCTGATGCCATCTAACCATATTCTATGCATCAATGGCAATACAATTTCATAGGTGTAATCTGTCAACAGCCAATCTGGTCAGCTACTTCATTAAAGATAGATAATTAATGCCCAGTAATAATCTGCTGCCTGGATTTTGTGGTTCTTGAGGAAAACAAAACAAAACAAGGCAGAAAACCCCCCATTTTTAGGCAGTCTTAAGTGGCGTATTTTAAAGGAGGTAATTGCTGAACATTAATTTACTGTCAATCAGCAGTGCATTTAGTTATTTATCTCTTTACCTGATCATACTGAAAAGCTTGAAGGGGGAGAGTAAAGAGCAACAGGAGACTGCTGGGAATGGGGAGCTGTCGACAACTGCATCGGAAAATGAGGAATTCCCAGGATAATGGTGACACTACTTAGATATGAATGGTGTTTCCAACGTAAAATATGGAGATAACCAAGCAACAAATAGGTCATTTCTTGTAGCACTTCACTGGCAGAGAGTATTTGTGTAGCACGAACACCATCTGCTTGCTGTAACCTCGGCGATTTGGGGTATTTATTGGCACTTGCTATTGTCCCAGGACCTCTCTGGAGAGGATGATTTGATCTCAAGTGCTTCCTCACTTGGTGTGTGTGAGCCATGAGAGAGC
This sequence comes from Apus apus, assembly GCF_020740795.1. NCBI lineage: Eukaryota > Metazoa > Chordata > Aves > Apodiformes > Apodidae > Apus > Apus apus. The sequence continues at coordinate 5,421,593 of NC_067299.1, read as the reverse complement.
TGGTTATCAGCAGGGATGGGGTATTGATCAACTGGATGGTGATGCTTTGGCCCAGGAAAGAGAACAAAAAAAAGGAAAGAGAGAAAAGGAAAAGGGGGGGGGCAGGAGTAAAGAAATCTATCTCCCATTTAAGCTCTCCATCATCCAAAAAATATAAGATACAAAAGGTGTCTTGGCTGTACTGCATTGACAAATATCACCCCTGGCTATAATGCTGCCAGGCCTGCTGCCAAGAAATGTGCTGGCATATTCAGACCTGAGAAATCCCAGGAAACACCAGCAAAGTGGTGCTGGGCATGGACTTGGCTGACTTTGCAGCCCCCATTTGCAGGGACAAAAATCCACACAAGTTCTCCCCTAAAAGCAGTAATAACAACATGGGGAAAAAAAATTGTAAAAGATACAAAACTTGTGCTTAAACACACATGGGAATAAGAGGACAAGATAGGCTCAGGGTAAAGAGGATGGGCATGAGCATCCTTGCCATAGGCAAGGATGACTTCTTGGAGAGCTTAAGTTGTAATTAAACAGAAAAGGAGAGGAGAGGCACAGGGCTAAGTTTTGTTACCATCTCTCCTGTACATCCCACTGCTTTGGGAAAGCATCCTTCCCTCCCACCTCCTCCTCATTATTATTATTTGTGCATGGCACAGCATACAGCATCTCATAACTCACCGTGTTTATGATAAAGCAGAGCAGTTGGTTTTGGAGACAGGCACTTTGGTATTCCGCAGCCCCAGAGGCTACGCTGCCGTGCGCTCTCTCCACCATTCACTACTTAACGTGCCAATTTTTTCCTCCCCTTTCTCGAGTGTGCCTGAAGGAAATTTATTGCAGCAGGCAACTGCTATGGGCAAATACTAATAAAATGCTGTTTTGCTGCAATTTGTTTAATTGGCCACAGAAGAGAAGCCTTGCATGTTAGATCCAGCTTCTGACACCTCCTGCCCAGTCCGCAGATGTTCTCCCCATGAAGTGCTCACATCTCCGTGTTTATGGTAGGGAGAAAACAAACCCCTACTATTAAATCTTTACTATTGCTGCAGATCTGATTTGATTTAACATGCATATTTACTGTGGCAGGCTGCTGGCAACCTCACTGATTTATTCAGCAAAAGGTACTACTGATCACACGTTCTCCGCTTCTCACCACCTGCCAGATACTTGTTCCCATCCCATAACAGACCCCATGGACACACCTCAGCTGAAGGGCAGCAAAGAGGGGAGGCAGGGACAGCTCTGAAACACCAGCCGTGCTCCCACCCAGACATTTTCAGACAAAAAAGTTTCTGTCCTTCACTTACCAATACAGCTGAATAACTAGATGGGATTGTTTCATGTTTAAGATATTCTTCATGGTAAATACAGATTTTATGGCATCAGGATTGGGGCCCTATTGTGCTGCCTGCTGCATACATACACGGGGGGGCCAGGGCAGGTAGTAGAAGGTTTATGGTCTCCAGTAATAACAAGAATAACAAAAGCAGCACATGAGTGTGTTCTTGCTTTGCTCCTGACACAGGCTGCAGTGCAGGTCCATGGGGGAGAGCTGGAGCTACCTGACCTCGGCTTTGCCCCGACTCACTGCCTGGTCTGGAGATGAGTTGTTTGCAATTTCTGCACCTTGGTTTGTGGGACTGTGGTTATCACAGAGGTCACAAGGAGCCTGATCTGTATTTATGCAGTGCTTTGAAATCCCTGGGTGAAAGTGCTGATCAATGCATTTTAGTTGTATTTTACTACTGAGGGGAAAAGGACTTCCCCAAAAATTAATTCTTAAATTTTTGTTGAGATGTGATTTGCACATCCCTGTGAGGGACAGGGGTAATTTAGATGACAAAACAGGTCACCCAGTTGTATCATATTAGTATTTAGAAATCCCAGTACAGTGCGTTCACCAATGTCTTCACTGGGTTGAACTCAGATTTGGGGCAGAGTGATACGGCTCCTGTTTCACCACAGGTTTGCATGGCACTAAAGATTTAAAGCAAGAAAGGGAGCTGCCCTGACATCCACAGAGTCTTTTGTATGCTCAGATAGTTTTTGTTAAGAAAAGGAACTTTAAAAAGCTATTTAGGAGATTTTTGGTGCTATAAATCCTCCCTTTCCCCTGTGTTTTTATAGGCAGGAACCAAGCCCATCTCCAGCACAGCACACGGTGGCTTGGTCTTCTGCACTGGGTAATGATCTAGGTGAAAAAGGACTTTCAGGCTGAGCTGTCCTAAACAGTGATTTGTACACATTGAGAATTTTACAGCTCTCTTAGGATTTTCCCTGATACTCATTAAATTTCCTCTTTGCTGCATATTTCAAAGTTTTTAGGTGTGGGAGCTATAAGACTTGTTTAAACTGACTTATAACTGTGCAGCATGGGGTCCTGGCTCTCACCCTGCTTGGATCATGCTGACCAAGAGAGAAAAAGAGGGAGGGAGGGAGAGTTGAGACCGCCCTGGGACAGCACCTGTCCTCTTCCTCCCCTGAGCAGGAAGGTGGGTCATACTCCCTTTCCAGGATGGTGAGGTTGTAAACAAAGCAGCTCTGATTAGTGTAGCTCCAGGATGAAAATGCCGTTTTCTGTGCAGTTTGTATCCAGACAGGTAATTTTGGGAATCTAGGAGAGAAGGGCTCCCTGCCTGGCCTGCCTGCCTTCCTCTCCTGCAGCAGAGCACATGCAAGGAGGCAGAGCCAGGCAGGCCTGGCTGAATTCCTCCAACCTGCTTCAAGTTTAAAAAGTGGGGCAGAAAACATCACAAAAAAAGAAACTTTCAGAAGTTTCCTGACTCCAAGGAGGCCAGAAGTACTGGGACAGCAGGTTTTACTCGTGCCGCTCCCGATGCTGGTGCGCTGTCATCTGCCAGTCTCGCCCTATCTCCCTCAGGTAGCTCTGAAAATAGGTTGAACACACTTCTCAGGCCCGAAGCAATATTTCACAGCTCTTATTCCAGTCTCTGGAGTTCACTCAATTTATACTTATTGTGTCTTGCTCCTCTCTACACTGCTTGTAGGAACCACAGAGCTGTTACTCATTCCAAGGAATTAATAATACTCAGCATCGAGCTGTTTAAATTATTTTGTTATAATCTATTTTGTTGTATTCTGTTTTGTTTAATTCTATGAAAACAGAGGCTGCTGGAAAGGTGGGTGGTTGGATGGAACAGTGCAAGGCTCCTGCCAGCACTGGGAGATGTATGCCTGGGGAGCGATCAGGTAGGAGGGACAGAGGGAGTCAGAGGTGCAGCCGGCTTCTCCCAAACCATCATTTCTTGGCACCTGTGCCTGAGGGCAGAGCTCCAGCCAAGCTCCAGGCCAGGCATGGTGCCATCATGACAGACGTCCCCAAGTGCAAGGACCCCAGAGCCACGGCACTGCCTGCGGGTGACAACTTTGCAGGGCTTAGAAGACAATTTCCAGGCCTGGACTCCCCCAAAAAAACCTCCATTGGGAGCCACGAACAGGACTGGGGCTGCACCATCAGGCTTGGCAACATAATTCAATGCATCTCCAAGAAGGAGAGGAACCCAGCCGTGTGCCTGAGCATGGGGGCTTTGCTCTGCTCCAGTGGGAGTGAGGAGGGAAACCAGGACCCTGCAGACCCCAACTCTGCTCAAATCCTCTCTGCTCAATTTTCTAGCTGTGCTGGAGTCCAAATCAGCAAAGCAAAACTTCAGCCTCTCCCCTGCCCCAAAGCAAACAGCAGCAGCTTCCCATCTCACTGGATCCTGCCTGGAGCAGGGCTGCAAGGCCAGAGGTGGCTGGAGTTGTTGCTGCTGCTGGAGAGCAGAGCTGGTGGGGAGAAGGATCTCGAGCCCCCAGGTGTGCTGTCAGCCCCAGGCTGGCACAGGCAGGTGCCATAAGAAAAAGCCCTGTCTTCTTTAACAGTGCACGGAATATCCTTTCCAAAGGTTTCCTAAGGTTACTGGAGTATTAAGTTAAGCTAACCAATTTACAATGCAAATGTTACATAGATTACAAAGGGTAAATGAGTTGTATGTTGAAGGAGATAGGCTTTACCCAGACAAAAGTGGAACAGACCTGTGGCAAACTGCAATTAATGACCCGAACACATCTTCCAGAATGAAAAATTCATCGAGTCCTCTAAGGATATATAGCCCAAGCAGAAGAAATTATTCACCACCTTCTACATATCCAAAGTGTCACCAAGCCTATTTATCTGGCAAATAAAGTACTTCCCTTCAGCCTTAATATTTCTGCTACCGTATGGCCCAGAAGTTTTGAGGTTTTTTTAAAGTAGGTTTTACAAAGAAAATGCAATTCTGGAGAAAACCAAGAGCTGGTCAGTTGTTGGAGGAAGGAAGATTGGGGTAAAATGAGTATTTCCCCCTGCAGTCAAAACAGGGGGCGGGGGGTGACAGCAGCTGGTTTCCAGCACTGGCTTTGCTGGAGACTTTCCAGGCATGGAAAAAAACCCTAACAAATCATTTTGTGCCAGCATCCCCTTGCCAAATAGAAAAGGAAAAGATCTTGTATTTGGTAAAATGAAAGTGAATAAAATCAATAGGTTTCCTTCAGGCACATCAGGATGGTTCCCTAAAATTAGAGGCACTAACACTGGTCACTGGAAAAAATCCAAACAGTGACATCGAGGGAGGTGATTCACAGTCTGACCACGAGCAGAGGGGAGATAAAACCAAACTGTCCCGTTGGAGGCGGCACTGTTTGTTTCATTAATGCATGTAAAGCACTTTTGTGGTCCCCAGGTGGGTTGGAAAGTGTTGTTATAAAACTAGGACTAAATCTGAGATATTCTTCTCCTTGCCTGTTATGGGAATGAACAGAGCAACTGCTAAACAGACCCTCTATAGTTCAAGTGATTTGGCATTTATGTTTTACACCCCCATCACCTGTGAGTAAACAAAGGGGAAACCAACTGTGGATGCCATGGTTCATTCTAAAGAAAAAAGTTTTCTTTTCCCATGAACATCAATTACAAATTTTTGCCCTGTAGGTGTGAGCTGGTGTTGCTCTTGGGGAAGGGAGGCAGAGGCTGTGCACAAGAGCTGAAGCTGATCCAAACTCACTTGTGCACCTTTATCTGGTGGAGGCAGAGCCTGTTGTAATTTGTAAATTAACACTGTCTGGCAAGGCTGGCAACCAAATAATCTAAGGGAGAGGGAATTACGGGAACTAAGGTGGAAAGCTGAATGCTGTGGTATTGTTTCAGCTGCTGCTTCCCTTCCAGTACCTGGGGGTATAAAAACCAGGAGCAGCTGGCAGAGGGATGGGGCTGGGTGTGTGGGCACCCTCAACCCTCCGGCCCCGGCACAGCCACGCTCAGCTCCCAGCATGGAGGCGGCGGCGAGCGCTGCCCTTCTGCTACTGTTTGCTGAACAAAACCAATTCTGTAACTCAGAGCTAACTGGTTAAGCAGCACTCATCATGCCTAATTTACAAAAGAAGGGGCATATTTCAAAATATTTATTCTGCCTTTCCCAGTTGGATTGGCATAAGCATGTGGAAATCTTCGAGGAATCAAACAACTGTTAATCACCTCAAGCTATTCCAGGCTGAGTTTGCTATGTAAGCTGCCGCCCTCTGTTTACACATAAGAAGCAATGACTCAAAGAATCCTATAGAGACTATTTTTTTTTCCTCCTTTTTAACGATAAGGTCTGGCCAAACGGCTTAAAGGGCCCAGCTATTTAGTATTGGAGATGCACCTTCTCGCCTCCCTCTCTCCCCTGTAATATCTGCATTTGTATTCAGCTGGTGAGCACTGGTGGGATGGGAAGGGGGAGGGAGAGGCGACGGGTTTCGCAGCCCGCCCGCCTCGCTGTGCTGCCAGCCCCACTGCCAGAGGGGCAGGGATGCTCCCAACAACATCGGGCAAACAAGGGCAGGGCTGAACATGGCCAGTGGCCTCAGCAGCATCCCAGCCGCTCTGCCAAGCTGTGTGGGGTTAACAGATCCCAAACCCACAGCAAAACTGCCCTCCAAGAGGTACCAGAAGTGGAATTTCAAGACCTGGGGAAGGAGGGAGCCAGGGACAGAAGCAGTATCTCACCTTTATGGCTCGCACCCCCTCCCAATTCTTTCTTTTGGGGCTGCTGCCACAAATGGCCCTGGCACCTCTTTGCCTCAGCATCTGGCCAGGCTCCACTGACCTCAAAAACTTCAGCCCTTGGTCTGGAAATAAGATTTTCTCCATCTAGCACGAGACTCCCATGCAGCCTGGGGACAACAAACCTGGCATCAACCACATTCAGTGCTTTTTCAATTACACCAAGCTCCAGCCTGTTCAAAAGCAAAGCGAACCCACCAGTGCCCTGCTCCCCTTCCCTTTCATCCGCCCGCCAGCGAACTGCTGCTGTGAGCATGCGCCCGGCTCTCCTGCACACGATGGCACTGGTGCTGAATGCTGATGAGAAATTCTTGGTCCAACCCCAGGCACTCATTTTCAAGTAATTAACTTGGCACCACCACAGCACACAGCAGATCTGACTTTCCCGACCAGGAGATAACTGAATTAAAAGGCCAGGTGTGGGATTATTTATGGCCAAACTCGCTTCTTCCCCACTCCCAGTTTTAAGTCAGCAATGATAATTTTACCCAGACTCTACATCTTCGTCCCCAGCCTGGAGGCTGACGTGTGTCTTTGTTGGGGAGCACAGCATGTGGGCAGTGGCATGGGAAGCAGCAGTGGGATGCTGGAGGAGACCCTGAGGGGGTCCCATGCCCAAGCTGCCCCTCGCTCTGCTGGCAGGGTAGTGTGGGGAGATGGCTGAAGGCTTTTTACTCTTTCTACTGCATTGACGCACTGTATGTGACAGCACCTATTATCAACAGAACCTATTGCTGAATGTGCACAGAAGGAGTGAGGTTCCTGACTGTCTCCAAAGTCACTGGCTGAGGTTGGAGCTCCTGTTTGCTGCCCCAAATTTCCCCTGTCACTGTCCTATGTCCTCCTCCGAAACAAACCCTTGCCTGGAGCTGCAGAGAGCTGTGACTAGTGGGAAAAGAGGATGGGGTGGGAGGGAACGAGGATGAGGTGGAGGGAAAGCTGTGGGATGGAGAACTAGGACCTCATGCCCACCAGGGATGGCTGCTCACACCATACATCTGTGCAAAGGCTGTTGCAATACTACTACCCCTTGGGCTACACTGGCAAATTGTTGATGATTGTAAAATTTGCAGTTTTCTACATGAAAACTCAAGCCCAAATGGATGGAACAAAAAGAGGTGACAGACATGGGTCTCCTGCCCACCACTGGCCCCACATCTCCCAGCACAGCTCCTCCTAATCATGCTCCAGCAGTAATTTCCATGAAACACAACCCGAGTTTATATTTTATATCAATGTGGGACTTCTTATGCCAGAGACTGCAGCCCTTGATGCAAATCCACCTCTGCAGGCCTGCCAGGATTGATAACAGGAAGGGTAAAACAATTCCCCAAGGTCAGCAGTGAGGGAAAGACCCTGGATTCTGTCTTTGCTCAGCCACTGTCATGTCCCTCCTTGCTATGCAGTGCAGGACTCAGGGTGTGCTGCTGTAGAGCAGAAGAGGGGGAACCTGGTTCCAAAAAGCATAGGCTTGGCCATGCAATGGTAAGAGTAGCCATGGCTGCCAGACGGCCCAGGCAGGGAGCACAGCCCGGCTGAGCAGGGAGGGATGGGATGAAGCCATCCCTGCACACTGCCGAGGAGAGCCACAGCCGCCAGGCGTGGGGAGGAAGGCTGTGGAGCAGTGACATATGAGGATAATGAGGGCTGACATATGAAGATACAGCCAAACTGAAAGCTACATCCTATTTAGCTTTTAATTTGGATGCTCATAGAGTAGATTCTGAAGCCCCGCTTTATCACTGCTCTTAAAATGGATCTGACTTACAGGAAACAACCTGATGTGAAACTGCATTACTTATGAACTTGACTTGAATATCACCCTCTGCTTCCCCGGATACCCACCCTGTGAAACCCCACGGCACGTTTAGGCAGGTGAGCTGTGCTCCTGGAAAACCATCCTGGCTCAGGAAAACCATGGATCTGGCCCCAGGCTGTGTGGCTAAGACAGTGTGCATGAGGGGCGTGTCTCAGCCACTCGTGCAGGCTGCGGCTGGATCCAGAATAGGGAGCGCTGGGCTGCTGAGCCTGCCCCAGCCCACCCACATCCCTGCAGGAGCCACATGGGCCGGAGCCAGCATGGAAACCCCAGCTACCATCCCACCTTCCCTCCTCTGCAGACCTCCTTTGGGTCAGCATAAATATAGGAAGTTTCTGAGCATCTCTTTGAGCCAAGAAGCCAGGCCAGGGCATAGCTGCTGTTCCTGCCAGTGGGGACAGCCTGGGGCAGGATGTGCCTTGATGCCTTCTGCTCTCCTTGGGCCAGTGGCTGGCTGTGCCACACTGCATCTCCCCTCCTGACCTGCCTCACTCAAGGTTTTCCTCTCCCACTTTGCTCCCAGCCAATCATCCAGTTACTGAACTTAATTGGGGAAGGACAGCTAAAGGTTCACTACCTGCGGCTCCTGCTAATCGCGTCCCAGATTCCCTCCGGCAGCAACATCAACCAGAATAAACTAATAACAACAGCAACAATCACACGCTACTATTTTCATCTCTGCTTTTGCTTCCTTCTTTTTAAAAGTAATTCCTGACTCACGGCACAGAAAAGGCCCCTGTGATCCCCGGGTAATGGCCTGCCCTCTATGCAGAGTGGAATAGAGTTAGAATGAACGCTCCAGAAACCCTGACAGCCCGTTTAACAAGGTGTCTAACATCCCATTTCCTCTGCACTTCCTCTCTCCTTAATCCTTTTATGCGAAACTCACTCAGGAGTAAGCACGTGTGAAATTGAGGACTCTCTAATACACATTGCGCGACACGGGCTCACTGAAATGGAGTGTCTCAGCCTTGTTCCGTCAAACAGTGCCAAGAGGAAGCCGACGTTAATCAAAGAGTCTTTTCCGTGTGTCCAGGGCCTTGTGCACCCGCAGAGCAAATAAACAGCTTTCCGCTGCCACTGCTTTCCCAACACTTTCATCTTCTTAAAGCTCTGGATTCGACAGGGCAGTTCAGAGAAACAGGAGAGGTGAAAATGGAGAGAATTAAGGGGCACAACACACCCAGCCTCCCGATGGCTCCTGCGTTGGGTAGGGGTGTGGAAGGAGCTGCTGGGTTTGCAACTAAGCTTGGATTTTGTAAATAACATCTATTGGCAGCACGAAGCAACCCCCAAGGCTCCTGAGCTCTAGAGCTGCTGGCCAGAACAGCCACTGGGTAACCAAAGCTCTGGGAGGTCCCCAGAGCATCCCAGGGGACAAGCGACAGTTTGGAGGCAGGGACAAAGAAAAATAATATAAAGGACTGGATTGAGCTTGGAGCAGTTCAGATCTCCCAAAACCAGGACTGAACCTGCTTCAAGGGTTATTTCCATGTCTCACATGACTTCTGAGTTTCAAGCAGCCTGGCTGTGAGGTTTGCTGGCAGCAGTAGTGGGAAGGGCTTGGCAATCCTGTGTAATTGCAGTTGGGGCCAGGCTGGCCCTGCTAATGCCAAAGAAAGTTTGTTGTGACGTTAAGATTCCTCACGGACTAGCCCAGAGATGTGTAAAAAGTCAGGCAGGGAGGCCAAGCTCCACGCAAGCTGCTCTGCATGTCGCAAGACAGCTCAGCACAGATGAGTCACAGAATTATTTTTGCTGGTTTCAGAGATCTGACATCTCAAAAAATGTATCCATTGTTATATATTCATTATAATTAGCCCCATTCTGCAGTGGAAAAATGACTACGATTTTACTCAGTGAACAGATTTTTCAGCAGAAAGCCTTTGCTTTTCTAGACTAGGGAAAAAGAAAGCCAGAAAGGAAACATAATGCCCTCCTGATACACTCCCAGGGAATAGTTTCACTAGTTTTGTGGGTTTTTTTCATCACAAGCCAGTTCACCTAAAATTTGAGCAATTTACTATTTAACACTGGGTACAGCTTATATCAGTGGGATAATATGCTGCAACTGCAGGCAGACAGACTTGATCCAATAGGTCTATTATCTCCCCCTGTTACTATGATCCTGTCCTAATTAGGATCTCACACAGACCAGATACACCAGAAGTCAATGACAACTTCATTTATCCAAGGGCTTCGGTCTAGGAAAGCTGTCTGGTGTTTTTAAGTCACCATCAAGTAGGTATTGATTCAGCAAAGTCAGGAAATGATACTTCATTTATGTGCTTTAGCCTGGAATTTGGGGTACAGGTTGTCACTCACTGGGTGGCCCTGGGGTGTGAGGGCTGAGCTGGGTCTGCAGTTTGCAGGGTGAGCAGTTAAAATACTGAATTTCCCTCTTACTCCACCCGACAGACCTTCTGAGGGCTAAAATTCATGGTAAATCAACAAACATTTGGATCAATAAGGGATGCAGGGGAGTGATTTGCATCTGTGCTCTCAGACCTCGGCTGAAGAGGAGCCTGGAAAGCAGACGATGCACAATATTGGGGTTGTCTGGACAGACAGAGAATCCCTCTAATTGCAGGGTGGAATGCAGATTACAGACCTGGAGATGATGAGCAGTGCTAAACCCAGCACTGAAAAATAAACACACAATATAAACCCCCAAGTGAATGAGATTTCCACATTATCATCACACCGTGTAAATGATAGTGTCCCTCCAGATTAGCTGATGGAGAGTGGGCTGGGGCATTGGAAAGATAAGGCATTTTTAATCTGCACATATAATCAGCTGAAGGGAAAATATAAAATGCTAATAACAAACTGCAATTCAATCTAAAAAGGATGCAACAAACACCAGAACCAGTTTTTCCCCTCTTGCTTTTTGGGGGAAAAAAAAAAAAAAAAAAAAAGCAAGTCAGCTCCCAACATCAACCTCCCAGCTCTTTCTTCCCTTTATTTTCCCCTCCAAAATGCTTCATTACAACACTTCAGGGGTGAAATCTTCCCATAAATAGCTTGGTCCCCATTTTACTCTGCCCCATACATCCAACTTCATGTTTTAAATGAATCAGTTTACTTGTGACTAAATACAGAGCGGCTCTCCCCATCCCTGTTGAGGTGGAACACTATAAAAGGTAAGTGGCACAATACATCATCTGAAAAGGTGGCTTATCTGGAGAGGAGGTGCAGGAAATATTGTGCAAGGGACTGGCTGCATCGGAGGTGCAATTGGATTCCATTTTTCCTTTTGAAATAGGGAACGGCGAGTATGTTGCTAATGCCTGAAAAATCATGTGGAAGCAGGAGGCAGGCAGCAAGGGACAGGCTCCCTTCCCTGCGCAGGGCAGCCGAGCCTGGGGCAGTTAAGCACACAGATTGAAGCATTCCTGATTGTCTCCATCGACCTGGATCAGGAATGAGCCTTTATGCCACCATCTACTGGAAGATCCCAAAGCCTCATTGACACGTGTGGCAGCACAGTCCCGTGCCATGGCCAGGAAGGCTCTTTTCCCTATTCAAACCAGTGTAATGTAAAATGGAAAGGCAATTTTTCTTCCTAACTGTGTGGATCCCAGGGGCTGCACCTAGACGGCTGCATTGCTGAAGCAAGTCCCATCCCTCGGCATTGAGGACACAGAGCAGGGAGGCTCCACAGGGATCTGTGCCCAGCAGGGCCCAGGAGCCACTCTGATGATCAACCTTGACCTTCTGAATAAAATGAGCATTTCTGCATCCAGCCCTCAGCAGAGGGACTGATATTTCCTCCTGCACAGAACAATGCTCTAACATATCCATTACTTAAGCCTTACAAAACATTTCTGAGTGGAATTAAGACAGACCATGGATATTTTACTACATTTCTGCCTATGCCCTTTCCATCTAAAGCAAACAAAGCAGCAAGCAAACATCCTTCTCTCAGATCCCAACACAGCCATGGTCCCAAACAGCCCCAATGCTGCTTTCAGGTGACCACTGGTCCCTGACAAGCTGTGTTGCTGTTTGTCATTATGTTCCAGAATTAACAGCCAGACCTGAACAGGAGGAAGGATGCAGCTGTGGTGCTTTTTTGCTTCACTCTGCTGTGCTGGAACGACTGTCCTGTATACCCAAAATTAGCCTTTTCAGGTACTTTGGTAACACAGACCCCCCACCCAGTTTTCGGCACATAGGTAAGGTTACTCGCAGACCCAGAAAGGCATTTAAGGTTTGTTCTTCCACATCCCCAGAAAGCCAAGGCTCCATGGCAGTAAAGAAAATCCAGCATCAACGCAGAGATTTGGGGTTAAGCCATGGGCTGCTGCAAATAGTGTAAGCCCCAGTGACAGTATATTTATTTCCTCCCCGTGCCTGGGCTCAGACACTGTACACAGGGCAGATTTCCTATTACACACACGCACACACACGGCCAAATCCTGTATATTGGGCAGGAAGATTATTGAACAAAAGTAAGTGATAAAAGCACGGGCCAAAAAGATGTGTTATAGTGTTTTCCTTTGAGGCAAAGACAAAGAAGACACTTTGCTGTTTGTTGTGCCAGAGAATCATCTCTGATTGTTTGTGTCACGGTGGCAGATAAGTGCAAAGGAGATAGATGTTCTGTCTCCGAGGCACAGTTCTCATCTGGATAGTATAAATTTATGCCTGCTGGTTGCAAGCCTCATGATTCAGAGCCAGTGTATGACTGTGATCTGAGCAGAGGAAAGCCACTGCCTTTGCACCTGACGGTGATCTGCTTCATTCGTGCTGTCGGTTGGTCCCTGAGCAATGTCCCCTCGAGTTAGAGTCACCCTAAGCTGTCCCAGGCCAGCACTGGGCTGCTCAGCAGCTCCCACTTCAACCAAGCCCATCCCAGCAGGCTCTGGCAATGGTCTTGCTCACCAGGGACCTGCATTTTCCTTTCCCTTCCAGCAGTTTGGGATTACTTCATCTTCCTATTCCCCAAATCCCAAGATGTTTCTCTTCACAAACCAAGCATTTAGGCTGGGAAAGAGGAAAATGGCTTGGGAGGTGGCCAGTCCCGTTCTCTCCTTGCCAGGGCTCTTGGCCACCATGTTTGGTTCAAGAGAAATCACCTGCAGAGCAGCAACACTGCTCAGCCTGGATTGCAGAAGCCACGTGTAGTAGCTGTCTGCTTGTGTTTGAAGTATTCAGTGGGGCACTATCAAGATAAATATATAATCAAAATAATTATATTTAAACTGAGCTGAAAGAGCATCGTGGTTTCAGCATTCTCTCATTCATTCAATACCCTGTTAATTAAGTACACTGTACAGTGTGCCAAAATCAGGCTTGGAGAGGTTAATGAGGCAATGGTAAGCTTTCTTACACAGCAGCATGTAACTGTAGCTGACACATATTAATGCTCAGACAATTAACAGGGACCAGATTTGAGCCCAGATGTCTCATACCTTCCTTCATCTCCACCTCTGGGCTTCACATTGCAATAGGAGCTGTTCCCAGGGCTTTGCTGCTCCTAACTATCCTGCACCTTCCTAACACTAGGATGATGAATCCTGTTCCTTCCTTACACTGCTCCTCTGGGACTCAGAGTCACACAACTCCTTCCCCCCCCAGCCTCCCAGCCAGCCCCTCTCACTCACAGGACTCTGAAGAAGTACAAGACTTTTCAAATGTATTTTTATCACAAGTTCTTTCTAACAGAATAAGAGGATTAAAGACCAGCTGGTCTTGCCACAAAGCAGATGACTTCCTGCTAAATGAGCATCAGCCCAGGACTGCCGGCCACCCATATGTTGGGACAGAAGCTGAGGCAAAGCCATGCAGGAACCACTGTCCCTACACAGATAGACATGTGGGAAAGGACCCATGGGGCTGCGCCAGAACAGAAGAGCAAAAAATTATCACCAGCTGCTGGAAGCAAATGTGAGCAAAGAAAGAGGAAGATCGAAGGAACCCTTTCTGACTGAGAGCTGATAAAGGCATGTTCTGAAGACAAATTCTTTTGAGCAAGACCTAGACCCATTGTCCCCACCCCAGCAAGGCAGCAGGGAGTGGCTGTGATTCCAGGAGTGAAGAAGATTAAAGAACCTCTGGGACCTGCTCCTGCCTTCCTCTCCAGAGCTCAAAGTTTGTTTATTTGGGTCTGTAAACAGCCCCAATTTCCCCCAACTGCTGATTGCTTAATTTCATGCTCCTCTGAAACAAGACCGGTATCTCATCTCCTTACCTCTCCTTCCTGCAGGCAATTACTCATACATCCAGCCCCCTCCCCTGCTTCCCCAGTTTGGAGTGACCGCCTGACAAGGGGATCCTGGAGGAAATGAGCTTTGCTTCCATCACTGGCCAATCTGGAAGGCTGAGGGAAATTGGGGCTAAGCCCTGAAGTTTAATTTCCCCTATGATGATCAAGGGACTTCAAAATTTTTTTTTTTTTTTCTTTTGGTACCTCTGAAGTTAGAGGGAATTAAGCCAGAGCTAAAGACAAATGAGAAAGTTCACTGAAGGCTCAAGATTTCACCACAAATCACCTTCACCAGGGAAGGTTTTATTGCAGGAGTTCCTGGGTTTACCCAACACAAGAGCAGAAGGGCTACCAGCCCAGAGCGGCCTGTGGGCTTTGCACAGTCAACAATTATCTGCCACCTTCTATTTCTGAAACTGGACCCAAAATCCTTCAAGATTCACTGGGTACCCACAATCCCCTCTAAGTGTTTTATAAGCAACAAACTTGAAAAGCAAATTTGTGCTGGTTTTGGGTCAGCAAGTGTTACCAAAGCTTTTTAGCACAACACAGTCCCTTAGAAGAACAGGGATCTAGCACTGGCTTTGTCACAAGGCTTATGTTGTCACCTTTGAAATGCCAATATAAGGGAGAAATCCTAATTCTCTCGTCCCTGAAGCAACCTGCTACTGAGCACATGGGGAGAACAGGGAGACAGAGCAGAGCTAAACTCAAATGCTCAGTTTCACCATGTCTTGGGGTGATCTGATTCCAAACTTCTCATTCCTGTCTTTACTGACTGTTAGTGTATCAGGGCAATAGGGATGAAATGGTCTGGAGATGGAACTGGATCCTGGAGTTTCAATGGTGCTGGTAGTGAGACCCGGAAGAAGCCTAGGAAATCCCTCAAGCCACAATATATAAAACGGGGCACATATAAACATGTACTGGTCAGGTCCCCACACAGAGCCCACAGGAACTGGGAGGTACCTGGATAGTTAAGACCCTGAATTAGGAATTTGAAACATGGAGCTCAATCCCAGCCTTGCCATGTTTGCTTTGTAAATAATTTCACCTCTCTAGACATCAACTGCCCCAAACCTGCAAAACTTCAATTCCTTCCTGAGAGCAAACTTCATTTGCTTCCTGTAACACCTTGAGTTTAAAATTTGTCCTCACACTGAGAGCCATTTGTTCATGGCTGAAAAACAAAGCTTCATGAGATGATGATACTATTACTACTACTGCTACTATATTTAGCATGACCCCAATTACAATTTTTAAATTTACTGGCTATTCACTGAATACTCCTTCCAGCTCAGGCAATGGGGGATGGGGCCCCCCAGAAGAGTCTCATTCAAATGTCAGTCTGCAGTGGGCACCCCTAAAGCTGGCAGGTGAGTGTCCAGGAGAGTGGAGGCAAAGGAAATTACTGGCAAATCACCACCCTCCTGAATGCTAGACACAACTTCTTTGGGAACTTTGTACATCATCTTACCCTGGCACCAAGTTCCTTGGAAAGGAGTGGTTGGCTCCTGCATCATGTACATTGTCTTAGAAGATTGATTTTTCCACCTGTAAAAGTGATCTACATTCTCCTTCCTCTCCTGGATGCCTCAGTCAAAAGAGAAAATGGATCTTTTAAAGATACATGTATCCATCACTATTATTTACATTCTAATATGCGTACGCAGCTCTGCTCCAACAAGGGAAATGTAAATCAGATGGACATCGTTCCCTGAATGCCCTAAAGAGCTCCATTCCCCCCAAATTAGACTAGAAAATGCTCTTTTAAAATGCACCTTTAATATGTAAAAGCTGCTGCATCCTGACTCTAAATAAACCAAACTTGAGCTACATGCCAAATATCTTAGATAAAGGACAGGTAAGATGGTAGTATCTGGCCAAGGAATCGGTCCTAAACAGCTATTTATATTAATGCAAAGAAGGTACAATGTTCTTCCTCTTGATATATGCTGCAGTGGGATATAGTTTTGTCCCACTAGTGAGAATAAAAACGTACACTTCATGATAGGCAAAGTCACATGTGTGAGATAAAAAGCTCCAACTATAATATATGTCTTCACCATGTATTCTCTTCAGGATTTTCTTTAGATCTTTGGATGACAACAAGAAAACACTTATTCAAGGTTAGACACTGCTCTCCGGGCTTTTTAATAACCATTCCCTATATCCTGGGGGATTGCATCCATGAAATAAGGCAAACACAACTTCAGTTTCTGGACTTGCAGAGACAAGGCAGAATCCTCTGTGTGCCTTTGTTCCTGTCTGGCTGTGCATGGGAATGAGCTGTGCCAGGGCCCAGGGAGGGGACAGCCATCAGTGGCTCTGTGCTGGTGCCAGCCAAGCCCATGGTCCCCACAGTGGGAGTGATGCCCTGGCAGAGCTGGCCAGTAGCTGCCCCCTCACCACGCACAAATCCACATGTCCCAGCCCCTCTCTGGCCAACAGAGATGCTTTGGTAGCCCACCAGATTTTGGGGCAGGAAGTTGCAATTTCTGCCTCTTCCTATTTCTGCAACACATTTGTAAAACCCAAGGAATTCCCAGGCATGGGGACATGCTCTACTCCCTAGAGACAATTTTATGGCCCTTGCTCAGAGGTGAAAGCCCATACCCTGTGCTCTGTGGCCAGGCACCCTCTCCACACATCCCAGCCTGTTCTGGCAGCTTTCCCAAAGGCAGGAGCAGGGCTCCAGCACCACAGGGGCTGCCTCCACGCTGGGATACACTGACTGGGGGAGGTCAGCATGAGACCTTACCAACACGTTTAAACTTCAAAGAAAACCATGAAAACTAGTAGATGCATTGCTCACACCTATTCAAAGAAGACTCGGGCCCACAATGATTCAAAAAACTTTGTTTAAAAGCAAATCCCTCCTATGTATGCAGGCGCGGAGGCAGGGATGCAGCCGGGGTAGCGTGGCCGAGGGCTCGCACGTGCTCCTCGCCGAGGCTTTTCCTCACAAATGGCAGACCTCTCCCAACAGACTGCATGATAAATCTGCAGTGTCAAAGCAGCGTGTCACTGTGGGGAGATGGTATCTGCCCCTGCCCTGCTCGGCGCAGCACAGGCTGGGACCGCACTGTCCCTCACCATTGATACCATCTCCCTGATGGAAACCAGGAGAGATAAAGCAAAATGTACAGGGACCACAGCCCTCCTCCTCCTCCTCCTGGGCCCTACTGGCGTGGGAGCACTTCTGCTGCTGGGAAGTAGCAGTAGAGGTTTTGCTGCTGCCCAAAAGGAAGGGGAGCACCCGGATGGTCAAAAGAGGGACAGACAGTGCAAAAGGCAGCCCAGAGGCCTGAGGGGTGGGGACGGCCACCAGCTCCGGTGAAACCTGGAAGGAAGATGCTGTGCTGGAGCCCTCTTCCCTAAGGTTCTGAACCATGCTGCCCACTAAAGTCAACTTTCAGCCCTGGCTAATATGAAATGTATCAGCCAGGCACTTACACATACCCTGGCTGTGCAGTCGAGCAGTGGATTACACCACACCCCGCAACCCTTCCCTGTGCTGGCCTAGTAGAGGAGCCAGAATTCACCTCTTTTATTACACTCTGCTTATTATTATCACTAAACCTGTTTTGTAATTCAACAGCATTAATTGACTCAGATTACCAGTGCTCGGGGGAACCAGCAAGCGTGGAGAGCGATGGCTGGAAAGCAACACCTGCTCAGCGGCTGCTGGCATTACTGGGATGTTGCGCAGAGACACTGGGATGCTGAACAGTGACACCAGGACGGGCCCACAGCAGGAGCTACAAGCTGCTGGGCACCCCAGCATCTCCTGCTGCCCAGTGGACTGATGGATTAAACCCAAAAATCAGTTTAAAACTACTCAGCTGACTCCATATATCCATCAGGGTGTAATCCCACCATCGAACACGTCTGGGTACTATCACAGTGACCCCTCAGCTGTAAATGACCCAGGATATTTTGGAAGGAAAAACAATTGGCTTCCCACTATTTACTTCTTTCTCCTGTTCTTGACCCTGTGAGCGTACAAACGTTTTTCCATGCCTCTGCTGTGAAAGAGACACTCTCATCAAGGAGGAGTAAATCACAATAACAGGGAAATAAACCTTCCTCCGAAATTATTCCCATTTATTTATTTATTTCTCCACCTTCACCCAAGTCTACATAAAAGTGCATAAATTGTGGTGGCTGCTGCTGGCTGATGAGCAGCCTGGACTTGGAGTGAGCATCCTCACTCTGCTCCTCTCCTCGGCTCCCTGCTCTGGCGGGGCGGTCGCGGGGCACGGCAATGTTGTTTCCCTTTAAATCTAACTCAGGTAATGAAAACACACAGGAAAATAGTGTGGGTGCATCTGGGAGCAGTAGAAAACAGTTAGATCTTCATAGAGCCATAAAGAAGTAAACAGTAGGCTGCTATGAAGATCTATGGGACCCCGCAGTGCCATTGTCTTCAAAAGGAATTAAAAACAAATTGCTGAGGGCCAGCACATAATTTAGAGACTCACGGCAATTTTATGACTTGCTAATGTTCCTAATTACATGCCCGTGAAAGGCTTAATTAATTGGGGGATGTAGCAAAAAGTGGAGCCTGTGTTTGTTATCATGGTTCCACTGCATTGATTTTAGTGCCTATGGAGAATTTAGGGCCTCTTTATTTGCACAAAGAAAATGCAAGTCTCTCAAAAAAATGCACATTAAGATCAACCCCTCGCTGCTATCTAATATACTTTCCTCTACTTAACCAAAGTGCTTGTAATCATATTTTGTAAATGTTGGTGCCGTTAATTGCATTGTGAGAGAAAATAGGTTCCGCTCCACTGGTCGTGGAGAATTTTATAAAGTTCTTTTCCTGCTCCCAATTCTGAGTACTCTGAGAAAGAAACTCATCAGAAGTTGCTGCAGTGGGCAGGGAGCTGCACAGCTCCACATCTCCCTGTGTGCCAGGGCTGGCAATCGCTGGGCTGGGGCATCTCTGGCATCCACCCTGCTCAGCTCCTCCACCCATACCATCAGCAGGGCTGAGGTTCACCTATGCCCTTCCATCTTCCAGTGAGATTAGAAATAACTTGATTCTAACAAGCTTAAAACCAACATTTGAATCTACTAAATTTTGAAGCTTTTTCTTTTCACCGCTTAAATGGTTTTCCCCTCTCTTAAAGACAGATCGGAACTTCCCACTCCGAACTGCTGCAGAGCTGAGGAAGCCAGGGCAGCTGCAACCTTTGCAAGACCAGGCGGGGTAGGGAACAGCACGGCCTAGGCATGGAAAGTCAAAGCAACAATCCCCATCTAGAGAAATCTGCCCGAGGAGGCGGTGCTGTTTCCATTTCCCCTGCACACGTGGCTGACAGCTCCTGCACCGGCTGTCACATCCAGGCACACAGGGATGCACCCACACAGAGCGTGGCTGGGTGTGAGCCCGCACACAGGGGCTGGGTTTAACACACACCTCTTCAGGAGGATTTACAAGCAGCAAGGAGGCATTTCACAAGGCACTAGAGATCAGAGTGCGAGTACCTGCAGGGGGAACCCTGGGGTGGTGCAGGCCACTGAGGCACATCTCCCAGCATCACTGCCCACCCTCACCCAGCACGTTCCTGCCCAGCATTCCTGCAGGCCTTAATTGCATGGCGTCTTTCCCAAAGTAAAACGAGACAAATAAAGCTTAAAGTTTCTGCTAAGTTGCCCAAATTCAAATTCGGATTACATTTAAACCCACAAAGATACTTTTTAATACCTACTGTTTTGATTGGAGTTAAAATCTCTCTGCAAAAGGGAACACAGTCTGAGAGGGTGGTCCAGAGGAGCTCTCAGCCTATGCATACTGCAACAGTCAAGATCCAGACAAAAACAGGAGAACAGAGGGCAGGATCCAGCAGTCAGCTGCCCTGGCTGCTGGGAAGCCAAACGAAACACGGGCAGTAAACAGTGAGAGGCAAGTCTAGCTCCAGCCTCCTGCCATGTTCGGTCAGGGAGGATGGTGTCGGTCAGAAAAAGAAATTCAGAATAGCAGTTCAAGTTGGGATGATACTCCTTAATTATCAATAACAAAACCTCTGGGGGTGCAGGACTGGAGCCTGGGCAGCCCCGTCACTACTTTCTTGTCCCCTGTGCCTGCAGTGCCTTGCAGCAAATTTGCAGCAAGAAGAAGAGGAAAAAAAAAAAGGCAAAGCCAAGTTTGTCTGTTGTTCTGGAGAAAAGGAGACATCTCTCGAAATATAGTCGGTGCTTTGACGATAAGACCTTTGACAGAAACATGAATGACATGAATACTTTGATCTCTAGTCTCAGAAGCTTCAACAGCAATTATGAGTCAAGAGGGGTGAATATGGGCAGCAGCTAAAGCAATGCCCCGAGGGTGGGGATGCCATAATTAGAGACAAAACCCGGAGCATCTCTGCCTGCACCACACACACAAACTGGGGAGGAGGTGGGCTAGGGGGCAGCTTCATGAAAAAACAACTCTTACTCTTCTAGGAGACATAAAATCGACAAGACTTTATACATTTCAAAGCAAAGATCTTCAAAGACAGGTAAAATGCTAATTCTGCTAATGTAGGTTTTTATGTATATGCTCTGAAAAGGTAAAGCAAATTAATCACCAGCTTTACCCCCTAATATATATCTATGTTACAAATATATTACAGCATGTCAGATCTAAGGAGATATATCTGAACAGCGGTGGTTAAAAGAGCATTTCCCTTTTCATGCTCTAATACAGTTATTTTGATCTTTCAGTCTTCATATTTTTTGTTCTCATCAAAGGAATGATGGTGCCAGAGATTAGGATGTTATTTATTTCCCTCTCACTGTCCTATCCATGTTAATCACTTCTAGTGTCAACAGCAGCAGCAGCAGTGCTGGCAGTGCCCATGCCAAGCCAGCCATGCTGCCTGCACCCTGTCTACACCCTGCCTACACCCTGCCTCCCCACACAGCCCTGCTGCCCACCCAGCCCCAGCATCCCTGAGGGTCACCTCCAAATAAACTCCAACCTTCAAAAGCTGATGGAAATGTGATGCAAATGGAGGGCAGGGAGGGGATGGAGATGCCTGTGGAGCAGCAGGATGGTGGCAGGGAGGACTGCACCTGGGTGGCAGCAGTGCCCAGCTCAGCCTCCTGCGTCTCCTTCTGCATCCCTGAGACTGTTGCAGAAACCACCAGAAGGAAAAACTGATGATGGAGCAGTGTGAGGTTAGGCATGACCAGCAATCCCTGCTCCAAATCCCTCGCAGCTTGAAGAGACCAGGAAAACAGCACCGAGAGAAAAGGCGGCACAGGGAGATGGTGACTTGGGAGGTGCTGCCCAGTTACACACATCCCAGCCCAGTCTAGCTCCCTGTCACTGCTCACCCAAAGGTCTGCAGGCAGAGCCGAGCTGACCCTTTGCTTTCTAGATGCCTGCCCTGGGGGGCTCTGCTTCTCTTTACCTTGGGGAATTCAGCATTTAGGTGTTTCTGTAACTCAGGAAAGATTCCTGCTCTCCTGGGTTGTTTTCCAACACCTCCCACTGCATTTGCACCCGAGTTTCCACAGGACATCTGTGTTCAGCCAGACCTCGCATGTCTCACAGCAGCACATCCCAGGTTTAGACATGTATTGGAATGCTACCTCCACACTCAGCTTCAAAAATGTTGCCTGCAGAGACTACAGCTCCTTTTCCCTACAAGTTCTCCATGAAGAGACCCTGGGAATTAAGCTCCTGCATCCAACAGATACAGAGCTCCAAGCAGAACTCAGTGTGACTTGTTGCCCAAAACCAAACACCACTGAGAACAGACA
This sequence comes from Apus apus, assembly GCF_020740795.1. Classification (NCBI taxonomy): domain Eukaryota; kingdom Metazoa; phylum Chordata; class Aves; order Apodiformes; family Apodidae; genus Apus; species Apus apus. The sequence goes on along the minus strand of NC_067299.1, from coordinate 5,399,723 downwards.
GGGGTGGGAAGGGGACACAGCTCCAGGCACTGCTCCCACCAGGGAGCTGCTCAGCCAACGTGCCCATCCTGCAGCCACAGAGATTAATGGTTCTGTTTCTCCTACGTGCAATTACACCTCAGTCAGGTTGAGCAGAGCCTCGAAAAGTTCAGGCTGTGTTAAGAAGCGTTGAACTTTGCTTTGGGAAGGTTACCCAGAGAGCCCATGCAGGCAACAGTGTACATGTACTCAGGATAATGTAACATTTCTGCATTGTTTTGGGCAACACAACAGCATTAGCCCTCCTATCCTGTGGTTAACTCCTGTTGGAGTCCCTGTGAGCCACCCTGGCTCTTCAACCAGCACATCCTATGGTTTGGGCACATGGGACTCAGGCAGGTCTGAGAATTGTCTGTTCACTCCTGGCTGTGAGGCTGTCCCATTCCAAAAGGGAAAGCTCTCAGGTAATGTGTCCATGCAGCACTTGTCCCTGGACTCTGGACTACTGGAGCCACAGCCAGCTGTGCCCTGGGCTGGTGCAGGCAGAGTTGGAGAGCTGCTGGCTACAGCCCCCCACAGTAGGATGGAAACTTCAGCAGCTTCATCAAAATGTTGCTTTAAAGAGCCACGTGAGATCCCAGAGTTTAAAGACCGAGTTCAATCACTGTTGGCTACATCTGCAGCTATCTTGCAGAGCTGAATAGCCAGATGCTGAACTTGCTAAGGGAGAAGATGGTGATATGCTGGTATCTCAATAGTCATTTGCAGAGATTAACCGAGTAGGTGCACTTCGGGCATAACTAATCCTGGAGAGACAAGAAGCAGGCAAAGACTGCAGGAGCTCATGTCTTTGAGATAGGTTAAACCAGTGACATTGCCCACCATCAGCATTGTGTTCCTTGCCTTTAAAATGCTGACACTTCCAGGTCTGATGGTAACTAGACTGCAAAGGGGCACCTTTGCTTTCACATCAGATCTGCTGACATGAACAAGAGTCGATTCAGATGGGCATCCAAACATTAAAGTCCTTCCCTATTTCCATAAAGTGATTGGCAGGATGCCTACTGCTAGCGGCTGGTAGTGCTGCTGATAAATGGCATCTTGATAAAAACTTTGGGCTGTTTTAAGAAAAAAAAAAAAAAGAGAGAAAAGCATACTCTTATTCTAATTCACTCTGCTTCTGACAGATGAGATGTCTCCTCTCTAAAAATTAGATCCTCCTGGTACCTTTGCTGTGCATACACTGAGGAAGCAGCTTCCAGTGGCTGGGAGAGGGTCACAGTGTGTCCCTGCTCTCCCACCCCCCTCCTTCTCAGGAAGCACTCTCCCCCCACCCGTGAGGCACACTCCCCCTCCTGCCTCCCATCTCAAAAGGTACATCTGGGAGCTAAGCAGAAAGTACCTAAAATACAGTAAAAGATTATCCCTAGGAAAAGAAAAAGGGATTTTCCTTTCCAGGTCTTGAACTACTGAAGCTTTGTAAGGAGTCCTGCAGGTAAGATCTAGCTGGAGCAAGTCAAATCCAGAGTAATTTCTATGGCACAGACCTGACCCATGGAACCAGTTCCTTCCTGCAACTTAAACATTAACAAATGCAGAGTTCTCAAAGAGAAGAAAAAGAAATACTATTATTCCATTTCTGGAGGTTTGTTTAAGCACTTAATTCTAGGTATATTTCTTCAGGTTTAAAAATTACCTAAAAAAGGCATTTGAATGTTATGATGCAAACTTTTTCCCCCACAGAACAAGTATCTCCCACTCTCGTACCTTTGCATTTCAAATCACGCAAAAATCCTTCCAGCTGGGAGGGCCTGCCAGTCCCCCTGGCAATGCATGCACTGGGAGCACTCAGATCTCACCCAAAACCAGATGAAGGGCAGGTAACACCTCTAGCCATTTATTACTTGCTCTTTAAATATAGATGGTATATGAATAGGATAAAGAAGGAGCAAAGCTGCATGGGGCAACACGAGGATGGGGAAACACCCTCCTGCTCAGCGGCCACGGAAAGCCAAGCAGTCACATCAGCCCCCACCTACAACAGCCAGGACATCCCACAGCCTTTGCAGGATACCCGTAACAACACAACCTAGAGAAAGAGCTTGATAAAGACTGAAGGGGGGATTGTCAAGATTCCTGGAGGATATTCCATTCTCCTGGACAGAAAAAGGAGTTTGCAGTTGAAATTACTTAAACAGCTTTGAAAATCTCAACAACAGTCAATGGAGACTGGCAGCACCCGATGGACCTCTGTCTTCATAATATCACTCACTTTGTTTTCTCACATAAAAGCCATCTAATTACCTTGTGGTGCACCAAAGGGGTCCAGAAACATTCCCTGCCAGCACAACAGTGACAGCCATAGCCAAGGACTCAGCTGCATGCAGCAAAGCCTCCAAGAAACATGGTTTGTTTTTGCTTAGAAGAACCCAAGTCTGTCCAGACCCTAACAAAGCAGAGAGCTCACTTCCACCAGTCTGTCATTCCTGAAGCTGCTGCCCTTGCCTTCTCCTTCCTGCCTCCAGATGTGCTGCCAGCTGTGGCAACACCAGCATGACGACTGAACAAACATATCTAACCACAGGCAAGCAGCTGTTCCCACCAGGTGAGCATCCCTGCACCCTGCCAGCAGCTGTGCTAGACCCCTGCCTCACTCCACAACTACCAAAGGTCCTGCAGAGCAGGAGCACTCAGCCTGCCCACACTGGCAGAGCAGCCCTGGCTTGTAACCACAGCCCAGAGATGCATTATCAGGAAAACACCCAGATACGGGCATTGAGACACCCCAGTACCAAGGCAGGGCAGATCAGACCATCAAGAGTCTCAAGGCTGCCCCAAGACAGTGGTGACATGGTCTCCATCCACGGCCGCTTGCCTGCTTGAGACTGCTCCAGGTTCCTGAGCAAGCCCCCTGCCCTGAGGTTGGTTGTCCATAAATGCCACCATAATGAACACAATTAACAGCGGTGACATCCCTACCTTGATTCCCGTCATGGTTGGCTGGAAGTTGCTTTGAGTGCTGGGGCTTCAAACCTGCTTCACCATCATGTGATCTGACGTCGCGGTGAATTTACTGTGGAAACAAAAAAAACCCACAAGTGTGAAATGTGACTGTCGATAAAGTAATCCTCAGCAATCAGACAAAATTAATTGTGTGAACATCATTGATCAAACCTACTTAATACATTGGGTTTGTAGAAAGCTGGAATGTAATTTCATTACCAATCCGCTCCATCCTAATGAAATTTCTAATAACACTTTAATTTTGATTTCGGTTAAGGAGAGAATGATGGAAATTTTCTTTTGCTTCTCTTGTAAGGTTTTATTTTATTGGTTTTCTGCAATACTAGGGGTGCTAATTTTTTGTTTTTAATTTGACGTTTTATTAGCAGGGGGTTTAATAAAACAACACAGATAAAAAACAAAATTGCAAAACGGGCAAAATCTTACAGAAATAGAAGTTATGTCAAAATTAAGGAAGCTAATTTTAAAGAAATTGGTATATTTTATGAGTGGTGATTTGGGCTTCTTTTTTTTTTTAAGTTCTAGCTGGTTTTCTGACTTAACATGGTTTAAATAGTACTAGATTGTAGTGCTTTGTATCTGTAGTTATCACAGAACAATGGTAGAGGAGCTCAGCTGCATGGGAGAGGCACCACCATGCCTACGTCCATAATGGGTGGATTAGGGTAAGAAGAGCCCAATCCTACCCACATCAGTGGCAAGGCTCCTGTTAATTTGGACAAAAGCAAGATTTTCACCTTTTGGGTCAAGTTTTGAATTACATCATTCAGTCTTTCAGATTTGGTTGTGTGGGTGCACAGAGAAGGGTTAGAGGTTAATCGAATCAGGAGTGATGGAGCATCAGGTAGGTAACTAAATGGTGGCCTTTGGGATCTGCACAGAAGCCCCAAGGTGCTCCAGGGCCCAGCCTGCACTACCTCCCATCTCCTTCTGCTCCACTTCCAGGAGACAAGTTCTCAGATGGATAGATTTAGGGATGTAGTTTAGCACTGGACTTGGTAGAGTTACGTTAATGGTTGGACTTGATGATCTTAAAGGTCTTTTCCATTAAGAATTATTCCATGAATCTGTGGTTGCAGCAGAGCAAAATGCTGAAAAATAAAAAAGATCAGCAGAAATCAAACTGATAGATCTGAGGGTTCAAGCTGTGGGCCACTGATGGTGAGTCCCTGCCTTCATCCCTGACTTCTGAGGGGAGAGGCAGGAGAACCCTGCAGCCGAAGCACCAATCCTGGGTCACCTGGCTTTGGACTAGCAAGGGACACACTGCACCACATGCCAGCAGCACCCACAGATGGGAGATGGCAGCTTGCCCTGCCTGGGTCACCCTGCCTGCAAGGCTGGAGCCTGCAGGCTCTGCAAAATGTATTTCACAGAGGGCAGGGAAAAAAACAAACTATTTTGTTGCTTTTTCTGCTACCAAGTACTGAAAATGAGCAGCACTTGCCTCGGGCATGCGTGAGAGGGCAAAACCCTGCTCTTGGAGCACCTGGGTACTACTGATGGCTCATCTGGTGACCTGGCCAGTGAACAGAAATTGCCTCTCCCTGGCCAGAAGCCACATGGGGTGGGATGGGAGTCTGGGCACTGAGGACATGCAGGATGCACACTGGTGCTCTGCAGACATCGAGGGGCCAATGGGTGATGGGACGGGACACGATGAGTGGACAAGGGAGCAGAAAGCGTATGTGCTCGCTGCAGGAAGGTGATGCTCTTTGACTACTGAACTGGTGCCTATCTTGGGTATTTCCATTTTCTGCAATCTGATGTGTTTTGGTGATTTATTCATGACTGGTGTAGTGAAAAATTGGAAAAGGCTAGCAGGAGAGCCATGGCCTGGAGATCCAGCGTCTGATTGAGGCTACAACTGAATTACTGTCAGAGGCATCATGCAAGGTTTACTCCAGCGAATGTGAAGTTGAATCTTTATATTAATAAGTGAACATGAACTATCAGAGAAACTGGCATATGTCTGCTGCCAGGCAGGGCTGGAAAGGAGCTGTCAGATCAATGGGAAACTTGAGCAGACAAAAGGAGAAGCTCCAGTGCTGCTCTTCGTGTGCTACAGAGGTGTCTGCAGGCACTTCCCCCAGCCACCAAGGGGGGACTTCACTAAGTAAAAAGGCTGCTGTGAGCCAAGCTGCCTCATCTTTAAATCACTTGGGTAGAAGCATCCAGGGGAGCCTCGACTTTCCCTCCATTACTTACACACATGTCAAAATCTTGCCTCTTTTTTTGGGCTATGCTGCTAAAACATGGCAAACAAGCATGAGGGATGCTCACTCATACTGCACAGCAAATACCAGACCAAGTAGGAAGACCAGCTCAAGAAGTGACAGTCCCTGAGAACCAGAACTCAGGGAGATACCTTTAACACAAACCAAACCTGGGAAGCCCAGACCTACAGCACACACTCTACATAATTAATAATTTTTGCACTGTTTCCAAAAAGCTAAAGGAAAACATCTAATTCAGAGCTGATGGCATCCGAGCCCTCTCCTATGGCCATGGGGCTGGTCCCCTTCAGAGCTGCCCCACCTTCATTTTCACATCAAGTACAAGGAACCACTTTCCATCATAGCTTCGAGCCTGCTGGGTGTGAGAGAAATGCCCCTTTCCACGAGGTTTCTGCACACCCTCTCCCACCCCCCAATGTGAAATTCTGAGAAAACAAAACAAAACAGCAATTGACCCAAAGGGGGTACAAGACTTCACAGGGAAAGAGCCACCAAGACCTGAATCTGGACTTAAGCCTCATCCCAGAAAACCAAGAGCTAAATTGGATTTTGATGTTTCAACTTTCAGTTTCTTGTCAAACATGATTGAACCTGTCTGAGGTTTTGTTCCTGGTCTCCTCTGGACCTTTCCAGGCTGTGTGTGAAACTGTGTTGGCAGTGCTCAACCTTGTGAACTCTTCCTACTATCTCTGAGGAAGTTTCCAGTGAAGGTGAGCCAAGGTTTAGCGTAGGTTGGCGGTAGTCGTGCACCAGACCTCCCACACTGCAAACACTCCTCTTTGAGATGAGATGGCTCCTGTTTTGTATTGGGGGCTATAATCCAACTGCTGTCTCTGCAGTCCAGTTACACTTTGTTAATCATTAATGCCATCGCTGTCTTTACCATGAAGCAGAAATGGAGCTGCCTTCCACCAGAGAGGCAGTACAGCCAATTTCCTAATAATTTATGGCTTGAACAAAGTTGCAGAGCAGCAACCAAGTATGCAGGAAAGGCTGGGGTGAAAAATTATTTACAAAGTGAATGCCCTGAAGACACTTGTACTGGACAACAATTACGGCACCTTAATTAACTGAAATTTAGTTCACCCGTCGACTGAGGCATGTCCAGTGCTAAAGTTATGCCACTGCTGCTGTCTACTACTGGTTAATGAATATAAATCAGATGGTTTATAGTTAGTGAACATGTAATAGGCTTGCAATGAGTTGAATTCCAATGCAAAATGCCTGGGGATAGGAACATGCCATCCATAAAATATATATATAAATAACAGATTTACATTTCTACTTGGGAAAAAAAGCCAAGCTATCCTCCCATCTTGGTATTCTCCCAGCTTGACAGACATGTGCTCCAGCTCACCAATGAGACAAGGGATCGATAAGGAGGAATTTAAGAGTCTGGTCACCAAAGGTGTGGATAATTAGATGCCAAAACTCTTCCATGTCCTCCATGTTTCCTTCCCAGCCACTGAGCCCTGTCCTTTAGGTCTGTCATGTGCCCATTCACAGCTGCTTGGCAGTAGAGCCTGAGGGGCGGGAGCACTGAAGGTGACTCCTGAAGGTGTAGAACATTCAGGGCAGCTACCTGGGCCTGGAACAGAGGCAACTGGGGCCATCAGAGACAGGAGTGCTGCCTTTTCTGGGCTTGGTAGAAAAGCCTGTGGACAGATGGGGGAAGCAAAGCTGTACTTTTGCTATAGATCCTTCTGGATGAGCTTTTAGTGATATTAAAAGGAAAAGACAGATACCTACGGTTCCATCTCTAGAGGTAATTCAAGTTAAAGAAAAAAACAAGCACTCTGCCACCCTTCTGCAGTCTGTCACGAGTGCAGGTTGCAAGCAAGTAAATCCCTCCAAGTTTCTTACTTGAGAAGGAACTTTTACTTTGTGCCAGTTACGTGCTAGCAGGAGCGGGCAGGCCTGGCCAAAGAGCTCCTGCAACTGGATAAAAATTTGTGTGGTCCAAGATGTTCAGTTCCAGGCCAGGGATGGGAGGCTACTGGTATCTGGGGAGCACTGCAAAGGAACTTGTCAAATAAAGCTCCTTCAGGTCATTCTGAAATCCCGAGAAGATGGAGTGCCCCAAATCAGAAGACTCTTGGGGAGCTGGTGGCCAGGAATCTCATGGAGGCCCCAAGCCTGAGGTAGGAATGGTCATCAAAAAGAGACCCAATGTCAAAAAAGTCTTGTCTCAGCTCTTTAAATTTCCTTGCTGCAGAAGCAAGAAATTGTGGACTTTATTTATTGCACAAATTAGGTACAAGAAAATTATTTTCTTAATGTGAGACTTGATGAATGTTCTCAACTCTCCACCCTGCTAGGAAGAGGGGGTTACAATGAAAATTATTTACAAAGCATGTGCTACCCTGCAGGGATATTTATTCAGGCAGGGGATGTTTCCACAGATTTTGTTGACAAAAGCAAATCAAATTACATTTTTGCAAAGATTACTACAAGCATCTTGATTTGATATGGACCTCAGCCATCTCCTGACAAAGCCAGGGAAGTAGCTCTGGCCCCACACCCTCCAGGCACCCACAAAGGTTGTAATTTCTACTATTAGCAAACAGATGGATAAAATGCTCTACAAAAAAAATAAAATAAACCAAGCCAGTCCTACATCCAAGGCAGGAGCCAAACCCCATCACTGCTGGCTGGCCTTTGCTGGGATGCCAGCTGCAGCGGTTGGTGCTGGGGCAGTGACCTGGCCCCGGCAGCATCGCCACAAGGATACCATGGTGGCTTGAGCCCAGCCAAGCCCCATCAAGCTGCACCTTGCAGAGTACATATCCTGCACAATTCAATGGCATTTTAAATTCAATTGTTGTTATTATCTCAAAATTACTAATTTCCATCGGCAGATGCAGGAACAGAATCCCTGGCAGAAGCTCCTTCCTTTGCAGGGGCGGGCAGATTGGCCCAGATGTGCTGCCTTTACCCACTGCCCCTCTGTTGGCAGGAAAGGGAGGCTGCTGCACCATTAGGGCTAGGATTTTTCCCACGGATTACACTCTTTATGAATGCCTGCCTATAGCATCACAGCACAGCTTCTCCCCACCTCCTCTTTACATTAAAAATCCTCCCTCTCCTCACACGCAATCATTTGCTGTATGTTTTTATGGTGATGTGACCACAGATGGCATCGGGCAAGCGTGCAGGGAGGTGGGCAGGCAGCCCCACTGCTGATGAGAGAACCTGGGAATACAAAGGGTACAGGTGGGTCAAGGTCTGTCCTGACTTGACTAAAACACAGTAGGTAAATTGTTGAACTAGGTAATAAACACCTATTTTTCACCCACTTCACATTGGCTATTGCATCAATACGCACACATGAGGGGCAAACCAGTGTTATGTGTACAGCGTGAGGTATTTCTTGACAACAAGATGCACATACTCAGTTTCACAAGGGGAAAATACAGCTATGGAGAGCTCATCCTTGCAGCAGAGGGAGTCCAGGCATGAATCTATATCTTGGATTCCAGGCTAGGCAAATCCATACAAGAAATGGAGGCATAGACTATCAACACGCTATGAGAAGGATAGATTCCCACGTCTCGCTGTCTCTTACTTGAGCCAAGGTTGCTGATCAAGCACAAACCCTGTGGTACCACATAGGCTGCTGGACTCAAAATACAACAGAGCAAGGAAATTATGTAAATCTTTGTGGTACATAAAGACAGACCAATAACTTGTAGAGCCTCTCAGGATTTAAAGAGCTGAGTATCTTGTGCCAGGCTGCAGGGTGGGCGTTTCTGACAAGTGAAACTCAGGACTTCATCATTAGCCTGAGATCTGATAGAGCTCTCCATCCACTGCTGCTGGGTCAGAAAGGATTTGGGATGTACCCAAAAATGCCACTTGGACATGTATGGTTTCTCACACTGGGAAGAAATGGTTTGGAGCTCCTTGCTAGCAGGAAAAATCACTTCAGCACAACATTGTTGATCCCCTCTGATTAAACCTGTGGGTCTTAAACTTGGTCTTCCATCAGGTCTTTGAGAAGTCCCAACAGATTACAACATCTCTGTACTTAGCCACCATAATGACCCACAAGTGATTAGCTTAACTAGCATTTCCCCAAATTCAATTTCCATGGATAGCCTGTACGTACCAAGAAAGACGTTCACATTAATTTTTAGATAATTAAATCAGGAATGACCCCAGTGCCGATGAAATAAAACCTCAATTCTTCCTGGGCTGCACAGCACTCATCTCAGCTTTAACCCTCAAAACATGAGACCTAGTTGGCTGGAAGGGATGGATCTGGCTCTGACCCCTCTCCTGCTCTCCCTCACTTCTTCCAGCCCCTTCACTCTCCCTAGGCTAAGTGACCCCAACGCCTGTCACCTGTCCTGCTCCCAGTTCCCTGGCACAGCACCACTTCAACTTTTATAAGGTTACACATTCATTTTTAGCTCAACAACACAAGCAGCTGCTGATGAGCTGCAAGGCTGGGACAGGAGCTATGTGATTCCTGAGGAGTATCCAGCCCTGGAGCCCACCCACTGCCATGAGCCACAATTTGTTCCTCAGTCCAAATGATGTCCTGCAAAAAGCAGTCTTTAAAATCACAGCAACAGCAACAGCCACAGCACAGAGACTGCCAGCATGAGCCATGGTGGTCCTTAACACTTGGAAAGCTGAGCCTGAAGGCCAGGTCTTCCTGCAGGTCCTTCCCTCCCAGAGCAGCAGCTCCTCTCAGGAGGAGAAGACCTCCCTTCCTCAGCATCCCTTCCTGCAGTTCTGCAAACCTCTCAACTCTCACCACTCTGTGCTGGGGTCCTGACCACTTGCTGGGATGTGACATTGGACTATGTAAACTAATGAGGATAATTACTATACGTTTCGTTAAACAATCCCCTCTTGGAGGTGGCAGCGATTACTCACTTCTACTGTAATTTTAATTGGTGGGCAAACATGATCTTTGTAGAGACAAAGCCTCATTCTTTTCTCTCTTGTAACAGTTTAAATCAATACCAACCCGGGGCTGCTTGGAAATATTTAATGAAAACTGTTTTGACAGAAAATTGGATTCTTGATGGGGCAAAAATATTTGTTTTCCACGGAAAAAAAGTTTCACTTTGTTGAAAGCCAAAACTTTTTACTGAAAAGTCAAACTGCACGACGCAGCCGTCGCTGCTGATGCCCGGGGTAATGGAGGGTGACTCCTAGGATTGCAGCCGGGGCTCTTGGGGCTGGAGCCAGGAGCCCCGTGACACCCACTGAAGTCTCTCTGCAAGGGATGACAGTCACCACCTTCACACCGTGACTTATCCCGCTGTGATAAATGCCATCCGGGGACAGAGGGCAGAGGGTGCATCCCAGGAGGAGGAGCAGGAATTGGCGCAATGGCACGGAGCAAAGCCAGTTCATACATCACAGCAAACACTGCGGCGCAGCGTTTTGCCTGCACGTTCACCTTGAAGTGAAATTAGTGATGGCAAGAAAAACCTTACTCAGGTCTTGGCTAATGATTATCCCATTAAAGAACCAGCTGACATAATATCATTTGGTAGTTTTATAAACCTCAGTGACAACAAGACTGATGAGACCTAAAGCCCTGATGGCTCATCTGCCCAGAGAAGAGGAAGGTACAAAAATCTGCTATTTTACCATATTGCAAATTCCACAGTATTAAAAAAATAATAATCCTAAGAAAAGTGGGTAACCTCTGCCTGTCTCCAAAGACACGTGTACATTCACATCCAGCTCTTCCACTCACTGGCATATTCCCATCAAGCCTAAGAAATGCAACTAGAGCAACTCACAGTCAGCAGCAGGCTTGGGCCACACCCAGAGCTGGGCAGCACTGTGGGGACACAGCAGGAACGTCACAACCATAGGTACCCTCTCCCTGCTGCTGGGACCCTGCAGGGCTCCCCAGCCCAAGCTGAGCAGTGACCTGCTGAGGCTCTAAGCGCAGCAGCACTAGCTTGGACCTGGACCAGCCTCTGCCAGTTAGGGACAGGATGAGGGTAGCCCAAAAAGTCACTCACACAGCACTAGGATCAGGTACAATTAGCCCATTTAATGAAGGAGAAAAAAATCTTAAACACCTGTGTATGCTGCAGTTCCCCTCCTTACCCACCGCTCTACATGGAAGCCGTTGATGCTGGCAGGACAATACACAACCTCAAACGACATTCATCTTGTTTGTGATGACTGAAGATGTTTTGGCAGCACATGTGGCCTCTTCTGCTGTGGCTTGAAGGAGGCAAGATCACAATGTGTAAATGAGCACTGACCACCAAGCCACTGGCTTCCCCTGAGGGTTTATCTATACATATACATATCTGCACTATAATTTTTTTAAATTATTATTATTTTTTTAGACTCTACCAAAAAAATTAGCCAAATAAAAGAAAGCTTTGGCCTCAGGCATCACTGTGTCCCTGGCAGTCAGTATTGTGCATTTGAGAAAAAAAAAAAAAAAAAAAAGCAGCTTGCTTTGCTTTTCTCCCCCTTGCCTGGGTGTCATGAGCAAGAAATGAGCAGCTGACCTGAGTTTGAATTTAGAGTGTTCATTAATAGGATATTATGCCATATGCTCAGCACACTGTCTTTTTTTTTTAATGCAGCCGCCAATTTGAGAGAATTTCTAATTAGTAATGGTATAATGAGAGTATTCAGAGGCTAATGTGGTGGGTGGGGAAGCGAAATAGATCGCTTGGTGTGGACTGGAAATATTTCTGTTCAAATTCCTCGTGAAATAATGACCCGCCGTAAAAGGCTGCGATCTTTGACAAATGAAGGACGTTCGGGGAGGTTACGTTAACTGCAGAGGGAGCGTTTATCAGCAGGGGGGTGGGGAAAGGTGAGACAATTTGGGCTTGTTAAGCGTAGCACAGGGAATGTTTTGGAAGGAAAAACATTTTGGCTGGGCCTGGGCTGAAGGGGAGGAAGCGCAATGGAGGCCTTGGGTGGGGAGGAGATGCTCAGCTGGGCTCAGTGTGGGGAGCAGCAATATTACGAGGAATGATGATGGGAGTCCTTGCTGAAGCCTGGGGAGTATCAACTATCCCCATCATGCAAGAAGCAAAGCAATGGCACCCAGCTGGCAATGGCACAAGGGCAAAACACAGCATGACACAGCAGTGAAAAATAGTTGGTTCAGGAGTAGAGAAACACCCACCCGAGCCTAGCAGCACCCACATGTGGGCAGCAGCAGCTCCTGAGCATGGAGCCGGGCGCCAGGGTGATGCTGCAGGCAGGGTCCAGGGTGCCCAAAGTGCCTTTGAAAAGTGCTTTTACAGTATATTTGAGGGTCAGGTTGTTTAATAGCTACTCTGTTACAGAAAATTTGGACTAATGAGGCATGGATGCAGGTTGGCATTTTGTGGGAACTTGTTGGCATAAAATGTTCAATATATTTTTAATAAAAGTTTGAGGTTTGTGAGCTGGCAGAGAGTGGTGTCTGAGGCCAGCGCAAGCTTTACCCTCCCTGCAGGGTATGGACAGCAGATAAACCCACATAAACCACGACAGCCAACATGGGTCCAGGAGAGCCCATCTTAACATCTCAGAGCATCCTGCAATTTGAATGAATTATTAATTTTGTCTCCCTACCACCCAGTGGAGTAGGCTGCAGCACAGAAAAATGCTCCTTCCCTTACTAAAAAAAACCACAGACTTTGTAAATGGGAAAATTACATTTTCCCAGAAAAAAAAAAAAAAAAGGGATTTGGTCTGGTGTGGATATGGGAGTTGTGCTGTCTGGTCTAACAGCACAAAATGATTCCTTTGGTTTCAGAGGAAAATTCCAAACAGCAACAGGGAAAACCTGAGTGTTGCAGGTTTAAAAAATGCTAAAAAGAATAAAATTATTGTCCTTCTCTCATGTCCCAGTCAGCCCTAAGTCCCTTCTGAGGGAATACACCTGGTGCTGCAGAGGACAGCATTCCCAACCTCCAGCTTTTCCAGCTTCAGGAACGCTGTGGATCCTACATGCATCCTCTGCACAAAAGCTAGGACACACGCAGATTTCTTCAAATGAGCCATCATTAATTTGCCTTCTGATTAGACCAATTAGATCCTTAACACTGTAGGAAATAATTTTTTACTAATGATTATGCTGGAGAGCGGGAGGTTTCCTCCTCTCCTGTGCAATGTTTTTACTGCATTACCATATTAACTTTAAGAAAGCCAATAAAGTTCTATGACTGTGGGGTCTCCCTGGTGCCTCCTGAACTTCTTTTGCCTATTGCAACACTCATGATTTTTACAGAAACAGATGCCACAAGAATAAAGCAGCCTGAGATGGGCAGTAAATAATGTGTTTTGGAAGACAGGAACCAAGTGGAGCAGAAAGGCAAGGATCTACCGGAGTAGATCTGCTGGAACTCCAAACCAGGCTTGTTGTGCAGGGACCAGCCGACACTTTGGTACAGTGTAAACCCTGCTCTGAAAATCAAATATTCATATTAGATTCTAGAGTGTCTTTTAGGAAGAAATAAATGAGACTTGCTTTAAAAAAAGAAGAAAGGCACAGGGGCCATGTAGAACCAAGCCACAGCTTCATAAATAATAAGTTTTTATGCCAACACTCAACAATTAAAAGGCTTAAGATTCGTTTGGAGAATGAATCAAGCTTCAACTTCATTCTCCTACCCTCATCCATGTGCCACGGAAAATTATGCATTCACCCAATATACTCTTAGAAGAGAATTATTTCTTGCTCTCACACCATTCTTGTTTTCCAGAGTAATAGATGTAAGTGGCAAAGTACAAGCAAGATATTTTCCCCTTCTTTAAAGTAAATCTCCATCTTGTTGACAGCCATGCCCCACTCTGTCAGTCCTGAAGGCTTTGCATCATCCAGCTCAGCCCTGGATCCTAAGCTGTGCTTCCTGTCCCCACTCAGGGGCAGAAGGCACAACCAGCACCAGGACAGTCTGGCTTTGGTGGCGCCATTTCCCAATGACCACAACATTCCCAACACCTGGGGAAGGAAGAGGAGGGAAGGAGCTTGAGCAATGCCAGTGTGGGCAGATGCACCACTTAGTTCCTGCAGCCCCAGGGATCTTGAAGCAATCGGGAGGCAACAGGCTCTCCACGATGTGTCCCTCTGCTCCTGCCCCACTGCTCCCACCTTCCAGTGCCACAACCCACCACGAACCTCACCTAGCTCATTTCACAGCCCATTAGTGAGAAATAAATATTAATATAATATGATATTATTCTGATGAAAGTGAAAAATGTGACTATAATAAGACTACTGCGTTCTATTGGATTAATATGCCTGTTAATTACCAGCAGTTCCTGTGGTCTTCAGCCTAATGGATGGCCCTTGGTGAGCAGTGCTCTGCTCTCACAGGAGGTTCCCAAGGCTCTGAGCCTTGACGTTATAATAACCCAGCCTATCTGCACCCAGATGACTGTAACAACCCAACACACTCTGGTGGCCCAGCTGCATTGTTCCAGCTGGGAGCTGGTGGAAGAAAAAGGACCAGCCATCAGTACCTTCCACCATAAGGACATACGATGGGGATGCTGCCTGGAAAACGTGCACAGGGCTCTGGTCACCTTGCAGGCTGCTGGGTGCCCTGGCATGTCCCTCCCCTCTCCTGTGCCTCCCCACCAGTGTTTGACAGCTGAACTTCAGATGTTAAGGCAGCAGCATTTCTCATTCTACAGTCTGAGTGGTTCCAGGGCAGAGCCCTCTGGTCCTGTCACATGTTTGCTTTTGCAGAAAACCCCCCAACCAACCTAACGGTCCTCTATTCAGCTTGCTACTTAATTAAAAAATCTATAATGTCAAAGGTAAAAACACCCTTGATAAATTTGGTTCAAAGCCAAATTTTAAAAATAGCTCAAAAAACTCCATTTTCAAATTGCCCAAGGGAAACTTGCTTTTCATGCCACCAAAAAACACATTCCTTATTTCTTTCTGCCTCAAAGCACTATCAAAAACCAGCCTGAACTTCAAAATGGGTTCTGTCATCCCAAAATCACATTTTCCAGTGACCAAGTTATCCATCCAAAGAACTTCTTCTCCCAAAAGACACCCCAGCAGATGGCTGTGTCCCACCTCGACCCTGGGAAGCTACAGAGTCCTCCACAGGGTGTTCTGGGGAGGTTTGTGGGGATCAGAGCACTGACACCAGGGAGCTACAGCAACTCTGGAGTGATGTCAGTAACCCTCACTACAAACCCCAGGCTACTCTGGCTGCTCGCTCCTCCACCTTGTGTCTGCTGCTGATGGCTCCATGTCCTGTGAGGTAAGGCCAGAGGCAGCCCAAGCTGCTACAGTGTGCTCAACCCAAACCAACCCTAACTCACCTCAGCAGCACAACTTTGCCAAAATGTCCCCCCCTACCATTTATTTTAAACTTCCCACCTCAGCTTTGCAAACTTTCCAAAACAATGTTTTCCAAAACAATGGACAAACCACAGAATCACACACTGGTTTGTGTTGGAAGGGATCTTAAAGATCATCTAGTTCCAATCCCTCTGCACAGGACACCTCCCACTAGACCAGGTTGCTCCAAGCCCCATCCAACCTCACCTTGAACACTTCCAGGGATTAGGCAACCATAGCTTCTTTGGGCAAATTGAGCCAGTGTCTCACCATCCTCACAACAAAGAATTTATTCCTAAAATCTCATCTAAATCTCCCCTCTTTCAGCTTAAAACCATTCCTCCCTATCCTATTACTCCATAGCTTTGTAAAAAGTCCTTCTCCAGCTTCCTTGTAGCCCCTTCAGATAGTGGAAGGTGCTTTAAGGTCTCCCTGGAGCGGTCTCTTCTCCCCAAAAACCACCCAAACTCGGCCTTCATAGGAGAATTCCCACCAAGGCACCATTCAGGGAATGTGTGCTCCTTCCTGACATGTGCACGTCCCTCGGGGAGGTGGAATGGATAAGCTGACACCTCCAAGGAGGTCTGGAGATGAAAAATGTTTTAGATGTGACAAATACATGTCAGTGCAGCCCCAGGGCTGGCAGCTGTCGTGCCTGGTCCCAAGCCACCCGTGCTGTGTTTGATGGGACCCAGTCTTGGAAGAGACTCATCCAAGGGAAACACTGCAGCCTCCTGCCACTGCTCCTCTCCCTTTAAAATGTTATTTAAGAAGTTTTGCCAGCTTTACTTTGCACAGCCTGGTGCTGTTCATTTTAGGTTTGCTAGAAATGTTCTCCAGCTGAATACTGAGTGAAATAAATTCAAATCCTACTCTGCAAATGACACTGCACATAAATATTCAGTAAATTAGCAGCACACTTTTATAGATTTATCAGTCATTGCTGGCACAGAATGACAGGCAATGTTGTAGCTGAAATATTAATGCTGACAAATTAATGATTTCTGAGTAAATGATGTCATTTTTGCACCGTTTCATTAAAATTTACTCACTTTCAATATCAGCTTCATTTCTACGCCAAAAAAAAATTAAAATAATTTTCATTCTCTTTCTCTCTTTTCCTCTAGGAGCCTTTTCTGAACCCAAAGGGCATAAATTTCCTACCACTCTGCTCTGAGGAAGAAGGGCTGAAGTTTGCAGGGTGGGCAGGCAGCAGAGCCCCAGTGTCCCCATCCCACCCCGCATGGGACCTGTGTCCTCTCCCTGCACCATACTCCAGCTGGTGATCAAATGCTACAAAATAACCCCCCTCAGGCATCACCAAAGAATCACAGAATCGTTCTAGTTGGAAAAGATCTTTAAGATCACCAAGTCCAACCATCAAAACAACTCTACCAAGTCCAGTTCCTAAACCCTATCCCTCAGCACCACATCTACACAACTTTTAAACACCTCCAGGGAGGGTGATTCAAGCACCACCCTGGACAGCCCATTCCAGTGTTTAATAACTTTCAGTGAAGAAGTTGCTTCTAATATTCAATCGAAACCTCCCCTGGCACAACTTGAGGCCATTTCTTCTTGTTCTGTTACTTGGGAGAAAAGACTGATCCCCTCTTGCTCCTTTTTGGTAGTTGTAGAGGTCTCCTCTCAGCCTCTTTTTGTCCAAGCTGAACATCCTCAATTCCCTCAGACATTCCTTGTAAAACTTGTTCTCCTTACTCTCCAGAAGATCTTGCTGCTGAGCCATGGAGCACAACTAAACCCTCTGAACACCACCAGCACTGGCCAATACCTTTTGCACCATGGACAGAAGGAAATGTCACACCAGAGATAGGGGATGCATCAGTGAGAGCATTTTCTGCCACCCTTACTCATCCTGGAGGCTTCCCAGCACCCCAAGCACCACAGTGAGTTGGGACAGGCCGCAAGCACAGGGCAGGCACAGAGGGAGAGGTCAGGATTTCACCCCCACCAACCCTCTGCACACCAAGAGGTCTCCTGAGCACTGACAGAGGGAGCAAGGCTCTCCCACAAGGCAGTGAAGCTCTCCCACATGTTTCCTGAAGCAAAGGAGGCAGCACCTTTGGGGTTCACAGCAGTCTGGAGAAGCAAAAGCTGTTTTGACCCATGGCTGACTAACTGGGATCTCCTCCCTGGAGCCTTTGCCACCTGCTGCCATCTTTAACATGCCACATTGGGTATTTTGGGCAAATTACCCCATCAAAAAGCCTTCCTACCCTGTTTGTCATCTTGGACAGGACTGGTGACATCTCTGACAGCTGACTGACAGAGACACTTGTAGTGGATAAAAATAAAGGGGGGTTGGAAAAAAAGGGGGGGAAAAAAATGACAGAGAGAGAGCAAGAGAGAAAGAGCCCAGAGAAGGTTTTACCCAGGATTCCCTGGGCTGAGCTATATCAGTCAATCTCCGGGCTAATTCGTGTCAGTACTTGTTTCCTATCTCCTTGAGTCTCCAGCGGAAGGTTGATAAAATTGAAGTGGAAATGAAGTTGGATGCACAGGAGGATACATACAACAATAGCCTGGTGAAATGGGTTTGTATCCCTGATACACTCCTTTGGAGCATCAGGATTCGTGGTGACCTTGACAGTGTCCTTGGGAGAATAAAATAAAATAAAAGGGAGAATTTCTATCTGCGAGAAGGAATTTAACAAAGTGCTACATTTACTACATGGACTTTGCATCATGAAGGAGCGACACTGGCTCCCAGCATCACAGATCTGGCTTATTTATCCAGAGGGAGTTTATGTTTTCACAAGTTTGCACTTCCCCAGCTATCCATTGTAAATGCAAAGGGATTTGTGACAGCACCAGAAGAAGCCCATTTCTTGTAAGAAAGCCTCTGTTGCCTCAACTAGTTGTTGATGAATGGAAGGAAACTTGTCACAGTTTAAATAAAATGCACCTCAAATGTGTGTGCAGTGTGTTTCTCGCCAGGCTGCCTGGACCAGTTGTCAATACTGCATGAGCATCATCTCCGAGTGAAACTCCACAAAGGTGCTCATGGTTAAATACAAGAAGAATCTCTGTTTGCCAGCCCCCTTAAAATAAAAATGCTGAGAATAACTGTGGTGAGATGGAGATGGGAGAGGGGGAGAGAGCCCATGGAAGTGTTCAGAACATGGAAAAAGAGAAGCCACTCTTGAAGACTAGATGCCAACCAGAAATATAAATGCAATCCTTCACTACATCTGGTTTGGAAGTCATGTATACAGACACAGATGTGAAAACCTTTGCAGCCCCTTGCTGGACACAAGCTCCTTCCTCAAGGACAGCTGTGATGCCCAGGGTTGTGTGGCAGAGCTGGCATCCCTAGTGTCATCCCTGCCTTTAGGGATGGAGTTCATACAGCATCATGTCCTAGCTTGATGGAAAAGTTTGTTATTTCTAATGTAGTGGCCCTGATGGTGGAAAAGAAGTATATGTAGGTACAACCGATACTTCCCCTCAATGTGGTAGACACATCCCAGGAAATACAGTTGGGGTGCTGCACCTGGCTCAGGAATCTCCAAGCTTTTACCTATATTTTCAGGGAAGATGGATTTGAAGCAGCAGGGTTAGGAGCCTTCACTTGAAAAGAGACTGTTCCCACAACAGGTGCAGAAGATGGAACAAAATGCTTTAACAACATCAAACCAAATGGGTCCTGGAAATGCTCAGAGCAATAGAGCAATACCAGCTTTGATGAGATCATGGAAAACTGCAGCTTTTCATGGTCTGTCTGGGCCTGGGCCTTAGTCCAAGCAGCCCACAGCAGAGTGAAGGTGCAGTTAAGACTCCATATTAACAATAAATCAATTTATCCTTCCTTAGGGAGAGAACAGCAGCACCCTGGAGCAGGTGCACCCTGAGCCACCAAGCACCCATGGCCACCAGCCTCCCTGGATCTGGCTAATAAGAACCAGCTGGGTTTTTCCACCCTGATAGCTGTGAGAAACTGATGACAACCTGTTTGACCAATGACCTCTGAACTTGACCCCCTGCTAATACCTTCAGCTGCTGATTGTCATGGGTGGCTGGCAGAGCCCTTTGTCTTTTGCTGTTTTGGAGTCCAGACAGATAAATGATTTCTATTTGTCCTTTGGCGCAACGGAAGAGCTGATCGATATTATCCACGAATGATGTCAAGGATTTGTCGCCACAGCTTATGAATGACAAAACATTACCCAAAAAAACACCTTTTGGGGCAAAAGATTGAAAGCTGGAAAGGTTTATTGATTTTTGCTTTCTTAAATAGCAGCTCAAGCCACAAAAGAGAAAACGAAAAGCTTTGTGTGCTAAAATGCAGCAAAAAGCTTCCTCGAGAACAACGATTAGATCAGCTCTTGCATTTAAGTACTGTGTGCCTTGCCACAGTCAACTGCTCAATTTTGTCTGCTAAGCCCACTGCAATTTCCACCCATTTTTCCTGATTTCAAAAGCACTTGTATAGTGAAAGACCAGCCTCTGGAATAAAATGCTTCTCTGCTTTTGGCCACTGGTCAGTCAACAGAAGGCAATGCATCTCCCACATGGGCAGGCAGCAAGCTCAGGAGAGCAGAAGGAAAGCTTTGAGGCCCAAGAGCCAGAAAGGTGGGCTCAGAGCCCCCACCTCTGCCCTGGGCACTTGCAGCACCCTCAGCAAATCATCATGGCCCCTCTGCACCCACCTTGGGGTGAGGGATGCTGCAGCCATGCTGTGCCCAGCGATGCTCTCGCCTTCCCTCACAACCCACCATGTGCAGGGGAGAGACCACAGCACAGGACATTTCCTGGGCACACAAAGATTCACAAGAGAGTTGATGAAAAGAAATGGGTCGCCTCTTAAATACCCAACCACGGCTCTAGCTTTTGCATCCTCTGCAGAAATCGACATTCAGCTTCTCCAGGAAGCTTCAAGGAAAGCATTTCACCCACACAACACCTGTGGGAACCAGTTGCATGGACAAAGAACTAAATTAGCTCATTGCCAGCCGAGGAATGTGTTTGAGTTTTACAGATGGACACACCTCCTCCAGGGATGGCACTGGGTTCAGAGAGCACAGTCAAGCAGAAACTGCATCCAGGGCTGCATCAAAAGAAGTGTGGCCAGCAGGGTCAGGGAGGTGGTTCTGCCCCTCTACTCTGCTCTGGTGAGACCCCACCTGGAGTACTGCAGACAGCTCTAGAGCTCTCAGCACCGGAAAGACATGGAGCTGTTGGAGAGGATCCAGAGACGGGCCACAAAGATGATCAAAGGGCTGGAGCACCTCTGCTTACACTTTCAAGTAAGATTTTAAGAGTAGGAGGAAAAACAAGGAGCAGGATTTCCAGCACAGGAGATTTCAGTCCACAGACACACATGCAAACCCATGCACATCCCACCCCAAAATGGATCCCTCCAGTGGAATCATGATTATAAAATTTGTTTCTCCCAGGAGAAAGCTGACCTTTGTTCCAAATAAGCCAAATAAGCTTGGTGAGGAGCAGACAGCAATCAGGAATGACACTTGGGGCAGCACTTGCTGTTTGGCCGTGCAACTGACACTTAAAGGGAATTTAGAGGGGAGAAAAAACAGCTAAGCAATTCTAAATCCCAACACTAATGGAGATTAGGATTACAAGACTAATTTTAATTTTGAGGAAAGGGAAGAGCAGAGGTAAGAAGGTCTTGATCCAGCTGTCTGGAGCCAAGAAGAGTGTTGGGGCAGATCTGGGCAAATGCTCAGGACACAGCCTTAGGATGGGACAGCTTTTCCCTCCAGACCTTTCCATTTCCAAGCTTTACGCTGCTCAGCTTTCCCGCCAAAAATGCTTCAAAACTCAGCACCGACCCTTAGATGAAACCAGAGTGTTGCTCCCACTCGATCCTAGCCTTGCTTGAAGTTCAGTGAACCTTGCCCAGCCCTCAGATAGTGATAAATGCCTGCGCGGGGGCTGAGGGGTTTGGTTTCAGCAGCACAAGTCCTGGCTCCAGGGGAGGGAGCACCTTGGTTTAAAAGGCTGGAGCTCACTGGGGTGAGGGAGGTTTCTCATTCCAAAACAGCTGATCTGCATGAGGAACAAAAAACTTGGTGGATATTTTTGTTCATGGACTCTGACAGCACTTGGCAGCACATCTGCTGTGAGGACATGGAGAATACAGAAATGCAGGGACTAAAAAGGGACCTCACCTGCAGGTCTGAGCAAGTTTGCTAAGCCTGTTTCGGGGGAACTTGGTGCTGGTTGATCTGTGTTCCTTCAAAAAGCCCACACTGAGGTCCAGGAGTGTTCAGCTCCTGGCTTATGGGCCCACCACAGCATTTCAAATGACCTAAACCAGCAAACACTCCCCAGCCACGTCATTCCTCTTCTCCCCTTTGAGCTTTTATTTTGATCTGTGAAGTGTGTCCCACCACCGGTGCCAAAGGAAGTTCCTGAGACAATGTACCCTGTGTTGTGTTCATGGCACTTGCCTCTTCATTTGTCCTCCTTGGGTAGCTTTGACAGCTCGTTTCCCTAAATTTAAAGGTCTCACATTTCATGTATGTATTATTCATTATGAAAGAATCTAAATTCCTTCACAATATCCTGAATCAGAGCATAAACTGATTTAAGCATGTGGCTAGCAAGATGGGTGGCTCCGGACTCAGGCTCTTAATCAGATATTCATTAGAAGGCACAGCCTGGCTTCTACTTTTAGAATTGAGACTTTAGAAAAAAATGCCTCAAATCTGAACCCAGCACCCAAAGAAAGGAACTGAGGATTTCTGTTCATCCCTGGAAAACTTGGCCTCAGCTTTCCCTGAAGTGATATTTTACACCCTTCTTGTGGCAGCAAAGATGCTTTTAAGAAACTGTTTTCCAAGTAATAAAACACCTCCAAGTGCAGGGATTAGACATAATCCAATTCCTTTATCAAATAAAGATGCCATCGTGGCCTTTGAAATACAAAGGAAGAAGTTCCCTCACTGTTTTCCATCTCACAATTGTATCACATAACACACTTGCCAGAGGCTTGCCCAACCAGTGCTGCAACATAATGAGAGCTGGAAGGGGCCCGGCCCCCCCTGCCACCTGCTCGTGCTTCTGCATCATCTGGCCCAAGAGGGATTAATCCCCACATTTTGATTTTCCATCTGCATCACATCAAAGGTAACCCCTGTCAATCCAGAGACATAACCCATGTGTAAGAGCAGGAAATACCCTGCTTGGCCGCAGATTTTGCTGTGACAAATGCAGGGCTTTCTTTAGGGCTCTGTTTGTTTAATTAAATTTTACGCACGGATAAAATGTTTTGTGAAATTTCCACTGTGGGGTGTTGTAATTAAAAGCTGGTGAACTCAATACAGACAGGCAACTATTGTAAAGCTGTCTTTGGCTGCCATTTGAACACCGGCAGCGATGTTTAGCTCTGCAGACGGGGTGTGCCAAGCACTTGCCAAAGGAGGTGCAACTTGGAGTTGAGAACTACATTGGGTTAAATGATGAGGATACTCCTCTACCCAAAAAAACCCAGGAAATAGAAAAGGAAAGGCAAGCCAAGACAAAAAATACCTCCAGCCCAAACTCTGTAAAATCTCCAACTTTCCCTCGATGCTCAGGAGCTGTCAGCATGTAAGTCAAGCTGATCTCCTTTCCCTTTTGCTCCAATTATTCTGCACATTGCAAAGGGTCCTGGCTGCTATCACTGCCTGAGAAAGGACTCAAAAGTCATTTCAGTGGGCTGCCCAGCCAACAAACCTGCTCTGCTGACCCCACCCCCGAACAAATGAGAAGAAAAATCACAGGAATAGACTAAAATAATGAGCAATTAGAATAGATATTGCACCCATTTACTTAAAAATTAAATTTCTTGTGGAATAGAAACCTGACATTCCAGCTACATGTTCTGAGACGTTCCCCTAAAGAACTGTATCTTTCCCCATGGAGAAGAGTAAATTAAGTATCCTTGGGGACCAGTGGTTTTGTGAGTCGACCTTGCCAGCAGCAAGGAGGAGCTGGAAGCTGGCCTGGGCTCAGAACAGGATTGGGAGCATTCCCATGTTGCAGGGAGAGGAGCTGGCAAGAAGAGAGCTCTTATCTGAAGCCCCATGAACTCACTGCAAGTCTGAGTCTCCATAATAGATTGACTCCGAGTGTAGCTCTACAGCCAGAAAATCTTAGATCTTAATTTTATAGTATCAGCCTCTGTTCTGTTTGACATTGATTTTTCCTCTAAGTCTCAGTGCGAATCCATGAATCAGCCCGTGCATGAAAGGAGAATGAGGAATAAAACTAAAAAATATTTTTATTATTAGTTTTCTGGAGCTCGCAGCAAAATCTCGGTAAGTCACCAAAAATCAAGGGAGGGAATGCATTCCCTTGAATTTTGCTCCACCCTTTGGTAGCAGAGATTATGTAAAGAAGCCCTGTAAGTGACTTGTATTCCAGAGTCTGGTTGGTGGGAATCGAGGAACACTGGGGATTGCCAAGCTTTTCCTTTTTCCACACTGCCCAATTTCTCTGTCATTTTATCTGCATGAGTTGGAGCCCAGGCAAGGGACAACAGCCTGATGTGCATTAGCTTAAGGGCTATTCACCACCTGTTGGAACTGTCAAGTTATGTGGGAAAGCATATCAATTAATGGACATGATTAGCTCATCAGACTTCCCATCTGACAAAACAGTCACCCCCTTTGCAGCCTAATCCCCCCGGAAAGCCTCAGCCAGGGCTGGGTGTGGGGCAGTGATGCCCATGCCCCAGGCTTTGCCCTTCCATGGCTGCAGCCAAGGAGTTTCACCCTGCAGACAGCAGGTATTTGGGTTAAATTCCCAGGAGCCTCCTATGTTCCCATATAGCTTAAAAAGCTGGGACACCAGCCAGGAAAAAGGACCTTCTGTGACCTGCTCTTAACCCCCAAGGAAAGTTACACAAACTCTTTCACGCTTCGCTGGGATCGCTGTGTAGGAGTTGGCCAAAACAATACTTTCCCTTGTGTTTGCCTACCTTATTAAATATCAATTAATATTTATGGAAGTTTATAAACAGTGCAGCTTTGGTTTCAAGAGTGCTTAGAAATCCGATCTCCTCCTCCTTTCCCTCCCCCCTGGCAGTATTTCTCCTGCTCACAGCTCCATGGTGAGAGCCCCACTCCTCTGCCCAGGGATGGGGCTTGGGGGTCCTGCGGATAAGTGAGCTCCTGGGCATAAGGGATCCCAGAGCTGGAGGACCCCACTGTGTGCCCCCCACTCTATGCCCCAGCCCTTGCTGCTTGCTGCCTTTCAGGGGCACTCCTGGACCCCACCACCCTGCTCCTCCTGTGCAAAATTCTGAGACCAAGAGAGATCCAGCAGCACAAATGAGTGCTAGATCAGGATCAGGCCTGATGGATTTACACCAAGTAATCTGTATTTATGTTAAGTCCATTCTCCCTTTTTTCACCCTATTGACACACTACTTTGTTTTAAATTATGTTTAATTTAAAGGATTTTTCTGTACCCTTATTTCCTAGGAAAAGGCTTTCTAAAAAGCTCCTGCTGATTAATTGTTGCTGGGCTTCTGCCAAGTGTTGGAAGTTTAACATGTAAAGAGAAAATACATCTCTCTCTCTCCACTTGCCCATGCCTCTTCCGTTTAGTACTTCAGTCTATTTCACAAACATATGGGCTGTCATTCAAAGCAGGGAGCACCATTCTGCTGTCAATATTTCCCTCCCCATCACAAAGATTAACACCAGAGGCTCCAGCAGAGGAGCCTGGAGTTTCTGGCCTCTCACCCCAGCACCACACTGCTCTGTACCATGCAGCAAACACGCTCCCTGCCACAACGCAGCACCGCTGAGAGACGACTCCTGCTCCTGCTTTCACTCCTCTGCTTATTTTTACCGGATAAATCAACATAGCACAGATGTTCAATGCTCCATTTTTCACAGTCCCGTTTAAATTTACTATTTATTATTTGTAGCGACTTGGAATACTTGAAGTTTAATAGTATTAAAAAACACAAGGACTTTTTCTTTCTTTGCTTGTCCTTGGCTTACCCTTCATATCAAGCCACATCCTGCAGTACACTACAGTAGGGTTTGACACCACTATGGCAGTAGCTATAAAATATTAGAGAGTCTGGTTTCCTTTTATTTTCCAAACACAGACCACAGCCAACATCCCAGTGCTTTGCAGTTATTTTGGTAGCACAAGTTTTACCTGCCATGCACACAGCTGGGTGACAGGGAGTCAGATAAAGCAATGCCCCCCACATCCTAGGTGAGGTGAGCATCGCCCCAAATGCCACCTCCTCCTCAGACATCCCCCTGCAAGGAACAGGCATCTCTTTGGGAGAGCTGCAAAGGCTTATGGTGGCTCATCCTGGCTTTTCAAGGCAGCTGCTACTCTCAGCTGTGGGCAAGCTATGCCAAGGTGCAAGGACTTTTTTTCCTTCCAACCCCTGCAGCTTATATGCAAGGGCTATCACTGAGACCATCTGAAGGCGATTAGGTGAGAGGGTGTCAGGTTTCATGCATCAGACAAACCTGTGTGCTTGGCCTGCCAGACCTTGCAATCTGAGAGTTTAAGAAGAGAGGGATTTGGGGCTGGATTCCTTTCTGGCCTTCCAAAAATAAACTTCTGCGAACTCAATTTAAAAAGCAACATTCGTTAGAGGGAATCAGCTTTGGAAAAATCTGCTACATTTCTGCAAGCACATGGACTGTGGATGATAGTAAGGAATAGTCAAGAAAAAAAACCCCAGAAACCAAAACAATCCCCACTAGCAAATAAACCCCTTAATCTCACACATGGTTGTTATTTTTCACTCTTTCCCTCCACATTCACCTCCCAAACCTATCACCGTTTAACGTAAAAAAGTAGCGGTGATGTTTTAATAGCTCAAATCAATACCACCCCCTCCATCTTTCTCTTTTTTAACCTCCAAAATTATTTTAGGCAAGGCGAGGTTCATTTTATCCTTATTTATTTATTACTTAATCGGTAGAGAACCCTTGAGGCAAAATAGCCTCGTTTGCAAGAAAGATCAGGTGCCAGAAGCAGCAAAGACAGAGCTACAAATCTGTATGCAAACCAGCCTCCATCCCCCAGCATAAAGGATCTCCAATACAGCACCTAGGCTATTTGCTTACATTACTTAAAGCAGTTTAACACCTATTTTTAAACAGAACACTTGTTTATAAGAGCCATGAGATGGAACAGCAAGAAGTTGTTTCCAAACCATGATAAAAATTGGAAAAGGCATCTACAGAGTGAAGGCGCATCTATCCCAAACAATGCTCTACAATCAATTTTTGCCTCGTTAACACATTCCATGAAGGATGTCCTGTCTATCCATTAAGTGTTAGTCCTGCATACACTCCCAAATCTTTAGGATTTGATATTGTTAATTCTTATTTATACAATTGCCTTCATTCTGGAATTGGTAAAATGTGCTGCATTAGCCTCTACATGGGAAAAACTTCTTGTTCTGCAGCACTGTAAGAAAAGACTCCGCAGATCTTCTGCCCCATTTTAGGCCTGAAAAGACAAAAGGGCAAGTGTTTTATAGGTAGTGTGTTTTTGCTCACTAAAAAGAGGGGAGGTCTCACCCTCTGCTCACAACCATGACACATGATTCAGTGTCATTAGTCCTCTGTGGGTCTGAGGGACATAAAGATCTCTTTTTGAGCTGAAATAAACTCCTCTATTAAAGGAAAACACATGGAACTTGCTAACTTTTAAAATCAGTTGTTCATTGTTAGAGGTTTTCTTAAGCTATATTTCTCCAATTTTGATGATTAAAGGATTCTCTCATTTCTTTTCCTCCTCCCTATGTAAGGAGACAGGTAATAGATCAATCCGATAACTGGCATTAAGATGTCACTTTAACAATAGCTTGTTCTGAATGGTGAAAATAGTGAAGACTGGGATGAAAGATCTGGCCTGAGAAATGAGTATGAGCCCTTATGTCAAGGGCTGGAAGATGGCAGGAGGATAACATGATATTGTCATGCTAAGGGCATCCAAAAGAGATCAGTGTGTCCCAAAAGGCATTTGGGTGCTCTGAGACAGCAGAAACCTGATTTTGCAGAGATTTATGAACAGGGGTGAACTTCAGCTGTAGAGGGGGATCCTTCTGCTCTCAAATAAAGCCCTTCCTCAGGACATGAGCACACACTGAAGACCGCAGGACTGAGAAGTTCAGCCAATTTGTGTTCTGGCACATATCAACATCAGAGGAAACCCAGGAGCTTGGTCAAGAATTTCCTCTGGGTGGATTTTATTATGCCTGAACCTGCCAGTCCTGCCTAAATGTGGCCTAGAGCCTCTGCTCCTGAATTTCAGACATTATCACAAGAGCCTCCTGCAACACTAGAGTGAGATTTCTAATGAGGGCCAACTCTCAAGTTTACAACAACTTTCTATATTTTCTCAGTGCATTTATGATGTTTTGCATGGATACACATGCATATATGGAGATGCAAGAAATATGCAGAAAATAGGAAATTCTCAGGAGAAAAACTGAGGTAGGATGAGAAAAAAATTATCAGAACTATAGAAAAACTCACAGGTTTCCACACAGCAGAGGATGAACGACAGCCAAGAGCTGGCTGTTTGCAACAGGGCTTGCCATGACCTTAGCTCACTGCTCATTGTGTCCTCTGGGAAAGAGGAAGAAGGAGCAAAACAGTTAATGGTTAATTGCAAAAACCTTTTCAAGCATGAAAGATATTATTCTCCCTCTTAATAAAAGCTTACCCCAAAATCCCACCATTAATAGCATCAACCTTCAGCCTGTGATGCTGGAGTGACCTGAAGCCACCGGGTCCGAGGCACGCTCTTAACCCCGGTGTACGAAAACACTTGGCGTGTGACCTGCCGATTGATTTACAGTACAGTGAGGGGACAGTGGATTAACACTGTGTAGAGCTGGATAAGCTTCCAAGGTAGAAACAAGCTCAGCCTGCTTTAGATCCATGCGTGGGAAAATTTAGCCTCACCCTCTCCAAAGCTCATTTGCAATTTACACTCCCAGAGGTTGTTGTTTTTTTTCTTTTTTACAGCAGTGGCAATCAGTCGATCAACAGTCTCTAAGTCAAACATCCCAAACTTCCACAGAGCAGCATGTTTCTCCTCCCACTCATCCCTCTTGTTTGTGTTACTTCCAAAGGAAGATGTTTTCCTGAGAGGCTGAAGGAAGAAGGGAGTGGGCAGCAACCTGAAGCATGCAAGCCCTCCTGGGCTGGAGGAGATGGGGAGGAGGAAGAGCGTGAGATGCAGCTCCTCTGTGTTCCGGCAGCAAAAATAGAGCAGGAAAGAAAAATCACTACATGAAGTGACCCAGCTGAGGTGATGTGTGTGTTTGGCAGCGCAGCGTGTGGGCGGCACAGTCAGGCTCCCCGCAGGGCTCCTCTCCCTGGGCTGGATGTGTTTCCTGCTCTACGTACAGGCACAAGAGGCAGCAGATTTCAGAATCCATTTCTCAAACTATTGCGAAGCCAACATTAAGTGAGCACTTAGAAAACAAAATGCGAGATACTCTGAAAGATTAAAAACTGCATTGGGAACAGGAACTGAAGCAGAAGGAATCACTCTTCCATATACTTCACAGTGTAATAAAACGTGATACTATGGAGGCAATTTGGTAACAGAATTACTTATCCTCCAGAGCCAGAAATGCTCCAAAATCAGATTGCACCTTTCATTAGCACAGCTTATACCATCCCAACAGCAGCTAGAACTGACATATCTGAGTGACACAGTCCCTCGGCAGCAGCTCCAGTACTGCAGGATGCAGGCACAGCCCTGATGAAATCAAGGCACCAGTCAGAGGGACAGTGGGATGAAGTCTCTGCCAGCAGATCTCACAGACACCTCTCACCTTTTCTGTCTTATTTTCTTTTTTTTTGGGGAGCAGGTATGGAAACACCACTGACAATCCCCAGGTACCACTACATTTACCCTTAGGGGTCTTCTAAAGAGACTTTTGTAAATCACTTCTATTTGGGGGCTTTGGGAATGAATCAGATGTCACAAACCACCAAGTCATTCAGTACCTAGTTCTTTAATCGCTCTGAATGCCCTTCTGCATAACACATAGCTCTTGCTGCACAAACTGGATGCTTTGCTGTTATCCTCCTCAATATCCTGCCCAGTGCACGTGGAATCAGTGTGTTTAAAATCTGCCTTTCAAGTGGCATTGCCTTCCCTCTGCTTCTCTTTCCCTTCTACTGAGGTAAGAAAACACAAACTCACTTCCTGAGAGCACCACAAATTCATAAGGATTAGGAAAAAGAGGATGATGGATGAGACACTGAGAATTTCCACTTATTGTAGTTCATAGAAACATACAGTTTGAAATGGATGTGCCAAGGTGGCTGAGCTGGGGTCATCATGACCCCCTGCTGAGGAACCCTCTGCACACAGACCTGCATTGTCTCCTCTCTCCATACTCAGGTCAATTATACTAGAAACTGAACCGAGGACACTGCTACAATCTCCTGCTGCTTCTCACGGAGCGTAAGGATGTGACACCAAGTCAAGGTGGCCCAGACCGCATCAGTTCATGAAACACGGGGCTAATGGAACAGAGGACCAGAGGCTCCTCTTCCACCATGCATAGGAAGCACAGCAGCATGCCCCCAACTAGTGGAGCCTCCCCAAGCAATTGCCACCATCCCTTGGGAAGGGATGAGCCCTGGCAGAGCAGCTGCAGCTCATCCCAGGGGACATGATGGGCTTTTCCACTAAGAAGGGCAAACCAACCCCATCCTGCTATTGCCTGGAAAACCCACCAGCAGCTTCAATTTCAAGCTGTTACTAAGTGGGGCCAGAGCACAGCTGCTGACAGCTGCCAAGGGCTCCAAATGTGTCTGTGGAATAAAATTTGCTCCTTTCTCCTCCTTCCCTGGCATCGGGCAGCCAGTCTGCAGCAGGGCATGAATAACACAGCTGGGATCATACCCCTCCTTTTGCACCTATGGTCCTTTCTGAATTTCTCCATTACTGGTCCAACACCAGAGGCGGTAAGATTTGGCACAGCCGTGCACCTGATGTGCGGGTGCACACACAGCCACACTACCCATCCAAAGCTGATATGTCTCTATCTGAAGTGACACAGGCAACAAAAGGGATGTCCCCCCCCGCCACCCGTCCCCATCTATTGAGTGATACAGATGGGCAGTTCGGGAGGACTGTGTGCACATATGCAGAGATGCTCTCATGTCCTTTGACCCCTCATCCCTCCATCATGGGAGATCTATAACATTTACAATCCAAAAAACAAAAGAGAAGGGAGAGTAGGGCCAGAATTCATCTTCCAGGCTGACACCTAGCGTTAATTAATGACTTAAAAATCAATGACATAAGGGACAGGCAGCAAATGACACCTCCACGCAGAGCCTGTCTGCTTTCGTGAGCAAGAAAAAAATATCTTTGAGGACAGCTTTGACACACAGCATAGAGGGAAGACTGGGAGAAGCAGGGAGGCCAGCACCCCCAGTCCTCTGATCTCTGTCATTTCAAACTCCCCACTTAATTTTTTCATTTTCCAGCCACCAGTTCTATGTTTGGGTTTCCCTGGGGATGTTGCTCCCAAAGGTACGGGAAACTTGGGGTGTTTCAAAGCTGAGCATACAGCAAAAGCACAAAAGCACTGAATGGTCTAAATGAGAGATGCATTTTAAAAAGCCATAAGAGACGTTTTCCACTGTATATTTTGGGGGACAAGAGGCGGGTGCTCTGAAGACACCTGGGTCCAGCCTGGTCCTGGCCAGCAGCTCTGAGTTCATTCCAGGCATCCAGTACTGCACATGGAAGTGTGGATGCTTCAGCTTTTGCCAATTGTACCAGCAGAAGGCAGCCCCAGGGGCCCTAGGGCTTGTTTCGGGTTAGCCTGTTTTCACACCCACGTATCTCCACCCTTCAGGAAAATCCCTTGTGTTACACATCCCCATGGGATAACCCATGGACAGTGGTTTCTCTTTAGACCTACAGGAAAAATGAACCATGCGAGTGGCCCAAGCATCATTCAGAGAGCAAAGACAGCCCAGGTGCCTCTACGGCCGTGACACTCTGTGTCCCCAGCCAGTCCACAGTCAGGCCCCATCTGGCAGAAGCTGGGGGCAGCATGCCAGCGGGTCCCTCCAACAGGGCTGACCAACATTTCCACACCCACAGCAAAACAGGAATGTCAGAAGGGAATTGCATATTGGGATTTCGAACTTTAAGTTGGGAAAATACATATTTACAGACCCGCTCTGGAGTTTGGCTCACAAGCCATCACAAGGGCATGTTCCTTACTTTCCTCTTAGCAGAAGTGAGGAATAAGAGGCCAAATCTGGCACCACACTCCTCATGGCCGTGCAGCAGAGAGTCCCTGTCTTGCTTTCACTAAGCATCAGGAAAACAGGGACCAGGAGATGACTGCTGCTTCCAAGGAGATGAATGTCAGATACCATCAGCGTGGCTTGCAGCTCCTCCAGCCACACCACCAGGCGCTTACAGCAGTGGTCAGGTCCTCTCCTCAGTGCAGCACAGGCAATGTTCATCGGTGCAAGTGAGCCCGGAGGCTCCAACCACAGCTCGCCAAGATCCCCACCATGTGCCAGTTCACAGACAAATCAAGTTAAAACGAATCACCTGCTGTGTGCAGGATCCTCAAAGGCAGTGGGTAGAGGTGTGACTCCCAGATGTTGCCCAGCCCTGCTGGAAAAGCCCTGCTGCCACAAAACTTTTGTGCAAGAGCTGTGTGGAGGGACGGGTCCTGGAGAGCAGATGGTGTGCCTTTTTTTTTTTTTTTTTTTTTGAAGAGCGAACCTTTCTGGAATACTAAATCTTACAGGAGCTGTAAATGTCAAATTTAAATTCATACTTTGTACCACCTTTGATTTCAAAGAGGATTACACCTATTCGCTGAAAGCAAAGCAACACCAAAGCTACATGAAATGGAATTACGACTACTTAGGCCTTTTTCTATTGCCTCTTTATATTGTTAACTCCTTCCAATTCATTAAGTCTAATCCTTATTAGGCTAAGTAACACACATATGAATAGACAGGACTGGACACAGGAGCATATGTGCCTTTTGTATCACTTCCCGGTTAATCCCTAGCCTGGGGAGGGGACAGACACAGGGAGAAGTGGCCGGCCCGGCCCGCGCTGGCCGAGCAGCATGTGGCCCGGCAGGGAGCAGCGCACGGGCCACCAAACCGCCTCGGGCGGCCACCCCGGCGCGACGCTTTGTTAATCAATCTGCTACAGAGTAAGGGCACCCGGGGTGCTGCTCTGTCATGGAAATCTGCTGGACTCCAATGGTCCTGGCGCTCCGGACGTCAGCTTCAGAAGCATGTCCTGACAAAGTGGGATATTTCACAACGTGGGGAGAGAGGGATGCATTTGTAGGGGAAAAAAAGCCTGTCTCTAGTTTGCCATTTCTATTAGTAAAAAGCCAAAAGCAACCCCAGCCACAGAGCTTGCTCCATCCCTGCACACTCTCTGTGCTGTTTACGGACCTGCAGCTCAAGTAGCAAGACCAGGAAAGGGCTGAAAACGGTGTCCCTTAGCATGGGGTGGGGGGGGTGTGGGGGGGGTGTCCACAAACAGCTCTGGCAAGGGGCTTCTTGCATGGTTATAACCTGGGATCAGCACAGAAAAACTCTGCTCCATGCTGAGCCCCGTCTCCCATTCCTCCTCACATGCTCTGCAGAAAAACAAGGGGGGAAATTCTGCTTTCCCAGGCAAGATGTAAACCAAAAACGACCTGCATGGAAGTCAGTGGAGTTACACAACAGTGAGTGAGATGGGAATCAGACAAAGTATATAAAATAGGTATTTATACAGCACCAGTGTTGCTCATAGTGTTTGAAAAACAATAAAACAGCAGCTTATATAGGCTCTTGCATATTGTGGACATGAAATAAAGCCAAGACAGAAGCTAGAACATCTAATTCCCTGGCTACAAGGAGGACAGAGTGATTCAGGTTTACAGGGTGCCATTCAGTTTTATGACAATATCTCCTAATACAGCCGGTTTATCAATTGAGCAAAAAGGCACAACGGGGTGCGTTATTATTGGAGGCTAATCTCACGCCTCGGGTGTGTTGTGTGAGGCATGGGGGCAAAAGGCCACACCACTGTGTGATTATCCAACAGCAATGCTCACTCAGGACACCGTGTCTGGATTATAAAGTGGATTGGCTTAGGTTTTAAAATGAAATGTTAACGTTTTTTCCTTAGGTTTCAACTGAGGATGGATCTTCCTGCTGTGGTTATAAAGTGTGAATAGCACGTGGACAGTGGAAAAGCAAATATCCTGCTCGGTTTCCTTAGGTCTCATCTTCGCTGGTCAGGCTGCTCATGGCCTTGGGGTGCCACACTGCCTCTGACTAAACATTAAAGAGAAGAAAGCATCTTCCTGTGCCATAAGAATGAACTAGGACATAGAGTTGTGAACATAAATTGAAAAATGCAGGTTAGCACACTGCAGAAACTGAGCAATTCACCAGTAAATCAAACACTCTTTGCTGAAGGGTGGTATGTTCTGAGTTTCCCTACTAGGAACCTTGACCATGAGGTGTCCAGCTCCTGCTCAGGCTGCAGACATCAGTCATCTCACCCATAAAAGGGACCTAACACCTTGTTTCTCCATAGGTGCTCCTGAGAAGCTGTGTGAGATCCCAGGTGCATATGCTACCTGTTACATAGCACCTGTGCGAGAGCCACCAAGCAAAAGACTCACTGGCGTAATAACAGAGTAAATTGCTCCTTGCTGGATCAGCCCAATTCATGCCAGTGGGATCTGGGGGCACATGCTGCATACCCGGAGGGAGGACAGTACCCTACAGGTTTTAATTAGCACTCTTCTAGCAGCAAAGTTCCTGTCTATTGTCACTTAATTACTGTGTATCTACCCCAACAGACATTAAGCTTTCCCTGTGACCTCTCGCTCTCTACACCCTTGTCATTCTCTCTCTCAGAGCCCTGTATGACACTGGGGAAACATGGAGCAACTTCTTAATTAATTGGACTAATTAGTCTCCTAGATGGCTGGACAGCTGGACCCTATCTCCTCCCTGATCTCCTCGTGGAGGGAACAATCAAATCACGGTTTGTTTCTCTGGAGTTGACAAAGTCCCGACACTGCCCGTGATCTGGTTCCTATTAACCCGACTCCCCTGGGAGCGCTGCAGAGGATGAAGACGTTTTCCCTTTGGCTAATGAAGCCCGCAGCAAGACCACACTTCTGCCAGAACAGCACCTGGGAGCCCTAGAAAGGGTCAAGGTTTCCTCTCAACCCCTTCCCCATTTTGCAAGCTTTATAACCTGGCTGTAAAACTTTGATCTGGTTTGGAATCCTCCTCACTAGGTCCCAGTCTCACAGTGTAACCATTTACACCTTCCAAAATTACATTTATGACTCTTTTTTTAAAACCTTTGAATCAAACCTCATTTTTTAAAAATTCCAATATTTGATCCTTTCTCTTGTATATCTAAGTGCACAGTCAGCACCTGAGACCTGCCACTGCCTAGGGCTTCCTCCCAACACCTCAACACATGCCTCCCACGAGCAGAGCACTTACCTCCTTTTCTTGCTCTATAAACAGCAACATTTTCCATTCAGGCAAAGGTTTAGATAATGCCACAATAACAAGGGTTAACCTGCATCACTGGATTTTTTTGTAGTGCTCAGAATGGATGGACTTTTACTGGTTTTCAATGCTTTTCTGCCTTTAGACAGTTCAGAAGTACCTTTGATTCACAATGGAAACATGGGGAATAATTGGTCCAGGCTGTCAATAACATGAGAAAAGAAAGCAAGAGCACAGAGCCAGCCTTGGAAACCAACAGCTGAGCCAGGTTGTGGGGCTCAGGCCTGGGACGAGCAGCTAGAGACCACCAGGCTTTATCAAGCACATTAGTATGAAATGACACAACACACGGATAGGTTTTGTTGGAGAGCAGGAAGCATGTCAGACCCTTCACATCATCCCTCTGGTTGATGGGTGGAGCTCTTGGGCACCAACACACCTTGCTCACTTGGACTAATACAAATATTTACATCCATATGATAACCTGTCATCAACTGATACAACACAAGAGACCGAGTGAAATAAACTGGGAGATCTCAGAAAGTAAAACCACATGCGGGTCACGACCAAGGTTGGAAAAAGAAATAAAAGGAGGAGGCTGGTAAAATACTCTCTGCAGAAAAAGTTTGATTTCTTGAACCAATACACCTCAATGAGGACTGCCAGGACTTCAGACTTGACTATCATCCTGTTATCCACAATCTGGGATCAAACTCTGCAAATTAAGCTGTACAGACATGACCAAAGATACAGCAAAGTGCACATGCAGCTGCGCAGATCTCTGCTTCAGCCCAGTACAAACCCTGGAAAAAAATGCCCAGGAGCTTGTAGCTCTGTTGGCACTGGATTACTGCATCCAGCATCCCATCATCTCACTCTGGATCAGACATTTCCACTGATCCTGTTCCTGCCTCACATATTTCTCCAAAGACAGGCTTTGCTCAGAAGGGGAAAGTCACAGTTTCAGTATGCTTTTGCTATGCATCCATACACTACAAATTGGAGAGTAAACAAGATAAAAATATTTCCTATTTCTGGAGAATTTATTGCAATTCTCAAAGTGCTGACATTTTATTTCTGATTTGCTAGACATGAACTCAACCCAGAAGCAAAGAGGGGGACTTTTTTTTTCTCACCCTGCCTATATTATTCCCTTAGGGTCTACAAGATGCTCTCCTCAAATGATACAGCTTTATAAGAAACCAGGAGCAGGGAGTATCCATCTGGAGATCTAAAACAAATAGAACTTAGTGCATTTTGGAAGCAAACTCCAAACAGCTGAACAATGCTGCAGGAGGGAGACACGAGGCAGCCACAGTAGGTTGACAGACGAGAAGCAAAGGAGCCGTTAGCTACAGGAGCAGCAGCAGCCACAGAAAAGATGGCAACTGAGCACTGAAACCAGCACGGTGTAGGAAGCACTTTCCAGAGAAATAAAAAGATACAGGGTTCATTTACACCAGCACAGGACCAGTGCACTGGGCTGTCTCTGGTTTTACTGGTACCCAGGCGGCTGGCAGAGGTTGTAGAATTTGGCAGAAAAAAAAAAGCAGACAAGAAAAGCACTTCCCTAGTACAGACTCAGACCCAACACGCCTCCTCCCCTGCTATAGCAGCTCGTGAAATTGTCTCAGGGAGTAAATTAAAATAAATGAGTGAGCACATCTCGGCAGGCTCTTCCCTCTGCGTCTCAGCACGCAGGAGCTCAGGGAACTTTCCTCAGTATCAGAAGTTAAAGAGTGAAACAGAGGAGGGAGGAGCTGAAGTTTGCCAAGCTGCTCAGCAGCCCAGCAGACCTCATTGCCATTCATCCCTATGCAAAGCTGGGCATCTAAATCCCCCAGCTCCCCTTAGGAAACTATTGTGGATGCTCTCTGCCCTCGGATGCTCAGAGGGGCTTGTGCACTGGCAGGCTTTGTACTGGATTGAAATGAGAATAAGCGAGGAAAGGGAGTAAATTATATACATGGAAGACTATTTTTCAAGAATTTCTTTCAGGGCATGCTCTGGCAGACAGAGGTGACCAAGTTTCAGGTGCTTTGATCCTTAGTCAAGCAAATGATCAATTATTCCATCAGGGTTGTTTCAGTCTCTGTGACAAGTGCTGCAGGACCAGCTCGGCTTTGGTGGGGTCTGTTATGCTCCTCAAGCAGGGCTTTGTTCTGCCCAGAGCAGCAAGTCCCTGAATTCTTGCAACAGTAAAAAATTACTACTGAAAGAACACAAGGCAGTACCAGGGTTTGTACTGCCTGAAAGGCAGGGCTCTGAACCAGCAGGTCCTTGGATTTAAATGCCAGTGAGATCCAGGGAGCTCCTTCAGGCCAGCCTCTGACCTGAACTCAGACCCAGGAATTTGATATACACAGTTCCTGAGGCTCATCCACAACTTCTTTTTTTCCCCCCAAAAAAAGGGTAGTTTGTTTTATAAAGACATGCAGCCTTTATTTATAAAACTTGTGAGTGATGGAGCATCCATCATATCCTCTGGCAATTTCTCCAATGGTTAATTACTGTGACTGTCAAAACACACACTTCAATTCTCATTTGAGCTTCTCTGCCATCAGTTTCCAACCATGGAAGCTAGTTATATATTCATATATTTTTTTTAATTATTTTTTTTTCTTAGCTTTAGAGTCTTTTACTATCTTTTATTCTTCCCTGAATTGGTATTTGTAGATTATGACCACATTGTCTTTTAACCTTTTCTCACATAAAGATTGGTTTGAACTCTTTGGCACCTGATACAAGATTATCCTAATGCACTTCTGCACTGCAGAGAGGCCCTAGAGAGGGACAAGGATTGCACACATAAGGGACTGTATATATGTGAGATGAAAGGCAATGAAGCCCTAAAGGGCAACCTGTACAACTTTCTCATCATATCCACACTGCCTTTTTGCATATTACCTAAACAACGGCCATTTAAACACACAGGAGATAATAGTTTAGAAGTCAAAGATATCAAAACATCCCTACCAGCTGGACTGTTTGGTAAATAAATAGGCTAAATGAAATCCTCTCTTGCTAAATTCAATAGTCCCCCACCATCTGAACTCCAAACTCCCCAAAAGGACAGTACTGCCTGCTTCCTAGTGACTCTTGTGCCCAGAGCACCGAGCCCCCACCTCCCATCCTTTCCTGCAGTGAGGAAACGGACTAATGTGCCCCCCGAGAGCCTCATCCCTCCTGCTCATGTCAGGGAGCAGCTTCCAATTCACTGGCAAAGCACCAACTACTACCTTTTTAACTCATGTATTTTCAATACATACAAAGAACATGTACAACAAGGTTTTGCTGTGGTCAATAATCCCTGAAATGATGTTTTCAACAAACCTCATTTCAAGTCTAGATCTGGAGTAGAGAAGTGATTGGATGAAAGGCCATTATATGACTGCTGTAATTTATTCTGCAGAGAGCTAAAACCACCAATTATCTGACATGAATGACACCACTTCTTTTTCTTACCAACACAAAAGTGCACAGTATCTATTTTCCGAGACCTAATTTAAATTTAAAAAAACCACCTCCTATGTTTAAATAAAAAGTGGTGGATACAAACCAGCTCGAGTCAGAAAGACCAAGCAGAAGTGGGAAACTGAAGTCAAGGTGATGCTCTGTCCTGCAGGCCCCTCGGCAGCCCTCAGGCTTCTCAGGGAAGGAGCAGCCACATTTCAAGCCACACTGTTTTGTTGCTGCATTAACGCTGTTTACGTGCAGACAGAGCTGGGAGGAGATGGCGTTTTCTTACTTTGACAAGTGAGAAGAAGTAGGGCTGCAAAGATGGGGGAGTTTAATTTCATGCAAGCAGAGATTGGTGGGAAGACACCCACTGCGTTAGCCACCTGATCGTGGTTCAGTTCCTTATCTGGTGACTTGCTAGGTCAGAGCTGCTATAACCAACTGCCTCGAGTAGGTTATAGAATCAAGCAAAAGGCCCAGAAAACCCACTCCGTGAAATCCGAGGTGCTTATTTAAGGGGCAGGGTCCTCTGCTGTACTCCCTATCTACAACACCTCTCTCTGGATGAGGAAACTGGTGACCCACTTGCTGGACCAAATTAATTAAATCTCATTCGCTCATTAACACTAACTAGAGAGCAGCTGCTTATTTTAGAACCTCAATTATGTCCTCTCCTCCAAAAGTACCACAGGATGACAGCACTGGCTGCGGCTTGGAAAGAAGTTTTGCAGCAGCAATTTGAGTCCAAACAGTGGTCAAGTGTCACTGGGCTGATACTGAGCCAGAGCACTGAACTCAGTGGAAGCTTCAGCTGGTAATTTACTGCCAGGAAAGGCTACTGCCACTATGTACTGGTTTATGGCAAACAGGGCAACACCTTTTAAACTGACAAATGTGAGTGACACTGGAAGTGTTTGACAACATCTTGCCAGTTTGCTGAAAGTGGATGGAGGGAAGTGGTCAAAATCACAAACCACTGCCTTTCATCTTCCCCAGCAAAATTTACAAGCAGAAGCAGGAATATAAATATAATTAGAGTATTCTGAAAAGCTCTGTACATATCTGCAGCTATTACTAATATTCAGCAGGGGAATTACAATGTCCTTTTTGGGTGCCACAGTGTATTTAGACAGCAAGGTACCCTCAGCTCTGTGCAGGCAAATATAACTTCTCACTTTTATCCAGGGTGTTGTCTGATAGAAGGGGACAAGCTGGGGGGAGATGGAGATTCACCTTTCTTATGTTTGATCTACAATGCTGATTTCTGGAGCTTGGTTTAGGATGGGGAATAAAGTCTGTCTGGCCCCTCTCTAACAGATTCAATAGCTGAGCATCCCAGGCTGGGACAGAGAAAGGCATCGCATGCACGGAAACCCAGCCAAGCCAAGGCCATCCCCTCACTGGGGTACCACTCATCTGTTGCACCAGCAAATCACAGAAATTAATGCTTAATCTGGCATTTCAGAATTTCTGAATTAAATGACAGTATCATAAATTCACGACATTACTTTTAATGTCATTAACATTGCTGATGTTTCAGGTCAAACCTGAGTCTGAAACCATAAACAATCTGAATGAAAACATTAGCTCTCAGAGGCAAAAAAAAGACCATTTATGTGGTAGGGATATATAGTTCTCTAAACTACTTTGAACTTATTGCAGCAGCTCCTCTTTATCTGGAACAATCACTTCATAAACTCCAATTCCAGGACTAAAAAGAAGGCAAACATTTTTTATGGACTGCCTCAGTTCATTTAGTTCAATTCATCATAGCTTTGTTGATGTAACTGGTGAGCAAACCCCTTAATTCCAAGCAGCTTTTTGCCAGCATAGTCCTTTAGGGATGGGAAGGGAGATGACTCTGAGCTGTCACTTTCTTCTCCTGATGTTTTACAGCTGCTGCACTGGAGGTAGTTTCTGCTTTTCCTATCATGGTGACATAGGAGTGCCGATTTCAATGAGGCCAAATGGCCAAGCTCTAGCAGGTTTTGGACACTAGGAATTAATCAAAGTTCAACATTTATGTCCCGCGCTCATTAAATAGCGGGAACAGCCAACACCACTCCAAATGAGGAGGACAGCTGGGTTTTCCTTCTTTTTTTCTTTCCCAGCTCTGCGGAATCAGGGAAGTTTGGTCACCTAAAGCCAGTTTGGATCATCACAGCTGGTCCTGTTTAGCATAAACCCTGCAAATTCCCTGTCTGAGCTTGGGCTTGTCACTAACCCAGGGCGAGCCAGTCTATCAGCTGTAGAGGTGTGATGAGTAAAATGCTGATCCTTTTAACCCTCTCCTGTAAGGGCTGGCCAGAGGGCAGGAAGCTGAGCCATCTGCCTTTGGATTTTTATTCTCCTTTATCAGAACAAACTTTGAACATTTCAATTTTTACCATTACTGTACACATGGGGCTGATGACACTAGACCAGGCACCATTAGGAGGTAACTTTTTCTGGAAGCTTTCAAATGTACAAACAAATCTGATCCTTTTAGGCCTCCTCCTTTGGTGTTTGATTTCTCAGCCTGGAGAAATGTCAGAGAACATGAGCAGTGGGTAGTTTGGGAGTTGCTGGTAGCCTTCCTTCTCCTCTCCCTGCCGAGGACAGAAGACAAAAACAACACTCCTGTGACTCCCAGCTCCCTGGCACACAGGCTCCCTTCGCTGCTGATCCACAGCATATTGTCTGTGACTCATTCAAGCTTCCAGGGTGGTGTGGGGAAGCTGTGAGGGCAAGAGGATGCCACCGTGGTTCTCACGCTGGGAGCAGGGCAAGAGCTGCCAAAGCGAGAGCCCTCTGCCAGGCATGGCACTACCCACCCCCGGAAAAACAGGGCATCGGCAGCTCTGGAAGCAAATGCTGAAAACCTGGAGAGATTTAACTCATTTAACTTGCCACATGTGATGGAGATGTTATCCAGCCCCTTGTAAAGAGGTCTAGAAAATCCCTGCTGCACAGTTACAAAGTGGCTGCTATTAAGATGTGTTAAAGAGGGCGAGTGGGTGAGTTTGCATGTACAAGTGCAAGGCAGAGAGCACACATGCAAGCAAGCAAAAGAAATACTACATGAAATAAAGAACCAATTAAAGGGGGGGACAGTCTCTTCAGAATGATTGGCTCTGTCTAAGCTGAAAACTGGAGCATTTAACCTTTTGTTTGTGCTTCATGGAAGCATTGCCTTGCTATCTGCTGGGGTCACAACCAGGTCACAGCCACAAACCATCCCCACTGCGGCCACTTGCCATAAATCACCACAGCTGGGAGGGAGCCTGTGCCCAGCCCTTCCTGATGTGCCTGTCAGCCCTGAAAATGGTATTGGGATGGCAATCAGGCCCAAATAGGATTTTGATGGCAGTGGCCGCTCGTTGCTTCTTGCTGAAGAATTGGAAGAAATCCCAAACTGACCAGAATGGATTTTGCAATAGAGCGGGCACTTCGCCATCGTTACAGCAGCTGGTCAGGGCACTAGGGCTGAGGCTGTGGCAGCTTTACGACAGCATGGATCTGCCCCAGGGCTCATGCTGGGAGAAGAGTTGGCACTTGGGGTCATCATCCAGGAGAAGAAATGAGAAGCTCAAATCCTCCTTTCAGAGGAGCTTGAATTCTAAGACTTTGTTTGAACAGAAGTTCATTATAAAATTGAAATTTTCATGTGTAGGACACAAACATAAAGGGAATTGTTTATTCTCAGCTAAAATATTCCCAAACCTCAAACTCAACCAAAGAAAGAAGTTATTTAACTATTTGCAGCCCAGAGGTGGGTCTGTTGGTGAAGCACAGACTCGGTCAGGACACAGCTCTGCAGGCAATGCACAAGACAGACCGAAACACTGACAGTCCTGTCAGGGCAGCAGAAACTATTTACTTGGAGGGTGAGAGACTGGAGCCCTGGGGTGGGATAAGCCAACGGTGCCACACCAAGTCAAAAGCCCATTCCTGTATTCCCTCTTGTAGCTCTCTCCCTGTTCTCTGCAACCAGTTAAGACTTTGTTCCCTCTAATAACAGTCACAGAATTATTCTGGTTGGAAAATACCTTTAAGACCATCAAGTCCAACCATAACCTAAGCCTACCAACCATTAACTTAATTCTACCAAGTCCAGCACTTAAACTATGTCCATAAGCACCACATCTAGATGTCTATAGGATATGATGCAGAAAGCCTTCAGCCACGTCTCCTTTCTCAATTAACTGCAATTTTGCCATATTTTGCCCATCCACCAGATGACAGCAACCTCTTTTGAGTAAATGGTATTAGTTAAAAGCTCATTAATTAAACACACCATGGAGTTGAAGGAGAATGAAAACAGGGTGGGCTGAGGATGGTGAGAGGTCTGTGGTCACAGAGCATCAGAAAACCAAGAGTGGATTTTTACTTTTAAATCCACCTTTCTGCTATATAAGTAAAGTTTTCACTGTTCTTCTAGGGTGCAGTAACAACCCAATACATATAACATTGAATCATGTATTCAGTAAGACCCATCCCAAACTGGAGGTACTCATTCTGCAGGTTATCTTCAGGGGGTGTCCTGAAGGGATACAGCCAGTAAGAAAGACTGGATTTTATATAATGAATAAATAAAGAGCTTTTTCTGCAAATTAGAGCTTTTCAACCAAAGCGAAAAATGCATTATAAGATGTTAATTTAGTCCATCTTACACTTTTCAAAGAAAAACAGAATCCAAAATACCCAAAATCTTGTTGTGAAATGGGTCAGAGGGCAGGTTTTTTTTAAATTGAAACTTATTTAAAAAACAAACAAACTGCTCTCTTCTGCCCTGATTTCCACTGAAAAATGTGTAACTTTCTGAAGTCTACTAGGAGAGAAGAAATTATTGTCTCCTTGGCAGCTGGCTAAAAAAGTGCTGTGAGGCAAGCAGAGAAAGGCACTGCTTCAGAGAGCTACCATGGCCGCATCTATCCACAAGGAGCTTAGCTTATTTATTTATCTAGTTATCAAATAAATTGTTTTGCTCCATCTCTCTGGGCTCAACTCCTCTATTTATTCCTAGCGCTTAAAACACTGGGTGACGCACAGCAACCCTCCCCACACACCCTGCAAACTGGTGCAGCAAAAATAGTGCAAACACAAACTGATCCTGCTGCTTCCACACAACCCCACAGCCGTGCCAGCGCAGTGTCAGCCTGACCTTCCTCACTGCTCGTTAAAATACTCATCATTTCCTCTGGATACGGGAATGATGCGTATTGCCCGTGTCCTGCTGCATGTGTAGCATGGCACGGTGTGCCCACTGGCCTTGGGACACCCATGCATCCCAAGGTGACATGTAAAACTCTTTTCATGGCCAATTTAAACTCAGGCACATGAGCACTGTGGACATCTCTGCTGTTGTTCTTCCTGACTGCTTGTCCTTCACCCATATCGCACACTCTCTTTTTCTAGCAGCTCATCATTTGTGTATTAACTCTTGATTAGCTCAGAGCTGGCCCCATTTCTCTGCCCCCCTGCTGTAACACGTTAATGGAGGATTTGTACCAGCAAAGCGAAACGGCCTCTTTGCCCAAGAGACTTTCACTTAAACATAAAGCTAGAGCAGGAGAAAAGTGGCAGAGACTGCTGTCCCCACCTGCCAAGCGGAGGGATGGTCCTGGGGAAGGGCAGCCTGAGATTCCTGCTTCAGCACCATTTCTGCTTTGCTTTCACACATTTTCATTGGCTGCTTTTAACTATTGTGACTCTCAAAACCACAAGTAAAATAAACCAAATGCAGCACAACATCCAGAAACACAATGCTCAATTGTGCGTGCCCTTGGGACATTGCCCATGAAGGTCCTGCTGTTTCCCAGAAGCACTGAGCAGATCAGGACCGTCTGCTGCTCCCAGAATGACATTATTTCCAGGACTGAGGTACCAGATACTACAACACCTGCAAGAGCAGGGAGGTGGCCCAGCAGTGCCTAAAAGCAAACATCCCTTGCCAGTGCCCAGGGCTATGTTCTTGTCCTAGTGCTGAAAAGCATCACGCTGGCACAGACTCCCTAGAGAGATGGGTGCTGCGAACCACCCAGATCCACATTCTGACATAAATATTGAGACATGCAAAGAGAAATGCCAAGACAGAATTTCCAGTTTTAGAGACAAATCCAAATAAACTCAAAACCAGAAACAAGTGCATTGCTGTGCTTTCCCAAGGCTTCAGTGGTTCAAAACGGCCAGAAAACTAACCCAGAGGTCCCGGTTCAACATCACACGTTAAATGTGGATCTAGTTCTGTTCACATCGATCCCTCACTTAAAAAAAAAAAAAAAAAGAAAGAAAAAAAGAAAGAAAAAAACCCCAAAA
The DNA here is from genome assembly GCF_020740795.1 of Apus apus. Taxonomy (NCBI): domain Eukaryota; kingdom Metazoa; phylum Chordata; class Aves; order Apodiformes; family Apodidae; genus Apus; species Apus apus. Next base: position 5,354,919 of record NC_067299.1, on the reverse strand, counting down.
GTCAACCCACCCTAAACATTCATAATGTACATTGCTAACTGCATATTGCACCTCCAATCATTTGTATGACAGAAAAGGAACCTAATCCTGAATCTGAAAAACTATGTGATGGAGGATTTACAGTATTAGAAGGCAAACAGTGGCAGGTGTAATTAGGAGAAAAATTTGTCATGCTCTTGACTCTAGGAGAGAATGAAAGGTCTGGAATAGCAATCTCCCAAGTGTTTACCCAATGTGAGCGCACACAAGATGGAAAGCACATTTCCAACCACGGACAGATTAATATTTGATGCCAGAAAGAGAAATGCACGCTGTTCATGTTTATTTAGGATATTGTGAAATACAGTGAAATTTGCAATTTTATTGGATTCAGGGGTTCTGTGTTTTTGAAAAGTCCTAAGCTACTGTATGTTGTAGAAGCAGCACATGTGTTAGTAGTTTAGACATGCCAGCTGCAGAAAATGAAAGGGCTTCCCCTCCCCCTGGTTTTAAAGAAAAAAAAGAAAAAAAAAAAAAGATATGAAAAGATTAGCTGCAGGATAAACTGGGAAAACTCCACTGAGCTTTCTGTGTCTCTTAATACTAATTTTAGCAGCTAGAACTGACACAAAGGAAAATTATATCTAGGTTACTTTGTCAGCCACTGCAACTCTGAAAGGTGGTGTTAAAGCAACCTGCTCTTTGAATGGGCTGTGATGAGACACAGCTCAGGGGTGTTTGTTTTGCTCTGCCCAATAAGGAGTACTTCAGACCTACACCATGATCATCCCCTCCCTGTCCCAGGATGGTTTCTAGCACCTACAGGAGTTTCTGGAACTTTGCTATATGTTATCACACAAAGACTCAGCACTGCCTGCTATAAGTGGGTGCTCCTCTGGGAAGCTTGGCTACTCTTTCCCAAGCGACAGCCTGGTGCTGAGGATTCCCAGGACGATACCAACAAATAAATCAGCAGTATGAGGTGTTAACATGGTGTAGTTTTCTTTGTCTACCCTTCCATCAACTTGTGAACAAATTGGTTGCATATATCACATGTGTAGTCTGCTCTTTCACAAACTGCTGTTCAGACAACCCAGCTTCAAAAAGCTTTCCCTGCCCGTGAAACACCACAGAGCTCTTCCTGATTTTTTTTTTTCCTCCAGAAGTTAAAAATATTATCACATACTAAGCAAAACATTGAAAATTAAATGGACACGTATTAACTGCCTACAAACCCTAGTGCATATCACTACCTTTCATTAGAGGGCTCTCCTGGCTTTCATTTCTGAGCTGCTCTGGGGGTTGGATGCAGCCATCCAGAGCTGGAGCATGGAAAGCCAGGAATGGGACCTGTGAGCAGGTCTCCAGCAGCCATACTCTGTCCTCCCTGCATAAACTCATGTCTTCTCCAGCACAGTGTGATGCACACACCTTCATACCTGTCCCTTTATCCCCTTCCACTACTTGCTTTTTGGCAGCAGCTTGCCAGTGCTCAGCTCTGGCACTGTGTACGACCTGAATTTCTGCCCAGGGGTAGAAGAGGTGGGGCTGGAAAAGCCAGGCTGAGTTCCCCAGACCCTTTCTGTACCTGGCAGCTCAGCTCCCCCCAGCCCTGCCTCTGCTGGCAGCCCTGCGGTGTGTCCCTGGAGGCTTCTGTCCCTGTGTCCATCCACACCAGCTTTGTCCCCAGAGACTCAGCCTAAGGCTTCTTAGAGGGCTCCAGAAAATTACAAATGGGATGGTGGTGGTAACATGTTTGGGTTCAAAGAAATCAGGGTATTTTGGGTGAGGAAAAAGGAGACACTTTGTTTCTCTCATTCCTCTGCCGGGTTGTGAGCCAAATAAAAGGAATAGATTATTCTCCTACACATCATTGGGCAGGAGAGGAAGTGTGTGACAGCTTCCATATTCCCTGCACGGCCCAGGTAGGGAAGGAGAAGGACGAGAAAATTCTCCTCTCCCACTCGCAGAGGTAGAGCAGCAGAGAGGGGGGAACCTGGTCCCCTCTCAGTGATCCATGGCAGGGGGAGAAATGGGCTGCAGGAGTAGACACAACATTTGTAGCTGGAGGAATGACTGTAACAGAGGGAATGGAGACAAGGGAATAAAGAGCAAAATGGAGAAAGTACACACTGAGGGAGGCAAAACCTGGAGAGGAAAGAGCTGTGCAGAAAGGCAAGGCAAGAATAAATGGTGAAAGTAATAAATACAGCAAGTTAATGAGAGACTGAAAAAGACAGAGGGAAATCATAGCAATATATCGTGGTGCGAGAGGAAGAGAGAGCAGAGCAAAGGGTGAGATGGGAAGAAGAGCACGTTGAAGGTTATGTGGCACCTCCATCCACTTCTGTGCTGAGGATGTTGGTGTCCATTCAAATATGCAAAGTGACCAAGGAGGCAACACAGGCTGCATGACCTCTCGTGCCAGAATAAATGACCCAAAATGGTGGAGTTGGGGCTGACCCCGACTGCCGCCTTGTGAGAGGCGGCACATTTCACAGCTTTTAAGACAACTGAAATATGAGCAAAAATAATTAATTAACCCAGTGGTGCCTTGACAAGCAGCAGGTAGAGAGGAGAGAAAGATGCACAACCTTTGTGTATCGCTTCACAGAGCTGCCAGTTTATTCCAGGATTTCATGCTACTGCACTAAAACCTGCGGTACGATTTAAAAATTCCCTGAACTTCAGGAATTAAAAATACTCTGAGTAACATAAAGGTTTATACTGTCTGTGAGCATGTATTACATGCACAAAACCCAATTCATTATGTAAACCCCACAAAAATACATTTTATATGGCTGTGTATGTATATACGCACTGAAGTCTCCTAAGAGGTTTGCATGAGACAGACTTCTCCATGAACCCTATGCAGCTAAAATTAGTATGAAAATGGTGGTGTTTCATAAAAGAAAGATATGTGGATGCCCGTAAGTGCCATTTTATTTCTCAGTGAGAGGATAAAGTGTTTTTTCCTACATAATTTTTGATGTAGAGGCTAAATTAGGCCTGAGAAGAGGGACAATACAACTTTAAACATCATTAGTATTCAGTCTACGTAAGCCAACCAACAGCAGTTATGTATTTTTGCAAGTATGCATATAATTTATTGTGGAGAACACAATTTACATGGGTAGTCGATGCCTGTTTTATAGCCTCACAAATAGATGTATGAACTCAAGCATATAATGGCTCAACCAGCAGGCGCAAATACGTTCTAAATCTTCTAAATGTGCTTCACAAAAATGTAACTGAGGAATATAAAACAGATCAATTCTTGCATGTTATATATTGGTTTTTGATTTACAAATCTAATCTGGGAAATTTCTTTAGAAATGAGTGGATTTTTTTTTACTGAACTTCTTTTACAGGATTGTGCCAGTCAAATCCTAGAGGATTCCCTTCTGTATATGACTGGGCTTCAAGGTTTTTTATTATTATTTTAATCTATGTAGAGAATACAGTATATATTTGTAGCAGTTGATTTCATCACTCCCTGCATGTCCTAGTGCTAATTTCCTAAGGAAACCCTTTTCTGTTATTTACAAGCTCATAACACACTGTGTGTTTTATCTACGTTTGCCCTAATTAGCTGCCCAAAAAGAAAAAAAAAAAAAAGAAAAAAAGCAGCAAACACATTACTGTGTGGATTCTTGCACATCTTAGAAAGTTGGCAGTTTCATTTCTAATTCAGGTGCAGGGGGAAGATAAAATCTGGGTGTCTGGAATAAAACACATTTCTAATGGGATGGAACGACAATCCCTTATTACCTCCCACCATTTTTCTCATAGTTTTGCTCCAAGTACAGCAAATCCCTGTGCTATATTTTTTCATAATGTATAGCTTGCTATTACCTCTCAAGAACAATTTTTATAGAGAGGGTGCCCTGTTCAATAGATCTGTAGTGTCTCCAAGGGGGAATTCACACAGGGTTTTATTTATGGTTACACTCAACTATACCATGTTGCCAAGCTTCCCCCTTTGGATTTGTCAAAAAAATACTCCTTTCTCCACCAAAGCCTCTGCATCACATGGGTATTAAGATATAAAGGAAATTATTATTTTGGCCTTTTTAAGACCCTTATGGCACTTGTCTGATACAACATCAAAAGAATAATAATAATTAGAAGAACAAAGTTGGATGTTTGAATATCAGAGAATGAATATTCCAAAACACAGGTTTTGCTTTGAAGCACGGATTATCTAGAATCTCCAGAAAGATGATTGTTGCTGACTGATTGTATGTTTTCTGACTTACATATGAAGCATTTATCTGTCTCCAAAGGTTTCTGGTATCATCTTTGCTGATACAAGAGCACAAATTTATTCTACCATACCCCTCCAAAATAATGTGATTTAGATGAAAATTTCAACCCTTACCATATACACCCCAGTATTTTCTGTGAAATTAATTACAAATTTAAAAAAAACCAACACTGGACCTTAAAAGTAAAAAGAAAAAAAAAAACAACACCCTTATAATTAAATAAATTCCACCTTGTGCTGACCTTTCCTCTAGCATTAATTTCCCGGTGGGGGGGGGTGTCTGAGTGGGTCTGTGTCACTTTGTGTCCCTGTCTCTTGAGCAGGGGCTGGCAGAGGTAGGCAATTAAACACTCCTTCATTACCCAACACATCGGGGAGCAGAACTGGGGCACTCAGCTCCCAAAGGCCGTGGCTCCCAGCACCCAGCCCCGCTCACTCCCAAGCCCCTGGCACAGCGTGGTTGCAGATCCTGCAGCAAAGGTGGGAACAAAGAGATGGTTCTGCTGGAGGTAGGACTGAGGGAACCACCAACTCTCACAGGCCTGAGCTACCTGGAGTGACAGAGCAATGTGGGAGCTCTGAGCTGCAAAATAATTTATGAGTTATAGTTGGAGGAAAAAACAAAACAAAACAAAACAGCAATGTCATTTAAGGGCTTGGTAATGTTTTTGGGTTTCCCAGAAGTAAAAGCAAAGCCAGAACCCTTTGCTTTGAATTCCTCTGAAAAATAGAGGCAAAGACAAAAAACACACAATGAATTTTGCTGTTGTTCTCCCACAAGAATACATTAAGAATACTACTTTTTCCATTGGGAAAAGTATCTGATTCTCCAGAAAAGAAATTAGCATTTCTGCTTTCTACAGTAAAAAGTCCATGAAAAAGATCAGTGTCCCAAGTGACCGAAGTTCTGAGAAAAAAGAAAAGCACTCTTATGACAACAGTGATATTTCATATTAAAATCCACACATTTAGTTACCATGAAATAGCTGTAGATTGCCTTTTCCATTAGAGTAACTTCTACGTTTTCTATCTACTGAAGATAACTGTGGGCCTTAAAATGCCCCAGTCCCACAAAAATCCACCTAGCAAAGCCCAAAACACTCATTCTACTCTCCTGATCCATTTCTATACATACCAGGTGAAGCTTCAAGGTGCAGAGCCCCATGAACTCCAGTGTATTTCCCTAGGCCAGAGGAGCAATAACTGAGATCTCCCTGGATGGAGGAAGGAAGGAGGCAGATCTTGCAGAAGCAGGTGGAGCAGAGCTGCTCCTGTCTCATCAGGACACCAGCCACAAGCAAAGTCCTACTGTACCCTGAAATGCCATGTGTGCTCTCACACACACAAAGGCTTTACTCTTGCCTTAGGTGTTCACAAGAGACTCAACATCAGCTCTATTGACCTTCCCAGGAGACACATAGTGCCACAAGCCTGGCTCCTGGCCCCACAGCTCCACACCAAAGCTTTGTTTTTGATCAAGTCCAGGGTATAGGGAAATAATCCTCCTGTAACAGCACGTGGCTGGGACCAACTTAATGACCAGGCTCAACTCCCTGCTCCAGAGCAGCAACAATTAAGAAAAAACTGGCAAGTGAAAAAAATTTGAGTAATCCACATCCCTATTTCCCTGCTCAAGGAGCAGAGCCTGCACCCGTGAGGGCAGCCCTGAAGGTCAGGGCCTGCAGAGATTGCAGACAGCATGTATTGAGGTTACGGCATGGTGGATATTTATATATCAGGAATTGAGAGGGAGCCAAACTCTCCTCATGTAGGACACCAAGGAATCGCCACCATAACTTTGAACAGAGACGTTTAAACAAAAAAATACCAATAGGTCATGGAAACATCCAGGAGAAAAAAAAAATAAAAAATCTTTTTGGAAGGTTAAAATGAGTAAGCTGAAAAAGAAGTACCTAGAGACAGTTCTGCTTAAAATAAGGAATGTAAATGTTTCTCTGCCAAAAAATCATTGGTTCACCTGAGGACAATTCTCTAGGGCCAGCTTTTGCAGCTAAAGACAGTGAGAGAGCACTCTCCTCCAGAAAATCAGGCTTCTGGTCTGCCTGGAGGAGCTCTGGTACCTCAGCTCCTAGCACTAAGACACTGACAGGCTCCCCTGCAGGGACAGAGGTTGCTGTAGAGGGGACCCCAGCCCTATAGAAGCAGCACCAGTTGCCCCAGTGCTGCAGGCTCCTGCTTCACCCACTTGGATACTCTGTAGTGACCCAGTGCTGTGGACAGAAAGATGTTTAGATGATGACAACCCACATTGGCACAAAACCTCTTGCTGATGCTCTCATAGCCAGTGTCTTTGGTAAGGAGGTTCTGCCTAAACCTTTCACATTACTGATGACTGTAATTAATAATTACCCTCTAAAACCCAATATGAATGTATTTCTTTTGTTACATCGTTAGTGCTGTTACAGTCACTGGAGAGGGTGATAATCTAGCCCAGGAGTTCTGCAAATGTATCTTTATACTTGGGAGCACAACTGGAGTTAAATTTCCAGACAGAGGTACATGGAGCATCCCCACTTCATTTTAATTGATCCTGCCAAGCAAGATGGATTATCTGCGAAAGGGCAGAGTAACACTAGAGAAGTAAACAAGGATCTCTGCTAGCAGGAAGCAGAGATGCTATGAGGAAGCAGTTAACTGCTTTAAAAGAGAGCAAAATCCTGGGAAAATGGGGAAAACCAGGAAAGCTTCCCAGAATTTCTTTGGAACAGAAGGCAAAGAAGGATGGCTTGGGAATGAGGGCAGAGCTGGTAGACCTTCAGGACGGCTCCCACGACAAGGAAAGCTCAATGAGATCCTGGTTAGTCTCCAACAGTGTCCACTTCACAGTTTTTTCCAGGATTTTTGGAGAGGGTCAGACCAGCAGTGTGTAACAGGACCGGCTGGATGTTCAGGTTCCTGCTGCACAGCTGGTGACAGCAGAGCCCACTGCATGCACCTGGCTCAGGTTCTCTTTCTAAATAAGCTTCAAGATGAATGTTGCCACCAGCTCTGATGGGCTTGGTAAGGGGTTGAATGGCCTCAAGGCACCCAACTAGAAGCCACAAGTCAGATTTTCCCTGTGAGGGCCCAACACGCCCACTGGGTTTTGGGTCTCAGTGTATCCCATGGTCATGCTGGCTCTCATCTATTTCCTTCCCAAGTACAGCTTTACCAAAATGCTAAACACACAAATGACCCTCAATTATGGTTGCAAGGAAAAAATACTCTCTCTCTAATAATGGGAACACACACGCATGGAGAACGTGCTGGCTGAAGTCACATCCTGTTCGTTCATTACAGTAACAAATGTGTTCGACAGTAATTATCCAAAGGGGAGAATTCCAAATCTTCTCATCTTGCTCTCTCCTAATTAATTAATAGTTTAAATGTCATCATGATGGGAAGTGCTCATCAGAAGCAGAATCTGCTGCCATGATTTACAACTCTGCCTCCAAAGGCTCTGAAGCAGTGGCACCCTGGGGTTAAATTTAATTCAAAAATGTGAGGCTCTTATTGTGCTCCTAACCAGTTTTGCACTGAAACTCCCCCAGTGAGTGAACGGTGTGAAGGGAAGATGCGGGTGAGCACTTCCTTCCCCTGGATTTTTTTTTCTTCATCATTAGGTTGGAAACTGAAAGATTAAATTAAAATTAGTCGTTTGTCAACTTGTTACAGATTTGTTGCAGATGGCAATTGAGGGACCAGCCTGCTGTGATGCTGAGCAAAGCTGATCTAAAGAGGGGCCCTTGTACTTAGCAAGTGCCTATGCCAGAGCTTCTAATCCCGGCTGGAAAGGGAGCTCAGCACTCCAGCTCAAGAACAATGAGGAAAACGATGCCATCTGCTTGCAGAGAGCAACGTGGTCCTTCTTCCCAGACAGCTTCCCCCGTGCACAAAGCATTTAGCCAATTAGCCAGCACAGCTCCTCTCTCCCAGTAATTCTGGGCTCGGATAATTAGAATTTGCACTTAACATAGCCTCTCCTGCTGCAAGAGGTTTGCACAGTGCTAGTAACTGTTAAGTGAAGTTGTGAGCTAAAAGCAGCATCAGACCACAGTGTCCAGAACAGAAACTTTCCTGAGGAAGCACTTCAAGCCCTCTTCCACCCTGGCTCTTCAACCTGGGAGCCACCAACACCCTTTTGTTGTGTGGCGAACAATAATCCTGTGAGTGAGAGGCAGTTGCAAGTTTCCAGACCACTGGAACCACAGTAGCATGGCAGGCCTGGAGCCTGGTGCTGGCTTTCTGGGTGGGCAGCCTCTGCACCAAACACACCCTGCAGGAGCAGAGGTTCATCTCACTCAAAGACCCAAGTCCAAGACAAGTGAGATAGGCTGAAACTGTCGATCAGTCACTGGACAAGAAGAGCAGCTAACCCTGGCTGCCAAGCTTTGCTAGTGCTCACATTATGCAAGATGATACCAGAGCTTACAATTTCTGTATAGTTTAATACCAACTGAAATTGTCTTTTTGGGGAACAAACTACATGTTGAACCTTAAGGGAAAATCCTCAGAACACAAAGCTGCAAAGTAAAACTAACCACCAAAACATCCTGCCTGGGAAGAATTAACAAATTCTACACCCTTTAGAGTTGCTTTTTTAAAACACTAATTTAATTAAATACCCTAATCATGTGCTTTTCAGGTTACAATGAAAGAGTCTGTCCACATCATTCCAAATGAAACTCTGAGCATACTGTCACGAAGCATCACCTGCCTAATGTCAGGGTAGTCTCATGTGGAGTCACACTCATACAAGGAAAAAATCTTACACATTCAGAGAAATCCTATGCAGTAATCTGGATTTTCAAGTACTGAGAGGCCAGCTAGGAACATGATCTTCAGCAGACACCCACACCTATACAGGTATCCAAACAATTCCTTGAGTGGCAAAAAATGCTCAGCATCCTCTGAGTGCCATCACTGGGTCTTACAGGGAAGTTAGCACCCCATGTCCTGCAAAGCTCATTCCAGTCAAGCTACAACTGAACTGATGGAGCTCAGATTTTATGTTACAAGAGGACAGGATTTAACACAACAGCAGTGAACTACCTGGGCTACACTACAGCTACTAGCCACGTGCTCTTCATCGATGGATCAACTCTTTTTGGCTGCATGTCTCACCAACCTGCTCACCTGCTCTGCAGTAATGATATCCTTCATCAATCCCACCTTCTTTGCACACACGCATGCAGACACACACACATTTCAAATCCAGAAGGAAATTACAAATCTTTGTTTGCCAACTTTTCACATTTTCTCTCTCCCTTCCCCAGTTCCATAAAACAACTCTTTTATTCCCAAGAAGAAATGCGGGTGGGAGCTTGTTAATTTTCTATTTCAGATAAAAGGTTGGCAAAAGAAGAACCCGATTCATGTCATTGTATTTCCTTATTGTCTGCATTAACCTTCCCCATGGTTACTTGTTCTTTGTAATGTTACACTTGTCTTGCTGCAACACATGAATACCCGAGCCAATTTTGTCATGCAAATGAATTCAGTTGGATTGTAAATTGTGTGAAGGAGCATTAGTTTATCAGGAACCCGCCTGCATGCTGCACCCAACTGATTTCTCCTATTCACACCAAGAGTGCAATGTTTTCTAGTTGATCCTGAATGTCCATTCGAAAGGCATGGGTTTTATTATTATTATTATTATTATTTGTAAGGACTCCTACATTTGCATTTACTTATTTATTCAGTCGGTCACAAAGCTGTATTCTTTTTCTAAAGCCTGATTTATATAATCAAAATCCATGGCTATGCCATCAAAAATGAAATACTACTGCAACCCATGTTTGTATTTATTGTGAGCCTGAATGGAACGCTTGTACCCATGTTGGTAAGGAAGAGATATTATAGTCTGAGAGCAGCCAGGTGGATATTGTTGTTGGCATTTCACACTCAAAAAAGGAAAACGTGTCTATTGAGGACCATTTCTTCAGCCAGCCCTGGGGTTATGACCGATCTGGGAAGCCCACTCAGGACAAGGACATAAATACTACATCTACAGAGCAACCTCTTCCCCACCGGCTGCCAGTCATCCCAAGAAAGACATTGCAAGGAAATTCCTAAGCTTCCTGAATCCTCACATAATTGCAGCTCTGCTTCCACCAGCAGTGCCTGCACAGTGGAGGGAATGCTGCCCACCACTCTCCTTAAGGCCCTGATCCCAATTACTCCATGCTCACTAGCAGCAACACCCCACACCATTACTTAGGCCAAAACTGTCCCTGAAACCACTGCAAACACTCAACCTCTCCTTTTTTTCAACCCTAGGGTTGTCCAAAAGAGCTCACACAACTTTGTGTTTGAACTGGAGATCAAACCCACCATCTAATTTCAGTGTCAATGACAAAGTTGAAGCCAGGAACATAACCCAGATATCAACAATCAACTCTCCAGCCAGCCACGATTTGTAGTGAGACAAAAAATTATCAATAAGTTGGTGGCAACAGCAGAACAACCTCCAAATCAAGTGCAACAGCCTTATTGCTCTTCTTATCTCCCTGCAGACTAGGCACTATTTCACTGGGAATCTTCAGAAATGAAACCAGAATTCCCATTTCCTCACTATTTTCTTCCAGAATTACAGATGGAGTCAATAAGCTGCTAGGCATCTGCTTGATGGTATCTGGTGAAACACAGAACACTAGGGCTATCACATGCCCTGCCATCCAGGCGCAGCAGGAGGAAGGGCAGTGCCATCACTCCATGCCCTGCACTGTGCAGACCAGCCCTACACCCTCATGTGGGAATGCCACAATGCCCACAGAGCTATTGGGAAGTCTGCAATTCCAAAGACTTCCAAAAGACCCCAGCAAGCTGTTGCCCTATCCTGATGTGTGGCATGACCACCCTATGTTCACGCTGTGTATTCTGCTGAGCGGCCATGGCAGTGACCCCTCCTGCTGCCAACCAAGCCATCCTACTGCAACGGTGGAAAATTCGTATGAGTTTCACAATATCATGAGAGCATTGAGGGGGGCTCTGAGCCACAGAGGACAGCACTTCATGGTCCACAGTGCAGAGGGAGAGTGAAGCAGCAAGGGCAGCTGGATCCTTGTGGGCACTGCAGTAACAAATCTAAAATGAATGGGCTGAGGAGATTGCTCTAGGTTCTGATCTCAGGGGACTGTCCCATCTAATCAGCCTTGAAATACAAAGGAAGATCAGCGGGTAGATCCGTGCCCTGTGTGTGCCATATGGAGAGCAGATTAGGAGCCTCTAGGGCTGCTAATCCAGCACAATCACTAAAAAGGCACTTGGTTTAGTGATTAAAGCAGGGCTTGGGGACTGGGCACTGGCAAAGCCAGGCACTGCCAGTACATCTTCCCAGATTTGCCCAGCCTCTGGGTTTCAGTTTCTCCAATTGCAAAAAATCCTCCACAGAGGAGCACTGGAAACTAATTCCAATTTAGAATGGACCTGTGAAAGCTCCAGATAATCTGTATTACAGAGTGTTTTTTACAAGTTTGCCTAGGAAAAACAACTGAAGGAGTGTGCTTTATATCTGCTGTGGACTTGGCTTAAATTTTAACGTAATTCTTCCCCCAACCACATTGAACATAAAAAGACCAAACTGTAGGCAATTGAGAAAGAAAAGGGAAAAGAGCAGCACCTCGAAAAAGCAATGGAAACGAGACATTTATCCCCTTGCAGAACAGCAACCTAGAAAAAATAAAGCTAAAGGGCAGGGAAGCAAAGGAACAGCACCAATGGAGAAACCATCACCGCCCAGGGACAGGCCTGTCCTGTCTCACCCTTTTTGGTTACTCCAACTACATTGTCTCCAGGGAGAGCTCTGCCCAGGGTATGTTTTCCCAAAACAGAAGTTGCAACTCACGCAAAAATGCCATTTTTGCTCCAGAGATTGTAGGTGAAGATCAGGGGTGTTACTCATCAGGAAACAATTGGGCTTTGTATGTACAATAGGCGTTGAAGCTGGTCCCTCAGGGATGGCTTTTGGAGCAGCCTACCTACAGACAGATGAGCACAGGGGTACAATCGATAGGAAGGCAGCCCTGGTCACTCCACAGTAAGCTCTCTCTGTATTTATTGTCAGACTTTGGAGTAAATAGGTCTTAAGCTTGTGGCATGTCATTATAACTTTTTCGAAATAATGATGCTGCCTTTAGTTTTTTTGCTATAATTTATGCCCAATGCACTAGCGCCAGTCACTCAATACTGTAGAGTCTGCAGAGGTGGAGATAGCCCTTAATGAGAAGAGGTTTTGCCTTTATCTCCTTTATACTTCAACCATTATCTTCCTCCAGTCTATAACCATGCGGTTACCACTGACAATAATGCTCAGAGGCAACAAATGCTGATGAGTTTTCTATGCAGTCTTCACAATAAGTCTATCAAAACAACCTCGAAAAATTATGAACCCTAGTGACAGACAAATAGAACCAGCTTCAGCACGAATTTACAGCCCAAATGCAACGTTCCTTTTAATTCTTCAGGCTTTTCTTATCTCTGCTGTTCCTCTTCTGGCTAGGAGATAACAGTAATTCTTCTGTATACTATTTTTTTTTTTCCAACTGAGTAAGATGTTCCTCGTGTCTTTCTGCTTGCTAAAGATAAAGGGTTAAAGACCAACTTGTGTTGGTCGCTTTGTGTTGGGAGAAAAAAAAAGTAATCAGTATTCAAGAGATTGTTATCAGAGGTAAAGCGCAGAGAACAGTAATTTTGCCTGCTTCAGTTAGGGTTGTTTTTTTTTTTTTTATTTTTTTTATGAATGCACATAATGCCTGGAGTGTTGGGGCCAGATAAAAGAATTAGTGGCAGCGCAGGGGGACAGAACCACAAAGTACACCGGAGAATTAGACTGTCTATCTTTGTCTCTCCCAGCTCATCCAGGCAGCCGGGGCTCGCAGCTCGTAAACAATTTAATCTTTTTGCTACAGTTAAAATACAAAGACAGCAAAACCTCCTTTCCAAATGAGGAGGGGGCATGGTATGGCAGGGGGAGGAAGGAGAGAAAAGGAGGTGGCAAATGTAGGAGGGAGAAATGAAAAAAGGGCTGACACAAAGTTCTCTGCCTCAGTTTAACCTCTCGCCTTCCACCATCAGCATAATTTTCCAGCCAGAAATTCAGGAGGATATTTTATCTCACCAGCCAGCCCCACCTCCCATAGGTTTTCCCCATCCTCTCTCCTCTCCACCATCCCCACCCCAGTTTGGAAGCTTCCCATTGTCAGTGGTTGAGAATTCTCCCCTGGCTCAGAGGTTGAAAAGCAAAACAGATTAACCTATGTAGGGAGACAGGAAAAAAATAAAATAAGATGTGATGGTTCTTTTCCCCCTCCCTGCAGGAACATGGTTTGATGCTCTGTAACAAAAGTACAACATGGTAGCATCTCACTCCTCACCTGCAGGTGAGTCAGGAGTCCTCAGGTTGGGGCCACTATGCCTGTGGGGCCTTTGAGTCACCTCCACTCAGTGAACATTTTCTGCAGCATCCTGCAGCTGGGGGTTCCCCAGCCATACTGTACAGGCCCTAGGTGAAGGAAAGGAACTTGAGGATGGGCTTAATGCTATGCTAGAGGGAAATAGCTTTGGAGCTTTCCTAAATCAAGGTTGAAGCTCTGAAGATGGACAAACCAACCCATAGATCTCACTGATGACTCCTGCTCTGCATTTACCACAACAAGCAGATCCAGAAAAACAAGGGCCCAGAGGCAAATAACAGCAAGGCAACTTCAGCATCAGGTGTCCCTTAATACCATTTACACAGTAGCTCTACTACTGACCTCCAAACAAAAGCTCTGGGGTCTCAATAGTCACTCCTCTCCATCGCCAAAGTGGTCATGTCTTTGGATTACATCCAAGAGGCGTCAAAACTAATGATTGTCTGGGATTAACAAACAAACCAAACCAATCATGGGCTGGACTGTGCAGTTGTTCCTCCCATGTGCCAATCCATACCTAAAGACTCAAATTTTGTCTATGGCTCCTTACCCAACCTGCACATCACCCATCAATATCACTCATACATGACTGACATTTACAGGTTATTACCAAAGGCTTAAAAAAATCCCAACAAAACAAAACACCACAGACAAGCACAGCTATGTTATGGTGCCTGGGATGAAAATAGCACAGGAACAGCTTGCTCTTTCTGACTACCCAGATGACATTTTCTCTGCAGGCTCTAACATCCACCAGTATCAGGTATCATCAGCCTGTGTAGCAGCCCTACCCCACCTTTGAGGCTGCAGCAGACACAAACTGCTTTCAGTTTAAATTTTTTGTTTGGCTACAGACAGATCATGTACACAAACACAAAATCAGAATAAAATAGTAAAAAAAATTAGATTTCTTAAGAAGGAAAAATTATTATTGGCTTTAGTGTGAGCTGCTGAGAACTTGTCTCTTGTATCTCCATCCAGGGATTACCAAGGGCTTTAGAAACAGTTTGAAATAGCCTCATCCACTGCTCCAAGGAGGAGCTTCTGCCTGTTTGGTTAAGTATGTGAGCAGAGAGCAGGGGAAAGCATATTTCAGTTAAAAACTTTAGATTTCAACACTGAGGACCTGTTACCCAACCATGACACAATATTAACGGCTGCATTACACTATTGTTCTCTGTATACTGCTATAGGTTGATTTTAAACAACACTTCCAAGGAGGTCAAGAGAGGGGTTGGCAGACCATGCTCAGGATCCTTGTTTGAGAATCAAGACTGGAATTTAGAGCAAATAACCCACAAACCCTGTCAGCTGCCCACTCATGGATGCTTGAGGTGGCTGTCAGCACCATCCAGGACTGCCATACCAGGCAGGGATGGGGAGGTTTGCTCCTCCCTGGATACTGAAACAAGCCTTTTGGCACTGTGGGACATGGCACTGGGTGGTAACAAAGTGCAACCCAGCTCAGAGCATGGCTGGCTCCTGCTGCCAGCCACAGCAGGAGGGACCTCTTCTCACCATTAATTAATACAAGAAAAAGGTGCTGCATATCAAGCTAGAGGTGTGTAGAAAGGCTTCACGGTGAAAGGAAAGCAAAACAGATGTTCACACACACAGTTCTGTCTGTGCTCATCACTTCAACGAACATTAATTCAAACACTTTTTTTTTTCTTGCACATATTAAGCAGAAAGGGGAAATAGTTAAACGATGTTAATATTTTTTAAATTAGGGGACAAGGAGATCCCGTTTAGGAGTCAAAGGCTGCTCTCACCCAAGGTTTTGTTTTAGAAAGGAGTGCAGAAGTTAATGAACCCAGAATAACCTTTAATTTCCAGTGTCCCCTCACTGTCTATTCACTCAGCATTCATGGCAGTGGCATTGCTCCTAATGAATGACTTGGTATTCATGTAGCTCTCTCAGTATTACTTATGTGTCTGATCTCTCCTAATGGAAAAACTGATTGTCACTGCGAAGTTATGAGGAAATATTAAAAAGATCTGATCCACAGTGAAAGTTTCTTCACTGTAAATGAAACTGCCAGATGATGAATGCAAATAAATTTGGGGAGCTTATTGGTACTGAAGTTTAGTGCCTTTATAATTTATATCTTTACTGGGGAGCATCTGATCTCCAACTTAAATGGAACCAAAAGCATTATGAAAAGAGGAATCACCCAACTTTCTACACCCTTCCACCAGCAATCACAGCCACAGCTTCTCCAAGCCTTGTGTTTACATCACAGCTAATTTGTTTTACATCCACAGTGATGTAAAGATTCCTTACTAAGCCAAGAGAATTTTTTTCATATTTTTAAATGATCTATGCTGGGCTACACATTTATAGGGAAACTGTGCTGCACATACATCTTCTCCTCTCCCCTCCTGGAGGCATCTCTTCAGCTGATCACAGCTCGAGCTCCCCGATGCTTGCTGAAGCTGCTGCACAAAGCAAGCTGTGCTGGATCCCTGCCATAGGTGGTGGGAATTCCATATCCATACCCAAACAGCTCATGTTCTTTCAGTTTATCACTCTGTTGCAAATCCAGCTCACTCAGCACCCAAGTCCCTCTGGACAGAGATGTTCCCAGTCCCTTTGGGATCTGCTACCCCATTTCTACCCTTCTGCAGTAGTTTAAAAAGGCACTTGGAGCTCCTGACTCTCCTGAAGGAGGACGGAATATGAAAAAAAAAAAAAAAAAAAAAAAAAAGACAGGCTATGCTCCTGCTTTCTGTCTCCTTTAAAGCAGTCACAGAGGAGGCCTCCTGGATTCCCTTTTTGCTTACACACACCTAGCACATCCCACACCAACCTGGCAAACAATGAGGGGCCTGGCATCCAGAACAATTTTCCCTGAAAACAGTTGTATAAACCAGAAAGAGCAAAAAAATTCACAACTTCCATCCAGAGAAGACTGAGGCAAACCAGCTGTATAAACCCTCTGAAATCTTGCCTTATGATTTGTATATTTGAGCAGGCTTTGGTATTAAGTCTGAAATGATTGGGAAGATCAGTTCAGAGGCACCACAGCAGAATACCAACAGGAGCTGCTATTCGACTCTGCTCCCATCCTTCCTTCTCCCTTTGTAAAACTCCCCTAGAGGTAGCAAGTATCTCCTCTCCTCGCAAGCACTTTACAGCAGCCTTTCTTTGGGATAATAACACTAATGAAAAATGCATGTGAATGATTAGTTCCAGCAAAACAAATTTCCTTCCCAGAAAAGCTTGGAGTTAATTCCAGGCTCGGAGCCCCACATCCCAGCACAGCCCAGGCTGCTGCTCCCGCCCCAGCTGTGTCTCTCCCTCCAGCACCCAGCCAGCTCTCACTTCACAAAGGCACCTCTGGGCCTGAGGGATCTTGCACGTTGTTCACTAAGAGGGGTGAAAGCCCATTGTATTTGGCTTTTTAGCACTGCTAAACTTCTTGGAAGAAGCAATGCTTTAATGCCTTCCAAGAATTGTTTTAATTTTGCCACTGTTTTTCCAGGCAAATTATTCATCTGCTCAGTACATTGGTTCCCTCATCCAACTCCAGACACATGACACTCTTACAAAGCTTGTCTGCTTTAGTTCTTCAAAATACACTCCTCTCCGCTCCAGCTTGTTGTCACCTCCCATGTGCTCAGCAGCCAGAGGCTCAGCTGGATTTTCACTTTTCAGCAATCCTGTGATGAACCAAAGCTCTTCAGAAGCAGAAGCATGAGATGGCTGAACTGGTGGCACACACAGCATCCCCCCAGCTGACCTGGGACAGGCAGCCAGCACCCCATCCTCCCCTGCTACTGCACTCAAGTCTTTGGCTTCCTCATTTTTTAAATAGATTCCTCTAGCCCTCACTAACATCTTTTTTCCCATTTCTTCTCCATCTCCCCCCAATGGACATTTGCATAAGTAGGGTAATTCAAACCATTGTATGATTCTATGATTTTGTACAAGGATCTATGGAAAACTTCAGAAAAAGCAATTTTTAATTCACAGAAACACCATACCAGAAATCCTTGGGAATGGCAAGCACGACACCAGTGCAACACAGCTCTGAAGTACCAGCCCACATCCAGGAGCTATTTAGAAATTGATTTATGCATCTGAGAAAACTGAGAGCAGCTTTGCTCACCAAATTTCCACAAATAAGTTTAAATTAATCCAATAAAGTCACTCTCAGTTAATTCTTTACCCAGATTCCAGAGGAGCCAAAGCTACAGCTTCAAGTTTAAGTCAAGATCACCAGGCATGTGTGGTAGTTATACTGGGGTTTGTTTGGCCAACACCAGACACTGTTTTGCTTCATTCACCTGCAGACTGTTGGCAGTGACTGGGGACTGATGCAATCCAGCCCTCTTGGCTGGAAAGCCCTCCAGATGTTGACCCATGTCTCAACACTGAGCCACACATGGTTGGGACAGCCAAAAACCAAGACCTTCCAAAGCCTGAGCTCTTCAAGCCCTGCCACGCTGCCTCCAGCACTACCAACATGAGCAGCAGAGCAAGCCCTGCGGGTGTGGGTCAGTCTTTTATCCCCTCCCTGGAAGTGTTCAAGGCCAGATTGGACAGGTCTTGGAGCAACATGGTCTAGTAGAAGGTATCCCTGCTGGAACTAGATGATCTTTCAGGTCCCTTCCAACCCAAACTGTTCTATGACTGTGGTGATGGTGGCTGCACCCCTCCTTCTCCAACCAATGAGACCTTCTCTGCTGCAACAGTGGCCACCATGCCCTTTGGGTAGGCTGTTCACACACACGCTGCCTTCCTCTGAATCAACATGAGGCAGATGAGGAAGAGCAGAGCCCAGCAGCTCTGTCTGGCGCCTCAAGACACAGACATGTGTGAAATGTCACCAAGCTCCTCTGGACAGCCCTTGGCCACCCATCACAGGGGGCCGTGGGGCCAGTGTCAGCCCAGCCAGGCCAGCTCACCATGCTTTGTTCTGGGGCTGCCAGATGGGGTGGGACGGGGGTCAGCCCTGGCAGCAGGACACAGAGCTGCTTTACTCACTCCAGCGTGAAAAATGTCACCCTCCTCGGGGTGTTGTTTTTTTTTTCTTTTTCTTCCCTTCCTCCCTCCTGCACCCAGCTGTTAATGAGACAGTTTGCTGGAGCCAGACAAACACAGCCAGGCGGCTGCCCGGGGGCTGGGAGCGGGCAAACAGGGCAACGTGGCAGTTTTGGTGTAAACATGTGGCATGTTAGCGTGCCAAAAGCTTGGTTGGTGGCCTCTATTTGTTTTTCAAAGAGCTTGTCAGGTTCATTTACACACATCACCGCCTGCATGTGCTCGAAGAAAAAGGGGAAACACATTCTTTGTCTGCCAGGTCCCCCCAGCAGCCACAGTGCCTTGGGACCCAGGGGCTGCTGGAGCTGCAAGCAGGACGTGTCCTCCCAGCTGCCCCTGTGCTCTAGCTCTGGGAGCAAAGGCGAGCAGAAAAGGTCTTTGCAGAACTTAGAGAGATTCTCAAACCACCCCCCTCTGCCAGCCTGAGAAACACCATTTTGGCTTTTAATCAGCATAAACATCAAATCCTGCCCTGCTGTACATTTTGTTCCACTTTTCCTGAAACTGAACTTTTGTTCTGGGGTCTAGGGAGGGGAAAACCTGGCTACTGCATCCAGCCCTCTGCAGAAAGGCCACCCAAAGCTTTGTGCCTATCTAAACATCTATTTTGAGCATGAGAGAAGTTCCTCCTTGATTCCTATGCAGAATTTAGACTCTCTGGGATAGGAAGAAAACAGAAAGGAAAAAGTTTTTATTCTTTTCCAAGATGTTTTCTGAGTTTTACAAGGAAACTGGGGTTGGAATTGCGATCACCTGTCAAAATTGCAACCAGGAGATACATAGTTTTAACCAGCTCTGAAATGCTACTTGAGTGAAGTGGAACAGAATTGAACCAAAAGGGTTTTACCTCCCCAATGTTAAGTGCATATTGAAGATTTAAGTAGCAATTAAGGTTGCTGTAGAAGATGGCAAAACAGCATGTTTATTTTCCAAATATAAGAAAAGAAAGAAAGAGGAAAAGGGGGAAAAAACAGCAATTAGAAGAATAGACTGGGGGAAAATATTAAATGGATGTTTCTGCACAAAAAAAAACCCAGGCTGACAACATTTCTGCTTTGTAAGGGGGAAATTACTGTAACGCGCTGTTTACATAGCAGAAATCAGGGGAAATTATGCTGTCACACTGACATCTGTAGGAGAAGGACAATTTTAAAATTACACTGTTCAACACCTTTAATGATTTGTAACACAAGAGGTGTGGCTACTCCTATTAAATGTGTTGCCAAATCAATAAAAGGCATAATTGGAGTTGTTAGAGCAAATTATAGCACCACCGTTATGTTGCAATACAATGTTCCCTTGTAAACTGCTATTACGGGTAAAGCTGTATTTCTCTCTTATTTGGCTGTTTTGTAATGAGCTGGCATTTTGCTCCATAATAGTTCCACTTTCTTTTATGGAGCTTTCACTTTTACTTTCCTCTTTTGTGCAGCCTATAATTTCCCTTCCCTTCCCTACCTCTCTGCCTGTTGACAACTGGTCTATACACCTTTGAAAACAGCCCCGAGGTTATAAAACTATATTATTTAACATTATTTGTAATCTTTTTCAATTGGAAGTCAAGGGGGGAGGCACAACATTCACACATTTAGAATCTGAGAGGGCTTTAGGCTGGGCCTTCTCCTTCCCTGGAGGGAAAGGAGCTGCAGCGGGGCAGCAGAGGTGGGAAGACGTTGCATAAACTCTTCAAGGGTCTTGCTACTGGCATTTCAAATGAAGGATTTGGGCTTATCTATCTGGAGCACAAGGAGTGGCTGTGAAAGCACTGGCAAGGCTGTGTATTAGCTGTAAATCACAGAATGTGCCCTGCGTGCTAAAGTCACCAAGGTCTCACTGGGATCACAGGGCCCAGGCAGGGAACTGCTGCTTCGCTCCTCATAATGCGGGGCTGTTTGTCCTTCTAGGAAGAAGCAAGACTAATAAACCTCAGCTCCTACACATGCTAATCCCATCCCATGGCTTTGCTGGGATACAGAGGCAAGCTAGTGCCAAACTGCAGGGTTACTGCCTTGTTTCTAAAGGTGCTCACAGGCTGCTTGGATCACTCACTTCTGTTCAGTTCATGGGAATGCAAGAGATTTATCATCGTCCGACAAAAGTTGATTCAGTTCACAATTTCAAAAAAACAAACAACAAAAAACAAAAACCAACAAAACAAAATCAAACCAACAAAAAATACCAAGCATAAAAAGAGAGAAGGAAAAGGACAATTGGTCATGATACAGGTTTAACCCAGTACAGCCCACGCCTTACCCCATTTCACAGAAAACCATTTGTATTTTGGTTGCCTGCAGCCCCAGCCCTACTGAGGAGTGCTGCCCAGCCTCCTGCTAACAGCAGTGCTCAAGGAGCTGAGCCAACGTGCCTTTCCTCTCCTCACTCTGGAGAATACTGGAGATTCAGCCTCCTGTGCCAGAATAAGAAGTAATCTGTGTCCTTTTTTAGCCATTGAAGCACTGTAAAACTTTGTTAGCTTAAGACACGTGGACATGTTCAGGTCATGTGACAGAGCCTTGGGCAGGCAAATCTCTCCAAACCTCCCAGAAGCTGATTTTTAAAGGGGAGCTGTTAAATTATAAAAATGGCTTTAAAAAAATCCTTGCAAGGACTGGGACATAAGTCCTTGCAAGGTCTGTGTTTCCATGTCCTACGGGAGCAATCTCTGACCCTCCAAACTCAGCTGCTCTCAGCCTCAGTACTGCCAGCCTGGGCTGGCACAGCACAGCCACTGTCCCCTCACCAGTGTCCGCACAGCTGGGCTCAGACAGCTGCTGGGCTCTGATTTTCAGGGCAGGCACAGTGTAACAGGCAGGGGTGTGTGCAGCTGCTATTATTAAACTTATTTCTGAAGTTATTTTTAGCAACTTGAAGCGAAGTCATGAAACAAGCTGCAGTTAAATGCAGATGACTGGCAGAAGCAGAGAGGAGGGGTTGGTGAGCTTTGCCCTTATGAGATTATTTGTGATCCACAAACAAAATCAGAAAAAATAATGGCATTGCTCTAGAGATACTTGGAAGTTAAATATTCTCACCATGCTGGCAAATGAGAAACAAAAGCTGCATTTTGTCCTCTGGTTTGTGTCAGAGAACAGCTTTGGCATTAAGACACACCTTAATGCTTCTCACCTGGAGATGCTGCATTATTTGATACCTAGGACCTGCAATAAACCTATCCCTTTGTTTTTACATGAAGTTTTCTTTGAGCTTGCTCTCACATCCTCTCTCCTCTCTCAGCCAGGAGTTACTATTCACATCAAACAGAAACAGAGGCACAGGGAAGCTCAGGAGCAATTTTCCTCAAATGTTCTGTGGTGAACACAGGAGCAATTTTTGAAGATGCAGGTCAAGGACTGTAACAGCCTGATGGAGAATGTACCCAGGTACCCCCTCCCAGCCTGTCTGGGGCAGCAGGGAAGTGTTCACATATTCCCTGCTAGAGGAAATACAAACGCAAGCCACCACTTGGAGAAGCAGCAAATAAAATGCGCATTTTTCCAGCAGCTGAGGTTTTGTTCCCAGTTAAAGCCCTCCTTCTCCATTCATATGCAGAGAGGTGGGAGGTGGACAGCCAAAATTGTGAGGCTCACATCTCATATCTCAGCACACGTGCTCGTTTCTCTGGGCTTATCAGGCATAAGAATGCATTGCTCGTAGCCCAAATGTAAAGCAGTTAATAAACAGGCTGTTAATGTGTCAGTAGACAGCAGCAGACAAGGCGCACTGTCTTAGGCTTCCCCCACCTCCTCATAATCCTAATTGCATCAAATCTAATCATTTTTATGGGATAAAAAGATTTCCATAGATGACAAAGGGTTACATTCTCAGCCCTGTTGATCCACCTAGTAAAATTAGATAAGAAATAGATTTCTAGGCAATGCATTAAAGAGGATTGGGGGGGGGAGGTAAGAAGAGAAAGGAGAGATCATTTACTGCAATTCAGTGTCTCACTCTTTGGTTCAAGAAAGAAAATGTAAATGCGATGTTCGTTTGGCCACAGGCAGCTGCTTCTATCAGCCACTGCAACTGCAGCAGGACAAAGGGGTAACTCTGGTAAAAGGAAAGGTTAATAGCAAAGCAGGGGAAGGGGGGGACGCTCATCGGCATGTACAGCACGTCGCAGCCTCGACACTCCGTGATGGGTTCGAACTGGGAACTGACATGAGATATAGAAGTGCTCACTGAAAATAATTCAGAGTGACGGCCGCATTGGCCTGAAAATGGAGAAGGGCTGAATCACCAAGCACTTGGCGAATATGCAGGAGCAGGGTTGCCAACTGCTCCTGATTATTTTCAGTAATAGTCTGGATCTTACTGACCACTCCTCTCCTCCCCTCACCTATCTGCCCCCAGCATCTCACAGAAGTTGCAGATTCAGTGGTGGAGGCAACGTTGCTGTTTGCTTGTGTTTTAACAAGGAACATATGCACAAATCCCTGTGACATCTGTGATTACATAACTGAGTAATAATACAGAGAATACTAATAAAGAAAAAAATTAAAATTGCACTCAGCCTCTATTCCTAACATTTGCTTTACCAACAAATATCCTTACAGAGTCAAACTGTTCTACTCACATGCTGGAAATAAAACATATGAAAGAATCAAGGCCGACTATGTTGCATTTATGTACAATCACACAGCTACTCATACACAGACATGTTAAAGGCAGACATGTAGACACTGTATGATATACATGCACATCATGCCAGAAGAATATTGTTCCTGAGCAACAATATTTAAGTTAAATAGACACCCACACACTGATGTTCATATATCCAGCATCTCGGGCTCCTGTGCAAGAGCAGAAGAACCACCACAGCTGAGTCTGCTCTGCAACAAAATGCAAATGCTGAACAGTTTGAAAAGGTCTGTATTGGATCAATTAGAATTGCAAATGCTGCTCTTCCAGGTTTATATAAAGATACCTTTAGTTAGGGGCACGTATCTCACCTCCCTCTCCAGGAAGGATAGAGAGCAACCTGTCTCAGGTGGGACAGCAGAATCCTTCTGGGAGGGCAGCACACATGGTGGCAGGTCACAGCCATGTCCCTGTCCAGCTCAATAGCTCAGCTTGCCCTGACCTACTCCCTGTGTGACTTATTCCAATAGAACAAGAGGGTCCCTGTATCATAGCAGGCTTCTTTCAGGTATTAACAAATGAGAAAGCCTCACCAGGTGCCTTGGGGGTTTTGTTTGTTTTTAAATTTGGCATGAACACATTTAGAACAACAAAAAAGAGGTTAAAAATATGCTAAAGCAAAAATAGATCCTTCATCCGCAGTTCATCTGGATGGTTGGCACTCACCCTAAAACATGAGTTATTGGAAGATTCAGAAGCTCTAAAAATCAGTATCCAAAAGAAAAGGACAAACATGGAGACAATCTTCCTCAATGTATGTATTGATATGTCCACCAGCACCATCCACCTTGCAGCATGACCTTTTCTCTCAGGCTAAATGGACCTTTTCTGGGGTACTGCAGCAATAGCAGTACAAGCCAGAGCTAAGGCAGCTTTTGGACCATCACCTGAACATACCACACTACAGTGCTTCTGCAGAGAGGCAACCTGTCATGCTGCGATGCCAAAGAAAGATTCTTATAAGGCTGAAGATTATTTGGAAAAGGAAAGCAGCACTAGCCTGTGAGGCAGACCGTGAAGAGAACAGTCTCCTCTCTGAAGCACATTCCTCCCCAGCTTACACCCCTCAGCAGAGCCCCTGATTTCATGTCCCCTGAGCAGAGGGGAGGAGTCTGATAACAGAGCTGAGCCTTCCTCTCCTCGCAGGTGACCCCCATGGGTGCCTGTCCTGCAGACAGCACTACCTCCCTTCCCCAGACCTCAGCTTGAGCTCCTCCTCCAGCCTAAAAACCCCAAATCACCCCATATCAAGCAGGTAGGGTGAACAACTCAAAGGTACCAAAGGATTTGGCCCACTAAGCCTGCCTGCTTCTGGCTTCAGAATAAAGCCAGTCACCTTGCTAGCCTAGTTGAGCACACAGGAAAACTCCCATGTGGAGCAGTGAGCATTTAGAAGCACGGTGAGCAGGCTTACATCAGCACTGCCAGCTTGTTTTGCTGCTCAGGTAGTAAGTTATTAACCAAAAGAACCTGCAGAGGTGTCTTAAAGAGCAGTTACTAAAAGCAAAATGGTGAAGGAACTTCTGGGTGAACTTCAAGTTGGCATTGAGATACAGCACGGCTGAAAAGCATAGCCAGAAGTTCAAAGATGAGAATGTGGTGGTTAAAGTGTGGGCATAGCGACCCTTCCCTGGCCATTTTAGGCAGGTCACCTGGGGTCTCTGCAGGGCCCTCAGAAACAACAGGGCAAACTCACAGAAACCACAAACAAGGTATCTGTGTAAACTCACAGCATTCTGCAGCTCAAAAGGCAGAGCCAGCTTACAGATCCAATGGCACAAAGGCAGGCCTGGAGCTCTGGGCTCTACTGGGAAGGAGGGGGACAGCTTGGGGAGGTCATGAATGGCTGTGGTGCTCACAGTGGTTTTGTCCCCTGTAGTTGAGCTGTGCTGTGTGGAACTGTGTGCTGGGTACCAACGTCCTCTCCCCCTTCACAGGCTCACTCTTCACAAATACATTTTCCCCTCAGTACAACCCAGAGCAGGATATGGGGCACAGTTAATGCAGTATCTACCATGCTCTGCTTTTCCTTCCCTCCTTTGTCATTTTAAAGCTGCCATTGTGAGGGCCCTTCTGAAATTATGTAAAGCCCGGCTGGTTAGATGAGGGCAACCTGTATTTATAACACCAGTGTTGAAACACACACTAATTCCACATAAATCTATGGCAAGTTAATCATGCCTGCATTTCCAATCCAGTTTTATGAGGTCAGAACTATCAGCCCAGCACTCTTCCCGACGCAGAGGCGGTGGCTGTCGACTGCCTGGGAGCAGCCAGGCTGGGAACACCTGAGAGCAGCACCCTCCAGCCCTGCACCCACAAACCATCTCCCCACAGAAGATGTGTCCTGAGGATTCCCCTTTCCAAGGGCTTTGGTCTGACTGCCACCAAACTCATCCTACACCATCACAGATGCCAACACAAAAGGAATCTACTCTCCACATCCACCTGCTATTTTGGCTCACCTAGTTCTTACTGTTGTTGTTGAGAGATCAACAGAAGCTATTACCAGAGCCTAAAACCAACACATCAAGCAGTACATCACCATCATTTCTCCATAGAAGAGCACTTTATATCCAGACTGCCTTAAGAACTTCTCCAGCAGCTGTCAGGAGTTTTACTAATGCCTATGTAACTCCTAAACCTGGTGTTAAAGCCAGTTAGTGTATAGCCTCCTCTCACTGCAAGAATCAGAAGCAGATACCACAACATCTGGGGTCTCCTGTTGAGTTGCTACATGAACTCCAGAGGAAACTGCTGTCAGACTGCCTCAGTTTCCCTTCTCTGTACTGAGGATATAAACACTTGCTCAGACACTATTGTGGCTGCATTGTTGACTTTGCTAAGGCTTGGCATTGGCATAAATCTTTGTTTGAAGAACTAAAGATAATTTGGATCCCAGCTCAGGGAGATTTTGGCACAGACGGACAGAGGACAAACAGATTTCATGCCACATGGAATCGCTGGAAGGAAACAATAGCTGATGGCAGAGAAAATGGCCAAAATCACAGCGGCGTGTCCTGTCACTTCCCATTTCTGCACTTGCATGAAATTGCCAAAGATTTGGGGAACAAAACCAAGCTTTGATGTCTCAGTTGCTCTTCCCTGTGGATGCAGTTACTGAAGTAGAATAAGGAAAGGTCATTCGGCTACAGTCATGCTTCCAGTTCACTTCAGGGTTTTAGCACTGACATTAGCCCATAAACAGTGAAGGCATCATTTTGTGAAATAAATTTTTAAACTGTTCTGTTTATATTAGACTTAGTAAAACGTGTGAGGTCTTCCCACAGTAGAGCATTTGGAGGTCTATGAAATGGCAGTCACCTTAAGAAAATTAAGGTAGGGGATACTGATAATTTGAAGATGCAGTTTATTTATTTCTCATTTCCTAGATAGCATGATTTTACAACAAAGCACAAAAATCTAAATATCTTTGCTGTTAAATAAACTGGTCAAAGACAACTAAAACGCTCAAAAGTTCTTCCAGTGCACAGAGAAAGCCGAAGGTGCTGGGACTCCACATTGTCTGGATTTCTGTGCTCAGTATTTGACTGCAGAATAGGCTTATCAGTTCACTAATAAACATCTGCTTCGTCCTCAGTTCTCTATCACATTTGGTCTGCACTTCCACAAGCTGAAATTAAAAATATTGACAGAAACAATTTCTGCCAGGCAGGAGAAGTTCAAGCTGTTACCGAATTCTTGTGCATTTCTGATACAGTTTCTGTGTGTGCCTTTTATTACCTGCCAACTATTAGTCTATTTTACATTTCTGAAATGTAAAAATAGTAACATGAAAAAATAAAAGACAGAGCGTAATTTCTCCAGCAAAATGCTGGAGAAAGCGAGCTGGAGAGCACACTGAGCTGTGGTTATTAGAGCAGAGGCCTCCCCAGGCAGCATTGTACCTGTCAGAGGAATGGATCCAGCCAGATGCCAGTCAAGAAGGGCCTTGGGATGCAGCTGGGGGACCTGAGGAAGCTGTGCAATATGTCTAAGCTATATGTGCAGATAAGATATCAAACAAGAAGGGCCGACAGCTTCTCATGGCCCTCTGGTTTGTACTGACTGTGCTGATATTAGTCTCCAGTCCAAGAGAGACTTTTCTGAGAGTTCAGAGCACTGTGGGCCATGGGCTCCTGCCACTGATTTATCATGCCCTTCATTTCACATTTCTCCTCTCTATTCTCCAATGCATGCAGCTTATGCCACACAGCAAAACCCATTTAAGAGACCTTTTTCCTTGGAATGCAAACTCTCCCATATCTTTAGAAAAACAAAATAAATACATGGCTTTCTGTTCAGGCCTGTTTTTACTTCAACAGCCTATCAGAGACGGCTGTTACTACCCCCTACTTCTGAACCAAACCTCATTTTGGAGGCTGCAGGCCTCCAGGAAGGGGTTCAAAATAAATCCATATATGCAATATTAATCCCAGTCTTGATGACACAGGGAAAAGCTGATTCAGTGGATTAAACCAGTGAGCATCACTTCTTTCTGGGTCCCCACAGCAGGTTTTACTCTTGAGGCCTGGTGCACCTCTGATACCTGGCTTGAAAAAAATATATCTCTCTACTGAAATGACTTTTTTTACACCTGGTAGAATCCGGTCCTTCAGTCTAAGCTCTAATAACTCAATGAGCAAGCAAGCATTTATTATAGTTAAGCTGTGACACCAGGCCACAGTTGCAAGCTATGTGGAACCTACACAATGTTAATGTGAATGTATGGATCGAGGAAAATTGACTGCAATAGATGCAATAACCAGCTGTTAAATATTCACCATTTCACTTTTGTCCCGAGATAAAAAACAGGACTTAATCCTCGGCACAGCCCATGGCAGAGGTTTGCAGCATTTTGTTCTAACCCCTGTTCTTCTACTTGGCTTGGTGCCTGTGTACCTGCAAGCTGTAAGAGACCCTTCTCCAGACAGAGTGATTGTCTTGTGGTGATGCATTCGGCACTGGGCGAAGCGCATCTGCTGGAAATACTCATTGTAGGTCAGGGAAGAGCAAACTCAGATATGACTTATGGAAGCAAGGAGTTAATTTGAAATCCAGAAACGCTCAAAGTGTTTTCCTTTAAATGGTTTGCACTGCCAGGAGACCAGACACAGGCTTGAGAATTTACAGAGACAAACTCATGTCCATTCTCTGTGTTCTCCACTCTGGGACAAATGCCTAGGGCCAAATTCTGGCTTGCAGGTGGCAATGGCTTCCCTGCATTCAGACCAAGCTGTTCCTGTAAATCCACCTCTCATACAGCACTTCACCACCACAGCTGAAAAACCCACAGGTACCTCCAGCAACCTCTCTGTTGCTCTGACTTGCAGTACACTGCCCTGGCTTCCTAGAACTCTTCTGATTTGTCAGATGCAGGTTTCCCTTTTGCACCTGCTGGGGTTGTCCTGGGTGTCTTCAGCCCTGTCCTCCCCCCCAGTCAAATATATCTCTCCCCATAGCACCAAGGGGTATTCCTCAGCAGCCCAACTGGTGACCCCCTTGTTTGCCAGATTGAGAGCAGAATGAGCTCACTTTCATCCTGGACTTAAAAGCATCACACCAAGCTCTTAAAAAACAAACAAACCAAACCAACAAAACAAACCGCAAACAAAAAACCCCAACCAAACCAAAACACCCTTCTATAACTAATTTGACAGAAAATATTTTTCTGCTTCCATGCTGAGAAAGAACAAACCACAAGAACATTAAGAAATGCACAGTCTCCCACAGGAACAGGGGAAATATCTTGTGTTGTGTTCAGATGATAATGTGCCTTTGGGAACTAAACTGGAGGCCACAACTTCAGTCACCTTGACCCACAACTTCTGTAAAATCTGCCATTTGGCTTTTTTCTGCTTCCATTTCCCCAGAACCAGAATCCTCTTTAAAAAACAAAACCAAACAAAAACCAACCAACCAAACAAAACAACAACAACAAACCACACCAAAAAAACCCCAACAAACAACAAGAGCACACACTAATCCTTTGTGTTCCTGTCCAACAGGCTGAATTCAAGCATCTGGGGAGTCCTTTCCCTGCCAGTCAAGCAGCTGAAGCTAAGCTCATGGTAGAGCTGTTTCCTGAGTTGCAGCTGTGCTGAGTGGTACTAAAAAGCAGCAGGATCAACTTTTTTGGCTGCTGTCACCACCTTCATGTCATATAACCAGTGAAGTAGCCCCCCAGAAGCTGGCTTCCTCCTCAGAGATCACACTGGTCTCCCAACACCACATGGGACCCACCTGCCCCTCGCACCCAACATTTCTACAGCCCAAGCCTAGAGGGTGCCAGGCACCTCTTGTACTCTGGGAGGAGCAAAGACCATGCAGGACCAGTTCAGTTTTTCAAAGAATACAACGTAACCAAATCCTACTTGTTTAGAATTGTTTGGAGCATTAAACCAAGGAAAACAAAAAGAACCAAGCTGTAGTGATTGCACCCAGTGGGACATATTCTACTCAATTCAAATGTAATAGGAGCATCGCTGAACCACTGGGTAAATGCAAACACACAAACGCTCCCTTCCTCTACATGTTGTCCATTCAAATATATACCGCATGCACAAAAGATATCTTTAACCCAAATACATACAACACTAAGATTCTTTTTATTAGCTGAAATAAAAACACACTGTGATGTATGTAGCTACTGCCTCCTGACGGAGTAGATGCTAAAGCTGCAGAAACCCTCCTGCATGGTCACAGTAGACTCTGCTATAAAATTTCTAACTAAGAGGTTTAAATTATCTGAAATTTCTTTCACTTTTCCACCTTGATTTAGATACGACTTTTTTTTTTTTAAATCCATCCTGAGATCATTTACAGGGCTTTTAAAGGAAAATTACACCCCTATTACCTTTCAGATCAATACCTGATACAACCAGCCATTAGAGCAGAACTGCCCCAGACCCTTTGTAAAGCAGGAGGGGCAGGAGTTTGTCCTCATAGTGCTTCAGGTTCTCACAGGGACAGTCCCACCCCTGGAGCCTAAGACCATCCTCTTGGCAGAGGCAAAAATAAAGTGAAGCAGAAGCTGACGACAGCCAGTTCACTCCTGCACATCCAGCTCAGATTTCACTGGTGCCTTTTCTCTACAATCCCCCCCGAGCAGCCCAGCTTTCCTCCAACTTTTTTTTTTAACTTTTTTTTTTTTTGCCAAGATAGATCTGCTTTCATGAGGAGGGAAGATCTATTTTGAGTTTAGTTATTACACATGGGATTTCTCACTGTTGTTGACTCTTTGACAGACTTTTCCCTCGCAGACTTTTGTCCCCTTTTCTGCAGAGAAGCCCCTGGAGAAGGAGCATCCCGAGAAGCCTGAAGCATCCCTCTCGTTTGCATAATCAACCTAGCTGCTGTGGAGTGGGTTGGGAGGCAGGAGGGGGATGTAACAGACTTGCCATTAACTCTGCTCTTTTTGCACCTTCTTTTCAGCCTCTCTCTCTTTTTCTCCTTACCAGCTTTGCTCCCGTCTATGAAAAATCAGCAAATAAAAAGTTACATTAACCCCACCCTGACCTCTCCGACATAATACACTGTGGGCTGATGGGCTGCCTTTGGAGCTTCGTTGAAAAGCTGTCATTCTTCGGCATCCCAAGTACAGCCTAGGGAGCATTTACCAGATAATTAATATATTAAATGCATGAAAAATAGTTACACAGCTTCCCCCCCCCCCAGATCCTTCCCACACACACATACACTGCCATCTTTTTCAGGGAAAGGAGGGATGCAAAAAAGAAAAGGGGGAAAAAAGATAGATACAGCATGCGCACCATCAATATAAAAGCATCCCCTGAATAGCCATCATAAAAACTGTTCATAATTTTATAGCTTCATTCGTGCTGGAGCACCATAAAGGCAGGCTATATTTTTTACACTCAGGATGCCTCATAAAAAAAAAAAGAGGAAGGGAAGTTGGCATGGGAGACATGGAAGCACAGCACAGAAGCCACCAGCTCACCTGAGGACAAGAGCTCAGGAGAAGGAGAATTTGTCCTCTCTGACCTGTGAGGTTTTGAATCCCGATGAGACCATCAGAATAATTATTAATTGGAAAGTCTTTAGCTTTTCCCCCCCCCCTCCCTCTTTTTCTTTTTTTGCTGACTGCATATTTGCCTTTTAAAAGGATGATGGAAGGCCAGAAAGGCAGCCTTGCCCTCCAACTGTGTCCTTCACCTTTAAGTGGGCCAGCATCTTTTTTGGTGCTTTGAACCCCCCCTTTTCACTCCACCTCCCCAAATGCAAAATTCATGAGCCTGAGCATGGATTAACAAACAAATTATAATGAAGGCAAATGGGTAGCAATAAAAAATAATAATAATAAAAAAGGAGGCCTCACCTCCACATGACAGAGGCTGAGCAGTATAACAAACCAGCTCATTTATTTTCACCAAAGCCTGTTCTCCTGCTTGGGAAGGTAGGATTTTAAAGCATTTTATCCTTTATTTCCTGTAATATATTTGGACAAGGTAGCCATAAATCTGAGGCAAGAGGAGAAATCAAAGAGTGGCTGGAAAAGATGGGGGTCGAAGGGAAAGAAGCTGTGTTGGTTTGTGGATACGCCCCCTGAGCTTTTGTGATCCAGGGATTTAAGAGCATTCACCTACAGACGGGAGTTTGCTGGGCTGGCTGTCCCTGTAGAGCTCTAAGCACACCTTGCTGCTGCTCCTGGCCACTCCAGCAGTTCAAACCACACCTTCATTACACACATGTGCATGTTTTTAAGTCTGATATGTACAACAGCAAGGATATCCCTTCAAAATTTACACACTAGCCTTGTTACCCATCAAACATCCCCAGCTCAAGAGAAAAAACACTACAGAAATCAGCTCTCACATCTATTGAAGCAGAACAGGTAAGTTTAAGAGAAAGGCCTGGATACCCATTCTCTACTCAGAGATAAGCAGGGGTAACTAGTTCCTTCTCCAAAAGCTCTATCACAACAAAAGCATGTTTTTCAACCACAGGAAAATTTCAAAAAAAAGCTCACTTCCATTTTAAAGAAGAGGTCAAATATTTTGTGGTTTTGTTCTTTTGTTTGCTTCTCAAATAAATCAAGAATAGAAAAACAAATTTGCTGCAAAGAACCATTAAAACACCACTTCAGCATTTTGTCCAGCATTAAGTTTTCCAATTAAAGAAAGTTTAAGAGAACCAAAAGAAAAGGAAAAACTAGTTAGTACTTTTCACCCCAATCCCCCAGCTTCAGCCCCTAAGTCTCCTTTGGCAAAGAGTCAACAGGGTCACCAACAGCCCTGCTTCTGCACATCTCTGCAGAAACACCTGCTTCTTCTTCATAATCTTAAGATCCAAGGATATATTTTCCTGTCTCAACCATAAAAGCATCTTCCAAGAGGCAGCTGAGAAGGCACATCTAACTCTTGACTAGTATCGCTTGCTGACGATAGCCACCTTCCTCACTGATTTTGCTGGAACTGCTGAAAGTTCACACAAGTTTAATCCAAGAAATGTAGTGGCACATGTAGCTTTTTGGAAGTCCTGGAAATACAGGAGACATGCTTGGTTTGCTAATCCAAGCATGGCTATGCCACATCATCTACAGCTTGCGTTCCCAAGTGCTGGGAAGGGGAGTCCAGTGTCTGCATCTGAACAAACATCCCCAAACCACTAGCAAGGAGAAGTCACCCCACCAGGAGCTACTGAACAAGGCCCAACCATCTGCATGCTGGTGCTGGGTGAGGAATATGACACAGCTGGCTGCAAAGCAACCACCAGCCCTGCCTCATTTGTCTCCTTCATGTTTATTCATGGAGAACTCTGGCAGAGGGATCCAGCTCTGTTCGGGAGTCATCAGCGGGTGGGCTAATAGTGAGAATTAGTGAGCCACACAGCAACGAGGCGTACTGGGGCTGCCTAATGCTGCTGATATTAATGCATGCTTCAGAAATGAATAAAGCTTCTTCGAGGGGAAAAAATAACAATAATAAGAGGATGAAGAGGGGTAGGGGGAACCAAGGGGGAGCCCAATGTGCTGTGCTAAGCTTGGCCAATGCTTAGGTGTTGGAAAGGTGTCCCCTTCCTGCCTCCTTCCACGTGGGTGCTGACCTCAGTCCCACAGACACAGACCTCATCAACCACAAATCGGAGAAAAATGTTTTGCTTTCAAATAATGCCTGAGAACTTGCATGGTAAGAAGATGAGAAAGATCTTCCTGACCTAGAGTTTTCAGTATCACCATCCTCCCCTCCTCCGATGTTGACATTTCAGTCAGACACTCAACCTCTAGCCAAGCGAGATGGAGTGATTCTTTACTGCCTCTGCTATCAGCTGCTGGCATGGTGGGATGCACTAGACCACCTCTCCATTGGATGGGGTCTGATGTCCTCCAGATGCCACAGCCAGGCAACTGTAACAGCAGCTCCCAAGTGTGACTGTTGGAGAGAGGTGGGAGAGGTTTCTTGGGTCATGCCCAAGGCCCCAGAAGCTCCTGGGGCACCAGACATGGAGGCAGAACCCCACATCTCTGCCAATGTCATCTCCTGGTGCTTTCACTACAACATGACCCAACCTGGCTCACAATCTGTTTTTCTACTACAATTTCGCACATAGTCTGCATATGGAGAGAATTCACTCCTTGGGAAAGGAAGGAAAGTCACTTTGAGTTTACTCTCTGTGTAACAGCAACCCTTTTCACAGCCCGTTTCACCACTCCTTGGAAATCAGGGGCCTAATTTTACAACCTCCTCTTTCAGTCTGCATGGTCCCAAGAGCAAAACAAAGACAAGTGAAGAAAGATGCAGAAGAGCTCGATGTAGCATCTGGTTTTCATGCACAGAATAGGAACCAAAAGTACACAACAACTAAACAGGTCTCCCCAAAGGTCCCTTTTCAGATTTAGCTGCCATATCACATTTTCTCACATAACTACCAAAAATGATGGCAAAGCTGAAAATCTGTTCTGAGAAGCAGTACCTCAGTAGCCAATTTCCTTATCCCTTTCCTTCTGCACACACACCCAATAATCCTGGACATAACTCCAGACATGAGGATTTAGAAACAGGAACCTTAGAAAAATCAGAGGATAAAGTAATACCCCGTTAAACCCATTTTTAAGAAATGGTTCTAGCAAGTGCAGGATTAGGCCCTAAAAGCAGCTTCTTCCTTCCTCCTCTACGTGCTCATGACACTTACATTAGCATTGCTGGCAGGTTGGAGAGTGGGGAGAAAAACGAGCCTTGCCCTGCCGTGCCCCCTGCCCAGGGCAGCTCCTGCCTTCAGCCATTTCAGCTGGCTAGTATTTTCACAGCAAGTAGCACAATAAATAGAAGCAAGATTTTGTTTCTCCTGTTTCTAATTTGTTCCCATTATAAATGTTAATTGTGTGTTTTCCCCCAATAATTTTAAATTGTTTTAAATGCTAGAGACATGTACAAGCTGAAAACAATACAACCAGAGCTCCTTTCCTCACATTCCTATCTCCTGCAAATAGGAATGACACAGACATACATCCCACACCCTCTCGTGTAATGCCAAACACACACAATTCCTGCCTAGCACTGCAAACTCATCTGACCGTGCACCCTTTTGATGAATTAGGTATTACCCAGTTGTTGGTTTTTCCTCCTGAATTTTTAACAGTTTTCACATCTGGTCTGACGAAGGTTCAGGTAAATTACTGAAAAACCACCAACTAATTTGAAAAAATATTTAAGAAACTCCAAGTTCCCTGCCTTTTTTTACTATCCTCTGCTCCATAATTACATTGCACTGCCTGATATTTTCATGGAACATTAACCGAAGTCAGGTGACTGCCCCCTTACAGTCTACGCCTATCCGTTACCCATAAGACCCCCATGGACCTTGACATTATTAATAGTCCTATTCATTAAGTATTACTCTTGTAGAATGAGTAGCATAATATTGGCCTGGAGATAGGAACAGGCAGAAGGAATAAGTCAAATTAATTTTCCGCAGCAAACGCCCCGATTCTGTAAATGACATTCTATACTGTTAGCATTTTAAATGTGACACAAATGGCAGGAGATACAATTTGAAAGCAAAATAGTAGAAGACATGGCTCAGGGTGTAATGTGCTGCATAAAAATCCAATAACATCAGTTACATGAAGGAAGGGAATGAACCAACCCGATGGAGGGTTTTAATTTGCATTTGTTTAAAATGGCAGGTAAGGGAGCAAGAGGAAGGCTGCAGCTCCCCGATTAGGAACTCTCTCCTCTTCCACTGAAGGTGAGGGTACAGAAGAGCTGGGAGCCACACTCCTTTCCGAGCCCTCAGAGCATGCTCACATCTCCCTGCCCGCACAGGCTGGCCTGCCACCACACCACACCCTGTGGCTGGTGGCGGCCAAAGGGAAAATTACAGGCAGTCCTGTCTTAAAGAGGCAAGGAAAATCCTGGAGAAGCACGCAAACTCAGCTTGCATGTTCCAGGTCCCTTCAGACAGCTTGGCTGTGTTCCCCTGGTTTCACACACCGCTCAGGAGAGAGGAGGAGACGAGGTGGAAGGGAACAAGTGTTGCAGCAGGAGGACTGAGTCAGTGGCTCATAGGTACCACATGCCCAAGGGCATCACCTGGTCTGACTGTGCTCCACCAGAGAATTGCTCTGCTCTGATGGGTGTTCGATCTACAGCAGCTCTTTAGGAGAACAACAAAACTGCATATCCCAGCTCAACTGGGTTTTTCCAGTGTCAAAGCTGCCACCACCAGCTCTTGTGACAGACAGAAGGCCAGCTCCCAGCTGCACTACCTTTCTAGGCCTAGAATAGATGGGCCAAAGCCTGAGCTCTTGATATGAAACAAGGAAAGCACAGCCACTTTAGGGAGTTCAAACCCAGAACTAAAGCCAACTTTCCAGTAGTTCTAATCAAGCTCTCAAATGTAAAGATCACAACACCTGCCCAAAGGATGAATTTCAGTCCCATTCAACAACTGTGCTCAACTCTGTGCTTCAAGTTGTTTGCTTTTTTTAAAATAAATATCTAAATGCATCTGGTCTGAGGGAGGTACAAGAATGTAGATCTCCAAGCCATTATGCATTTTTCATAATTTTTTTTTCCTTACTTTCCCTCCTTACAAAGAGTACTGGACCAAAGCTGAATACTACCAACCAGGAGAGATCCAATCAGGAAAACAAAAATAAATGCAAAACCTGACCTCCATTAGTTTTATTTAGGGAAAATCACTGCACTGTAGTTTATTTATTAACAACATAAAAAGACATCACCTATAGAACATAGAATAAATACTCATAATTTCCCCAGAAAGAGCATTGAGCTGGCCTCCTGAGGGGAAAAAACCTATCACTTAATTGAAGCAAGAAATGTTCAATCCAATAATCTATAATTAGATATTTTATGGAATATGTTAACTAGAGATGTTTATTTATAAAATGTTTCTATCAATAATAAATTGTTTGGAGCGGAAAAGTTCATTCCTTGGCTGCTGGGATGACTGTGTCTGAGGGAATTTCATCAACAACAAAGGCAACTCATCCTGCAGGTCATCATGTAGAGTATGGGTTCCTTCCTCGGCATCCCAGGTGCTCAAACCATAAAAGTATCAAAGACAGAGGCCAGAAATCTCAAGAAATCAAGCTTCTAGTCATGCTCATTGACAAAGGCAAATGCTTAAAGCCACCTCAAAACGTAGAGATATGAACCAAGTTTTTAGGACTAGGTCTGAAACGTGTGCACATCTGAGGAGCCACAATCTATGACATTCTCATTTCAAAGCCAGTACATCACCTAAAAGACTCTTCCTTTCATGTTCACATACTCCCAGAACACACTGAACAGTTCACATAGTGGATGCGAGCAAGTATTTAAACACTGTTCTTGTCAAGTCAGCAGGACTTCAAAAGAGAAGATGCCTCCAAGTGAGAGGCCCACGAAAACCTACAGACCCAAATAACACACGCACAACCCTCCATTCACACCTCCTGACTGCTGTTTTCCCTCCATATAAATTATTATTTATGTTGGTTTCAACCCTACTGCCATCCTTATTATAAAGGCAATTTCTCCTCTCCCTTAAATTTGAGGCTGCTCTCCAGTGTTCAGTGCTCCAGCTACTTATGTAGCACAGAAAACTGTAAATTGTCTTTAAAGCTACAAAGTGCAGAATAAAGCAACTGATTGAAGCAGTACAAGAGAAAAGAAAACACCAAATCCATGTTGGTGGAAGGGTCATAGGAAAAAGCTACTTCACTCATTAAAGTAACAAGGCTTGGAAGGAAATATGCATGTTAGAGGTGAAATATGGGAGATAATTAACTTTGTATCCCACACAAGACAATACTATGGCATACAAATACCTGGGCAGAACTTTCAGATCATTTCCAAAACAATTAGACTTAATCAGTCTTCTTACAATCTCTAACAATTCACATAATACTAACAGGTCATGACTAGAAACACAGTTTGTCTAGAAAACTGTAAATTTGCACAGATATTCAGAACTGGGATCTATTTGCAACAACATATGCTCATGTCCTTTTTTTTTTTGGTCCTAAAATCACATTTGAAAGTGCTGGTGTATGGTTTGCTATTTACATTGACTTGAAAACTGCCTACAAAGGGCTGGGCTTGCCCTTGCACCTGCCATCCCGATCTGATTCCTGGCAAGGCAGCACCAACTCTGCACAATCATTAACAGGAGACACAGGAACATCACAAGTGGAGTTGAGGTCAGGCAGTGGAAACAAAGCCCTGCAGGCCAGTGCACAGCTGGACATGAGGGGGTGCCCTCTCCACCATCTGGGCTAGACTTGTGGGAAAGATTGACTCCTCAAGTCAACTGCGACTTTGGTTTGGTAACACAAAATAGCATTTATTTGGTCCTGGGGAGGTGGCACTGCTGAGTTATGTGGAGGAGTCACCACAGGACAAACACAAAGCTCTCCATCCAAGTCCACCACAGAGGGCAGGCAGCAAGGGGAACATACAAAGCACAGGAGAGGAGCCTGCTCTGGAGTGGAGGTAGAGAAAAAAAAAAAAAAGCCATTTTCTAGACAAATGCTTTGCCACTTTCAGAAGAACCCACCTGCAGCCATCTCCAACATAGAGGAGTTCCACCAGGCCCCAGACAGGTCCTCCTCAGCCCACAGCATCAGCCCCCACTCCCAACCTCCCCGTCCACCGCTAGACGAGAACTCTGCCACCGCCGATCCATCAACGGTGTTTACACTTGGCTCCCTCGCTCTGCGACGAGCATGAAATGGGGGGAAAATTATAATAATATCACAAATGAAATTGAATGAGTAACAACATTTTCTAAGAACAGAATAAATACAGTTGCTGGCACCTTTTTTTTTCCAATTTAGTATTGTTTAATATGCATTTAATCAACCCATTCAGTATTATAGAGTCTATGTACCGTGACACCCTCCTATGCCACAGAGGAAGCATTCATAGGCCATTAGGCTAAAGTAATATGTATGAGGAACCACTTTTCCCCAGGGTGTAGTAACTATTTTTGCTCCCCAGTCGTCCCCATTAAATCATTAAACCTCATGACTATGCTTTCTGAACTCTACCCTGATCTTTAAAAAGCAGAACATTAAAGGGCAACTGTCACCCTCCATTGCACAGGCCTTGTGTTTTATATATTCAAAGCATTAAGCCTTTTGTCAGTCTATACATCATAAGCACTGGAAGACTGTATGCACAAACAGGAAATGTTTATAACTGATGTCCCTTTTATAGTGGATGTGTGAATGGGCAGGATAAAAAAGCTGAGGCTCGGCTATTTTATGGAAACTGAAGCAACGTGATTTTTCCCAGCTGCTTGCAATAAAACCATCTTCGTTACTTATCTTTATGTGGCCAGTTGCAGGAGGAAAGAGAAGCAGTTAAGCACAGGCAGAGAGCTGGAAGTCCAGAAGTCGTGAGAGGTTGCCAACTCTGGACTTGGAGGTCTCATGGCAAAAGCTTAATTAGGAGAATAGCAGTAGAAAGGCTATCTGCTGAGAGAAGGTTGGGTTGGACTTAGATCCTACCATCTCCCAAACATCCCTTCCAACGTGGGGCTGACACTGCTGAAATGCATCCATATCTGGGGAGGAGGAGGTTAATAAAGAATTGGGGGCACAACCATCTCTTCCATGGCTGTGACAGCATTGCTGTTCACTCCTCTTGAAGGCTTATTCAAAGACCTCTCATAGTAAACTCACTTTGCCAACTCCACTTTGCTTCTCTTCAAACCAGGGCAGCAGATACAAGGAGCAGGAGAGTTCTCTACCTGAAAACACAGCCTGAACAGTGTGTCCTGCACAGCTGGAAAGAAGACAAAGACCACTCTCAAACTCCACCACAGAGCCTTGGAAAAGAGGTCTCAACGGCTTTGTGCCTTGCAGCTCCCATGTTGCTGTTGAGAAAGCAAATAATGCTTTCTACAGCACATAGTAGGAGTAGTTTTGCTAATGCTTCTCAAATTCTCTCCTGAGTTTTTTTGAGAAGTGAGGGGCTGCAGGCCCCCACACAACATGGTGACTAGCTGCAGAAACCACTGCATGGACTTGGAGTAAGATTCCAGGCAAGTCACTTCCCTGCACTTATATCCTGCCCTGTGTCTCCCCTGTGTACAACCACCAAGCTTTTAGAAGCAGGAACTTGCTCCCAAGCAGCATGGGGAACACCTAGCATGGGGCAGAGCCTTCTCAGGGCTTTTAAAACTCGGGCAAGGGAAGACAAAACATCCCCTAGAAAAGGTTTCTGAGAGCACAGGGATGGAGGCAGGGGCAGACAGTAGTAACCTTAAGGAAAAATAGCAAATACCTTTCAAAAGCAAGGCACAAGAACCAAAATAAATGCCAAGGTCAGGTGAGGGGCAAAGGAGAAAAACAATACCATATTCTTGAGCCTGTAAATACAGAGGTACCACTGCACAGCTCTATAACCCACCCTCAGCACAATCCCTCAGTATTGCACACCCTCCCCATCCCTGGCATCTGAGGACACTTCCCAGTTACCTGCAGATCCCTTGTAAAACAACAGGGAATGTTAGGTTAACATGACTTAGAGAGCGATAGTGTAGCTTGCAAAATGTCAGAGCTTTCATCCTGTATGTTAACTTCCCAGCCAGTGGTATCAATCTGCAGCAAAACACAGTTATTTCATCATGACATTAGTTCACCTTTAAAGGCATATGGTAAAGCCTGCTTTGTGGCTTGCAGCAGATGAGCTTCCTATAATTACAATTTGAACTGTTCCACAGGCAGCTCTATAGATAGTGGATCAGTGATTAAAGTTGAAATCACAGGGTAAGTAGTTCTGTGACACCGTGAGTCACAACAATCATCAAAGACTCAACTCTCTGGTTTCTGATGAAGTGGAGATAGCGCAGTGATTCAAGTAGGGGACTGAGACTCAAGTGCTGCTACTTGGAGGCAGGAAAAGAGCAGACACATTCTTGAGGAAGATACTCAGTGCGTGCTATTGACTGGCCCCAAGCAAATCTTTAACCCTGCGCCTCGGAGAGAGCATGACTGTGCATCTCATTGTGGTGGGGCCCCCCGTGTCACACCTGAGGATCACAGGCTCCAGTTAAACATTCTTCTTGCTGATTCCTCCTTTGATTTGAGAAGTAATGCATGCAGGGCACAGGACTGCCACAGCAACGCCAGGGCTCAGCAGCAGGCTGAGGCATGCGTTTGCTTTTCCCTACAGAGCTTTCTTGCTCCCCAAGTATCCCATCAGCACAAGGTATGGAAGAGAAAGAAATGTGCACTCACACTGTTGCACCCCTTCCTGACCCCCATCAAAAATAAAGTTTTTTTTTTTTCTTTAAACACACAAGAAGCCAGCCTCTAGTCTGCCCAGGAACGAACACAGAAAATCCTGCCAATGCCTCACCTGGGAGATAATGGGCTAAAGCACTCCTTTCCCTATGGCATCTCCATTAAACTTTGGGGAAGATGATACTGAGATAGTTTCAGTCCAGAAAAATCAGTGGGTGCAAATTTGTAAGAAAAAAGCGAGTGGCATTGCCACAGCAAAAAAACGCATGCAGATAAAAATTAACTTAATTGCTAGCAGAACAAAACCTCCTTCCTGTGTTCAGTAAAATTGCAGCAGAGGAAAGGTGGTGAATCCCAGCCCCATTTCATTCTCAGGCTCTAAGATTTGCTCTTTCCCCACCCTGCACCCACTGTGGTAGTGCACAAATCCAGGTGCTGAAGAATTTTTACCCTCTGTAAAATGGAAGAAAAGGATAAACTGAGGCACAGGAGACTTTCCACATGTTGCTCAGGTGACATCAAGCCAACACACACACAACCATTTTCCAGCCCTGGGAGAACTGGACTGTGCAATAGCCCAGAGGGAAGGGTCAGGAAGGTGCTGAGGGGACTTTGGCAGAAAAAAACCCAGAGGGCCCCATCCCATTGCAAGGTCTTGCACTTTAAAGATCAGTCAAATTCTGCAGCCAGCCCGCAGTACTGTTTGTGCCAGCTCAGGTATTTTAAGGAAACTGCTTCCTTCACACTTTTAAAGATGAAAGACATTTCATTTAGAGCAGGAAGGGGGAGGAGTGGCAAGCAGAGTTACAAAGCCAACAAGCTTCTCTCTGCTCCAGGATGGCTGCTGGCTGCCAGCCACAGCTGGCTTGAGCATTAACCATGGACAGTGGCTGATGGATGCTGATGGTGCCAGCTGCAGAAAACTGGCCAGGAGGGTGCGAGATTGCCTCCCAAATCCTGACCCTGTTCCTCCAAGTGCAAAACACAGAGGCTATCAGCCTGATCATGGTGTCTCCCCATGTTGGTGTGTGTTGGGGACAATTCCTCAGACCTGGCTTGATGCTCTGAGGGGGAAGACAGGAATGGAGGAGTGGAGCATTGGTTCCAGATCAGCACTCAATCCTCTGAAAGGAGATGAGCTGGTATAACAGACATGCTCAGCTTTCACACCTCATCAGGTGTCTCTTAGAACAACTCAACCAGCTTGTGTCTCTCACAGGTTGTGTATCAGACTTTGAGACTGTGAGTATCTGTGCTTACACTGGTATAACAAGAGGCTAACAAATATAGGTTAGAGGAAAGAAGAGCAGCTCAACAGTGCTTAAAGCTTCTGGCCCCCAGGTGAGCAGAGGTGACCCATCAATTAATAAGGAAATCCTGATCACACCCTGGAGAATCATCTTGGCAAGACTGCGTCACACCAGGGACCTGCAACTACCCAACACTTAAACCAAAAAGCAAAGCTTTTAGTGCAGGAATTTGAGCTTCCAAGGAATTCACTATGACATTTGCTCCCAACTTTATGGTGCTCATTTTAAGAGAGTAAACTGAGGTAAATACATTAACTTGTTTGTGAAAATGACAGAAAAAAATATTCACCACAGGACATTTTGGAGCAAATACTCACTGAAGAGTTTCAAAACCACAACCTTTTTGCTTAAGCAATAGGAGCACAGAGCTTTCCATTTTCCTTGCTGTCCTCCTAGAAATTCCCAGCAGGTTTTGGTCTTCTGCCAGAGATTCACGATTCAATAGCTGAGCTGAATGCCCAGAGGAAAAACACGGGGCATCCAGACACCCAGAGGAACAACACAGAGCATCCACTGCTGGAATCTACGGTCTGTCAGCAGCACTGAGCAGGGAAGGGTTAAGCCCACGGGTGCCTCAGGCACAGTGCAGCACCAAGGTCCTTCCCAAGGCTGCAAGGAACAATGCAGCTATCAGTCTATATTTGGCCTTTGCCCTTGGATCATTTATGACTTATTCTTCACCTCCGATGACCACAGCAGTAAGCTTTCAATCTCT
Source organism: Apus apus (assembly GCF_020740795.1). NCBI lineage: Eukaryota > Metazoa > Chordata > Aves > Apodiformes > Apodidae > Apus > Apus apus. The sequence goes on along the minus strand of NC_067299.1, from coordinate 5,311,834 downwards.
TGCTCCCTAGCCTGAAGCAAGAACTCACCTCCCCCTTTTTTTAAATCACACCATTTGCAATTAAAAGTGACTGCCAGGAGGAGGTCCCAAGCAAGTCTCCCCTTGCCCCTTTGTGCCCTTTGCCTTGCAAAGACCAGACGTCTGACATGATACCAGGTTGGGCCAGGATGAGGCAGTGGTCCTGTTGTGTCAAGAGTGTGGGGAGCAGCAAAACAGACATCTTGCTTAGACTACAGCTTTAAGTCTACACTTCAGCCTTAGAAATTTTAGAGGGAATAAGCTTGAGAGCCTTTTATGTTACAAACTGAGGAGTAAAAAGGGATATTACTGTAATGCAAAACAAGCTTCATTTAGTCACTTGGGCTGCTGTCCCCAGCAAGCAGCCTTAGGCTGCTGCAAAAGTGCTGTGTGCTCATACCCCATCACAGGCACCTGCAGCCTCCCTCGTTGGCAGCATCACCAGGAAATTCAGGGGCTCAACTCAGCACATACCAGCAGAGCTGTGAAAATCTCACCATTGTCCACCTCCAGGTTCAGCACAGTAGAGACACAGTTGCCAGCAACATGGCAACAGGGAAAGGTAGGGGGTTACTTCCTTGCAATAAACCAGTTCCTCAAAAGGAAAGGGGCAAATCAGAGCTCGTAACACCGTACCCTTGTGAGAGAACATGCCTGTGATGACCCTAGGTTGATAATTCAGCCACTTCCCTTCAAACCAGGGCCCCATCAGTCTGAATAAAGGCCTGGTAATGTCACCTGGGCCAGTCAGCAGAGCTGGGAAAGAATTAGACAAATCATAGCCACCACTCTGATTTTCCTGCTGGAAAGTCACCTCCTTCATCCTGATTTATCAAAAGGCAATGATGCTGGTCAGATGCAAAGCATTACTCCTGTAATAATATATATGTAACTAGAAGCTGATGTGGTTACACCAGATGTGTTTCACTCAGGAGAGCTGGTATTTTTCTTGGGACATAGATTAGCATTTATTTCATAGCCAAAGAAATTCCTTGGTAATGCAGTCCTCTTCTATTTCAGTCAAAAAATCTCTCTGATGTAAACATACAACATAATCCTGAAAATACCGACAAAAGCCTTGCAAGTGTACCTTATTCTGAGACACTTCTATCAGGACTTCAAATAGCTACTGAAAAGGCAACACAAAAGCCTTCAGGAGTGAAAGAAACCATTCTGCTAATGCTAAACATAGAAGGTTAAGGAAGTAGTCTTATTATTTTCCTCAAATCTGTGGTGGTAGAAGCATTTTGTGGTTAACAATACAAAAGCCTTGGACCTCACATTCACAAAGGCTCTGGGCACCCAGTGCATTGTGAAGTTAGTGTGTTCCTAGTAAGTCCCAGAGGGGAAGGAAGAGGAAGGTTGTTAGCATCACACTCTGCTCATCTCCTTGTACAGCACTAGGACGTTTACAATTGAGTGTTTTGCACTGCTTGCAGTTATTGTGAAGGGCCCAGTGAGGACACACGGCTCAATCACAGAGCATGTCTCTGCCTTGTGCTTGCAAGGACCAGCTCCACAGCACAGCTCACATGCAGCCTCAAGTCGTGATAAGCCACAGAACAAACCAAACCTGTAACATATTAGGAGATTGAAAGATACTCATCTATTTTTCATGGCAACGAGGATAAGGTGAGCTGTTGCTTGGCGCTTTTTTTAATCACTACAACACTGCTTTTCCAGTGTTTGTTTTTCAAAGAGAAAAGTCAATGAACCACATTAGTGCCCCTGCTGCCTCTTAGGCACAGCTCCACTGCCTGACAGCTTCTGATCTTGGCTGGACAAAACCAAAGCAAGCACTGTTTCTCTTCTTCACCCAGATTTTTGGGAACATAAGCCATGGACAAGTTTCTGCTCTTCAGAGTCCCAATCCTGCTCATCCCCACAAACTCACCCTGAAAACTAAATCCATAAGGCCCGATAGTATCAAGGGATGAGTCAAGAAGTCAATTAACCTTCAAAAGCCTTTTTAAAAACAACAGCAAGAAATAGACACACAACTGAGCTAAAGTACTTGATAGTGCCTCAGAACATAATACTTTTATTTTACACTCAATATGTTTACACAATTGAGCAACAGTTTGAAACTCCATTTTTATCCATGTAAGTGAGTAGGGGATAGGAAGAGGGCAGGCAGGCTGAAGAGATCCTGGAGACGAGCAGCCAGCTTCTCCAGTGAGAAATCTATCCATGATATGCAACTGCACTCAGCTCCTCCTCCTCCCTTACAATTGCATATGCTTTCCAGTTGGTGCTCATTTGAGAATTACAGCTCTGTAAACACGAAAGGGCTTGCAGGATTGTTTCAGCTTTATGTATTTCTAGCACCTATTTTTCCCTCTCATGCAAAGTCTTATCTCCTCCAGCTCAGAGTACTGAAGGTTGCAAAATAAAATTTGCTCATTTTTTTTTTTACCCAGCAAAGCAAAAAGAAAATACTGCTGCTGTTTTTCTATTGCTACTTTTTTCTTTATTAAAAAAGCCAGTTCCGTCAGCTTTAACTAGCTAATTTTCCTGCAGAAACAGTACATTTCTTTTATGTGTTAATTTTTCTTCCTCTATTTGCACTTCACAGCATGTAGTGACATGTCAGGCATTGAAGAACAAGCCTCTTCCACTTTCTTCTGAGATGACAAATATTCCTGGTGCAGAAGACCCTAATGCATGTGTGAATTCAGCTATATTTGTGCATTTTGGAGGAAGATGCTTCTTCTAATGATGCACTTTTCACTAAAATAATTAATCTTGTATTAACCTTTTTCCTTTTTTCATACTGGATTAGCAGGGAAGTATCTTGCTTTGGAGTCTTGCAAAGAGCTTTTCATCCAAACTGTGACCCATGATTTGCAATAAAAGGTTGGTCAGCCAAGTTCTCACATTTTGATTCATACACCCAATATGTGCTCTTTGGAAAATGAGGTGGGTTTGGTTCTAAAATACCCATCTAGGAAGTAAGTTTGTTTTATCAGAGCTGTTCAACCGAAACACGGAAAATTCCCAGATACCAGGAGGGTTGATTCCTGCCAGCAACACCACAAATAACCAAAGAGAGGCCCTATTGGAATGGTACAGCAAAAAGCAACAAAAATTGCAAGTCGAGGTGAAAAGAGATGCCTGAAGTCTGGAAAGTGACAGCCAACATCTCACAAACCTCTTTAACCCTGGCCCACTATAAACAATTTCACAAAATGTGTGATTCACCCTTTTGTTAGACAAGGGCTCCAGATTTCCCTGCTGCACACTGCAGACTCAGCCCACTCAGCAAAAGATCTCAATTCAGAAGTTCATAACAAATAACCCCATAATTAACCTCATCCTCCAAATCTCAGATCCACTTTCAAGATATGGCATCTGCCCCCTCCTGTCGGTTCAGAAAAATAACATCAGGAGCTTCAGCACCGGCCTCAAACTGAAAAATCTCAATTGTCTTTCCCCCCCCCCCCCCCTTCCTGAACTGTCTCCTTGCCTAAGCCTAACATTCTTCACCTATGTGTGCCAGTACCCGAGTTACCTTGAATTCTGTTGGGAACGCTGCCCCAGGCCCCCCATACAGCCATCAGTGCTCCCTAAGAAAATAATCTCACCCTGCCAGAGCTAGCAGGTTTGACAAGGCAGTGCTCTGCGGGGCTTTTTCACCTTTTATTTCCTCACTCCTCCCAGGAAGGCTGCGCTGTCCTTGCAGTCTCTCCCCAGCACTCCTGCTCCAGCTCTTGGCCATCCTCCCTGCCCTGCTCCTTGTGTCACAGGAGGCTTTTTGCACCTGGAGTGTGAAGTCAACTTTGCTTCCCCATGCCACAGTTCACTGAGTATTAACATTCACTTTCAGTTGCTTCCCCTCTCTGCTGCTGACAACTGTTAATTTTGTCACATCAGCCACTTTTGTAGGTATAACTTTGCTTCTCCTGCTCTAGCCATTGTAGCTCAATAATAAATCAACAGTCTGGAAGCTTCACATGGAACGCAAAGGCCTTTATGGTGCATGTGAGGATGGGAGTCTTTACATTTTTAAGTAGGACTTTGTCACATTCATGAGGGGTAATAAAAAAATTTACATTTTGACTTTCAGGAAGAAAATGTAGTGGTGGTGGTGGAAAAATACTGTTCTTGTAGCTTGCTCAGGATGTATGACATGCCTCAGAGCTCACAGAGAAGGTCATATTGGACTTCTGAGCCATCATCTCAGCTCTGCCAGGCAAAAAATGGTGTGCAACTTTCCCTGAGGATGCTAAGAGCAGACCTTGCAGGTAATGCCAGATTTAACTAGAAGATCTTCCTGCTGTGTCTCCTTTTGGAATTTAGACATTGACAGCACAGGGAGAACAGCAGGACTTTTGCACTCTGGCCATCCAGCAGGTAAATGCTGCATCCCATGGAATCCAACAAGCTCACCGATACATGTTTATTGTTAACATCTCCTTAGGAGGAGGCAGGACAAATAATTTCCATACCGGCTCCAGCAGCACCAGGGCCCAAGGTTGGCATATGTCTGTGCATTAGCCACAAGGCAGCATTTCCTTTAAACTCTTAACAGGATCCATGTGGGAGAGTCTTGGCATCCCAAAGGGCACATGATTCCCTCCATCATGCTGCAGCAGCCTAAGGGAGATGAGGCCGCTCGCAGATGGCAGCAAAGCCCTGAAAGGTGCCAGTGACACGGAGGAGCCCACATATCCAGCATGGATGGACAACCTCCACCCACAACCATGTGCGAGAGCTCCAGCGGAGGGAAGAAAAGAACACAGCAGAAGCCTCTCCCCAGTCACCAGCTTGTGTAAAATGGGGCAGCTGGTTCCTTGCTCCCGCTAAAAGGAGTCTAAACGTGTGTTCAGGTGCAGCACTGCGAGCGAGCTGGGACTGGCAGCACAAACACTCCCCACAGCTCAGGCTGGTTGTTGGCGGGCCAGGAGAAGCTGTCACGAGGCCCAAGATGGCCAGGTGGGGAGGGCAGGGGGGCTGGAGCAGACCAGGACAAATGTTTACATGTCTAAAAATCCTCTCTCTGCAGACAGTCTTTTGGGGAGGGTCTCCCATAAAAGGAAACCTGCCTTTTATAAAGTGCAGCGGATGATCCAAACCCAACGTTTTCCGCAGATTATCTCTTCCTGTCGTTTCCCTTCTGGACCCGGCTTGCAGCCTCACAAATGCCAAGGGTCCTTGCAGCGTGCACAGGCAATCTGTCCTTTAATGAACTCTGCCAGCTCATGCTAAAGATGTAGAGTGTACCTTGGAGCGAGGCAGGGGAAAAGAGGCAGCAGCCTCCTTTTGCCCTGTGGATGATAACCTCACATGCATATTATTTCCCACCATAATCCTACTGTTTTTAATTAGTGTGCTGCAAAAGGAAGAAGCACCGCATCTCCAAGGGGAAAAGAAGGAGGGAAGAGGGGAGGGGGGAAAAAAAAAAAAAGTCAGCACAGAGGATTCTGTCCAACTTTTCCAAAAGCTTAATAGATTTTTAAATGGGGTTATTAACACCACCTATGAATTATTTTAGGGACCTAATTATAAAAAACAAAACCTAGTTAATTAGGTTTCTTGAACTTGCCTTGACACAGGTGAAACAAGATCTCTAAATGCAAGAGGATTGAAAAGTGAATCACTTCAAACAAAGAATCAATGAGTATTATTGCAGAACCAATTGAACAATTACTTCTTTAATTGTTGGCACCCTGCTACCTTCACTTAACAACAGGATGGATCAGCAGAGTTACTTAACCTCCTCCAGTAACTAAAAAAGTATACTGTTAAAGCCAGAACAGATTGGTGCACTGTGGAAGAATTGCTGGGGGTGAATTAAGCGCCGGCCGTGGAGCCTGTGCAGAGCACATTGCCGCTCAGTCCCCGGCCGTGGGAGCTGCACTGCTCGTGCCTCTCAGGACCTGCTTGCTCACGAGAAGCCACTGGGGTTTGATCCGAGCAGTGATCACAGGGCTCATCCTGCCCCACCCAGACAAGAGCACTGACAAGGTGAGTACATTTTTTTCCAGGATGTGCCTTCTCAGCAGGAGCCTGAGAAAGGCTGGAGGGTTCCTCTCCCCACTGCTCCGGAGCTGCAAGGCGATTGAGACACACTGCTCTGGCTGAAACTAGACACACACACCCCTTCAAACAGTTTTGAAAATCCCAGCCTGGAGCCTCAATTCGTTGCTACAGATTTTCTATCTCAAAAGAGGAGACAAACCCACGAACAAGGAACACAAGCCCGGCTGGGGAGAGCGGCGGTGGATAATAACCGCAGTGCCGATGGCAGAGCGCCGGGCTCTGTTATCGCGCGTCCTCCTGCCTATTCGTAAGGAACTTCCACCCTGTGCCTGCAAATCCCACCACCAAACCGAAATGACTACGACTAAAAAAAAACGCGCAGATGACAGAGCGCCCTCTGATGTTGTCAGAGAGGTGAGTGGTGTAAAAACCAAAAAAAGAACTCCTGTCAATGCAGGCACGGGAACTGCCTCCTGCTCCACACAGGCAATTCCACATCACACAGATTTCACAGTGCGCTTCTTAAAATCCTCACCCTGTACATGTGTGATGGGGCAAGTTCAAGCTCCACAAAGGGACAGGACATCGAGTCACTACATAAGAGTTGCTCAGAGTAACCTGAGTGCTAAACAACAGAAAACTGCCCGCAGCTGGAGACAGCAGTGCTGTGAGAGGGGGGTAGCAAAAGGGGTGCTGGGACCTCATGGCTACACTGCCCCATAGTCAGACCCTCCAGTCGTGGCAAAGAACAGAAAAGTGCTATTGAACAATAAAATGCTCAAAATACAGAGGTAATCTTTTTTATTGGCAGTTATTGCTGGAAAATAGGCTTGCTGTTTCTAGAGTATAAACAGTTCAAGAATAAAGGTAGTAAGAACAGAATCAGTTTTCTTTAGGTCATTAAAAAAAATCCCATTTTAGTATGTAGGAGCTATAATTTCTCTGCTGAAAACACACAGAACAGATAGCGGGAAAGCAGCCTGCACAGGGCACTTGTTTAATACTACCAAGTTAATCTGAGCATGGGAGATTGGGTGGCAAAACCTAGGACCTGCAGAGGTGAGTGCTTGAGATGATCATTGCTCAGGGACATTGTTTCAGGCATATAACATTTTACCCTTACGTAGCACTTTTCACCTCAGATGACTTTCTAAAGTACATCATTTCACAGATGTGGAAGTGCCATCTCTCCTGTATATTAACAAAGGCTGCATCTCACCCCACATGGCAAAAGGAGATGACAAATGCAATAACCCCTTGACAGTGGGAGAAAATAATACACAGCAAGTGGCATATGAATTGTACAAAATAAAAAGAGGGGAAGAGTGTGTATTTCTGTACCCACGTATGTAGGCTAAACCTGAAAAAATAGTCAAAGGAAAAACTGTACCAAGTAAGATACAGTTGCTCAGATGTCACCAACAGCTCATTTACAAACATTCTTCCTGATGGCGAAGAACAACAAAAAGCTGAAAATCAGGATGCTTGGACTGGCAGCACAAAATCAACTGCCTGATCCAAAACCTGCTAAAGCAAGTGAGAACAGGCTTGCAACAGGCTTAAGATCTCTGGCAACAACACTAAGAAGTGGATATTGCATATTTGCAATCCTCCTCCCTGGCCTTCAAGTATATTGCTGAAAACCTTCAGCAGCAACTCAGTACAGTGGTATTTTGATTTTTCTTTCCTAACAATTTATATAAGTAGCTTCTATTTAACCCATTGAAATCTAAGTTCTAGCTTTCCTAAAAAGTCTACATTAAAATCTTGCAAGATGACACATACCAAGAACCACACTTCATACTCGGTGCCGAAATCTGACCAGAAACATATATGATCTTAGAAGTAGACACAATAAAAAAAAAAAAAGACCTTTTTACCCACATGTGCTGTTATCCTTATATAAAAACCCCTTAATTTTGACAATCTCAGTTAAAAGCACATTTCAAGTAAGCTATCTTTAGCAGACTATTAGATTTTACAAGTGTAAGAGCACAGTTCCCAATAGGAATCAACTATCTAACTTTGAGATCAACCTTTGTAGAATCATGAAATGAAAGTGACTGCTAGTGGACACTCGAATTTACAAATTCACTGCTTGTATCTTTAATTGAAACCTGGACTTCTCATTCTCATCACCATTATTTAATATCATTTTTGAAGCATGTATTTTCTGTATGCTTTGCTAAAGCCCAGGGACACTGCAGGATGGCCCCACTGCGGGGGATGCTGTGCATCCCTCCAGACACAACTGCCCGGCAGAGCCAGTCACTGCAGCGATGTGGCGCAGCCGGTTCGCATTGTTCAGCGCTGATGAAGAGTGGCAGTGGAAAGAGGAGCAGAGGTGGTTTGTATATGAGCTTATTTGCACTAGTGTTGGGCAAAAACAAAAACACTCTTCACCAGTGATGTTATTAAGCTCTTGTCAACCTCCAAGCACCTCCCAGCGAGTGCTGCTGCACCTTTGTGTACTTTAAGAAGAAGGGGGGAAAATCACTCAAAACTGGCAGCCCAGTGCGCCGGGCGCTGCACGGCCCCCGCCTCTCCATTCTTTTCTGTGCCAATTAATCTGAACCCAACTGTCACCTTGACACCCATCCGAGACACTCAGATCCAGAAATAAACTGATCAAATATGCAATAAGCGGTCAAGCAGTGTCCCCCACAGGCAAAGAGAGATTGGACTCTGTTTATAAGCAATGCTCAGCAGCCAAGATGCTCTCTCCTCTCAGATCTGAGCGAAAGGGGAATTCTCTTCACCTTCACAATGTAACAATAACCAAATTTAGCTTAAGAAAACACACTACATTAAGTAAGAGACCTAATGGTAGTGTACTTGTCCATTTTTTAAATTAAATGATGTTCATTAAAGGAACATCACCTCCCCATAATTAATTTTGCTTTGAGAAGGAAAGGAAAAAGCTACAGACAATTAATGTACCATGCAAGCTCTAGTAGATGCTCCATATATTTTCTCCCTGTGACCACCCCTCCTCCATAACTGCATCTCTGCTCATCTCCCTTCCACTTCTGAAAGCAAGGACTGAATTTTTGGCAGGGAAGCTGCATGATAACACACAGCATCCCCCTGTCTGCCTCCCCCAGCCTGACAGTGTTTCAATAGGGTTACATGTTCACATATTGGTATCAGCAATCATATTCTCCACTTCCCAATTTAGAGATCCAAGAAAACTGTCACTGTTGAAGACACCCAGACAATGAAATCAATGAAATAGTGATGAGTCTTTACAGAGTAACATTCCTCCTGCACCAAGATGAGTAAAAGTATTTGGGTTGCAGCAATGTGGAGGCAGGGTGCCAAGGAAGAGGGCACATTTTGTTGTTTGGGTTTTTATATATCACTGTGTGTATTTTTTCCTGGAAATTTAAGCCTGACAAAAAGAAGCACATGTGGGTGATGAGCCAAAAACGGCAAAGTAATCACAAATAATACAAGATTATTCTTCAGCTGGGAATCAGTAGATAGCACTTCCTACAGGCCAGCATACACAAGACAGTGACACATGTAAGGTCACAGACTGATAAAATCAATAATTCCCCAAGCAGGGAAGAAGAGCCTAGTGGTTTCAGCAAATGACACAAATTAGCCCTCTCCCCACAGCTCTGTGCAGCTCTTTTGGAAGTCTGCAAGAATGAAACCCTCTTCGTCCCAGGAAGGCAAAAGAATCCATCCCCATGACTCTCTGCCCCTCTGTTTCTAAAGACAGGGACAGGGATGCAGCTCCAAGGTGTTTGCTTATTTTATCAAACAGCAGATTGATTGTAGCTGTTGGATAAAAGCACTGACATTTCATAAACTGCACAAAAGAATTTTGCTGACAACTCCAAATAAGACCAATTTCATTAAACTAACAAACTCCTCTGGAAACACCTACAGATTTGCTGCTACTTCTGCTACCCCATCTCCTAAACATACAGGTGTTAACTAACAAATATAGCCTGACCAGAGAGTGATTAAGTCAAATCACCTCAACCCCCCCCCCCGCCCCTACTTTTAGCTAGATTGGCATCACACCATGCAGAAACAGTGACAAAGCCTGTGAAGCTTAGAGAGCCCTTGTCACAAACAAGAGATGCATTTCTTGTAACCAGGCAGGGTACTGCACCACAGTGGCACAGAGGGCTCCTTTCAGGTGAGAAGCAGGAAGCTGTCCTACCCCTATAGAGCTTCAGTTCTCACACGTGTGTGTTACCCACACTCAGAGCTGGTACCAAGCTGACATCTTTCATCTTTTCTCTACATCAGCACAATAGGCCCCAGCTCACCTGGAGGCTGGCATGGCAGGGACTGGCTCCATCCTGCCTCTCCTGCAGGAGGTTCTCCTGTCTCTCAGTTGTGTGTTAGGGATGACAGGAAAACAGAAGTTTACAGAGGACACACAAGTAAAACCTCCCAGTTCCTGCCACAGCTGAAATCCTCCCCTCTTTACCAGAGCATTTCCTGAAATACCACTGAAACTCACCACTGGACTAACTCCCCTTTCAGGTTTCTATTCTGAGAAGGCTCACATGGGTGCCCAGGTTTTGCAGGTGATTATAAATTTAAGAAAGAGGCAGTGTCACTTCTTTTAATGCTTCTGCACTATTCTGACCACTTTCTCAAACACTGTGTCCAGGCAAGACCTCGCTGGAGCACACAGAGCTTTGTCCCTTCAGGCAGAGCCAGGCCAGGCTTTTCCCTTCCCACAAGCATGCTGGAAACTCATCCCTCTCTTTTACACCCATCAAACCAGGCTTTTTTGATAGCTGCATTTTTGAAAAACTGTTTGTGTAATGTATGAAGACTAACTTGGATTCATGAATATTTGATTTAATATACATTTATTTCCCCTAAAGGAAGATACATTTTATTTAATACTGATTGCAGTTCTTATTACCTTCCTAAACCCAGCACACCACTCAGCATTCCAATTATGCCAGCACGCTACAGTTATGGCTGAGAAAGCACTTTCATTATAAGCTTCTGTTTTTAGACACTTGTAAAACTCCCACCATTACATGCTCTTCCCTCATTCCCTCAGTCCTTTTAGCAAAATATGCTCAAGTTGCTTCTTAACCCAGAGAGCACACAACTTAAATCTGGTTGAATCAGAACTTCCCATTCTGATAAACATCTGATCAAGCATGGATATCTGACAAAAGCAACAATATGCTACTTAAATAAAATTAGAGAAAAATTACCACCTCACTGCTAAGTTCACACTGTGGCAATTGCTTGAAGTGATTTTAAATCTGGCCCAACTTTAACTCAATCACTCAACATGATGTAGAGCACATGACCCTATATACAGTAATCCCTAGGTCCCTTGTTGTTGCTCTGACACTTGTGGGAGGCCTTGGATATAGAGCACATACAGAAGAAACAGAAGCCAAACAGCTCATATATTTTTCCCCACAAAGCTTGCATTTGTTGAAGAAATCCCTCCTCTCTCAGGAGATCAATTGCATTTATGGAGCAGAGTTACTGCTAAAGAAGAGGCAACACTTCTCAAGTGACATTTTGCCTGGTGTCTTTATGTCCCTGGCTGGGATGCTAAACACTCCACCTCACACAGCAGTCCCCCAGCTGATTTAGGATAGCCCTGGACTTCTTAAGAGAAAAATACTTGCCACCTGTTATCTTCATGACTGCAGTCAATCTCAGTAACCAACATTTGGAAGAGAGTTGGTTGGCTAGTTTTACAACTTAAATGGTGCTAAAAAGAAATAGCATAGGTCATTCTACTTCCTCTCACCCAAAGTGTTACAAAGCACTTTGTAATGTATCCAACAGCTTCACTTTAGATTTGCAGGAGTCCCCTCATCAGCTGCTGAAACAGCCATTTCTGAGGTGAAAAACCAGCCACTTCCAGACATTCAAGCAACATTTAAAGGTAAGACTCAAAAATATTACTCATTCAAGTGACATGACTATATGCAATTAGACAGGGTGATTTTTTAAATTATGATTAGGACAAAGAGTAAAATACAAGAGGCTGCTCTGGCAAAGTGTGCTAGGGAATTGTTTGAGGGCCACAAGTGGCAAGGAGCTCCATTCTGCATGGCGCTGAGCCTAGCAGGCAGGACAGGGCCAGATGAATAGGAATGCTGATTACTTCTACCAAAGCTCAGGAAGCGCTCTCCGATCTCATTGAAGTCTCTGGAACAGTATAAATGCTTTAACTGTCTAACTCAATCCATATCTGCAGCAATCTACTGTCCTTCACCAGCCAGCTCTTGCTGCATGTAATCTGTTGCAGCCCACCTCTGTACAAAGTGTCTATCCCATATTATACTCAAGATTAGATAAGTGGTGTATTGCTTTGTGCTGTAATGTGTTACTGTTTCATGCTGGGATGTATCAAAGAAAAATGCAAACAAACACTGACCGAAGAGGAGGAAAGGGAGGACAGTAGGCAGAGAAGCAATTTGTTTTGAGGCTTCATTACACTCTTCTAATAAATACATTTTTCAACAGGTTGTGATCTACTTTGTTTAGGTGATAGAGAAGTTGGGATGTACAGGTGAAATATGTAACATGTGGCAAACCTGGTTGGAGAATTGGAGGGCATGGGGAAGCTTGGAAAAAAGTCATCTGCATAGCATGGCAGCAAACTCAGGCCCCATTCAGAGCTCTGCTGTTCCTCCTGCTGCAGGAAAACAATGACAGGGAAAAGGTCCTTGCTCTGAGGAGCTCACAGTTCAAACCACAGGAGAGCACACACTGGACAAAGGCATTGCTAGGTCAGGATGATGATGGATGGACCAGCTACCAAGGTAGGAGCAGCCACAACCTGCCGTGGCAAGCAGGAACAGCAAGTGGCTAGGAGTTCTGAGCCACCCACCTCCAGACCCCTGGAAGATCAGCCTGACTTAGCACACGTGCTGGGAGTAGCAACCTTGCTTCCCCCATGTCTCCCTCTCGGCACCTCGCTCCTTTATGTTCATATCCCAGGCAGACTTAGGACAGCACAGATTTACATACCAAAAACCTGCAGCATCACCCCGGCCCGGCGCCAGCTCCAGCCAGCAGCAGGGAAGCCTCTCCTGCTCCCCAGCCCTAAGCCGGTGCTTCGGGCACCTCCTCATGCAGTTGTGCTCCATAGACAGGCCCACCTTTTGCACTTTCACAACAACTTTTATCCCAATACTTCATCAGCAAACACAGATCAACTCTCCTCCACCCCTCTCCTGGAAAGCCACAAATCTCTCAGTTTTACAGACTGGAGGACTAAATTACAGAAGGATTTAAGGCTGAATCCGGGGAGCTTCAAGCAAGGGAGCTCATCTTCCCCCACCCAGCCCCTAAGGCAAAGCCTCCGGCTGTCCCCGGGAGAAGGGGTGGCCCCAGCCTCTAGGGACAGTGGTGGCCAGAGTCATGCCCGGAATAAGGGCTCCCTCTCCCGTTACAAGAGGCAGCGACCTCCCACTGCGGGTAAAGCCTCAGGGGCTTTGTGAAAATCCAGAGGTAGCTGTAGGACATTGGGGAGGATCAGGCCTGGGATTAGTAAAGTATTGCCAATTACTCCATTGCAAAACCAGCGGATCCCCAAGCAGCTACTAATCAGAAAATATAACTAGGAAAAAATGAAGGAAAGCCTCAAAATAATTATTTCCATGGGTCAGGAAGGTTAGGGTGAAATGTCAGGAGCAGGTGCAGGTTCACTTGGATTCCCAGGATCTACTGATCCAGTGACAAAGCTTTGGCTTGGCACATCAAGGATTAACTTAGCATTTACCTGTAGCCTTTTGCCTATTGTCATTGCTCCTTTGCAGTATGCACAAAAAATCATCATCTTTGCTTCCTTGAGACTTCTGTCATACATTACTGCCTGACAGGGGGAGGAGGGAGGTGTGGGGTGCGACAAGCGTGCTTCCCCCTACAGCCCTCGTGTTAATTGGAAATCACGGTCCTTGGCTCCAGCCCTGAACACGGATATTTCCTGCCTCTTGGCTCTGCCTATCAAATCATTATTAATCTTTGTGGCCTGTGTATATTCATTAGATAAACACTGAAACTGTGATGTTGTTTATTGTCTGCTCTGTACACATCATAACCCTGGGAAGACAAGATGAATTTGACAGCTAATGTAAAAATTACAGCAGGCAATATATCTTAGATTTGGGTGGAACACCAAGATGAGAGTTAATCAATAAAATCCTAACTTAGGTATTGTATGAAATGGCACTTCATTCATTATTAGGAGTTGGTATAAAACGTGATTTACTGGTTTGATATATTGGCCCTTCACCTTAGGGACCTATTTTCAAATCCAGTCCAATCCAAAGTGACTAAAGATCCCTCCAGCCTGAGGGCTTGGAAAGGATACTGTGGCCAGACATTTATGTGAGCTTGCTTGTGATACAAGGTTTGTGGGCAAAGGAATGGCACATGGATGCTGGAAGGGTTAACTCCCAAACAAGGACATTCAAGGAAAGTCAGCCACCTCCTTTAAAAACCATAAAGTAAAAATCAAAAAGTCGTGGGCATTTCTTTCTCTCCTCATGGATTTTACCCAATCCCTTGATAGCAAGTGCTGCATCACAGCTCAGACAGCTTTCCACTTCCATTTTCTTTTCTCTCTGCCTTATAAATCTACAGGAAGAGTTGTGTGGGGGGTTTTGTAGACCTCAACATGAAAGGAACCTTCTAGCCCCAAGGCATGTGTTATAAACCCCATTGGGATAGGGCATCTCAGGCACTGCCCAGTCCAGATGTTCCAAAGGGTCTCACCACTTCCCAAAGGGCATGGTCCCAAAGGAGTCAGATTTGCATTTAGATTATGTATGCCTAGCATTAAACTTCAGTACAGGAGATAAGCTCCAGCACTGGACTATGTTCTCCCAAATATCACAGATCTCTCAAGGAAAAGAAAACAGAAACAAAATCATAAGAGTCAGCTCTCCATTGATGAGCTCTACATCAGCTACATTTTGAGTTACTGGTTAAAATACCTCCGTTTGCTTTTCCTCTTCCACCCCAACAAAGGACATTTTTACTAGATAGGGGAAGGCGGCCAGTTTTTTGTAGTGCTTTGTTTCTTGTGGGGAAAAGAAATCATACAACTGACAAACACAGCCCTTTTCTCAGTACTTAGGCATTAAAGCCCATTGAATTCTCCCAGTATTTTTAAAGACATACTAACATGTTAGCTTACAAGGGAGCAGATGCTGAATCATTCATACTTGATTTTGAAGTCTGTTTGATGTAAAGAAGGTTTTGCTCCTACCAAGAACAAGTTTAACTATAACATTAGCTAATACTCTGAGAACAGACCTCTCATGGAGCTGCTCTGCCAAGGAGCTCCTTTATCTCCATTCCCCTGCCACTCCAGGAAAAATAGTGAGGAGATGCTCACACACTCCACTAAGAGATCCCAAGCACCCTGGAAAATTAAGTGTCTATTTATTTTTCAAAATCCCTACAGTTTTTACATCAGGGTGTTGTACCATGATGCACAACACAAACTCAATCCTTGTACAATATTTGAAGAAAAAAACCCCAATAATTCATAGAGAAAACATGGTAGCACAGCCCATCCTCCCTGTTCAAAAGACCAGTGGTTTGCTCTCCTGCTGTCTTTTTACAATCAATTGCTCCATGAGACCTTGTACAAAAGACCTGGCTCAGGTGTCCTATGAATCTAGTAGCCATCACAGCCCAGTAAACCTGAATGAGAAGTGGGATGATTTAGATGCTAATGACTAATGGAGTGATATCTGTCTGTGCAATTGGCAGCCATGCAGGAATAGCAGTGAGCTTTCTCAGGTCTTGTCTGTGCAGGGAGAAAGATCCCTTATTGCATTTTATAAGTTTGCATTTATAGGGCAAATAAAACAGAGGTTTTTTTAAAACCAGGAAGCATTTCAGAGAACAGGTTTGGTTGGGGTTTTTTCTGCATAAAAATCACAGATGAATTTAACTTTAAATACTTTTCTGGCTAGGAAAAAAAAAAATCAATTGAACTGATTACCTTGTTGAGTACCACTGAAGATTTTAGTTGTCTTTGTAATTGCACTTTTTCCTTGCTGGCTTTTAAACATAAAAGGAAAGTGACTTTACTGCTGCAGTAAAACCATGGTTCCTAGTCAAAAAATCAACAAAGCAGAGTATTAACCCCCTCAGTCCTGTTTCAGTTCCACAGGAACCTTTGCAAGTCTTTCTGCTCAAAACATCAGTGACAAATTTCTCGTATGCTTTAAAAATAACAGCTTTTTTTGTTTGTTTCTTTCAAAAAAAAAAAAACAAACCCAAACCCAACAACTAATTCTGCTAAGCTCCTATAAAAGTGATTTCGAGGACCTAATCATTGTCCACTGTAAGCAGCTTCTACTGAGGAGGATGTGTGTCAAGGTCCTGGTGACTACAGGCAAGGTGGATGGAAGACAACTCACTGCTGTTGAATGCTCACTCCTCCTTGTGATTCAGCATCACTTCACATGCCAAGAATCTGCACCTCTTCTTATTGCTTTTCATTTGCAATGGCATTGGGTCAGAAAGGCACAGGTGGTCTACCACGAGTGGGAAGGTCTCAGATCCTACTGACCTGCCAGAGGCCATTCTATACACTCAGCCAGAGAAGGAAACTCAGTTTAAAACCAGTGTCCTGATAGACTGCTATGGAGCTACTGATCTGCTGGAAGTACCAACTAAAACTTTGCATCAGACCCCTATCATACTAGGTCAATACCAAAGGTTTTTAGGTCAACGCCATTTCTTAGATTAGGACAGACAATGCCAAGATCTGCCCCTTGCAGACTCCAGACTGTTGGCATTAACGCTTCCAGCATCCTCCGTTGCTCTACCAGGGAGGTAGAAACAGTTCAGGCCCAGTTGGACCACTTCAGCCTCCCCCACCCTGACATCTCCCTCCTCCCCTGTTCACTGTAGCAGAGCACCTCCAATGCCAAAAGAATTTTCACACTGTCATCTGTTCATGGATAAGATTCTGCACGTCTCTCTCCTGAGATCTAGATACATTGCTCTCCACTCATAACAGACATGGTTACAAGACAATCAGTTAAAAGGGAACAAAAATAGATCTCCCAAATCAAATATAAAAAATTCACTGCTTCAGCCCCACCTGGTTTAAAACCAGCACAAACTGCAAATATCAAAGTGACACTTTGGAGGTTTCTGCCATTCCACTGTCTCTCCAGACAGGGAGCAGAGCCAGAGGGAGACAAAGTCTGGGACTAGATATACAGCCTCCCTCCAAATAATCATCCAGGAGCTAAACAGACCTTCCTCAGACAGACAAATAGACTAAAATAGGAAAGATCCTGCCATTCAATTACCTCTCCTGATCAAAATTTACTTTGCTTCTACTGTCCTGGGCTCCCCACACAGCTATTTATGCATTTCCCCTGCCACCCTAAATCACCACCACACTTCTATTGCATCCCTGTTAGCAGGCATAGATTGTCATTTATGTGCAAGACATGCTGAGGATGGACTAAAAAGAATAACCCCCTACCCGGGTTAAGGGGCTGCCTCCAGTCTCAGCTCCCGTAACATGGCACGGTGCTGCCACACAGGGGGACACACAAGTGGAAGTGGTGGAGATCACACAGTTTGAAAGATTTCAAAGCTTGTTCTGAGGCTGACAAGTAGGCATGGTAGACACTTGCTAAACTCACAGTTTGCTCTCACTCCATAGAACAGCACTGCTGTGAAGCCTAATCTGCAGAGCACTTGGCAGGCAGGAGATCAAAGGTACATTTACTGAACTTCAGGGCCTTTGTCTAGGCAGGAAGCAGCAGAATCAACAGGTTTTTCTTAGCTCCTCACTTCCCCATTGGGCTGGTCCAAAGCACCTTAAGTATTATTAGAAAGCCACCCCCCTCCACTTCCACAGCTATAGATCAGATCTCCTACTTGCTTTCCAAAGAGCCCACCTGGCCAATCCACCTGCCAGCATTCACAAAGGCTTGTAGTAAACTGGATTTGCTAGATTTGCTCCCCAGTTGTCCATGGACAACCTCTACTGCTGTCCTTTCATGGAGCAGGGAGTGGACTCATTGAAAAATCATCCTTTCACAGAACATAACATACCAGGAACAGATAGGAACAAGCTGGGCTTTGTTTCTGAGCTCACCCCAATGCCTGTTGCCTTATTGTCTGTTTTCAGCTGGGCAGGGGTAATGACATTATTCACAAAATCAGGCTTTGGGCCCATGGCCAAATTGTCCAGTTAGCTTCAGAAAAAAAATCAAAAAGCACCAACTCACTCATGCAGACCGGCCCAGTGTCAATACAGAGTGTACCAAAAAAAAGAGAGAGAACAAACAAAACCAGTACTGACAAGCCTTTATCAATTAACTTATTGCACACAATCCCTTATTAAACTAATGCACATTTAAAAAAAAATATAATTAAAATACCTGGAAAACAACTGGCCTCAAAGATATATACACACATATCAAATAAACCTAAAATAAAGCAAATGAAATTCCAAAACTATTTTCAAAGAAAATTAACGCTAGGTAGGGGAGATAGAGGGGAAAATTTCTACTTTGCATGCCAAAATTACATCCAATTTTGCACGAGGCACAGTAATTTGATAGTACATTCAGGAGTACTGAGAGCTGCTCTGTGTTTGGAATAAGCCCTGTGCTCCAGCTACAGCAAGTCAAATAATTTTATAAGGAGACAGAATAGTACTTTTGTGCACACACAAATTATCAAGCATTTTCAACATGTGGCTTTAAACACAGAAAAGAAGAATGAAACAGCAGACAGAATTCTTAGCTTAGTGAGAACAAAACACCTAAACAAATTTAAAATTAAATACTGAATTGAAATCTATTCCTATAACCTCTTACAAAATCAGCATCCAATCTGCATTTACAGTGTCAGTGTTACTCATTCTGCATTAGTATCTCTCCATTCTGACCCAGGCTTTGCAGGTGGGTCTCACACAAAAGCAGACATTAGGAGTATCTAGAAATATCAATGTGCCTAATGCCATGCAAGATATTTTCACATCTCTTCAGCACCAGTCTCGCTGCATGCAAGCCTTGTGCTCTCCAGCCTTACGCTGTATGTTTCTGCCCTCGTTCTGACTGAGGATTTAGCTCCTTGTTGTCAGAGGATGAATGTTTTTATTCTGTTTGCTCCCAGGCCAGTATCAAAAGCTCCCAGTACATGGGTTAACCAGATGATCCTTTAATACACAAAGGACCCCCAAACAGCTTAACCTTAACCCATCCGTAAAGATTCCACCCAGCCTGCTAATGCTGTCCTGAATCGTGTTCTCTATTATTACATCTGAAATCCGTTAAAATTTCACACAATTTCCTGCACAGCAGTGTATATAATAGTGCTGGGAGCCAATATGTTTCTATAATTGGGCCTGTAGTGGGGCAGAGTCCAAAGCAATTAATCCAGCCTCCTTTCTTGTTTGCGCCCATATAAAGCTGACAGGGTAGAGAGTAATTGGAAGTGAGCGGCCTCTATCCCCTACTTTAAATTAATATTTTCCTGTTCTGATTTAATTTCACCCGGTAACAGTGACACAAAGACACGCCATGTCAAGCACTAAGTAATCTGCAGCAGCTGCCTTAGGAGGAAACTTTTATTCATCAGTAATATACTGACCTGTATATCACTCCAAATACAGTACACAATATTCCTGTCAAACAGACAGCTGCATTTAACTCCATATAATCAGCAAAGATGGGAGAAAGAAAAAACTGTACATAGCATGTATATACTCGTGTGTGTGTGTGCATGGAAGATACAAAAAAGATACAGAAATTCAATTAATCATGAAAAATTCAGCTTTCCAAAAGGGGGAAAAAATTAAATGGCAAATATAAGAAACATGCTAATCAGCAGAGCCAAGAATCCATGCAAATGAAAAGCCAGAAGTAATGGCCAAAACACCCAGCCCATTAAATCAAATCACTGAGAAAATAATGGCTAAACTCTCTCTCACTTGTAACACTCAATTTATGTAGTCAATATGGCTCCAAATGAATGAGTGAAGGTACTAACAGCACAAATCTAAATTCAATATACATATCTTAGAAAACCCCCCAGTGCACACACACACACACACACACTAACAAGCCATATAAAGCAGATGTTGCTATCACATATGGTCTGGAAGCAAAAAGAAAACAAACCAGCCTCATTTAAGATGATTCCCTGTTTACACGAGACAAAATATCTAAATCAATTGTTCTAGTAAGTCCACAGCTGCCAAGGAATTTATGGGAGTCTGTGACAAGTTGGGACCAGTTAGGACTTGGGAGGAAAGGAATCAAGACCCTTCTCCCCACATACACAAGTTGCCATTCCTTGAGCTAACCTGGGATCACCCTTAGCTGTTTGCTGCACAAGGTCTATGACACAGTAAAGCACATCTTCCAGTCTAGTGGAAAAAGCTCAATCTATTTGCATTTCAGTATATCATATATTCACATACATTGGCTAAAAATAATGCAAGATATATTTTTTTATACCTAGACAGAATGTTCAGACACGGACCAGAAGCAGGGTTTCACACTTACAGCAGCATTGCTTGATGGAAACAATGTTATTATTTTCTAAATAAATGTGGGTACAGGGTTACCCACAGATGTGTTTTCAAACTCATTGAGCAAGGTTTTCAAGGGAATTTGAAGGTTTTAGCTTCATTCTGTGCAGTCCATATATATATGATCCACAGTCCTCAGCTGAGAGGCAGAAAAGAGAGTAGATGATAAGCTGGACAATGCCATGAAGGCCACAGACACAGTTCCCCTGACCAAAGATATCCTGGCCCAAAGTATAACAACATTCACTGAAAATCCTCAGGACACTCAGCTCTCTGTATGCTTGGGAACAGAAAGGAGCCCCAGAGGACCTGTTTGTAAGATGAAGGACCTTGTGTCTTCACAGCCCACACAAATTCAAACAGCCCAAACTGGAGGTCATAGTTTACAAACTGGTGTTCCATATGTAGCCAGGAGCAGTGACATCCAAGTTTATCAGTCATACAGGAGGAGCTGTGTGAGGTTTACTTACAGAACACTGTAGTCTCAGGAGACTACGGAGGGACATGGCAGCTTAGCCCTCTGTGGATCAGCAGCTTATTTTCAGTTGCTTAAATTTTCTCCTCCTCTCTTGTTCTTGATTCCATTGGATTTTCTTCCTACCTACTAGTATTACATTTTCATTTACAGGCAATATGCTTAGGCCAAAGATGATCACCAGCACTGGTAGCTAGAAATAGAGCTGACACAGGGGCCTACTTCTGAAAAGTCCCCTGCATCAGAGTACAGCTAAGCTGCCAGACGATCCTACAGCAGCAGTCATGCCCCCACAAAACCCCATCTGTCTCCCTTTGGGGAGCTGAGGCCACTGGACATCACTCCCAGCTATCATGGCATATCCACTTGCTCACAGAAACAGCTCCTGCCCCTCACTTTCAGACACTCAGAGACCTGTGACCACCCAGGCTCCAGCTGCCTTCACGGGAGGCAGTTACCTCTGCAGCTTCAGCCAAACTTCCAGCAAGACTCCAGAATCCCCATCAACTTGGCAAAATCCTACAGAGTTCAAGTATTTGGCCCACAACTGAGGACACCTGAAGCTTTTTGCACCCAAAGGGTTTGTGTCCATACCAGCAGCAGCAGGTGTTAATGTTGCAGGAACAAGGAGGTTTGGTTCTGGTTAGCCTATTTGTTACTGCTGCTCCCATCACCTGCCAAATCCATTTACACCATGCAAGATTTCTAAAGCTGGGCTTGTTTTTGCACCCAAATGAAAAAAAAAGCTTTTCCAAATCATGCTTTAAACATAATGGCATGTCTCCCATTGCAGTTCTGCAACACATGAAACTCAAGTAGAACAGATGGCAGGAAGAAGCAAGCTAGTCACCTAAGGGCAGGGTTTTTCTAAAGAAAACCATAATGGGATGACCTGCAACTGCATCCCTCAGCATCCTGCTTGCAGGAGTGGGCCAGGCTGGGTACTCTGGGGAGAGCTGCAACAGCATTGGAACACACAGAGGCAAACTGCTCTAACCAGGACAGAAACCTTCCTGGTCCAGCACAGCAACCTGCAGGATCCTTTATATTTCAACAAAATAAATGCAATGACAATACCAGCAAAACATCTAACTACACACACATACCTCTGCTCTTATTCAGCAGTTTGTCTCAAGGCTACACTGAAACAATCCTAGACTTTTTACCTTTTTTTTTTCTCTCTCCATAATTTTGTTAAATTCTGTTGTCAAAAATAGTAAATAGGAAGCAAATGGATCACACCAGTTCCACTCATTATTTCCATTGATTTTAAGTCTGGACAGGGCTATTATGATCATGTTACAAATTGTCTATTTATAGAAAGAAAAGTTTAAAAAATGGTAAATTATCCATTCTTGTGCAAACTGATGGGCAGCATTATAACCAGCTGTTATCCTTCACTCCCGAGGTGGCTGCAGTTAGTGGCAGAACAAATGATCCCTTTGTGCAGTTTTGCATAAATGTTTGTCAAGTGTCTTGGGCTTCTCTCACAATGTTGGCTATTAAGGAACAGAAGTAAAATTCCCTAGAGCAGGAGTGTGTGTGGGAAGTTATCCACTTAGGCTAAAATCCTCGTCAATATATTTTTATCTCATGAGAGTCTGCATGCAAACAGGAGAAAAAAGTCAGTGATAACCATGCAAAGGGTGGTTGCAGAACAGGCAGGTGCAGGGAGAACTTCAGCAATTCTGTGGTGCCACTAACCTTTTCTGGCTGGCAAAAAAACGCTGGAGCCAGCATAAAAAAAAACACCTCAAAAGCTTTTGAGCATCAGCCTTGCAGCCAAGCACACCCAGCACACTTCGATTTTGATGTACAGTTTGAAACAAATCAATAGCAGTATAATAATACTCAGCACGCTGTGTAATTTTTATATCATTAGTTTTCATTTTCCGCTCCCCATGCATCAAAAAACTTACAACGGGCTCGTAAAGTTTATTTAGTATTCCATGAATTCCTAATCAGTTTCATTTCATAATGATTCAGAGCGGCCGTTGCCAGGGCCCTGGTGTCAAAAAATCGATAAAACCAACACACTTTTCCTGATGGCGGCTGCAAAAGGATCTATTGTAGGGGAATTATGATTTATGTCTGGGCTGTACCACGAGCAGCGGCAAGCGACAGCCTGGCTCAAGAGCTGAGATGTTCGCCAATAATGATTTATATGCATGGCTCTCCCCTCCCCCAGCTCCTCTTGCCCCCCGCCCGTGCACCACCACAGGGCCCCATATGCCACAGCGCAGCAGCTTTGGCTCTCGTGTGCCTCGCTGCAGCTGGGTGCAGACACAAATCCAAGCACGAGGCAATCCTTGGGCTCATGGCTCACCGTTACTGTCCCTGCAGCCTCTGTGGAAGGCACAACACTGGCACAGTAACGCCCCCCCCCCCCCCCGCCCTCCCCCACCTTGTCCCCAGGCTCTCGTGACAATCTATTCAGCTCTGGCTCCAGATGAGCACAGGGACAGTTCGATTTTCAGCTACGTGCAGAAGGTGCCTATTTATCTTGGGGCACCCATTCTGTCAAGCCTGCCCGGGGTCGGGAGGGTGGTGTGCTCCAGGAGAGAGCCTGTGTGTCTCTGAGCACCTGCAGACTCGGACCAGAAGAGGGTAAAACAAACTGTGCAGAAAGGTAAGGATAGGTGGTATTGAGGTACTCTAAAAGAAGAAAGTCTTTTAAAGAAAAAAAATGTTTTCTGAAGACTAAGAACCCAAAATCTGAACGATGTGGCTACCCTCTGTCATGCAGCACTATGTCCTTAAAATATGGATTTTCCAGGTTAGGAGGGTGGAGGATGATTATAACTGGTAATTTGGAAGTTGCTCATATACCATAAGGAAGCAGTAATGTGCAAAGGTATCACTGGGTTCTGCTTCATGTAATATGTTAATCAGGTCGGTGGTTCTCCACCAGAGAAAGGGAAGGCCAGAGAAGAGCATTTCAAAACAGAGAGAGCAGATACAGCTTATTATTAAAGTCACTGTTAGTTCTTTCTGTAAACAGGTCATTCAAACATCCCAATTTATTGAGATGCTTTTACTACTCTTTTCTCATTTCAGCAGAGAATTGTGAGGAGCCCTGCTCCATCAGGAGCTCACTCATCTCACACTGCTCCAGAAGCAGGGGAGCCCTTGTTGCCCAGGCTTTTAAGCACAGTCCTTCAGCCTCAAATCCACATCCACCTTTCCATCCTAATTTTATCACATCTATTAAGATGTAGAGCAGCATATATGATTAACAACTCACTTTCACCTTTTCTGAGCTCTAGCAGAAGCTGCAAGATGATGTGTTTTGAGTCACCACAAACCAACACAGCACCAGAAGCTTACAGCACAGTCTGCTCAATAATACCAGTTGATAAAGTAAATAAGTCATTTTCTTCCTCTGGCAGAAAGAGCCTTATGTACATTAGGTTCACCTGCTTAACGCAGTCACACTTTGAGAAAAATAGTGGGTTATTCCTCCCTCCCCCCCCCGCCCCCGTTTTGCACACACAAAATTGCCTGCAAAAAGCAGGAGAAGCTTGTGAGCAACCTGTCTGTCGCCTGTACTCTGGGCTGTTTATCCTGTGTTCCTTGCAGCAGGAATGCTCCAAAATTGGCATATTTTCCCTCTTTAACTCAGTAAAAGAATCAGGACCTCACAGCACTGTATTAATGTCAGCAAGAATTTTACTGTATCAATGGTATTTGCTAAAAAATGGTATTTCAGACACTCTGTACAGTTATGAGGCCAAATTCCTGCCTGGTGCACCAAAACAAAATGCAAGGTTTGATTTGAGCTTTGGTGTTAATTTGACAGACCGAGGGAAACAGACATAAGCCACACTCAGCCCCATCCTTCCTGTGAAAATCTTGTGAAAGTTAAAGAATTACCAAATTGATGTGTTAAAGTGAGTCTGTAAACACTGAAAATTGTGCCCTCTAGTTTTTCAGAAACCTATATTTAAATGGATCATGTCAGTAAGATTTTTCTCTGTTAAAACAGACACCTGAAATGTTCTTTTAAAAATAAAGCTGAGATTCACACCTAGGTTAGAAGGCTGAAAATTAAGTATTCAGCACTTGCTCTTCAGCAAGTCTCTAGTAAACAGAGGGGAAGTTTAAGTTGGAATTACGCCACTTGGTTAATAACAAGCAGTTATGATGAGATGATTCAATAGCATGGGTGAAATGAAGGTCCCAGTGATAGTATTTCATCTATTTATTTACATATGTCATGTTCATACACACATTCACACTGTTTGCTGATTATCTCAGAGAAGCAAAGGTTGAGATCCAAGCTTCTCTTGGTCTCTCCCCTCCAGCATAAACGTGGTCTTTGTAAATTAAGACTACATCAACCAGGAAAGCACTCAGATACCATGGAGTCCTGGTGGTCTTACTCGGGGAGGAATTCTGTGAAAAGCACCACTGGAATACAGCATCTTCTTTAACAGGAAGATGCAGGATGTCATTATACATTCTTAGTACTTTCCTTAGTCTTTGACAGAACAGTTGACAGACCTTTGCTACCAGCATGAAGCACAGTCTAATAGAAGCAATTAGCTACAAGCTTTTAAAATTTATACTCTCTTTCTGTAGTAAAACAACTGATTTATTTATTTTTACATTAGGCTGATGAATCATGGTGCTTTGGGGAAAATGAAGTGATAGAGGTGGTTTTGCGCAGCCATTCAAACCAAGAGAAAGTTTCACTACCCTTTCTCTCCAGCTGAATTCAGATTACACAAATGAAGTTCAAAGGGACAAGGCGACTTGGTGTAAATTTTAGAGGCAATAAGTAGCAAGATGCAGCCTGCACTCAGAAGGGAGGGGGAGGAAAAAGGTAATATAGTGGAGAAAGAAGAACCAAATGGTGAAAGGAGGATTACACACTTGCACTTCATGACAAGAGCTGCTTTACAGCTATATCCTCCTGTTCCATCTATGGTTCACCCATGCCTGCCTCCAAGATGCTGAGCAATAACTTGCTCAGCAAGGAGCCTACACAGGTTCCTAAGAACCAGCTGTGACTCCGTCTGAGTGAAGGTAGAAGAACTGGGCCAGCACACACCCACACGTAAATAACTTCTGCAAAAGAAGGTATAGCCCTACCTTTGTCACCTTAGAACTTAGCCCAGAAATTACTGCATAGTCATTGAACCTGCAATTTTATTTCGAGATTTTGTAGAAAGACAAAAAGACCCACATGAACAATATAATTACATTTTGTTTAGCATAAGTTAGCTATTTCAGTACAGCCACATTAAAAAGAAAATAGGGTTTTCTTCCCCTCAAAAAAGTAGATGCTGCTTGGAACTGCACTTTTATTATATGGGGGGGGGAGGAAACAGCTAAAATATTGAGATTTAAGGGAAAAAAATAATCATGGGTTTATGCTCACAGGCTCCTGTGAATATTTTCAGCATATTTCACCATATCATTGCACGGTGGGCTCTGTTCATGCTGCCAGAATGGATGTTCCATCATTTCTATAGTGGGCCTGTGTGACATTCATTAAGTGCAGCTACAAAGGGAGAGGGTTAAACAGCGCGGCCTCTTTTCTCTGATTTGGTCATACATCAGCAGGCGCTCCAGGTTAAATGCCCAGAATACCGCAGCAGATGGATAGGGAGAAGGAGAGCGGCAGATACTTCACCCCACACTACTTAACCCAGGGAAATGAGTCTCGGAGTCGGTGTCATGGTAAAATATGGAAGCTCACTCAGATAATGTGCAGTTGAAAATTTTTTTCCCAAGCCTTTACAACTGAGTGCATGTTGTGATACCACATACCCCCTTCTGCAAACTGCCAGCTCACTCCAGCAATAGGAGCTATTTTTGTGCATAATTTATCTTTATTGACTAGCAAATAAGAATTTTAACCCATAGTGCAATCAGTGATATGAGCCCAAAGTATTTCTTCTCCTCTAATTTCACCCCAAGAGAAACTCTGCATGGAAAGTTTATTTTTCCTTACCTAAAGTCCTTATGAAATAGTTAGAGTGGACCCTTACTACTTTAAAGCTACCAGGTTGATGTGTTGTCTCAGTGTCTGGAAGAACAGTTCACACACTTTGGTTTCAGGAGTGCTTCAGGACTTCCAGAACCTCCCAGCACCAGGTGCTGCCCAAAGTGGTGTACCCTACAAGCTGCACATCTCACCTGAGATTTCTCTGCACTTAGAAATGACTGAAGTAGTTTGATTCTTCCATAAAGCTAAAGTTGTACTGCCCTTCACATACAGAAAGGAGGAAAAGGATAAAGGTGCAGACACATCGCTAAGAAAGCAAGAACAAAGCACTTGTTACTGTCTGCTTCAGTTTATTCTAACCCCCTCAGGAAAAAAGTAAAAATCAGAAGCCAGTTAATCAATGCAAATAAAGACACAGTTAACACATATAAGTATTTAGTGCATGAGTATACATGCACATTTGATCATAAGGCAAGGCCAATAATTTACATTCTGACATGGAAAAATAACTATTGAGTTGTAACCATAGTCAGTCTTTTCCCTTAATAATCATAATGGAAAATCCTGAGCCCTGCAACCTCTATTGTGTTTTTAATATCTCAGAAATAATTGCTAATCAAAGCTTCATGTGGTGGGGCCAGTAGGAAGTGGATACATGTCCTCAGCACAAAATTTTCATGTGAGCTGAAGGAGTGGGAAGATGCAGGGACACCTAATTTCCACCTTGTGATCCAACTCCATCTGATGAAAAAGATTGCCCAGCAGTCAAAAATCAAAGTCACACTGTCCTGGTGAGAGCCAGAACGGTGACAGGTCCAAGCATGCCGGGAGAGCAGGCATGCAAGCAAGTGAAAATTTGGTCTCTGCTAGGTGTGGAAAGTCAATGTTATTTGTTTTTAAAGTTATTTTAGCAAACATGTAGTTTTTGTTCTCTTATCAAGACTGATTCAATACACAGGGGTTCTACTATCTTATTAACCTTACCAAGTCTTTTCTGTTATATTTTTAAAAAAATTATTACTGCTCATTAGTGCCAACTCCATCACAAGAAATGCAGCTGGTTTTCCTGACTCAGTGGTGGTTACAGCAGTTCATGATTTGTTCTGTTCTGGCAGATGAAAAATTTGCCCAGAAAGGAAATAGTTTAGTGCCAACTCCTTATCACTAAAACATTTAGCATATGAAAGAATTTTTAAAGCTGAGTCATGCAATATACACTTAATTAACAGCTTGCCTTGCCAATTAGGTAACTCCTCGCTAATGAGGTAACAATAAGCTGAGCAGCAGTCGCATAATGCAAAGACAGAGTCTTCCCAAGCAGTTTGCTACTTCTGTCAAAACAACTAGTAACACTTTTCCTTCCCAACCAGCTTTTTTTCCCCCCTGAAGAAGACACTGCTCGCAAAGTGCTGAACACAACATTAACAAGGAAAGGCTGTTGTGTTCCCTGCCTGACGTCCTGCTTAGTGGCATCCCAGGGACGCTGGGTAGCGTGACTGCACAGCCCCAGGCTAGCTCCCAAATTCAGAGGAGCCTCGTAGACCAATACAGAGCTGGCTTACACCCCTGCCTCATGGGCACAAGGATGCCTGCAGACACAGGGACTGATGTTAGAACAAAACTCAAACACAAGCACCTTTGTAATCCAGCCCTTTGCTCATCCCACGAGGACATCTCCCAGCCAGATCTTCCACAAATGGGAAGATCTAAGACACATGTTTAAGTGTCATCGTGTACTTTCTGGACAATCCCCAAAATGACTACAGGACTGGCAAACCAGTGTCATAGAAAAGGTGACATCTGGGGAAGAGACATTTCAAGCATGCATAGACCATGTCTGCTGGTCACTCCCATATTGAGGTTCAGTCTTAGAAGCTGCTCCCTTGCCATCTCCCAGAAAAGGGTATGGAGCCTCCCACACAGGCAAGCCAGCTGCTCAGAAATCATCTCCCACCTCTATTCAATCCTTGGTGATTAGCTTATCATACTTCAGTGACACAAAAGCTCCAATGCGAAGAGCCACTGCAGGGAAGAAAAGAACCATGTACGTCTCTCTCAAACTGAGAACACCAATCCAAAGACTAGAAAAAGAAGGCTCCAAAGATCAAGCTTTTCCATGCTCTTGTCCAAGTGCATCTCTACCTTCCCAAAAGTTTTCTTCACTTCTCATGCTCAGTCTCCCTACCATAACAATTTTAACCTTCCTACTGTCCAGCCCGCTGTCATGTTTGAGTGAACCATTAATACATCAAGCATGAACTACAGCTGCTCTGCTTAGAGGAGCAGTTTCAGAGAACAGGAACAATTCTCATCAGTGCTTAAAAGCATCTTGCACTCAGAAGAGCTGATTTCAAGTCAATATTCATTCTCTTGGAAATAATTAGGTTGAATAAAGAGACATTTGATGGTGACAGTTGGTTGTTTCTTAACGGAACAGATTTGAAACATTCAGATAAGCTTTACTTAAGAAAGAAAGAAACAAAATAGATACACACAAGCCTGCATAACAAGGGTGCAAGGGAAAAGCAGCCCAACCAAGACAACTGCTCAAACTACAAGAAAGAGCAAGGTTCCTTGCTGCCACTCAAAGCTGCAATTTTAACAAGCTTTGTAGCATTTAACTCTCATACATGTATTTTCTGCCAAGGCCGTAAGTCTTAATTGCTATTTAAGCTGGAGATAATTTGAAGACTGAAGCAATCTTGAAAAAAAAAGATGCTTTAAGATAGAAATGCACAACTTCTCTTTGTGAAAGGTGCTGCTAACAATAAAACTGAAGTGAGCAAGGGCTGGAGCTGGACCATTTGTGCCTTCTGCTGCCAATACCATGTTTATGTCAAGGTAACTTATTTCCATGGAGTACCCAATACAGAATCAATAAAATCAACCTTCAGTGGTGTTGAACTTTGCATTGTGTAACAACAATAGCTCAAATTGAATTTTAATTATTTTAATTATAATGGCACTCAGAGGCCACATCACAAGAGGATTTTGTTCATCAAGGAAAAGGAAGCCACAACAGCAGCTGGCAAAAGATGTCAACATTAGATATTTGCACAAGTGTATAGCGGTATTCTGGGCTTTATCCTTGACAGAGTAGCCAAAACCCAACTGTCTCTCAGATAAAGGCAAGGCTGCACTTTCTTTTCCAGGGGTCCTTTACAAATAATAGCTGTTTTCCACAAAGAAAAAAATATAAACCCTTAAACTCCATTTATATCATTCTCAAAAAGAGGAAAGGTTAGAGGATTAAACTTTGCAGATGCTTTGCATAGCCTGGCTAAAGCTCTGGAAAGACCATCTCAACCTTTGATCCCTTTGGGGAAAGAAGCAGTTATTTGAGCAGGCTTTTTGGAACACATGCTGTGGACATCTGTGTCAGCAGACCCTAATCAAGGCAGACCCATAGTGCTGGACCAATTTGTGTTCCAGGATTCAGACAAGAATATGAAATTCCTGATGGGATAACTAGCTACCTGTAGGGGCATGGATGAGTTTCCTGGATAGACTGTGAATGAGTGACAGTTTAATCCAGGTTTTTTCCATGTCTGTTTTTTAGAGGTTTTTCTTCTTTAAATCTAGGAGTCTTTTAAAGAGACAGTTCAGAGAATTACTCAGAAGTTTGCTACCTACAGGAGACAAATTACTATTTGGTTCTTTGTAGTTCTGTATCCATCCCCCCCCATTCCCAATTTAAAGTAACAAGAGTATAAAAATATATTTTGAAGTTTCATAGCATTTTGCATCCAAGGAAGATCAATGCAGAGAACCCTATAAATTTGTTTGGACATAATCCAAATTAGGAATTTGAGGGGGAAATAACCCTCTACACACTCCTTCCCTTCCATTTCTTGAAGCCCTTAGCCTATCCAAAATCTGGCAACTTCAGCAAAACTGGAATTAGTTTGCCATTCATTGTTTGATGCTGTAGCCATGTAGGATGATTCCAAGTTCTCAGAAATACAGATTACCAGATACAGCAAGGCTTTAGGGCCTGAGCAAAGCACTCAAGGTTTACAGGGGCATAAATTATGAGGAAAAACACCACACTAAACAGGAAAAGCCAACTAATCCATCCACCAATCAGCTGTTTTCAAGCATGGCTCATTTTGACTTGTGCAAACCATCTCATTTGTTTTTATTTCAGCACACATGGCCAAATCCCCAGCAGGAACACAGCCTATGCTCCAGCCTCTAGGACAAGGATTTGCAGCTCATTTCAGCATTTGACAGTCACAAGACCTGGAGAGTCTTTGCCCTTTTAGTTGACCATTCTGTGAAAGTCTCACTGAGAATCTTTTTCATGCTGGTTTGGACACAGCAGCATAATGATGGAACAAAGCATAAACAGCTCCTCTCTATGTTCACTGCAAGCCACTGTCAGCACTGCTTCAAAAGTGCCAAATCCAGACTCGAACTAGAAGGTGAACTCAAAGTATTAATAAATCATCAGAAGCCCCATGGACTGCCCCCCCTCAGCCTCTCACTGCAGTGAGATCTTTTCCACTGGTCCACAGAATGGTTTAATAAAAAATTTATCTGGGAGCAGAGCCCCATTAACAAAACATTTTATATCTTTGCACACATGAGTGGTCCAACACAAGGTCAGAAACAGGAAAGCAGAGCATGAGAGCATGGAGGTAAAACAAACAAACAAACAAACAAACCCCAAAAAAGCCCCACAGATGACCACAACACAGCCTTCGTTTTCTTAATTCTATGCCTTACTCACCAAATTACTCATGCAGCAAAAAAATGGGACAGGAAAGTCCAGCTGTTTCAACACCATAGACTTAACATGGGTATTTGGCACGAGGATAAATTTTGCCCTGAATTAACAAGAGCAATAGTAACTGGAGTCTTTGAGAGGCATTGTCAATATTTGCTCTACTTGTCATTGACAGAAAGCACAAATCCTGCAGCCTGAGCTTCAGTGCATTTCAAACACACTCATCAGAAGCACTGGAGCAGGCTCTGCTCGGGGTGCTAATGCCATTAGCACCACCACAGACCTGTCCAGGCAGGAACCCTGCTGGGTGGGACGAGCTGGGTGAGCAGCACAGAAAGTAGGGAAGGTGAAGAAAATCCCAATGCCATCATGTAAAGTGTCATGACTAAAGTAACACCAGGTAGTAGAAGCATTTATTCTATCTTAGAAGCAAATGCTTCATAGGGACAGGTATTCTCCTGACAGTATCTCTCCAATATGAGAAACATTTAGCATCTTGCCAGTTAGTGTTACAAGAACACTCATAAATTAACCTAACGCCTTGTAGATTATTTTTACTTCCCCCTGCCACTTCTGCCTGAGACATCAGCACTGACAAGGACTTCCCAGGATCCGGGCTTCTAAAACCAGTCTTAACACATCCGTGATACATTTGAGCTATGTCTGTCAGAGTATGCCACTGAATTTTGAATGTCTTTTCCCACTCACTTGCTTTCCCAGTTGGACACTGGGCACAGACAGCACTATTTCCTCAGCATGCTACTGAATTCCTCTCCTCATCCTTTTGCAGGATATAGCTCTGTTGAAAACTTTTCTAGCAGGACATAATACCAGAGGTGTGACTGAAAGTTGCCAAGTTCATGAACAGGTGGCAGCCTGCTTCTCTTGCAGGGAAATTACTTCTCTGATTTACTAAATTCACACAGCAAATGGAATGAACTATGTCCATGTTAGAAGACCAGTATGGGTCACCATTTCAATTGCTCTTCTCAGGCAGAGCCACACACGTCTTTGCTTTAGGGTAGGGGAAAAAAAAAACCAAAACAGGCAACTCATCAACCTGCAACCAAGACGATGATTTGAAAGAACAAGCACAAGACTTTACAAGGAGCATCTTAATAATCTGTTATTCTTCAGCCTGGTGGTGGGGGCCTTTCTGTGAACATTAGTGAGATACCATGAAAGGATTCCGCAGTATGCAGCACCAGCATCTGCATCTTCACATAGATGCTTTCTTGTTCCATGATCACTTAGCTTCTCTCCCACATACAGATTCACATCTGCATGACTTCACTACTTTCAGGTCAACCTATCTGGCTCCAGAGAGCCATCAGGTTCCTTCAATCCCTAAAGCCAGTGTTTAATACAGCCTGGAGCCATTCCAGAAAAAACACAAGCCTCAGGACAGCTGGTATGGGAGCCTCAGTGGGGACCAAGCTCTAGCTCTGCTCCACACTCCATCACAGCAGGAGAAGCTGTCCCAGACAGCTCAAGATGTGCAAGTAGGTTTGTGATGCAGCCAAATGATTGCAACAGACCACCAGAGCGTGTCTGGATACCAGTGATAGTTAGAGGCATTTTTCAGCTTCAGGCAGTTCTATCTTTTGCAGTCCTGCCACCTTCCATCATGTATCCCACAATGACACCTAGAACCAAGCTGAACAACTGCATGCTCCTCTGCTATTGTATTTAACACACTGTGCTATTGCAGGAAGCTGCCCCTGCCAGACAAGGCATTCACACAGTCCGGCAACTGCCTGCCCACAGAAATACCACTTGAACCCCAGATGAGAAGTCCCATTTCATTAGGGCAATCCAGCTGCATCTAAATCAAACAGCAATGAGCTTGCTGTCTGCTTTCTTAGGTTACTTCTTCCTGAATCTTTCTGCTCCGCTCTACATCAAGAAAAAAGAAATAAATTCATTTATTTCCTCCAGAGCTAATTCCCATACACTGATGAGAGAAATGCAATGTTCTGAGCAATAAAAGCTGGAAAGTAGAATTATTTTCTGCACCATTCAAATGGAAATGAAGCCTAGCCTCAATTCTGCCACCCACCTGGAGCCATGGTATGATCCTATAGATCTTTGGATCAATACTGCATCATAGCTACAAAAGTCGAAGTGGGGGAAAGAGGCACAAAATCAAGGAGAGTAAATTTTAACTAAATTAGTTCTGTAAGGGTTTCCCCCTTCACTGCCCCTTTTTGGAAAAAGGTACAGCAGTCAGATGGGGTGTAGAGGAGTGCAGACAGAGCATTTGACTTCCTTTAAAAATAGCTGGCATTGATTCTGAAGGCTCCTATCCCTCACCCCAAGTAAATGCACAAGATTATGTTGCATATTTTCTGTTTGACTCTGTGGAGAGAACAACAAAGTGATACACCCAATATTATTTTTTAACAATTCACTAAATTGCAGCATCTCCATGGGAGGAGTGTTTTGACCCGCCTCCCTGGTTGCTCTTCAGCCAGGCATTTTGTTACAGACTACTAGACTAGCTCCTGCCCACACAGTAGATAGATGAAGAACGACAGGATATTGTGTTGGTTTGCTTGTAATTTAGGGCTGCCTTACATCACAGCACATAGCTGAACACAGGATCAGTAGGGAGAGCTGATTCTCAGAACTGTTCTCCTGACTGCCCGATTCCCTGGTTCCCCAGGGACATCTCATTTGTGTATGAGGGACAGTTATTTCATGGACTCCAGCACAAGGGCTCCAGAGAAGCACTGCTCAAAAACCACTTGAGTGATAAATGGGAATAAAACCATGTCCCACACCTTTATTTGTAACTCTTAGGGGCCTTCCACCTGTGTTCACATCGTTACTCCACTCCAGAGGAGACCCTGGCCCCTCTCCTATAGGTAGCCCAGAGACAGAGACCACTGCTGCAGAAGGCTGCCAGCCCCACACCTCCAGGCACATTCCCAGAGGACGAGAAATTTCACAGAAAGTCAGAGAACCGTCACAGTTAAGACCTCTAAGATCACCAAGTCCAACCAGGGATAAAACCTTGGGGCCCTTCAACCACCTTGGTAGCTGCTTTCCGCAAAGCGGAAGAAGCCAAACACAGCCCCAGAGCAAGCCTGCTACGCACACCAGGAACACCATACTGCTGCAGCAACACGCCCACCCACCCACTCCACCGACCAGTCCCAGAGAAGAGAGCAACATCTTACCTTCCCTGCTGGATGAACCACATACACTGGTCTCACACCAGAGCCTTGGGGCCAAAGCAGCAGCTCTATGTACACTTTCCAATCGAGGCCTCAGGAGCTTGCAGCAGCCTGGCTCAGGCACCACTCACCCTGCCAAAAGGGAGAGGCTGATCTCCGGCTCCTCATTTATTCCCCAAGGGCCTTGCTAACTGCCTGCAGCTGCAGGCCCTGGAGATGGCAAGTGCAGGCAGGTTTGCTGTGGGGGCTTCCCTGCTTGCCCATACAGCATCTGCTGTCCTGCTCAGCCACTGGCCTCTCCTCAAAACCTCATTTTCAAGGTTTGGGCTGATGCATCAAAGGATAAGTTGCTCTTGGCCACCAGGATACGGTCTCCTAGCTCATATCTGAGACCAGCATGGCAAATAGTTCTGGTATTTATTACCTTCTGAATCATCGCTGTACTTCCACAGAAGGGCAAGTCTTCAGTGCAGGGTTGCTTCCCTCTTTTTTCTTGTTTGGTGTTTTGGTTTTTCTTTGTTTGGTTTTTTTTTGTTTGTTTGTATTTTATAAAAAGTTTGACAAGATCTGATCTTCTCCTTATGTCCTCAGCTCCTGAAGTCCACTGAATTCAGCTCCCTTTTGCCTTAAAAATAAAAAGGAAAAAAAAAAAAAAGAAAAAAAGAGGAAGTCCTTAATCCTCCTACATGACAGAAAAAGCCAGCAGATTAAGATACCTAAGGTCTGCACTGCAGTTCAAAAGAGCCCACAGATTTTTAGTTTTCAGTATTTCCTGAGTTACTTCAGGACTGTGAATGCCCACAGCCAACAACAGTGTAACACTGAGCCCAAACCCTTAACTGTTGTGCCCAGGACACACCATGTGTTCCACCTGTAATCAGCCCTGATCCCACAGTGAGAGCCATGCAGGCAGACTGCTGTCTTAAATAGGGCACAGAAGTTCCCTCTCCTGGATTCCATTGCAGGTTCCTAATCAAGGGCAATATTTTTAACCCTGGGTTTATTTCTGTGGTGTCCCCAAACACATTAGCTAATAGAGATGAACCTTCCAGTACCAGTTTATCTTTTCTCCTTTATGCCAATACTTAATGCCTTCTTTCATCCACTTCAGTAATGAATCTTCTGTTTCTGTATGATTAGGGTTATGAACAGCTCAGTACTTGTACAGTGGAACATTAGGGCAGGGATACAGATGCCCATAGGACAGAGATAAGGATTCATGAAAGAGGAGACTGGGCTGATTTGAGAGAAATGCATTTAAAAATGCATTAATGAAGAATAACAGAATTAAAACACTTGATGAATATTTTAAGTGTCCAAATATTAAAAGTGTGTGCGTGTATATATATAGTCACAAAATGAAAGGCACTGGTTTTAATGTCCAACCAATCTGCAAGGTTTTAGCCTTCTGGCCCAGGTCCACAAAAGTTTTGAAGCACTGATTGCAGAGAGGGTTTATGCACATGGGGGAAGCACAAGATAAAGTACAGGTTACATTAAGATGTTTTGCTGGGACAGCCTCCCAGGACCTGTATCTCCCAGTACTAACACTTGAGGTGAAGACACAGACTGTAATACTGTAGCAATCAGTGTTTAATGGGGAAACAAAACAAAACAAAACAAACAAACACAAAAAACCCAAACAAACAGTGTAACTATACCCATGGTCTCACTGTCTGTAGATGTAAAAGATAAAGTAATACATTCAGAGACTCATGGGAGGCTTATGATTGCAAATGACCAATAACTAGAACTTTGCAGTATGAATCCAAGGTCCTCAGTGACTCACAATTAGAGAAAACCCTCCTAAGTTCCCATCCCTGTAAAATACATACAATATCACTTGCAAAAACAAAACCAAAAAAACCCACAACCACAAAACAAACAAAAAAACCAAACCCAAACCTGTTGTCATTAAAAACTGAATAGAAAAGACAAAAAAACAACAAATCTCCGTAATAAATAATTCACATCCCATTAAAATAATCCTGAAACACTTAAACTAAGAACAAGGCGGGGGGGGTTTATACGCCTATCCACATGCACATGCATGGAGATGGATAAAACTCTTTCTCTAAGATGACAAGAATTTTACAGGAAAGTTCAAAAGGTCTATTAAAAAGTTACTACATCTCATTAAATCTTGCAGCTTTTTTTCATAAGAGTTTGTAAAACCTTTGAGAGGTTTTAGCATTACTATCTAAAAGGACAGAGTACTCTCCCCTGTTATTAAAATGACCCAAACATAGGAGGAGGTTAAGGACCCAGCTCTGAGTGCACATCAGTCAAAATTAAAAAATGAACAATTATATGTGTCCTGAGGTTTTCATTTCTTTGCAGGGCAGCATTTGTGCTCACATGAAGATCCCAGGAAGCCCCGGACAGAACGGATGACAGAATGAAGTGATAGAGAGACCCCATTTCTCTGTGGTTTTTTGGATGACCAGCTTCCTGTCAGAATGAGTATTTTAAAAAAGGGAATAAGTTATAATAATATAAAACAAATAGATGTTTTGGATAACTTGCAGTCTCAGACCTTTTAAAAAATCTTAGATGTAAAAAAATACAGGTTGATTCACAGATGTTTTGTTATAGGGAAGGCTAAAACTTGCTGCCATTGACCATGCATGGCGGCCAAGTTTCTGAGCAGCAACAGGGACCCATCTGTACTTGGCATTTGTG
Organism: Apus apus; assembly: GCF_020740795.1. Classification (NCBI taxonomy): domain Eukaryota; kingdom Metazoa; phylum Chordata; class Aves; order Apodiformes; family Apodidae; genus Apus; species Apus apus. The sequence goes on along the minus strand of NC_067299.1, from coordinate 5,274,274 downwards.
TCACTGCTGACAGCACAAAATCCATGGAGATCTCCCACCTGAATCACACATTGACTCACAGCAACACTCAATGGCTTTTTTGCTAAATATCTCCACCAAAGAAAGTCCAACAATCTCCAGTCAACAGATCTATCACTAACAACTGTGCCTCCTCCACCCACAGACAACCCCAGGATACTCATTACCAAAAGCCTTCTGCAGGCTCCAACCATCTCACAAACACTTTTAATTAATTTTTCCTGCATGCAGGATGAGTAAACACACTATTGTTGATGCTGTCAGCTGTTTGATACAAGTCTCAGACCTCTTTCAGTTTCACTCAGAAATACTTTGACCTCTGTCAAAAATTCATTGGCAAGAAGGTCTCTCCCAGTAAATGTCTGCAGCAGCAACAAAAGAGGAGGTAATAGTATGCCTGCTACACATACATGAGACATAATACTGGCTTAGATTTCTATGGTAATTTCTTCAGATACAGTATTAAGCTTTGGCAACTTTTTAACTGCTGAATTACTGTAATATTTCTCATAAGAAATCTTGAAATCTAGGTTCCAGACAAAAAAACCCTCCTTAGATGTATTTTGTACCTAGCAAAATCTTTGTTTATTTTTTTATCACAACTGCACTCAAAGGAAAGGCTGGGCCAGCAGTCTGTGAAATTATTGTTTGCTTCTAAATGTAGTTAACACAGCTGAGGACTTAATACTTGGCTAATGCCTGCAATACTTATTAACATAAATATTGTAACAGTCAGGCGGGATGGAAGTCATACATGAGATAAGATCTTGTCTGTTTCTGGTGATATGATCTCGACACTAGTCAATTAAAACTGCTGAAGTATTTCGTAACCATTGTCATATCAAATTACCACACGAATGCATACGTTAAGTAGGAAAAGTTATTACATTACTGTGTGGGGTAAAGGAAGGGCTAAAAGAATACTGCAGCTCTAGTAGTTTATGGAGACATAAAAATTACTGTGGACAGCATTATAGTTATTCCGAGGACCACTGTAATTGCATAATAATTCTATTTACACTTGTCCATCCTATTTTTCTTACAGGAATTTATATATGAAATTATTCTATAGGACTGCTCAAGGGACTAAGATATAAACCCCGGGTGATGGTTTTCCTTACTCTTATCAATGGCACTTGACAGTGTTATCTTCTTTGCAGAGGCTGACTTTGGGTAGTCAATATAACATATTCCTATAAGACTGTCAGTAGGATTGGTAGGGTAATTTGCAAAGGTTTTGTGGATCTGCAAATTGAGATTTGGCCCTTGGAGGATTAAAATTTCAAATTTAATTTTACGCTAATTCCAGGCATTTTTTGAAAAACGACAAGCTTGGCTTTACTACCTCATATACAACATTATGTACTTCTTCTTGGGCTCTTTTTATTGTTTTGGGAGGATACCAAGCTCGTGTAACACTGCCCTCACTGCTTAGCTGCATCGAGCAAGGCTGTTTGCATACGGTGTGTGAGACAATTAAGCGCTACACTGCAGAGTTCATCTGCAAGTAAGTCAGTACTTGGTATGAAATGCCAAGGCCTGATTCTGCTCCTCACCATGCTGGTCAACATCAGTAGTACTGAGCAGCACGTACTCTACGAAAGCCATGTGGGTTCACATCAAATGATCCCCTCCAAAAAGATCTGCCATTCCTGTCAATTAATTCCTTTTTATGACTCCCAGATTGTTTTTCTTATCTCACCACTATTAGTATTTTATATTTTTAATTGTATATATCTCCTAGAAAACCTGACCAATGTCAGGGCCCTGCTGTGAGAAACACTGCGCAAACACAAAGTTAGAGAAAGTTCTTGCCCCAGAAATCTCCAGTCTGAAATCTTAACAGTGTCAAGTGCCAAGACCATATACAGTATACATCATCTTATTGGCTGAAATTAATTTCAGATTGTTATTTTTTTTTAAGAGGCAAAAACAAATGAAAAAAACTTGAGAGCACTCGTAGAAATTAGTAAGGTTTCACCTAGTGATAAAGGTAGTTATGCTCCAGTAATGAGGAGAAAGGGAACTTGCTATCAAGAATTAATGAGATCACAAAGAACAGGCAGGGGAAGTGAACGTTTTTAAAATGTCCCTACTGAACACCAGGAATAATAGAGTGAGAAAAAATGGAGTAGATCCCTGTGGTAAAAACTATTAGAGGCGGCGAATTATAAAACTATTAACCAGAATGTAACTCCCAATTAAAAGATGATTTAACACTGGAATCTGATGGATGAATTTTGATTAAATGGAGAACTATTAGGAGCCCTGGGAAATGGACTTCTCCTGCCAGTTCTAAAAGTTAAAAGGCAGTTTGATATAAAAATTTATAAATTAAGGTTAATTACTTTAAATAACATGGCTGGAAGCAATAAAAAGAAATTTATAATATTCTCTGGAGTTTTAGGAAAATAATATAGATATCCGCACCTCTCAATGGAAAATCGAATTAGCATCCCCAAGTACAGGTCGACAAAGACAAAGGCAAAATAAACTGTCTGACAAAGAGGCTGCATGGGAAGCTAAATGACTCCTAGCCTTTGATCTGCCAGAAAACTCCTCGTCCGCTGCCACGGTGCTTCTCTTTGGGTTTTTGTGCAAAGGAGCTGTGCTTCTTCAGTGCAGCCTTGGAAACTCCAGTGAGCAGGCTGCAGACCGAATGATGGATGCTGAAGATGTCCAAAGAGGCAGGCTGGTCCTCCTGCCCTTGAAGAAAGGTTTGGCTCTACATGCAGGTAGGCAAAAAATTGATATCAGGTAACCAAATCTGTGATAGGAATGGGAGGGGAGTCAAAGCCCAAAGAGAGGTCAAAGTGTCCCTCTCGTAAGGGCTCATCATTGTACATGTAAAACTTTAAATATTGTAAGAAATTATTCAGACTGGGGAGGAGTGGGATTGTTCAGAGATGTGTTCTTTGGAAATGCAGAGTTGCAGAGTGAGCACTGCCCAGCTCCCAGAGCCCACAGCTCTGGCCAGAGGGCTCTCAAGTGCAGGACAAGGAAACTCAGCTGGAGACGGGTTACATCACATGACACCAGGTTTTGTGGAATACACTTTTATGTAGGGAAATAAGACTGTTTGGGGAGTAAGGCATTTGTTCAGCCTGGACCTCCTTTATCCTTGCAAGTGGATTTCACAGAGGAGGAGGAGACTGAGGGAGAAAAGCATGTGCCCATGTCACTCCACATTAACTGCCTGGACTGGATTGTTCCCCAGAGAAATACAGCAGAAGGCAGCAGAAGAGGAGCAAGTTTCTCCTGTGACAGCCTCCTGGGGCTTATATGCAGCCTCTGCTGAAGAGGGTCACAGAAGAGGAGGAAAGCCTGGAAGGTTTCCACAGATCCCAAAGGATTGCCAGGAATCATTCTAAGGAGAGGATCTCCACTAATAGAAATGTCTCTTTGCCACTCCACTCCTCTCTGACCTAGCTGGCAAGGGATGGTCCTCTCAGCAGTGGAGACAGAAGAAAGCATTAGCCAAACCACCACCACAGGGCACACCAGGTTCTCCAAGTCTGCAGCACCAGGATGCTAAGCAAGGCTCCTCACTCCTTTCCTCTGCATGCACCCTACACCCATTAAGGCTCCCACAGGAAGCATGGAGCATGCTGCACACTGGCCCCAGCACCTGTTTTACTACCTGCCAGACCTTCACAGCCTGAACCAGACCCCAGATGTTTTTTGTGCCTCCCCTCCATGAACACCTGGCCCAAGGGTAGGCCAAGGTGCAGGAAGCAATCATGAATCCCACATTCTGCTGCTCCTCCAACTGGTCATGGGCCCTGCTGGTTGCTCCTTCCTCTGGGGTGGGATCCTTTCTTTGCCAGCTGAATGATTGTGCAGTTGGATGCCCACCAAATCCTCCCTTCCCCAGCTTCTAGTGCTGACCCCGTAACCATGTGCACACCTATGTCTGTCCTTTACATACAAACACACACTGCTTCAGCCTGCTGTCATCTTCTTCCCTCAGTGTCCCCCAGGGGTGATTCTGTGCCTGCTCACTCTGATCTAAACCTGGGATACCCCCACCAGCACAGAGTCACCCAGCCTGCACTCTGAGATACCACTCTGTTCCACACCACGATCAGAGAACCTCTCTGTTGAGTGAGCAGGTTTTTTCTAGTTTTCAATCCCTTTGAGTGTTGACCCTTGAAATTTCCCACCCCTCCCTACTCCCTCACCCACCCACACGGCTTCAGTCCCCCCATGCCCTCGTTCTTTGTCTTCCAGACTTCCCTGCCCAGCCAGGGGAAGTGCAGGGCTGCTCCTTTAAGGCTCGGTGCCTGTAAGTGATTACTCTTGGCTATCACTTTTTCTATATCAGACATGTCATGGTGAAGAATCTTCAACCTTGACTCTTACAGCTGCCCTAATTATAGGACATATTTTTGGTGCTGTGTCTTTATTCCTTTCCGTGCTGGCACTCTGACCCCGGTGCTTCCTCCGTTGCGCTTGTGTTAACAAGGTTGTCCATTCTACAGTTTCCTCACTCTGATTTGTAACTCGAAATTACCATATCTGGCTTTCACTCACTGACAACCGTCACTTTAAATAGGCCTTTTAAAGTTAATACGATGTCCATTCTAAAGTGGAGTATTACTTTTCAGTGATGTTAAATGAGCAATTTAAGGAGCTATAGGCTTTTCTTATAAGAAAAATTAAATTTTATCTGCCACTTAATTTATGAATACAGCTAACCCTAAACAAATCTGTCATAAGCTGCTGCCATCCCTAAAAAATAATAATACAAGAATAACTCTAGTTAATTGTGGTAAAACACGGAAGAAATATACGAGTTATTCATACAAGCACATCTAGCTCACACTTTTTAGAGCCTCAGCCACATGCTGCAGCAGGTATGTACACCCTTTTCGGTCTCATGCAGTGGACCTAGGGGATCTGTGACCAGTGGGGACAGTAACAGTGACTGGGAAGTGTTCAGTCAGTGCTACCAGGCTATCAGTGGTGCCTCAGTACATACAACAGTTTTTTATTTGCTAATTCACACTGTCTCAGGGAAAAATATTTAGACTAATATATATTTTTTTCTGAGATGAAGTTCAGCTATTGCTGGAAAGGGCTTAGTTCTACTCCTTCAGCCCCACAGACAATCAGTGAGGAGCCTGCCCAGCTTTCCTCCAAAAAAAGCCAGGCTTCACAGCCTGCTGAAAAGGACAGGAATAATGATTCTCTGGTGAAATTAGGGGAGCAGAAGCTGAGAGATCTGGCTGTGTCCATGGTTTATCACTCATGCCCTGCTATGCTTTCTGACCAGGGTTTCCAGAGCAATGCATGGGTGCCTGATCTCTTCTGAAAGCCTGCAGCTTCCATTCCTCCATCTTCCACCACTGCTTAAGTGAGGCCATAAATCTCGCCCTTTCTCAGTGGATTTGAGAATAAGTTCCCTCCTGTTTGGCAAGTTATTTGAGAACAAACCTCCCTTCTTGAAGAAAGTCCCCATTTCCAGCCAGCTCAAGAAGCAGTTCCAACCTTCCTGAGATTTCAGTGCTCATGAGGGATCAACATGCTGGGCCTAATGTTTTTCCCCTGGCTTCTGAAAGGTCAGAACGGCAGTATATTGAATCTCTAAACATACTGATCACACAGCTCTGCTAGCTCACTAGAATCCATTAATATCCAAGATACAGGAAAGGAAAGGGAAAAAAACCTTCCTCCATGAACTTAAATCAATTAGCTGGAACTAAAAAATGTAGATTCTTGTGGAAGAATAAAAAATGGAAAACACCAGGCCTCATTATCCTGTCCCTGAAGTGCCAGAGGGTAAAATTATCTTTCACGATGATGTTCTGCATTGATTAGTCAAACATGTAGGAAATCATATTAAAGATTTGACACCTGATGTGGGATCAGAAGAGCTGTGTGCTACAACAGCACATGCAAATGTTGTGGCAAAGTGGTGTGGGCTTTGTCCAAAGGAAAGGAAGACAAGAGAGTAGGAATATGATGGGAGAAAGAAAACTTGGAAAATTCCCCATGGACGAATCTTGTAGATTTTAATGCTTAGTTCAAGGAAAAAAAAAATATAAAAATATCTGTTTCCACAGGAGGTACTTCAAAAAGCTATACAATAATTTCCAGATCATTTCTTCTTCACTTTTTGTTAATTATCCTGTAGAACCATGAAACCAGAAGCTGAGTAGATGCATTCAGGTTCAATAGGCAGAGTAAATCCTAGAGAGCCATATGCAGAAATCAGGTGCTCTCAGAGAGACATGATATCAAGGTTTATAGTTCTGCAGTGACCTCACTGTAGATTCAATAAAAAAATGGAAAGAAATATTGCCCTGAAACAAGAGAATAAGGTCTACAGGTGGATTGAACTGACATAACTCGCTCAACTTCAGAGAAGCTGAAGTGACTCTGAGATCATGCTCTTGCAGTCAGCCCAAGAGCAAGGCAGAAAAGGCTGATCAAACCAAAGGGTGAAACCCTGGCCTTGCTGGAAGCTAAAGAGAAGCCTCCATGATCCTTACATCTGCAGACACCTCCATACTAAGCATCTGACTCCTCCAGAGCTGCAAAAGGATCGTACATGTCTGCAGCTCTTGTCTCCTGGGGATCTGCAGCACCAGCGTAAAAAAAGAGCTTTGCCTTTGGCATCAGCCAGGTACCGCATTGGAGGCACCCTGTATTGACAGGAGCTATTTCACTGAACTCTACAGCTATTACAAAATCACAAATCAGGAAGGGGAAAGAAACTACTTTTTGTTTTGTTTGTTTGTTTTTGCTACAAGAACCTGCTGTTTAATATTACAGCCTTGCAAACCAAGCAGCCTGCAAGAAGTGGCTTGTCTCGTGATTCTTTACTGCTGGTGAGGATCATAACATGTGTCTCTACAATCAAACTGCTGGCTGCCTTCAAAACCAAACGAACCAGTAGATGAAAACATTATATGAAAACATTATAGACCTATGCTCTTATCAGAAAATCATAATCAGCAGGCCTGGGATCTTCCAGCACTTCAGGGCTAATTTCTACGTCAGTGTTAAGTAAATTCCATGGCATGAATAACCTACATTATTTGGCAGATTTAGACTGCAGAAAGCATAGCAAATGTTACTTAAAGCAGTTTTAAAACTGCTGTACAGAGTGCACTATGGTGATAAAATAGAGCAATACCTAATTAATATGCATAAAAAAGCCCTATAGTTAAATAATTTTAACGCCTTCCTTACCAGTCATTCATAGGATGTTGTGAACGAAACACACACTGCAATCAGCTAAGCAGAAAAACATCTTTGTTATAAGATGAGGCTGACAGGACTGTAAGTCTCTAACAGAAGAAAACTACCCTTAAACAGAGAGATACTGAGGTTTTCCCACTCAAAACAATGTTTTTCCTTTCATTACTCTGATGCTGGCATCATGCTACCAGTTCATCCAGCTCTGTCAGCACTGAGGCTCTTTATCTCAAGTTCTCTCTCCCTGCTTATTTCCATTGCCTGGTGAATATGAACATTTTTCTCCCTTCCGGACTACAGGAACTGAGAATTTTTACTGTGAGGCAAGACTCTGAACATGATATGGCCCACTCCTTCATTTGAGAAGTGCTCCCTACTTCTTCCCATCACCTTACCATATTCTGGCTCCGTATTGTCATTCCACAACATAAAGGCATGAACTTGATGTATGGCCCACCCACCCATCAAAGGTCCGTGCTGCTTTCAGCAAGGTTCTCACCCATGCACACTCAATTTATTCTGCTGTTCTTGCAGAAACTACTCTCCCTTTCTCCTCTGGCTTTACTTCCATCTCGTACTTGGTATTTAGCCCCAGCAATGACCATCACAGTCTCTGGGAAGTTTTCAGTGCAGACATGGGGCAAGCAGCAGAGCAGTTTTCAAGATGCTTTACGACCCCATATGGCTGCATTCAGATTGGAACATTTGAACTCCAAACTGAGCGATTGAACTCCCATCAAAATTGCTGCTGACAGTGTAACTAAATAAAAGACCTACTTTTCCAATCCCTGAGGCCAATACAAGAAACAGTGGTGAAGAAATGGATATTTTTCATCCATTTGGCTGCAGTGATCACTGTTAAATTTGAACATAAAGCTCAAAAGACCCATGTAGTGTCACCAAAAATCCTGGAGTGGTCTGTCAGATAGCAATAAATCACTTGGAAATGACTTTATGGGTGGAATCATAAACTGGTTTTGGAGCAAAAGTTTTATGGAAAGCCACTGAGTTCTGGAAGGAAAGAAAGTTTTTATTTCTCCTTTTCTCCCTTTTTCCCTCTTAGCCCAGACCACCCCAATCCAACAAAATAATCAGGTTTGAGCACCCAGTTTTAAAAATCGGAGGGAACATATATTTGGTTTGTCTGGATTTGCAGATGGACAGCATGTGCTGTTGAAGACCACAACTTCCTGGCAATGCTTGTGTCACCTCAGAGCCAGAGGTAACCTAACAGTGTGAGAAAAGCAGGCTAAACCTGCAAAAGATTATTTTATGGGCACAAAGTTACAGAGAACCTCTGACAAGAAGCCAGTACAGCTGATGCACTCTCCTGGACTATTTAGAAAAATGGTATACACAATAAAGTCCCACTGGCAGCTTCATGAGTAGTGGGGTAGCAGGAGGCAAGTACAGTATCCATATATTCACAGGTACCTCTAATGTACACAAAATATATATATTAAGCATCAGCAGTCTTCATTAGAGTGCAACCAAGAATTATGGAGATGTTAACCTTGCAAGCTGAATAAATTATTGCCAGAGGATTATTACGTATTCTAACACTATCTAATGTATCTCTTTGTTTCTCATAAATTACGGGGCATCCTCTGGCTCCTGGAATACACTCCGTCTCGTGTATAGCCACTATACAGTTGTTGTTTGGTTTTTTTCTTCTCTTTAAATACATACAATGGAAACTCAAATCAGCATGGTCTTACATAGAGATTTTCATAGCTGAGAAAAACTTACTTGTAGTCACACTTTCAGCCAGTCACAGCCTGGTGTAACTATTACAATTACCAAAGCAAATTACCACAATTAAAATGTGCTGGTAAAGGGGAAGCTCATTTGCAGTGAGTATGTAAGAATATCCTTATTAGCTACACACACACCACTGTTCAAAATTCCACAGGAATTTTACTGTTGTACAAACAGTACACCCTCTGCGGGTTATAGCAAAGTCTCAATGATCATTTAACTTCCTGCCTTTCAGTCAAAAAATAGCTAATAACACCTGCTCCTGACATCAACTTATCCAATTCGGACTTAACAACTCCCAGTAATGAGACATCAAACTCAGTTCACTCCAGCAACCAAAAAAACACAACTCCTTTATATGTTAACTCCTTGCACTCACAAGCAGTAGAGATGCCACCTAGCAAATCCTAGGCCCTAGTACTCTCTGTGTATCAGTGCCAGCTAAGTTAGCTGATTTACATCAAGAAATAGCTGGCCCTCAGGTGATCTTGAAGTTAGCAGAACTTGGTGCATTTGCCCTTCTTTGCCAAGTGCTTTTGTCCATATCCAAGCAGCTCTGGAATTGGCTAATATTATCCAGATACTGGATACCTGTTTCAGGATTTTTAAACATCTAGATATACCAAAAAGCTCCACAGAGTTAGAAAGTTCTGTACCCCAGAACCAGCCCTTTTATTGTCCATTTCTGCTGGGAAAGACATGAAGAGTACATTTGATTGTGTACTGCATTAAAACTGCAAAGAAAGCTAAAATTACTTTTAAACATCCCATTCCATTTACAAGGCAACAAGAACAATTGTTTTGCATTATTCTCTCAATTTGTTTCTGTTTCAGGTTCCTTTTACCACTTAAGACTTTTGCATACACACATTCACATCCTTCTTTAACATGAAGAGTCCAAGAAGAATATTGTGCATTAGCCTTCATGGGCCGTATTTTTTATATATATTAACAAGATGATGGATACCCTGAGAATGTTGGTCAGGGAAACCAAACAAAGACAAGAAATATTCTCAGGGTGTTATTGATTAACTGTTTTTCAGAACAGAGGACATCATTTTTAACTGGTTTAAACTATGATGGACTCAAGTGGAAAATGCAAGCGGAGTTAGCAAGGAGCATAATTGACTGAGCATGGAACTAAGTAACCTCTCGGCATACTGGAAGTGGTGGAGCCAGGGAGGTTACAGCTAGGGCTGCTCTGGACCCCGAGCCCTTTCTTCCTAAAGTGAACTCTGCCAGCAGCCAAAGATGACAATGAGAACAAGGGAGGGGGGGAAAAAAGAGGAAAAAAAAGAAAAAAGAAAAAAAAAAGGTCCAGCCACTCAGTTACATGATCTAAATTCTAATCAAACATCATTTAAAGCATGTTTTATTTCAGCCTCTGGAGAGATAGTCCCTCCTCACTCCTCACCATGGCAACCGGTGTCTCATTTCAGAAGTGTCATGCCACATTATCATCTTGCCGGCTCACACACTCCTGCCTGACAAGTTCTCTCTGCCCCTTGTGACAACCGTTCCAGGCTTATGCTGTTTATTTTTGGTGTCAGGCTGGCCCTGGCAGATTGAAAGGCAACCTCAACCCCTTGAACAACAAGTACCACACCCCACTTGGTGATAAGAGATGATTTGAGAAGATACTTGCTTACATGTGTATAAGCAATTTGCTGTAGGATGAAGCCCCGCTGTGTCCGTGTGAATGCACGCATATGTATATGTGTGCAAAGGGGAAGAAAATGGAGAAGATACGGTTCCATAAGAAGGCAGACAATTCACTTCAGATCCCAGGTAGTGGATTTCAGTTGTCAGATTCTGTTATTCACTGAGAACAATATGAAGTATAGGCCAAAAAGACATCAGAGGCACTCTCCCTAAGAGACACGAATGCAAAGCTAGACATTGTCTCTGCAAAATACCTCGCTGCATCCCTGCAGAGGGCTGCGAGATACCACAGCAAAGGCACACCATGGAGTGAGCAGGGACAAAAACCTAACATTAATTGGCTAAAGGAACACACTAGAGAGACACTTCGGGCCAGACTGGTCTCTGCTATTGTGGTGTTAGTTGGACCAACTTGACTACTCTTGATGAATTACTTGAGATCGTCCACGATCGGAATGACAGAATCCCCATTCATATTCAAGTAACGGATGCCGATCATCACAGCCAAGACTTCCATTTGACCGTGTCTTTTGTACAGCCTTTACACAGGCAGGGCTATGTCTACAGCTGGGCTTCCGGGTGTAAGCACAAAAATAATACTGATACTAATTATAAAAGTATGTATTGCATCTACTTTTAATAGTAAATATTACAATATAGCAGTATTTTTGACAGTCATTTGGCTACTAAGACATTAGCAGTAAAGCAGTGCTTCTTTCCATTAAAGAGACTTAGGTTTAGAAACAGTTTCCTACCTTCCCATCCAAGCAGGTAGAGAACAAGGTGTTCTTAGATTAATTGTTCTGTTGTTACCTATCATTAAGCCAGGAGGGAAGTCCTAGAATCTCATCTATGATGTCCAGGTATCAACACCACAAAAAAGAAATGAAAAAACAGTTGTTGGCAATAAATATATCAGCACAGATTTTATATTTACTATCCAGACCAGTTTCTCCGGCCCATGACAGAAGACGGGTGAGGATCCACTCTGGAACACACTAAATGAAGTAAACAGCCCTCTCAGCTAAAACAGCAGGAGTCATGAAAAGTGACTTTTTTTCACACAAGTTGCAACTATGCTGAGACAGTTAGAACCTGGGTTTTACGTTAATTAGCAACTGATTATCCAATTAGCAATTTCATGGACAATAATAAATTTTAATATTGCTAACCAAATAAACTGAATGTCATTTTTGCAACAGCCACACAAGCCCAGAAGAATATCTGACGGTGATGGGTCACTCAACACTGTCACAGTCACCAGGAATGTAATTAGCATAGCGTTTGTACATTTTTTCCACCAGAGAGCCAAAAGAGTAACTTACAACACTGAAAACTCAGCCAGTTGCTTGGGAACATTTTCCTTAAAAGGAGAAAAGCAGTATTACATACAACATGTGTGATAAAGGGCGTCTATATTTCAGGTCATCTACAGACATTGGAGTTCCCATCCACACATTTCATGGAGAGAACAGCATCATCCTCTGAGAAGCAGCCAAAAAGGACTGATTTCTGGAAACTTCATTGTGACATTTTCACACAAGTGATTAGGAAGCTGGTTACTGACAATGGGACACAAATACAACTGCTGGAGTGATCTCTTTTTCCTGCTTAACGTAGCTCATCAAACCTCTGTATCAATTTCTCCATGGTTATGTGTATCCCAACAGATAGCTGAACTCTTCTAGCAAAGATCACCAGGCTGTGAATAGTATCAACAGAGTTGTTGATAGACTGATCCTAAGTTCAACCCACACAATGGGACAATATAAAAATAGAAAAGGTCTTGAACAACTTCTGTTCAAGACAGCCATCATATGGACACAAAATTATGGTCTCCAAGAGGCACAGCAGCTGGACAGTGACCCTGGGAAGAATGGTCCTGCTAGCACCAAGCGGGAGGATATCAAATGCAGGGTTCATAACTACTTTTGGCAGTGGTGAGTGTTTTGGGCAAAGCTGGTAACATCTGTTCCTCACGAATTGGTCTCATCTTTTCAAAGCTGTGTGGTGAGAAAGGAGCCCATGATGGAAGAAAGGAACACTGGAGAATGCTGGAAAAGTCTGAAGCCTGGCATAGCAAAACAAAGTGCAAGAGCATCTAAAAGATGGCTGCAAGACTTTTCAAACTGAGATAATCAAAAGCAGAGCTTCTCCATCCCAAACACATTGTTAGGGATATAAACAAATAGCACACACAATTTGTGGACAACCTCTTGCCTCTACCAAAGCCAATAAAATTAACCTATGTAACCCAAAGACTGAATATCAGCTGGAGCTGGGGATGAAAATTCTCTTGAATGAGTGAAACATGCTGACATCCCATAGCTACCTGCCTACAGCTGTCATTTAGTTTAGTTTACAGGCAAATCTCCATGCACTGCTGTGGCCCTGGAAAAGACATATGAGTGTGGTTTACCATGGAGTTTACGTGGGTCACAATGTAAGCAAAACTTGACCCAGTCATCTCAGAGAAAGAATCATAAACTGGGCAAACCCACACAATTAACTCAGATGCAATCTCTGATCAAATAAGGAGCTAATTGGAAAACAGCTTTCATTAAAAACAAACAAAGCAATATACTCATTTAATTTTTAATCCCTTTTCTGGTAACTGTAGCATAGAAAGACAGAGGCTTACAACAGCAAGGCATCTGTAAACAAAATATGATCATCCCGAGACACACTTAACGGCATTTTACAGTTTGTAAAAATAGAGCATGTACATTTTTAAAACCATAAAATGAGGAGAATTAACATTGATTATGGAGCAGCAATGAAACTCCAGAGTTGCAAGTCCCATAAAAAGCTATAAACACAGCAAATGCTACCAAGGTCTTTCCAGAGAAAGGAAAAGGAAGACAAGTAGAATACTTCACAATGCAGAAACAGCATCCAGAGGAGGGAGAAAGTCGTGCCTGTATGGCTGCCCTCACCAGACGCTCCATCCTGCCCTCAGCTGCACACCTCCAACCTCATCAGCTCTGATTTCTCCATTCGCACATCAAATGCTTGTACCTAGATGTACATGCCAGTACTTAAGAGTAAAAATTTAACTTGCTCCCTCAAACAATACACAGCTAACAGAAATGGACACCCACTGTAGCAAACATCATATTGCTCACCTTGCTTTATAGGAAACAGACAGTATAATTGTAAACCAGCAGTCTTTTTTTTTTTTTTCCTTGAGAGTGCTTGGGTACTTCTATACACAACCATATGCACAATCAGGTGCAGAAGTGTTGCTGCTAACCCAGCCTGGGAGACTTCTATTCCCAAATACCTCAGCAAGTATCTTCCTACCTCTTCACAGATACAAAAATCCAGCTTGCACAATGACTGCAGAGCTGAACTGGTGAATTCACGCTGCCATGGACCATCTATTCACCTCCACCCACAAGTCTTCCATGTACCAGCACATGCTTTTTATACTCTGTTAAAGCAAACAATTGACATTCTTCAGCAAACAAGTGTCCTAGGAAAGGACTGAAAGACTGGCAGGAATTCAGCCTTGGCTACAAAATCACGTACTTTTGTCTTTTATTTGCAGTTGCTGAGGTATATCTATATAACCACCTGTACACCTATCTCCATAAAAAGCTAAAGGCAACAAAATAATAACAATTCTGCTGTTTCTCTGTTTCCAGTATTTTCCACCAGAAAGTGGGTACTAAAACTGCAAGTTCTCTAAAGCAACCATTACCAATCCAGGCCATGCAAACAAACACTTCATGATTTTATAATCTAACATATTGAATGAACATCATCATTCCCCTTGGTGCCTTAAAATATCAGGTCCATAAAATTACTAACAGGCAGAGCAGAAATGCTGCCTAACACTAGGCCTGCCTAGAACAGACGTAAAAGCTGACAGTGCCTTTGTTTTCTAGAAAATGCTCTTCCCTCCCAGACCCAGGTGATGGTCCCTCTGGTCTCCCTAGCTGAACAGCTAAGTTTTGATTTCTCACATTTGATACGTCAGTTTCCTTTCCCCCCTCCATTAAAGTGTAAGAACTGCATAATGCATCTGTGACTCTTCTCCTCCTAGCTACCCACAGAGATACTATCACACCTGCCTCTGAGAAATGATGTTAATTTGCAAGTAAGTCTGAATCCTCCAAGCTACATCTGTATCACCTTCACTCATTTATGGCTTTGAATTTGCAGAGCACCGTTTACTATGTGAACTGCTCACAGAGCCAACCAGCAAATGATGCCCACCTTGTACATGAGCTTCCCTAGGAGAAAAGCTGCCTGGAACCTAGAGTTGGCATCTCCCCACCATGGAAGTAGCATGCTCAGGGCAGGGAGTGGTGGCCAGGTGCAACCTCAAGCCCTGAGCCTCTCAGTGTGGATGCAGTTTTATCTGTCTGCAAAAAGAGGATACCAGCACTTCTTTAACATTAATTTCTTGTCTAGCCTTCCTATGCACTTCTCAGTAACATGGGGAGGCTAAACAAGAAATACTGTGGGCCTCTGAATATGGGAACTAGAGAGAAATCTCTTATACAGTCTGGTCTGTCCATTGCAGTGGTTGTTTTTAAATAATAGTGTACACTGCATGAGAGATGCTGACAGGCAGAAACTGGCCTTTCCAGGAAATGGATAGGGGCTTTCCAGCTTTATCCTTTCAGAACAATGTTTAAAAAAAAAAAAAAAATTAAAAAAGAAAAAAAAAAAGAAAAAGAAGGAAAAAAAAATAACCCTGGACCAATGTCACTGATGAAAAACACAAAAATGAGAATATGAGTGTTGCTGCTAGGGGCTCTCCTTAGTCCAGAACACCAGGTTTATGACCAGGCTATAATTTTGCAGACTATTAAGATCAAGTTGGTGGAAAAAGAGGGCGGGTGGAGCGGAAATGAAGCCTGAGCTCTGGGGAAGAGGAGGAAGGAGGCTGGTGAAAATGCTGATATTTACTTACTGTAAACCTTGAGCCTATAAAACCTTCCCTCACACAGCAGCCTAAAGTGCTAGGCAGACAACAACAACAGCATGCTTGAATGAAGTTGTATATTGTTTTGTGAAAGCGGCAGCTCACAGTAGAACTGAGATTAATAACAACCAGAGTTTTCCTGGTGTCAGTTAGAGGAGCACACCGATGCTTACCGATAGTGCTCAACAGCACTGGGGCTGCTTCTACATCAACAGATCACCCCTGGGTTGGTTTGTTGTTGGGCCTTTTTTTCAAACTGAAGTGAAAAAGGAATTAATTTCTGGGGTGCAGACTGATCCACAACACACACGCCAGCTCCTCTGAGACAAAGGAGTTCAACTTGCAAAGAAAATCTCTTGCAAACCTCTCCTGAGAGGAGATGTTGGCAGGGACCCCGGGGTATCTCTTTAGATGCATTTCTTGCAAGACTGCCTGGCAAAACCACCAGGGATTGCTGGGCTCCCAGAGCACAACTCCCGAGATACAGACTTTTACTTACTTGGGGGGATTAGTTCTTGTGGATGTCCCCACATCTTCCTAATACAGGGAAAGCGGGAGGTCAAAATTTCCCAGCTCGGGACCTTCCGAAGGAGACAAGAAGCCGAGCGTCCTGGCCTGGCCTGGCCTCCCTCCCTCCCGGCCGCCAGCTCCCGCGGGGCAGAGCCGCGCCGCCTCCCTCCGGCCCCGTTCGCTCGGGACCCCTCATTAATTGCTGTTTGCGTTTATTTAATGAGGTGCGGAGCAGCCTCTAGCGGCGGGCGCCGGGCAGTGCCTCAGCAACCAGCCGGCTGAGCCGCTGTGGCCGCTTCCCGCCGGCTGAGGGGAGGGCGAGGCCGCCGCCGCTTTCCCGCCCAAGCGCCAGGCCGGTCCGAGCCGGTCCCAGCCGGTCCGAGCGCGCGGCCTCGGCCCCGCAGCGCCCGGGTGGGCGCGGAGTCACGATCCCCCCGAAGCCCCTTCTGCCCAGGACGGTACCTGAGTTAGATCCAGGCTGGCGCTGCGGGGCCGTGCCGGTGCCCCTGAGCAGCCATGCTGCAGCAGCACAGCCCGTCTCGGCTCGCAGCGGCCACCCTTTGGGGACATGATTCTTCTTTTCCTAATTTCCTTCTCTCTGAGGCACAGTCAGTCCTGGATACGGGGGCTGGGGGGGTGTCTAACACAAGCAGCACTGCTTGGGGCTGATGCTTTTCACCAGACACGGCTGGTTTGAGGCACTCAAGGTGCTGCAGAAGCCTCGCTGTGGAGCAGCACCGGAAAAAAACAAATATTTTGGTTCTCTTTCCCTTTTATTTACTCTTCTCAACTCTGCCCAGAAGCCCTCTGGAGCTCAGAGCAAGGTCCCCCCATAGCCCACGTTCCCCCTGGGACAGCACCCCGTCAGCAGCCGCTCACCCCCCTGTCACCTCCGGGAGCATTCTAGGGCTTCTGAGTGGCTTTGTCTTCAAAAACTTTAATTACTTTGGGCTTACAGAGTTAAAAAGGGCCAGGTGTGGGGCACAGTAACAGCTTGGCACAGGTGAGCAGCCAGACACAGCTGTTTTCAAGGCTGGTTGCAAATACAAGAAGAGGCAGTTTTCCTAAAACAAAGAAGATTTACCAAAGTCCTTCCTGGAGTCTCCATTACTTGCTTAGTCTAGGCAATATGATAATGAGTGTTCTAAAGCTGTTTGGATACCAAATAAATGGGCATCATACAGCTGGACAGAACTAAAATTAAGCTATTTTCCCCCCAATCACTTAAGTTTTTGAAGAGCGGTTTCCTCCTAGTTAACAGTTGGAAAGTCTGATGTTTGATGGTAGCTGTTCAGCTTGTACTTACCTACTTCAGGGATGCTTGAAGTTTTAATTAATTAGGAGTGCATGAATCAGAAATCCTTCATTGAAACTTGTTGCAGAAACACAGAAAATTGCCCAGTCAGTGCTTGGGTTGAACTTATGTTCACAGGTTCAACAGCCAGGCCAGGTGCCCTCAAAGCATTGTAGCATTTGTTCCCTTCTTCTTGTCTCTGAATTGTGCTTCTTTCCATTAAATTTGCCTCCATAATTGCTTTATCTTTTGTCTTGAAGTTCCTGTAGCATCAGACTTTCTCCCAGCCAGGGCAGTACAAGCCAATGCATCCTCAGAAGTAGCTCAGTTCAAGGACCCACCAGCCCAGTGCTCAAGCAGACATTTGCATGTTTCACACTTATCTCCAGATGATCACACTTTTCTCCATATTATGCCTCTCAACTGTGTTATAGCCAACCTTTCCTGCCACTGCAGAAGTTATATCTTTTGGCTTTCCGTGGCCTGTGATTTGCATTAATTCCTCAGAAAGCTGCTGTCAGTTTTCTCTCTTTATTGGCACAGCTTCCAATTTTGTAATCTTTGATGGTTTTCCTTAATTAAACTCATAATTTCTCCTATTTCTGTACTGCAACCCCAGATTAAAATATACCTTGGCCTCCCAGCCACACAAGGTACCTTCCTCTGTACCACCAGCTTTCATTTCTGGAAAGCTTGATTGGACCTCTGGACTTGACACTTGCAGGAACCTCTCCATTACTGATCTTCAAAGAGGTTCTCATTTCCCTCAACAGATTTTTTTTGTTGCTTTTTGCTGACTCAGCTCAAAATCCTGAAAGGGTTTGACATGGACCACATGCTTTCAGGGTCTTTTAACACTTTTAATTTCTTCATCACCTCTGCTCAGTTTCCTTCAATATTTCTTCTTTATGCAAAAGGAAAATTATCTTTCATCTGGCACCTGCTCTGCCACCTGCCTTTGTGAACATGAAGGCAAAACTGTCAGGGATTTTTTTTTAAATTTTTTTTCTTACACAATATCTATCAATAACTCTCAGCAGCTTTTAGAGTCTTTCCATTGCTGATCTATTATTCCTTTGGCCTGTGCAATGTTCCTTATTATTTATTATAACCATTTTTACAGTCTTCATTTCCCACAATGGCTCATCTTGTGACTTCTTTTGCTTTATTCTGAATTTGCAGTTTTGGGACCAAATGTTGGCACATCCTTGTTCTTCCAGAGGCAGGGCTGCAGCAGCTCCCAGGAAGCCCACCAGCCACTTAAGGTGGGCGAATTCAAAGGACAGAAAAGTCAGACAATTTTCATTCTGCAAATGAGAGGGAAGGCAGCAAAGACCTTCTGTTGACTGTAAATATCACTGGCCATTTTATACCAACTGTATTTATCACACTATAAGACCATATATTGCCTTTCTGATACCTATCCTTATATGTTTCCCACTTCCTTCCATTTTATTCTGATTTTCTCCCAACTTCCTGCTTGTTTTTCCCAAGAAAAACTTCTCTGTTCCTTTCCTGAAACTCAGCTTGTTTTTTGTGACAGCAGTCACAGAGTGCTCCCTCTAGTCAGCACAAAGCACAAACCAGAATGAAACTATAACCATGAGTTTTAGTTTTTATACAATGTGGGCTCCAAAAATCTGTGAACCTTCATAATTAATGCTCCTGTCCATCTCAGTAGAGCTACATGAGGAAAAGGTTTGGCTCTGTGAATCTGTCATTAAGATACCTAAGAGAATAAATCACTCCTTTTACCCTTGCCTATATAAACAAAATCCCTCGGTCAAGGACGATTTCAGATTTTTTTCTTAGCTGAAACTTTCAGTGAGATGTTCTTTGGAAACCCTCTTTTTTTCCTGCTGTTCTCACCTGAATTTCTTCTTAGCTCATCTCTGATTTTAATAGCTGTGACCACCTTAACTCCTACAAAAGTAAGTGCTAAAAAGCCACAGCCCTGAGGGTCAAAGTAGAAATGCTCTTTATTTATAGGGAGCACATTTAACTGTCATGCAGTTCCTGCCCATTTTGTGTGTCACCATTATTAATAGGTTCCTCTAGTCATTCCTGCCTCTGTGTGCTCAGCTTCTGAGGGTGGGCAGCACCACCTTGGACACTTCGTGGGACAAGGGAAACAATAAAAAGACATTCATGAAAATGACCATTTCAAGGGAGATAAAATATCATTATGAGAAATGGATCTGCTGGCAGTCCTCACCAAATTTAGCATCTATTAAATTACAGAAACCATTATTCCTCTTATATGGAAAAGTCTGAAAACTTTCCCTTAAAGATATATTTTATTGTTTTAAGCAGGGCTTAAATGTATTTTTTTCCCCTTGTAATAAATTTCCACATACGAATTTTCTTAAAGATACAACAGGTTCTTGCTCTACTAATAATTTTATTGATCAAAGAGGATAATACTTCCCTTTTCCTACAATGCAGGAATATTTCCCTCCCAAAGTGTTCCAGCTTTATTTTATTAACAGGGCAGCCTACCTGAAGTAAACCAAATGCTTTTACACATAAAAATGCTGCCCCACCTCCCAGGCATGATCCATCTAAATCCTCTCTCTTCATGTGTTTCTACTACATTTTCTAAACTCTGTCTCCTCACTGGCCTTGTCCAGTGTGCTGTTAAAGATGGTTAATGCAGGGTATCGTGTTTGGAGTTCTGTGAATGGGGTTTTTTTTGTTGTTGCTTTGTGGTTTGTTTAGGTTTCTTAAACTTCTGAGGTTTTTTTAACACTGAGCAAGCACACTGGGAAGACTGGAGGCTGCAGAAGCATTCAGTGAGTCTATAATCAAACTTCCCCTGGCCGAGCGGGCTGGGGGTGAGAGGCCAAACCAATTAAACAGAACATCAACACACCGAGGGAGTCAAGTGTCTGAAGAAACTTGCCTGGAGTGGGATGGAAAAGCAGGTGCCTCACAAAGGAAGGAAACGTGACCTTGCAGACGAAACTAAAGTGCACTCGTAGGAATACTTCCTGCAGACGCCTGAAGGGAACCCGTGCTGCAGATTCCCAGCAGATGCATCCAGAAGGCAAATGGGGAAGGGAAACTCGAGAAAGACCGGTCCCATTTGATCACCAAGCATAGAAAAAGGGAAAGAAAGGGGATGCACCTCTGCAAACATTTTTTTTTTTTCCTCTTCCTTTTTAACATGAAGAAACTTTGAAACACCTGCAGTGGGAAACAAAAGGTTAATTAAAAAGAACCCCAGTCTTTGCACTAAACTGATTGCTGGGACTCCTGCCAGCCTGGGAAGGTTAAAGAGCTCAAGCATGCGTGGGCTGTGGGGGGAATGGCTAAAATTTACAGCTAGCTCCCTGGAAAGTCACAGTTCAGCTGTTCTCCCGGAGCAGGTGCTCATGGGAGCAGGCCTGTCCCTTTCAAAGCGTGAAGATTGATGAAGCCTTCGCTCTCACCAACTGTAAATATACAACCAGCCTTGTCAGAGCAGGTTTGTAACATCACTTGCTGACAGCAAGAAATTTTTTTTAACCTCCTAAACACACACACACGCCTACCCCACACAGACTCACACACACACTAAAGTACTAAAAAACAACAACAACCAAAAAAAGGCTTTTCCCAGGAAAGGGAGAAAAGCCAATAAATAAAACGGTGAGAAAGGCATTTATGTTTTCCCTGCCCAGAGAGGCAATAGATAGAGGACATACATGGGGTGATTTCATCCTGTCCTTTAGGAAACAGGCAACATCTTCCTTGGGCTGTGCAGTTTATCGCCAGGTCCTGTGAGGCAGCTCAGGCACTTCAGCAGAAGAGCCAACACGGGAGGCTGGTGAGCTTAAATCAGCAGGGCTGCAGGCTGCCAGCCATCCCTCCATGGAGATGGAGGACAAGCAGTTGTGAGAGATGACATGGCTAAAATAACCGTTTTACTCTGCCCTAGTGGCTGCTGGCTGAGGGCTTTATCATCTGTTACAGATAGGAATTACTTTTTCTTTGCAGTCACACTTTATAAAGTTTGACACACTCATGTTTAGGTTTGGGTTTTCAAAGATGCCTTGGAGAGTCCTTCACTGAGGGAATGCCAGCTGCCAGTGGGGCAAGCAGGTCTCCCCAGGGAACCAGAGAGAACAGGGAAGGGGTCAAGTGGCACAGCAAAGCAATGGGACTAGCACCTGGGGGTCTCGGTCTTGGGATCTCCCTTTCTGCTCTTAACATCATGTGTAATACAAATCCAAGCCTTCCTCTCCCATAATTAGTGGGTTAGTACTTTGGAGGCACCATGGCAGAGGTGAGACCTCAGAGAGTGTTTTCACCAGGACAAAACCATCCTTCACAGTTAGCTTAGGATGGGCATTTTGTGCCTGGATAACTGGGCAAAAGACTGAAAAACACTCTGCGAGCACAGCCCTTGGTGCTGCCCACCAGGACTGAGGGAAGACAGGATATATGATGGAGCAATCCACAGCAGAGACCAAGCAGCAGGGAAGAGGCAGCTGCTTCTCCACAGAGGAAATTATTTCCACTAGTAACATTGAAGAATCACAGGCAAATCTAACAGGAACAAAAAGCATTGGCAAGACCTCTCCAAAGGGAGCAAAAGTCTGAAAACCAGACCATTAATTCATTCCTGACGTCAGTGACTGAACTCCTAAGATGACTGGAAGCAGAAGTAATCTTTGTGTATGAGTTTCTTTGTTGTCCTGCCCCAAAATTCATCAGTTTAACTAAATTCTGCATCATCCTTTACTCATTTCTTGCCCAAGGAAATTCCTCTGTGTTACCGTTTCTCTAAGGCAAAATTTCAGGGTAATAGGAAATGTTTAGCCTAATTTCCTAAATTTAAGTTTGATGTTACCTTTGCAATGTGGAAGGATTAAATCAGGTATTTCAGGAAACATCAATACATTCCAACTACCCCAAAATTTTACCTTACAAAATCATCAGGTTTTGTTTAGTGAGGTTTTTGGTTTTCCTTTTGCTCTACTGCTTCTCTTTCACTACTTTCTTCTCTTTATTATTATAGAAAAGCAAAAGGGTGCCCTTCCCTAAGGCTCAATTATATATCCCCTATGCCCTTAGGCAAAAGGCTTGGGATAATTTCCTCAAATTTTCAAAACGCCCTGTGGTTATCTCTTCCTACAAGAGAAAAAAATTCCTACATGTCTAACATAAAGCTCCAACAGACCTAACTTGCACGTAGATTTGTCCAGGATAAAATTAATTTGCATTTCCTTCAAAAGATACTTAAAGAATGAACACACCTATGAAAAAATTATGCAACTCACTCAGTGTTTGCAAACTGTCACATTCTTCCTTTTTGTTGTGCTACCTCCCTTCTTTCAAATTCTTTGACTGACATGGCTGTTTGAATTGCTAACACTCTGTGATGAGGACTGTCACTGTCATTCCTGTTGTGTTTACCCAGTGCTGCTCACAGTGGGGTTCCCCTCCCCGGCACAGTCCCTCACACTATGGTACATGCTAATAAATAGTAAGAGAAAAAGGTACTTCCCTCTTTTCAGCAGCAGAAATATAACAATCCTGATGAACAGGCCAGGGACTGGGAATGTTTCCAGAAGCTGTAAGGAAAAAAGAAGTAATTTATTGCAGATGTTAAAGATACATCATCTACCTGTGAATACAGGTGACCATCACTTGCTCAAACGACTGGTGCTGTCCTTGGAGGGAAAAGACCACGAAGGTCTCTTTCCACTCTACTAAACAGAAAAGTCCTCCCTGAGTTTCAGGAGGGGGGAGGCACTGCTATGTGCCTGCAGTACACTGTGGCACAGCTGGACTGAAACACAATTAAATTCTCTCAATAAAATAAAATTACATTTGGGTCTTCCCTGAGATTCAAAATAGTTAAAGCAATTTTTCTATCAGATTCATTCTTACCCTTCAAACACGCATTGCCAGTCTCCTCCAGTTTTATTTTGTTTATCCCTTCACTAAACTCCACCTGCAAATATTTCAGATCCAGGGTTATTTGCCCATTTCTGCCCTGTTTACATTACCTCCAGGTCTCCTTGGCTCCCTTTGCCACTGAGCCAAGCCACAGCCAGGAGAAGCCAGGGCTCTCCCTTTGGAAGGAGCAGTCAGGGGTGGAGGGACATGCACCCCTTCTCACACAGATATAAATGCCCCAGACCAGGAGGGTTGCCCGAGAGGGGCCCTGCTCTTCCTCACACCTCTGGGATCGAGCTGTTGTTACCTGCTCCAGTCTGAACCCCACTGGCCAAGTGTCAGAGCTCCCCTGAGTTCCCAGGGGGTTTTGATCAAGGCCCATTCCCTGAATTATTCACAGGTACTTTCTCAGGAGCCTAAATTAATTGAGCTTTTTTAAGGCTATTAGGGCTGCTCCAGTTTCCATCAGCTGAGGATCAGACCAGACAACCTGCTTTCATTTCCTCATTTTTAAGACAGTACAAAGAAGGTGGCAAAGGCATCCTCTCCCATCCCCACCCTCATCCAACTCCCTGGTCAGAATTGGTACTGTGAAGAGGAAAAACCTGAAACCAAAGTGCTGCTCAGCCCCCACTCTCCCATCCCACCCAAACATGTGATGTTCCAAACTTCAGCAGCTGGGAGAATCTGATTATTTTTATGGAAATTTTCTCCAAGTTCAGAAGTGGATCAATGATAATTTCTCTAGCTGACTCCATTTTGAGAACCAAAATTGACTTCTGGAGAAGCTGCTTGATTTCCCAGCTTTCCCCCACCAGAAAACAGATTATTGCATAGGGCGGGGGTGATATAATTCAGCTCCAAATAGGTTCTGGGCCTATTAGACCCCAATATAAATCTCACCTAGGCTCCAAGGAAAACAAATAGCTCCCTGCTATACTCCGCCTTGCCGCTCCTTTACACCAGAGAGGTGGGAGTAAATCCATTTGCTAATATTCAATATGCCACACACATATAAATAGCAACTCAGAACATAACACAGGAGAGACTAATTTTGAGCAATTTAGTTGAGCTGTTCCTTTCCTGAGCTCCACAGTGTGCCCTATTTCCATTACCCAACCATGCCACTTACTTGCTCTCTGTATTGTTTTGCTGTCTGCCCAGCCCTCTCCTTCTTTGCCTTTCTTTTTACATTTGAAAATGCTTTTCTCCTAGTTCAAAGGTCCTTTGCTTTTGTGGGACTCCCTCTTTTTCCCCATCACCTGCTGGGACCACATGAGCAGCAGCTCTCCAGCTTCTCCACACTGGCACTCCATCCTCTACCAAGGAGCTCCCAGAGCTTTTCTCCCCACACAGAGGAACTAGGAGCTGCATCAGGCCACAGGAGAGTTGCTTTTCTCATTTCTTTTCCCCCATGCAGCCCTACAGCCTCAGGTTCACACTGCTGTGCTCTTTTGGCACCGTCTTTATCAGGGAGAAACCTGACTTGCTTTTTATCCTTTTCAGTGCCTCAATTCCTATCATTTAGGAAGAGTTTTAATTGAAGATTCGGCCCATAAAAGGAGGCACAGTGTTAAAACTGCATTTTCACAGGCTGTAATGGCATTAGTGGAGCATGTTCTGCCCTGGACAGGTGCAGGAGGGTAAATGAGGCTTATCTTTGGTTCATCCAGCATCTCCCCAGCCTTTGCTCACACCTGGCAGTCACTGCAGGGCACAGCCTACACCTCCCTGAATTTGGTGTCAGCACAGTCTCACCAGACTGAAGGGTTGGGGATGGGAGAAAGAACAAACTCAGTGGCCAGAACAGTCCAGTGTGGTAGACTTAGATTTCATGGTCTGTCTGTAATGGAGTGAGTGACCCTGGATGCTTTCTTGGCCTCCCAGTGTCCCCGATGTGCACAGCCTGGTGCACATGCACACATTGGAATGTTATCCTGCCCCATGGCAAAGGTCCCTGTGCCTGCCCTGTCATCTGGGAACAGCAATGCAACCTTTTCCAACTGTCTTTGAAGAAGAATTTCAGATTTTCTCTTCTTCTGTCTTTCCTCTCAGTTTGGCCTTTCTCAGGAGCAGCATCTGCCTAGAGGACACAATGTGCTGCAGGAGAACCAGAGAGGTGGTTTATTTTTCCTACAACTCTGTTTAACAACTACATTTTTTCATACTCCATCATATAACTAAGGGGCTGAGTCCCTCTTAGTAGGGCCAAGTGACTGTAAGAAACACAACCCCTCTACTTTTTCACTTAACATGTTAAAATCATCTTGAGGGCACCAGAGCTAACAAAGATTCAGGCTATTAATGCAAATTCCTGACTCCAGGTTCACACAGTGCAGTGCTTTCTGCAAGGCCTCCATAAAGAGGCTTTTAATTTAGCTCTAATAGGGAGGTTATTGTATGTTAAATAAATACTAATTGATTATTTAATATATATGCATTGAGGGTTAAGTGCTATGTAATGAGCTCCTCTCCATTAGTGGAGATGCTAACCATCAATTAATACAGGTTTTATAATCAATTTATATCTAACATGCCCTAACTTCACTGCTTAAGCTTCATGGGTCAGCATTTCTGAAGTGGCCAATGCCAATAGCTTATCTGAAATATAAAAAACAAAATAATTTTGGGAAGATTTACAACAGGATGGAAAAGTATGAATATATTAAAAGCTCAGCAAATGAGCTTCATGGAACTGGACACAGCAGGGTTGGTCTGTCTGATGCCAAGAGCTGCACATACCAGAAACCTCTGGAAATGGGAGAGGGGAGCCACATTCCCATCTGTAGGACTTGGACTTTTATCTATAGAGAGTTTCCCATAAAATGCTCTGTACCATTTCAGAGCTTTGTACCATTACACTCTCCTTACTCAGAACATTAAGCAGTATATGGCATAGAGCTGGGCTTGGCCCCTGTGTGGTGCTGGTTTTACTGTCCAGTTGCACTTAGATACACACTAGAGATGGGACAGGCAATGCCCCACCTGGAAATGACTGCAAGATAAATATTAGAGACAAGATTTTCAAGGATGACCAGGGGATTTAGACCCACAGCTTCCATTTATTTTAATAAGCATCGTGTCTCTAAATCTCCCAACTGCCTCTTTTTGACTTTGCCTCTCCTCCCCTAACACACACAAATAAATCATGTGCAAGCTGTTGGTGGTTTACACCAGAGAGAAAACAAGGAAGTTTCTAATGAAAGGAGTGATCATAACATATTTACAACCATTATGAAAACTATTTTTTTCTCTAATTTCCTTACTGGCAGCTTTCATGATGTGGCAGAGCTCTGCTTGCCAAAAATTTGGGCTGGAACACAATGCACATGGAAGTATTGCATCTTTTCCCATACTGGAGCATCTTTTTCAGGTTTGCCCTCTTGTACCCAGCTAGCCCCCTGCACCCTAGCAGGCCACTCCAGGAGCTAAATGCTCCCTTTCAGCATTACTGTATTTCTAACCAGCAAGGCTGGGTGCAGGATGATGGATTCCCCTTTCAGTGTTTCCACTCTGGTCTGCAACAGCCCTCATTAAAGGCAACTCCATCACTTGGCCATTGTGGAAAAGGCTCATCTTACCCACACCAAACACAGGTCAGTCCATACAGACTGTCTGACCCATACTATCATCACAGCCTAAATCCTAGTCTAGAAAAGGTCCCCATCTCCCACACTAGCTTAGTAGGTTTTGTGAAACATGGGGATGTTTTGAACAATAAAAGACTCTATGCAGAGCAGATGAAAGCATGGAAATCCCTTCTCTCTTTGCATTTCTACAGCACTAAGACAATGGAGCTTAAAGCATCATTGCAGCTTTCAGGCAGTGTTATGATGCAGATAATAAAGATGAAGAAAGAACAAAGAGGAGGACGTGGCCAGATCATGGTTTGAAGTCTACAGGCTGATTTATGTCATCTAAGGATCTGGCCCAGTTAGATCTAATTTTAACATCCTTGACAAATTCCCTGTAATGGCAAACTGTCAAAAGGGAATCTTTTCTCTGCCCCTCATCCTTCCATCTCCATGAGCTATTCCCTGTGACAACACTGTTCTCCAGCAGTAATTGGCAGTATCATTCCATTATCACTTATTCTTAAGGCCTGAGGATTTCATTCCTTGCAATTTTCCTGTTGTACAAATTCGTGTCTATTAGTTTAACACGTGTGCATGCATTTATTCCCTCTGTGTGTGTGGGGAGGAAAACAGTACTTAAACCTGAAAGGGCCATTGTCTTATAAAAAAGTCTTAAGGAAGCAGAAGAGCTAATTACTGATGACATGTAGTAGTGACTTGCAGTAGGAGGTGCCTCTGGCATCTCCAGCAAACAGTCTCAATTCTCCTTATAAGCATTTTAAATGGATGATGATCCTAATGAACTTAATAGCATCACTATCCAAGGACAGCATCAACTCATTGCCATCCTGTATTTTGCAGAAATAGCTTCTCTTTAAACACTGTGCCCCTGCTTTGAACAGTAATGGTTTTTAAAAGTGTCTTAGCACACAAAGGCAAAGTCTTTTTTGAAACAGGGTGGAATTGGTTGGTGATTATCACTGAAAAGCTGGCAGCCACCAGCTAACCTTCTAACAATGAAATATGGGAATTTACCTTCATGCTTCAATGCTTGCTATTCAGCTGTCTACCAGGGTCTAAATCAATGATTCTACACCCTCCACTCAAGGTTTCTCTTTCAAATGCTGCAGATATGACCTTAAGTTCATCATCTAAACAATGCAGTTCATGTTTAATTTCATTAATCTAAGATCTTCCATAAAATTGCAATATGGCACCATACCTTTCAAGTACCTTCATTAAAACCCATGTTATTCTAAATCCTATGCATATCTATGAGGTCATACAGTGTTTTATTAAAACAGATTTTTGAAAGGCTCAGCTCTTTTATCACCAATTGTCGTAAGGTAGTTTACAATTAATTATTTTTTTTTTAAAAAAAGAAATCCTATCACTTAGGTAATGAACAGGTCACCCATTTCAGCAAATTACTCCCTTTCCTAATTTTTAGCCTTTTTCCAAGAACTTTACATTTGGAAAGAAAAGCATTAAGGGCTTCTTGTTGACATATTTTCTGCTGTTTACTCTGCCTAGTGCAGCTACCTTTTTGGCATATATCATGCCATTCAGATCCAGTGGACATTATTTCCAGGATTTGTCCCCAAATGTCTGTGTGGCACCATGTTCTCAAACTGCACATTGGATTTTCTGAAAAATGCACCAGTTTCTTTTCCCACTGCATCCCTTTCCCTGTCTCTTGTCTGTGTTATTTATTACTTGGCATTGTGATAACACTTTGGAAGGCCAGTGAGGAGCAGAGCCCTCATGATGGTAGATGCCAAGAGCACAAAAGGCAGCTCCTGCCCCCCAAAGCCCCTCTCTCAGCACTTGCCATCCATTTAGACCAGAAAATATTCAAAGGAAAGAATTTTCCTATTATTTTGTGCTTGCAGCAAGCAAATGTAATTTGTGCAGTAAAGTTCTTACATAATTCAGGCTTATGTGCTCAATAATAATAGCAGTAATACAAAATCATAGAATCACAGAATCATCAAGGTTGGAAATAAATAATCATCTTCCTGTAAGTGTGCACTGAGATGGCCTCTGGTGCCATGATCCTGCTGCTGCTTCTCTACACCTCTGCACACTCCAGATCCTCTTCCAGGCCACTTGCTCCTAACAGGATTATTTCCAGGATCAGGGAACAAATTTGTCCAGCCCATACCTGAGCTTACCTGAGCCGTGCTTGTCTCAGGGCCTTCACTGACCACTCCCCACACTGCTCTAATAAGCACCATCACAGCAGGGAAGTAGCAAGGAAGGGGTGAGCTCTCTCAGAAGCATCTCTGAGGTGGGACACATTCCCCTGGAGTTGCCAGTTCTGGCTCTTTATTAGCACTTGCTTCACTCCCTGCAATGAAAAGCAAAATAAAGTGCCACACTCCACCACTTATTGCAAAGCCACCAAAATCCACTTCTGTAAGAAATCAAAACGACAACAAGTTCCTTAAAACAACAAAGGTTTATCTGTCGCTCTGTGAACTGGGGAACCAGAAAAGCCTGGGAGTAAAAATCTTGAGAAGAATCAGAGGGTCTCAGGAATACCTTCCTCAATTCAGAGTGACCAGAGCTGGCTGGCAGGCAGCCTGTGGGGGTGCAGAGGCTCCAAAGTTGGTGCTGTGAAACAGTAAGTTTAACTCTAAATTGAGTTCCTGTGTCCATACTGAGGCAAACCAGCAGAGAGTGACCATCCCAGACTGCACCAGGCTCTGTGGGATAGCTCAGGGACACAGGCAGCCATCCCAACCTCCCATGTTCTTCCCAGGCTTTGCTGCACTCCTGCTTGCCATCAGCAAAACCTGCAAGTCTGGAGCCTACTGAAGCCACCCAAAGTCTTCTCTATATGTATGGTCTTGATTTAGACCTCATACTTTAACTGGGAGCGAGGCTGCATTGGAGCAACCATTGCTCCCTCCTTAATTAAACTTGCCAGTGAAACCTAAGTTCAGCACCCACTCTATCCATCTCTTCTGGAAAAAAAAGCCACCCCTCAGGTTAGCGCTAAACAAAAAGAGATCCCTAGCAAAACAAAAGCCAAACATTAAAGTATTTAGATTTTTCACAGAAGAGGACACAAACAACCATATCCCTACCCAAAGAAAAATAACATTCCACAATGTTTCTACCTCTTAAGCAAAATATCAAGCAGCCTGAAGAGACAGAGCTGTCCCATGGTCCTGCCCTCATCCTTGCACTATTTTACTGAGGCTCCAGCAGGAGACACTGAGACGCTGCTGTTGAGATGTCATTTGTGACAAACCTTCCACAGTTAATATTGGTTGATGACTTCAACCTCGCGTTCCTTCATCCTTCCACAGAAACATACCCTGGCTGCAGTACAGCACTTAGGGTGTAACATTACTCTGAAGAAGCAATTACAGCGAGCAGAGCAAGGAACTAAAGACAGGTCACCTAAATGAACTGAGGGAAAAGTACATGAGAAAACAAGAAAATGTCTTCATCACTTTTCAGGCTTCAAATTGGAAAAACAGGGATCAATACAGCAGAACTTCATTTAATGGTGTGAAAAACAATCCACCCCAAGACAGGCAGGAATCACTTATCGCAAAACAAACAGGCCAATTAGGGCTAGGCAGGGTACGGGACGCAGGCACCAGGGCCATTCCTCCAGCCTCAGCTGCCCCAGATGTGGGCACAAGGGACAAAGCCACCAAGGTAGGAAGCTCCATGGCCACACAGCAAAAGAATCCCCCCAAAAGGGCCATATGGCAGCAGTTTGCTGCCTTTTCACTCCTAATTTTTTCATCTGTGGTACTTCCCCATCACACTAACGGTTCCAGGAACCAGCCTGTGCAAACACCACAAGACGTGGGCTGGGAAATGGAGACACCACATGTTCTCACACATGCTGAGGGTCAGCCATGACTCTTGGTTGTGCCTCAGCATAGTGAGAAAGAGGATGTTATTGAGCCATGGCTTTATGTTGTCCATGATCCTGGGGACATGCAAGAGAACCCCCTCATGGTAGCTGTCACCACTAACATCACCACAATTCCTTGTTGAAAGCAGTAGACCCTGCAGAGCCATGCTTGCTTCCTTTCTGCATCCTTCCTCATGGCATGGTCCAACATGGCCTTAAAACTTCAGAGGTCAACAGTCCAGCACCCTCCTCAGTCAACCCACTCTGCTGGGTGACTGTGTTGGGAAGTTTTTCTTCACCTCTAGTGAAATGGCAGCTCCTCTCTCCAGCACAGCACTGTACCTGAATACAAACATCTGCCACGGGAGGATTTCATTGCTCTTACCTGTCATTGCCACTGCCAGGCCCTGTAGCATATTAAACAGATTAATAGAAGTGATGTAGAGGGAGTATAAAACCTGCCAGTCTTCACTGTGGGCCAAGTGCCACTGGAACGGAGAGAGGCTGCAGCTGACATTTGCAGAAGTAACATCATGTTATTAAAACAAATTTGGCATGAGGAGGAAAATATGTTTGCTTTGCACTTAATAACAGCTAAGAGAGCATATTCAAAACCAAATATTTGTAAGGCAGTAAGTTAGCATTTTCTCCTCCCTCTCCTCCTCCTTGTCAGTAAAAACCAGTTCCTGGGTTACCAAGTCCCAGGGCTACTCTTAAAAGTACATGAAATGCAGAGTGGACATCAGGCCTAAATCTCAAATCTAATTTATATTTGTCTTCACAAAAATAATCAAACCCAAAGCATGTGGCCACATTCTTTGGATGCATCTACAGAAAACTGCTATGCATTGCAATTTTTCTATCTTTTTTTTCCCCCTCCTGCTGAAACATTGGTTGTATTTTCTCCTTTTATTTATTGGAGTGCTAAATGGATTATTTCAGTAATAAATCAGGCCCTTTCATTACATTTTTTAAGGTGTTGTCACTGTTATGAAGTACAGTGTGCCATCAAAATTAAGCTCAGATTGCATTACCACCTATTTTATAGACAGAGAATTACTTGATGGATTTTTTTTCCAGCAGTCTAAGCACTTTGTGCCTTTCCTTTGCAGAACAACCAGCTCCCTAGTTTCACAGAAATTTTCCTCTACAAAGTTCCAAAATTTTAATTCAGATTGTCTGACAAATACCTTTGCATTGTGGTTCGAAACAGAAGGATGATGCTTCTTTTAGCCCAAACTAACTGCTCATGTAAAGGTGAGGAATTGTTGATGGGTACAGGCAATGCTGGAGCAGAATTACCCGGGGTGTCTGGCTCCTCTTGCACTTCCCAAGGTGTAAATCAGCAGCAATTCCACTGAAGTCAGTACAGTTACCTTACAGAAAAAATAAAAATAAAAATAATATAAAAATTGCCTAAATGGCAGCAGAATGAGGCAGTCTTTTGGTTTTGTAACAAAGACAACTGAGGGAGATGCTGATTTCCTGGTTGACTTCATCTGAGCAGCGTTTTCCCAGGTCAGCACATGGAGCCCACTTCCTCATCCCTCCTTCCACAGCATCACTGCAAAGGACAAAGAGCTCCACTGAGGCTTAGTTTCCAAACTGATCTCCGTCTAAGGGAGTTGAGTAGTAACATCTTCTAATTAGCACTGAAAATTTCTACTTGGGTGTTTTAAAATGCAGTCATCATATATGAAGTTACGTGAATTATATGAGTAATAATAATAATACCACTACTACTAATAATAATAATTCTGCAGATGTGCAGGAAGCAGAGACAGTGCAGGGCAGCTCAGAAAATCCAGATTTAAATCTCTTAGCAGCCATATGAGATGGTGGCAAGTGACACCAGATGTCTCCTTGCAGAAGATGGAGCAATCCTGCATTCCCACCTCCAAGGTCTGTGTGGAAGTACACTCAAGAAGCTGGCAGGGGTGAAAGCCTGGGTTGTTCTCTGTGTTTCCAGTGCAGGAATCATACATGCAGACCCTTCTGCATTCCTGCTTGGGCTCTCCATCAGGCAGAGCATATAGAGGCCAGGGCCAAGCCCTGAGTCCCTGTGTTACAAACCCAAAAGCAAAGCAAAGCAACTCTTCTGTTAAACACTTCAGCTGAAAGGAGCATTAAAATGGTGCTCTGTTAAAAGTACTAGAAATTGAGCATATGTTTAAAGTTAAGTGTGTTATAAAAAGCTTCCTCAATTGTATCTTTATGAGTATTGTATTTATCTTAGATGTAAGGCATAGGAAATACACCCATAACCAAGTCAGTGTGCTGAGGTGCAGCCACATTGCACAGGGATCAGCCTAAGCTGCACAGCTCAGGACAAGATCATCAGGTGTGCAGGACTGACCTGCATCTCCTCCCCACTGCTGCTGGTTTAAAGCAATCAGTGGCACTTTAGGAGTTTCTTCTAAATTTGCAGAGCACAGAGTTTTCCAGCATTCCTCCTCTCTGCTTTTCCCTTAAATTGACAGTAACATTTTTGCCAGGATTTTTAGAAACCAGAATACCCCAGAAGAAATGAGTACAGAATGACTCACCTGTAAATTATCCAACCCCCTCTGACCTCTGCTGTGCCAGCTTCTTCCAACTCCCTGCCCGACACAAACTGGGAGCAATCCAAAGAAATTAGTGACATTACCCTCCAGTAGCTCGGTGACACTTATGTTCCAATCTTCAGAAAAGTGACTGCAAATCTGTGGACATGTCTGCCTAGTGCTGCAAAAGTAATTTTAGAAAACTAGCTACTGCACATTATGGGCAATACTTTGAGAGCTGTATGTGTCAGTGACCCACTGCTGCATCCTCTGACAGAACTGCAGAGCATTTCATCTGTCTTCCCTTTCTGGCCACAGTGCTGGCAAGAAGAGAGCTCGAAATCTTATGCATTATTTAAACCTTCCTTTTTTTCCTTCCCCCCCCACCCCCCGCAGCATCTCCAATTGTCCAATTTGGGGATAGCCTCAGTGTGATGTACTGAGTCTCCTCAGCCCCAGCAGATGCCGAGCTGGCTGCTGCCCACCACCCAGCCAGGCTCCTCTCTGTGCCTTTGCAGGCTGCAGAGCTGGAGCAGAACTTGGCACCTTCCAAGAAAAAGCAATAATTTCCCTTCAGTGCTCTGGGCTGACTCTTCATAAGTGTTGAGAGGATGATGTGTGTGCTTGGTGCTTTCTGGGGAAGGAGCAGGCACCCTGTGCTGCTGGGCAAGAGAAAACAACTATTTACAACTCAAAACTTTTCTTGTTCATTAAAGAGATAGCGAAGGACCAAGCTGCTCAAGGAGTTAAATGTATTAAGCAATTTACAATTAATATAGAACTCATTCCAGAGATATCTACTAGAGAGTACAACAGGGCAATTAACCCACTAATACACTAGGCTATTACATCGCTATGTCTCTTATTTTAGCCTGAGGTGATTTGAAACGCATTGGATTAAAGGATATTACAGGAGATAGCATGAAAAATAGCTTAATGTAATGAGCCATCCCGTGATGTCTGCTATTAAAGATGATTTGCAGTTGAAAACTACAACATACAGTAGTTCAGCCATTTAGAAACATGAGTATATTTAACCCTTTTCTAGCCCGTGTCCCTTAGATGAATCAGTGCAAGAGTTTCTCCCTCTCTTCCCCACCACTTCCAGTGCCTTTATCTGAGGATTATCAAATGCAGCTTATTAAAGTACAATGGTATCTTTGGGAGATTGGTGCCTGAGGTTTATAGAAAACCAGTAATCAGCTAATAACTTTTAAAAATAGATCCCCGAGAGAGTAAACAGGCTCAGGTGGAGGGAGGCTATTTGACTGGTGACATGTTTGCCAAATGGGAACTTGTTATAAATTTCTATACTAGCCTTAGGCCTGTCATATCACTCAGAATTGGGAAAGAAAAAGTACCTTAAAATATATAACTGTACAGCTCAGCATGGAAATAGTAGCACCCAGGCTGCAAACCAGACCAAACTGATGGCACATCTCATGGAAAGCACTTAAGTAAGGTGCTTTTTACATGGGGATAACTGCAGGGAAGTCAACAGGAGGAACTGGGCAGGATGGTTTTAGGCAGGAAGACATGGGTGCTGCCTTGATCCACCCTCCCAAACATCCTCCAATATGGGTGCAGCAGTTTCCATCACCTGCCCTAGAAAATCCTCTTGCACAATCTTCCCAAAATATGTGTAGACAGAACAATTATCCAACAATTAAAGCAAATAATCACCAGTAATATAAACACCACCAAAATTAATTTGCTGCCTGAGAAAACACGACCCAGCAGCACTTGCCACCTTCCTGTTATGGCTCCCAGCCCCATCCCAGCATCAGCCACCTGGGCAGTGGAGGTTGCCCAAAGCAGGGTCAATGGCTACTCAGGGATGCTGCCACTGATCGAATTTGCTTTTGATTGTTAAGCCATGTCCTGGGATTTAAAAGGTGTCTGCCAATTTACACTGAAATTACGAGGAGGGTGGATGGTGACATCACGGTTCCTCCTTTGAAAAATTTGAGGAATGAGGAAAAGGAGGAGAAAACCAGAAAAGTGAGATTCTCCTGGGTCTCAGTTAACACATTTCTGCACCAAAGTAGAAACAGAAAACAAAAAAAGAGCCATTTCCCCAATTGACACCCTCCCTGTAGCCACATTCACTGGGCATTTTAGGAAGAGGGTGGTGGTTTCCACAAAACCTTCCGCAGGGGCAGGAGGGAGGAGGTGGTGGGGACCTCTTTCTAATCAAATAACTTGTCACTGTCATTTTGGTGTTAGCAGATGCCATGAACAATAACCAAGATCCTGTGCCTCTGAAATGAATTATTAAGAGGCGACATTCATTGCTCTCCTCCCCCTGCTCCGACCAGCTCTCCTTTTTGTTTCACTTGGGGCTGCCTGCATCCCAAGTGGCACAGGAACCTGTCATTTCTCGTTTCCATCCAGAGGAACAAGTGATTTGGGAGAAAGGGAGAGGATGACCAGGGCTTTCTGACCTTTTCTCCTTCAATTTCATTCCTCTCCTCTGTGAGGAGAAAATGGCAATCACACTAGGTGGAACCGACAAACTCATCTCGGTGTCACTCCCTTACGTATACAATAGCCATGTCACTCGGCATCAGGGATGAGAAGGCAGGGATGGGATTATGAGCCCATGATGGCCCTAATCTGGGAGCAGATTTAAGCCTTCCTGCTGCTCTCCATGCTGGCTGAGGTGGGGTTATTTAGTTGTAAACCTGGTTATGCCAAGTGCACAAAAAAATCTACGTCTTCTGACTATTTTTCCTTTCCAAGTGGAACTGGTGTCACCTTGTGCCTGAAGAACTTCTCAAGGATAAGAGCTTGTGGTTTCTTGGGTCACCGAGATCTTCATATCACTTAGTAAATTAAATTGAAGATATCCCAGGGGTATTCTACAGTGATGGGGAAACTGAGGCACAAAACAGGGCTGTCCCAAAACAGCGTCATGCTGTCGCTACAAGGATACCAGGTGCCCAGGTCTCTACCCTGCTCCCTCGAGGACTGTCCTGCAGCCAGACACCTAGGGGTGGACAGTGTGAAAAGGCAGCTGGATACCCAGGGGCAACCTCTCCTCTGTGATGCCCACCCTGTGCCACCCCCAAAAAGGCTCCACCTGTGACAGCAATTAACCCACAGGGTGAAGGTGAGAGATGGCTCTGATCCCAACAGAAGTGTCCCCAACACCTCTGGGGTACTGCAGGGAGGAGAGCATGGGGCATCACAACCACATCCAGTGAGCCAGCCAGGAGCACTGACAGCATTATGATCAACAGAAAAATTAATTAATAAAAATAATAGTAGTAAAAATGGCCAGACGAGAACTTTGTGCCAAGACTAATGACTCTTCACCAAGGCTTTGCAGGTCACTTCCCAGCCTGGCTTTTCCACTCTCCTCTGCCTTCAGACCAGAGTCCTGGCACTCTGAGATACAGAATCATTAAGATTGGAAAAGACCTCTAAGATCAAGTCCAACTATCAGCCCAACACCACCATGCCCACTAAACCATCTCCTGAAGTGCCACATCTACATGTTTTTTTAACACCTCCAGGGATGGTGACTCTAACACTTCCCTGGGCAGCCTCTTCCAATGCTTGACCACTCTTTCAGTAAAGAAATTCTTCCTAATCCCCAGTCTAAAATCTGTACTTCTCAGATGTGGAATCACAATTCACATTGCACCTTCACATGGTTTGCAAACACCTTGATTTGTAGGGGCAAACCATTTATGGTAAATTAGAAATATCATGTTAAAGGGGTTTTCTCTAAACCAGAAATTTGCAAGAATAGAGCATAACCAAACCTGCTGGAGACAAGAACAAAGGAGGGCTCTAGCATCGTTTTAGTCAATTTTAAGTAGTTCTAGATGAGAAATGATGTTGCTGGACTATATATTCCTGGTTGGCATGATGCAAACCAGCTGATTGTTCCTAATGCTTGAATGGAAAAGTGCAGGAAGGCGAAAGGGGGAGTGGAGAGAAGCGGGGGAGGTTTCGTACAGAGAGATCTTCTACAAGATACCTCCCTTTTTGGAGGGTAGGAGGGATATTAGTTGGTAACAGCAAGAGCGTAGATTTTTGCACTCCTATAAATCATTATTACTGGAACGTCCCTGAGGGAATGAGAAGGATGAATCAGTTACACACACACAGTGCCAAACTTTTGGATGGAGAAAGGAAAAAAGAAAAACAAAAGAAAAACAGAGGGGGGGGAAGAAAAAGAGAGAGAAGAAAATATATAAAAGGGGGGGGAGAGAGATAAGGGGGAAAAAAGAGGGCAGGGGGAAGAAAAAAAGAAAAATAAGAGAAAAAAGAAAAGATAAAAAAGTGAAAGAGAAGGAGACAAAGGCAGCAAAAGGGAGGAAGAGAGAGAGGGAGAACAAAAGCAAGAGGAAAAGGAGAAAAAGAAAGGGAAGAATGAGAAGAAGGGAATGAATGAACTTTAGAATCAATTTATAATTCCTTTCACCTACATCATGAATTGAACATGCAAAAAAAAAAAAAAATTTTAAAAAGGGAAGGCAGGAAGGGAAAATATTCCGCCCAGCATGCAGATTATCATTTGAAAAGATTCTGTTGCTATGTTTTTGTCCCTGGGTGATGAAAATGAAATTGTCTGATGTGTGCGCCGTGTTAGATTTACCTTTGCAGGGTTCACCCACAATCAGTAGAGAGGGGTCATGCCACAATATGTCATCTCACAGCTCCATCACACCAACTCCAATTTATACGAGGAGGTATTATGCATTTCAAAGGAACCCCCTGCGCGTGGCTCTTGTTACTGATCTATATCACAGCTCAGCTGAGGGAAGATTAGTTCTGCTGCAAGGGCAACGAGACTTATTTGTTTATGATTATATTCTCCTTAAAGACACACTATTCCTTTTTTTTTTTTTTAAATGTCTAATTTAAAATGTGCATTAAAGGGGTGGGGGAGGGGGTGGGATGTAAAAGGTGAGAGAATTCTGCACTCTCCCACAAGGAAACCTAATAGTCTTAGTCTCCCATGCATCCTGCTCATTAAGAAAAAAAAATAAAAAAATAAAAATCTCCATTTAAATGCAAATTTGAGTTTTAGCTGGGGACTCCCCCAAAAGCTTCTCTTGGAAGCACCAGGGAAATAGGACTCAGAAACCTAAGATGGCTGACAGCACTCGAACGCCCACAGAAAACACTTCCCATCTAAATACCCGGGGGTCCTTCCCCCTCCGCAGCCACCGCGATGTCCCCGGGTCCCCCCGCAGCCCGGCCGGCTCCGCCGCAGCCTCACTCATCACCGCTCGCCGCCGCCAGATTGTTTTACCTCAGGCAACCACCACCCCAGCGAGCTAAAACTGATAATATTAGCCTTTCAACTCCTGCTCGCTGTTGCTTTAATCAACGTTTTCCCAGAAAGTCGACGGTTTTGTCCCTGCTAAAGGCTCCGAAGGATTTAATGAGGCCACCAAGCACTGCGGACCCAGAAGCCCAGCGCTGCTCAGCACAGCTCCTTCTGTCCTCCTGGCTTGAATTTTGGAGGGGGGGGGTCCAGATGACAGTGAGCACCCAGGACATCACCAACAGCCAGCACCGATCTTATGCAGTCCTTGAGTTTTGCAGCAGCCACGTAACCAATGAGTCTTGGGAAGTTTTTACAGTGGAAAAGCCAGTTTGTTTGATGGGTAGAAGACGGTGGTTGTACCTCATGGTCCTGCCTATGATGGTGGGGATGTTCAGAGGTGCCAAGGAAGCCCCGTGGCTGCTACTGAACCTGCCCACTGCAGGGCAGCTCGGTTTGTCCCCCAACAAGAAACATCCCCCAGAAAAAGCCAAATGTAAGCAGAGAAGCAGGGCTTTTAAAGCAAAACAATAAATGGACAGACGTAGGAAGGAGGAGGTGAGGACAGCCGTGGCCATTCTCCCAGTGGAAGGGTGTTTGCCCTCGTGGTGAGAGCAGGGGGCAAGAGCAGGATTTGTGCCAAGTTTATCATCACTGGACCTGTTTCCAGCTCCTCTGCCCATGATTAACCTATCACTGGTTACAGTAAATAGGCCCATTCCATCTAGGAAACAAATGGGTCCAGCAGGGACCCACGAGGAGTGGAGACACTGAGATGCTGCTCTGGGACCTCATGTCTCAACCCCTTGGCAAAGCAAAACCAGCAATGTCAGCAGGGTTCACCAGGGCAGCAAATGTTGCCCTCACACCTTGGCTTTTCTCACTGTTTTGCTGAACATTTTGCCAGTTTGCCAAATCAACACAGACTTGGAAACATGGAAGCTGCCATTGCCTTGGCTTCAAATTATCATCAGCCACGTCAATTAGATGTTCAAGACTGACACTGATACTTGTCTCCTTCGCAGTGCCACCAGCATGCTGGAACAATAGATGAACAGATAAACATACATAGAAGAAAATGAGCATATTATTTAAGGGTAGAATAGGCTCATATTTCCCTTGAAATTTTCCCTCTATTTATGCAGCATTTCCCCTCCCCAGTGTCTGAGCCCTTAGTGGGATGGCAGGATGGCTGCAGTCACGGGGATCCCACCCCAAAGAGCTGGTGGTCCTACCACAGGTCCCACTCACCCTGATCCTGCTCATCCATGTGCTGGGGAACAGCCAAGAAAGACCCCAGCCTTACCAAACCCCAGTGCATTGACACCAAGAGGAAGGAGCAACCCCAGCAGCTCAGTCCCAAAGTGTTAAATATTCTCTGCTTAAGTGCAAAATCTTTACAGTGCAGCTCATTTCTTCCTACAACAGACCTTCACCAGAGGAGAACCTGGGATGCCAAAGGCCAGTCACCAAAAGCCTGGGGCAGGCAGGGAGGTGTTCACCTCTGGTCTTCCAGAAGGTCCTCCTGGGAAAGCAGCCAGCATTCCCCCTCCCTGCCATTTCCTCCCTCGTGCTTTGTAAAAACCACACTCATTTCACTACTTCGAAAACTCGTAATATGATGGGTGAAAACAATTAAACGAAATAGACTGGTAATACCCATGGGAAAACATTTTTAGATATGATATTACAATCTTGTTTCAAAATTGGATTTTGCCAAGAGGAAATACAGTTTATTATAAAACACATTTTCTTTTAATTTAATTATATAATCTTTGGCTTCAGAGAAGGGATGCTTAAATCAGACCCATTTAATTTTCAAGTGTATTCACCCATCACCTTGGGCAAATTGGTTTAAATTAGCAGGTGACTATATAAGTTCTAGATATGTGTCAGACAAAAATTTATCTGCAAACTCTGTAAAAAAGACCATCTGCATCAG
Source organism: Apus apus (assembly GCF_020740795.1). Lineage (NCBI taxonomy): Eukaryota > Metazoa > Chordata > Aves > Apodiformes > Apodidae > Apus > Apus apus. The sequence continues at coordinate 5,233,783 of NC_067299.1, read as the reverse complement.
CAGCACGGCAGCAGAAATTACAGGGGATGAGCAGACAAGTATCTGAAGAGCAGCATTTGCTCTGATTTTGATGATATCCACTACAAAACCTGATCTAGGATTATTTATTTTTTTTATCTTTGTTAATGTTTTGCCAGATCAGTTCATCACCCCGCATGTCTGCACTGTGCCAATAAAAACTGATGACCTGCAGTTAGTTTCTACCAGGTGCATTAAATTCCCATAACGTGAACAGCTCTTGCTAAGTCTACCATAGCCTCTTCTTTTGCAGAGATTACATTTCCAACCTAATGACAAGAGCGGTTTGTTCAGAGGCTGCAGTCACTGAACTCTTCCCCCGATCCGTCACGGTGACCCGGCGCTCGCCGTGCTCTCATGAATCGGCTCAAGACGGACAATACTTTGTGACTTATATCAGTCTCTTCCCATCCCACCCTTCCCCCCCCCATTTCTGGATTCCCAGAAGCCAAGGGTGAGGCTGCTCATGGTTCACTGGGACACAACATTTAAAAGTGGCCAAAGAAAATGCCTCCAGACGCGGCAGCTACACGTGCAAAGTTGGTTTTGCACAAGCAGTCATGCAATTGTGGTTTGGTGCTGCTCGCTGTGGGTCGGGATAATCGCTCGCCAAGACAAGAGAGGAGATTCCTCAGCAAAGGGAAAACACTGCAGTGCAGTCAGGGCTGACTCAGCGAGAACACTCCAGTAATAATAAATAATAATATGTGGTATTGTCTCAGTGGTGGCACCAACAACAGACACAACAAGCCCTCATGTTAAATACACCACAAAAAGCAGAGGTCTCTGCCCTTGCCCGGTGCCAGCTGGGTCAGAAACCCAGGCAGAAAACAAAAGCAACACCAAATTACAACTTCATTATAATTCTTGCAAGACTGTTTTGTTTTAACAAACAACAACAAAATATGAAACATGATTCTTATGCCAGACAGTGAGTGCCGGTCCATGTAAGAGCTGAAGCCTTCAAAGGCTGCCACTGCACCAGCAGTGTGGGTAAAGATAATACAAATACCAATGTGCATCAGTGTAAAGGAATTCTGAAAAAGTTATTGAAGGAAAGCATTGCTTAAAGGCAAACACTTAAACTCCATCAAAACAGTTAGCAAAAATGGCTTTTTAAAAGACATAGATCGCAAATCCAAAATTCCCACAGCCAAGATCTAAATCCTTCATTCCAGGCTGGGCACAACTCTGGTGCCTTCTCCCCTTCTCATCAGCGCAGCCCTTGCTGGCACCCTGCTGCATGGCATTTGCATGGACAGAAGCTCGTGGGTGCTGGGTCTGCACCCGTCAGCAGCTCTTCCCCAGGGAAGTGCTGCATCCCATGGGCAGGGGAAGTCACAGCTCCAGGAACCATTGGGTACCATGACATTTTGGCACTATTTGTGAAATGCTGCTGGCTGGATGTGCTTGCCCAACACATGTAGGTGTACATGGATGCATGTGCAATCATACTGACACATATAGGTAATCCATGAATAAATAAATATTATTATTTCAACAGGTGTTGGACATCCACCTCCTTCTGGGTCTTTGATGCCCTCCACCCTGTTTTGGAGACCAACCTGGTCTACCCCATAAGACAAAAACCCTGCTCGGACCAACCCTGCCAGCTGCTGAACTGCAGAAATACTCCAAGTGTTATGAAAACATATGATCTTAGCCATGTCTGGCAAATAAACATTGCAAGGGGCTGTTTCAAATCTTTGTAGTAGCAAATCTCAGCACTTAACTAGTAATGTAATAAGTCCTATCAAGAGCACACTGAAAGGTGGAATAAATTTCCTGGAGAACAATGCAGGTGATGTATGCATATGACCAACGCACAATAAAACTGTAGAATGGGAGGAAAAAAATGCATACAGTCAATACAATAAAATCAGCACAAACATAGGCTGTGTAAGCAAATAAATCTAACAATCCAAATATTTTACAACACTCTCACATGCAGAACGTTTCCTCTCCCCCCCCCGCCCCAAGAAATCTTAGGGTAAAAAAAAAAAAAAATTAGACTGTTTTGCATCTTGGTGTATTGTAAAGGCATCAGCGGCTGTCTGCACAAATTACCATTCATCTAGGCGTTGTTGTGGAAATTTTCAAGGGATTTGCAGTAATTATATGACAAAATGCTTGCAAATCTCACTCATTGCTGAATAGAAACACACGGGTCAAAGATTGAACACTCTCAGCTTGGTAATTTGTAAATGTCAATCAGACGGGGGCCACGAGAGGCACACAGGCGTAAGCAGTGAAAGGCAGAGCGATTCCGTAGCAACCAGAAAAAGCCTTTTCAATACAGATTATAAAAGGCACGGGATAGTTTTACTTTCCAGCTTCCTTTTTTTTTTTTTTTAAACAAACTGATCACCTTGCACCAACAGGAGGAGGAAAATGGGGGAGATGGGAGGAGGGGAGTAAAGAAAGGAAGGAAAAACAGTTTAAATAAAACTGGTGAGATTAAATTAACTGATACATACATTCGCAGAGGTAGATCGTTTGCTCTGTAATAAATATGGACTCCTATCTTCCCTGCTCCCAGACAGCAAGGAAAGCAAAATAAAATTAAAAGATATAACAATAAAAATTATAAATGCATTGCAGTCCAGACCAACAGCTTGTAACGAAGGCTGCTGCGGCGTTGGGGAGCACCTTATCTCTTGGGATCATAAATAGGTAGAGGGAGGCAAGGTGAGGGGGTCCAATGGCCCCCACCCAGACTGCCAACAGCCTCCTGGGGGGACACAGACCTGCTGTGGGAAGTCAACTCCATCTTTTCCAGAAAGTAGGATTTGGAATGAAATGGTTTTAAACTGAAAAAAAGAAACAATCCCGACATCTCCCACTCAACAGGGAACACATTAGTGACCCGATTTGCCTTTCAAGGTGTGTCTCTCCACCCTGAGGGCTGTCACATGCACCATCCCCATCCCAGCTCCTTGGCCACTGGACATTCCACTTGCCCTCAAGGGCCTGTGGCTTTTCTGCAGCTTGCCCTCTATTTCAGTGCTAAAAAAAATGGCATTTTTGTTAAAAAATTACATTTGGGGGCTCCTGAGGTTGGTTTTGTTGGTTTTTTAAAAGAAGAAATGGAGAGAAAAATCCCAGAGAATGACAAGATGCTGCTATTTTTGTCCCAGAGACTACAGTTTTAATACTGAAAAACCCATCACAGGAGAGGTGCAAACACCCCAGGAGCTGTCAAGCTGTCACCCTGGGTCCCCAGAGTCTGGCCGGTGACAAGTGGACCAAGCTTTCACCTTCCTCTTGCCCCACTGGTGCAGAACGGTGGCCAGACCAGGCTCTTCCTGCCACTGCACCTGCTTGGAGTCACCCCCAGGTTTTCTTAAATTCAGCACCATTTGGGCAAGATTCAAGGCCAAAAGGAAGCAGGGAAGCCAAGCAGCTGTGAGGTGTTTTCTCCACAGAACAGCACCTGTGACCACAGCGAGATGCCCTCACACAACAGAGGGGTTGGCACAAGCTAAACTGCAGGGGTGAGGATTTAACACCAAAACCATTAAACACCCTCAAAACATTGGAAACCCGTAATGGTGTACGTGGCACCTACCAAGCCAGAAAGGTTACAATAAACAGGGCACAGCAAAGCTGAAGTTCAATGGGAGAAATTCTACAGAACTTGAGCCCGAGGTACCAAAATACAGCTTTGTTGTAAGTGCAAGGTTTCCCCTCTCCCTGCCCACAGCTATGGGAGGGAATGGCTGGTTTAACTGGTTCAGCAGAGAAAAATTACTTTGCCACAGGTCACCCTCATCCAGGAGCAGTTGGGTGTCAGCTGTCACCTCCTACTCCCTCCTTTCCCTCTTCCACTGGCAGCTCCAGGTTCACCTCATGCCATGGAAATGCCTGGAGCCTCCTCCAGTGCTTTGTAGAGACATCAGGGATTGTTCTGTGGCACTGGGAATGTGCTACCTGCTCTGCTATCAGCTCCACCCTCAATGGGATTTAATGAATCTGAGAAAAATTATTAAGTACCATAAAGCCACAAGTATCATAAAAAGTCTAATAAAATTGAGAAAAGCTATTAAGTTATAAATACACCCAATACATGCAACATCACTCAGATGGCAGAAACTACCTATAAAATAAAGTCATTTTAAGCCATCATTCCACAAGTTACCAAGTCTCTTAATTCACCAGTCACACATCCCTTTATGGCATCCAATCCTACTGTCTATACCCAGAGCTTTGTAACATATATCTCCCTGTCCCACTTAAACATGCACATACCCCAATATATAATGTAGGACAAAGGACTTCAGTCCATCCTGTGGTACCCCCTGCAACCTCCCAGCAGCACTTGGGTAGATCTTCACCTCATCCCTATGTGATGTCTTACTTAACCAACTCCCTAAATATCCAGCAAGTGCAAAAAACACCTTTGGAGTTACTGCAGCAAGTGAGGATGCCATGGAAAGTGGGTTTGGGGAATGAAGGAGAAAAAAAAAGGGGGACTCCAGGCACTGCTTCAACCAGAACCCCAAAATCAGGTGGGTTTACATAAATTGACAATGCTCTCTGCATGACAACTTACAATGCCACAGCATCAGGCTCCAAATACTTCTATTTAAGATCAAAATTATCCCAAATGTACCTAGTGTCCCTTGAAAACAACTCTCTTAGTAACCTGCTTAGCAAGAGCTTTTTCATTTCTTAAATATATATATCTCAGCTACAAAACCAAGGATTCACAGTGCAGGTGTATTTTGTTTTGCTCCCTCTAATTTAAAAGCAAGACTTTATTTATCAAGCTCCAAATCACCATGAGACTATTTCTCCTCTTTATTTACTCTAAAGGTCCTGTACATTATGAATATTCATTTAAATAATTAAACACCCTGTTCACAGCTTGTTGTGTTTACTGTTAGCTCAATAAAAACCAAACAGGTTAATTATGATATTTAATATTATTTCACCTATATATCAGCTGTAAGTTTATCTTCCCCTTTAAGCCCCTTTCAATTTATTGAAAATAAGTAACCCCCATAAAAACATGCCATGGACAATAAGTCCAAGGCACGTGCTTCTAGATATTTTTCTTCTGTGCTTTTTTTTTCTGAATTTCTCATTTGGGTTTTGCTATTAGAGAAAGAAAAACAAAGGTGTGTTGTTTTTTTTTTTTACACCCCCTCTCTAAAAATTATTCACGATGAGGACTTCAGCACAGGTCAGTCACCAGCAAGGTGGGTGGAAGAGAAGCACAGAGTGGACTGACAGTGGTAAAAAAATCTTGCTATGATCCTGCCATCATTAGAAAAATATATTTAGCAAAGATTATATCCTAGCGTGGAAGCCTCTAAAAGCAAAATGGAATTGGTGCCTCTGCTTTGCCCTGCGATGATGGGCCACAGGAGCATCCTGGACTCCCCTGGGAGATGCCACCCAACCCAGGGCTGGTACTCGCTAATTAACCCGACCCAGGGCTGGTTCTCACTAATTAACTGGCTCTATCACAGCCTAAGAGCTGCCCATCAGCTACTTAGAACAGGTTGTCAAAGACACCCGGTGAGAATAGAACAGACCAGCACAAATCAGGAGCGTTTATGAGGATAACTTACATTAATTTTATCCTTTATAGGCAATAAACCCTTGCTGGCTCATTACTGGCCACTGTTAAGTTTTAAAGGAGTTTGTGGACAGATAGGGGAGGTGCTGCCCATCCCTGCTGCCATCACCACAGAGGAGGAGAGGGGGGTTGGGGATAGCACAGGTGTGCCAATGGCACTGGAAGGGGACAAAAGGGCTGTCAGTGACCCCAAATGGGGACTTTCTCCCCCGAACTGGGGTCCCCAGTGGTCTCATCCCCACCATGGGTGGCACAGGATGGGGTCCCACCTCCAAGCTTCATTTGTTCAAGATCTCCTGCATGACCCAGCCTTACACCCCTGAACATTGTTCTCCACTTTCAGGGAGGGTCTCCTGGCCTGATTAACCCTTTCCTTTCTGCTTGCAACAAGACTCTGACCAGCACCGGCAGCCCAAGGATGCCACCATGGTGCCCTGACCCCAGTGACAAACCACAGTCCTGCCATAAAAATGCAACCATCAGGGCTTCCCATTCATCTCCTTCACAGAATCACCTTGGTTGGAAAAGGCCTTAAAGATCATCGAGTTCAACCATCAACGTAACACTGACAAGTCCTTAACAAAACCATATCCCTAAGTCTGATGTATTAAATCCCTCCAGGGATGGTGACTCCACCACTGCCCTGGGCAGCCTGTTCCAATGCCTTTGGAAGCTTGGCTATAAGGTTCCAAACCTTACAACCCTTTGGTATTATAACCCTTTTGGTGAAGAAATTCTTCCTAATATCCAATCTAAACCTCTCCTAGCACAACTTGAAACCATTACCTCTTGTCCTATCACTTGTAACTTCATTCCATGCTGAATGTCTTCTATGGGAGAGAAGCACCACCAGGAGTAACAAAAACCTCCCTGAAGGGCCAGGGCTGGGGACAGCCACTGGCTGCTACAGCCCATCTCCTCCTCAGCACCAGGCACCAACAGCTCGTTGCCACCAAGCAGCAAAGACAAAGACTTTATTTGCTGCTTACCTTGGTCAGCTTAAACACCCAGTAACAGCAAATGCCTTTAGGTCAGAAAGAAATTCCAGAGCAAAATACCTGTCTGTGAGCAAAAATGACACTAAAGGTGCTAAGCTGGAAAATAAAAAAGGGAGGGGGGGTGGGGGGGGATCCTGCACACACCAGCACAACCTACAGCTTCACAATGATTAAACAGTATCGACTTGGCTGAAGACTTTCCTTGGGTCTTGAACATTAGAGAAATATTATTCTCAGAATTACCTGAAGTTTTATTTAATGCAATAAAAGCTCATTTTTGATGGGAATTAGCCATGAAATAGATGACTATTAAGAAATGCCAGGTGATGTATAGCTCAGCCCTCTGAACTAATGAACTTCCAAATACCTAGTGGGGAAGCACAGGGGAAGGGGCTGTGGGGGTGTTAGATGCTAGCCTGTCACAGACATAGCTAACAGAACAAACCATTAAGAAAATGGTTTAATTTAGCACTGAAATTAAGGCAGGTCTCAGAATTCATTCCAGCAAAGCAGCTACTCCTTCCTTTAGTATTTTCACAGATAAGCCTAAGCAAAGTTCCTCCCTAAACTACTCAAAAGAGACAAGAAACTACAACCAAGCCAACAAACATCCCCCACCCCAGAAAAATAAACCAACACCACAGAGCAAGAGAAAACCAGAGGTATTTCTTCTTGTATGGGGTTTTACAAGGCATCTCCTATTAATAGAACTGTTAGCATCATTTAATGAGAGACTATTCCCAGAGTGCCTCCCAGCCTCAACCAAAAGGGGCTACTGGTAACATTAAGAAATAACATCAAACTGCTTTTCAGTTTATTTCCTCCCAATTCTCAGCACCTTCTAATAAAGCAAAGGAGTTCAGAGCAAACAAGGGAGAGAAGGAGAGCTGGGGTCTGGGGGTGCCCCTCACACCCCAGTAAAACACCTCTTTGCAAGAAAAGATTAAAAAAAGGAGAAATCAATAAAATAAAATCAGTAGCCAGGGTCCCAGATCCTACCCCTGCAGAGCCAGGAGCAAAACCTCCACCTCCCTTCAGAAGGATCCAAGCTGAGAAGAGTAAAGTTAGTTATTCTACAAGATCAGCTGCTTTTATAATGTCCAACAATCCTCACCTGAAACCTGCTTGGGGGACCCAAGGTTCCCAAGGAAAGCTCCACCAGATGGCTAAATCAGGAGCACCTGAGTGCTTCCTCCCAACACTGAGGAATTAAGGGACAAGTTTGTTTAGAAATGTTTCTCTGCAATTCTTTTGAACCCTGCAGTGGTTCTCAGCAGCCCCCCAGCAGCAGCCAGGGCAGCTCTTTAACAATTCCCTTGAATATTTTTCAATATAAGAGGAAAAATTAACCCATTTTCCAGTGAGAAGCAGGTGCAAGATGGGGAAAGAGAGTCACACATCCCCACACACACAGAGATGCAATTTGGGGCAGTTTGACCCCGAATTGGCATGGTTGGCACCAGGGCTGCTTGGGAGCCCTCCTTCCCACTCCAGCTCTGAACTGAGGGGCCAGAGAAAAGTTTGGAGATCCAAACTAGACGAGGGAAAGCAGCACCCACCCCTCACAGCCAGATTTTTTTTTTTTTAATTATTTAAGGGAGTTCCCATGTTGGGCACTGAACTGGCAGTGCTGGTGTGCAGAGGGAGGAGGCTGTGAGCGCCCTGGAATGCCAGGCCTGAGATGGGCTCCTGTCCTCCTGTCTCACCCAGCCAGGTTGTAAGGAAATTACTACCCGTGAGACTCGGCCAATTACTCTGAGATTTGTTTAAAGCTCATCTTGTTAAGGTAGAACAATTTGGAATATAATGTTACCATTATTATTTTATATGACAAATAATAACAGGGATCTATAAACATCTGTTGCTGCACAACTAAAAATACTTTAAAAAAAATCTGATATAAAATAAAACTACTTTTTAACTTTAGAAATTCAGCTGCAATCCTGAGAAACAACCCATTTCAGACAGTAACAGACATTTCTTTCTTTTTTTTTTTTTTAACACCAGCCAGGCACCCAACCAAACAATGAGCAAGAGCTAAAAAAGATCCTTAAAATGACAGGCAGAAGGGGAGGGAGTGCCTTAGCATTCCTCTCTTCTCTCTTGAGAGCTGAGCAGAGAGGAGCAAACAGCCTGAGCTGGAGATAAAATGATTCCAGCTCCCCTTTCCAGGGCTGCTCCTGCCTCAGGTGTTTCCTTTAGGAAACCAGAAGCTGCACATTTTCAAACCACCTGGTTTAAGGAAGAAAGAGAAGAATCCCCCATATTTCCGGAAGCCCAGTTGATGTAGATACATATATCTGTATTTTTCATATACATTTATATATATATATATATATGGCTTCAAGAGGCTTAACAGATTAGTGAGGGTTCCTGTTCCACCTCTCCAGGCAGGCTCAATGACATGGTTACACCAATGGCCTTGGCTGCACCACATGTCACCTATGTCAGTGTCCCCTGTGGGGCTCTGTGTGGGACACAGCCACCTCATGCCACCTGCCTCAGATGGGGACAGGGATAGTGCCACCATCCTATGGTCCCTGCCCAACAGTGCCATAGACAGCAAGAGCTTGGATCCCGTTCAGCTGCCCCCAAGTAGCAGGAGGCAAGAAGCTGATGGGTACATGTGGGGCTTTTCCCACCTGCCTCAGCTCAGATGGAGGGACCGTGACTGCAGCAGCACCTGTCCCCTCTACCCAAAACAGACCCCCTATAATTAAAAAGGAATGACCAAAAAAGGGTTCTTTTCCCCCCATTCACTCAGTCAAGCCTCCAGCACATTTCTCAGGGCAGCCCAGTTCCATCGTGGTCTCTCCCAGGAGGGTTGTGCCATTTCTGGTGGCCACACATGGGCAAAGCTGTACCATAATGGGAATGTCCAGACCCGGTGTGGCTGCATCCTACATCCCAAGGGAACCAGTCTGGCCCTGGCATCTCCTGCCCAGCATCGCCCAGCTCTGCACCCAAGGGCAGCTGAGCCCTTGCACACTCATTACACATCACCTCACAACCACCCTGCAGCAAGAAAAAGCAAAGCAGGTTTCCTGCTGCACTCCCTGGTTAAGTTCTGTACCTTCTGGACCATGACTCTTGGGGGTTTCTCCTCCTGCTTCCCATCATTTTTTCCTTCTGAGAGATCACAGGACCCCAGGGCTCGCCCATGGGTGCCCACGTGTGCCTATGTCTAATATCAGAGCTCCATCTAGTGCTGTGCAGCCCCCCCATGCCAGCCCAGCCTGCCAAGGCCAGCAGGAAGGGGGAGAAAAAGGGAAGAAAAAAATTAAAACATATTAAAGGTGTTAATAAGCGACTTATTTAAACGGAGTATCACATATTGAACATTAATCACCTTGCAGTAAAAGTGTAATTAAGGAGTCACTCTGCCTTCTGGGGAAGGCTCGCTTGGAAGCCGAGAGAAAATGGTCTCTTTATTAACACAAATTATTTTATTTGGCTAAAGGTAATAATTCTAAGTGAGGTCAACGGGACTCGCGCACACGCGAGTGGCGCCAGGTCCTGGCCAGCGTTTCCATGGCGACTGAGCCAAGTTCATCCTCCACAGTAATGGCTTTGCTCTCCCACCACTGCTCGGGATTGTTTCTTGGGAAAAAACAGCCTTCGATCTGCCACCAGCATCTCCCCACCCCACCCCAACAAGGACCATGCTAGAGAAACCCCCTGGGCCTTTCGAGGTGGTTTCTGCAGAAGTGCCATGCTTAAAGGGTGGTGGCACCGTCCCCCCCAGCCGCTCAGCACCAGTGGCTCATGGCATGGCACCTACTAAGTGGTCTCCAGGTGGGAATGGTGCTCAGCAAGCAGCACCAGCACACAATATTATTGCATTTCATATTTTCTAGCACAGCTACAGCCCAGGAGGGTTGTAGGACCACATCCACCCTGGCCCTGCACAGCTGAGCCATGGGAAATTTCCCCACTAGGGCTTTACAGGGGCTGCAGCTTCCCCAGGGAGCTCCAACAAACCACAAACACCCAAGGAAAGCCATGCCAGGGATTTGCCCCCACGTTTTCCACACAGGAACACATTTTCCTCCCCGTTTTAGCACAGCTCTAACGAATACGTCTTAATGGGCACCAAGTCACAGTAAGTTATTGACCTGTGAGGATTTCCAGGCTCTTACAGTCCTGACTGCCCATTAGCAGCAAAGAACAGCATATTTAAAAGAAGATCTCATTTCATATAATTGAACTCTAATAAACATACAAGTAAAAATCAGAGAGGATTTGGGCTGTAAAACCACCTTTTCCGGAGCACATTCCTATGCTCAGAGAACTCGTGTTATTCTGTCTCCTGCAGATTATTGTCTGAACACAGCGGTGATTTATCTGTCTCCCATGTCATGTCATCCGTTTATGTACACTATTATATGTAGAGTGCAGCATTAACATTTTACTATTATTCTTACCTTTCAACGCAAAAAGATAAGAGTGTAAATCTGGGAGACAAGGGATGTTGTCAACAGGGCTGAGCCAGCAGTCCCGGGTGCTCATCCTCCTCCCTCCACACACCCAACCTCAGCTCGCCTGGGGACTGTCCCCACTACAGCACCCAGCATTCATAATTCCCCTTCCAATTAAACAACCTCCCCCTTAACACCAACATCCCTCTTCAGCACAGAGCAGCCTCCCAGGAGGTCCCATGTGTTGCAAACATCAACCACCTCCCTGCCACACCAGGCAGAGCAACAAACAGCCTGCTCACAACTTATGGCCGAGCCCACATAACTTATTAACACCTAGTCAGGATTAATCAAGCAGGGAAAGCTAAAGAAGGTCCCTAATTAGTTGCTGATGATAACTATATTTGTCATCCTCTCCCAATTAGTCTACTGTACATTTTGGAGTTTAATTGCACCTTGTTCTTCATTTAAATGTCATCATGTGCATATACTCTCCTCGTTCTTGAGTAAATTTGAGAAAATTTGACATTAAATATAGATTATCTTTAGATTTTTTGTAATTAACACAACTGAACTGTCTTTGGCCTAAATACATCTCCTGACACTATAAATCTGGCCACTCTCTCCTAAGTGGGTAGTCCCAGGGGCTCCACAGATGCAAGCTGGCACTGATGATACTGGGGCCATGCATAGGTAGCACTGGCGGCCATGGTCAGGATGTGGCCCTGGGGTCTCTTCCCTGCCCAGACCCCACAGAAGTCAATCCTTGGGAGTTTGGATGTTTTTCTCCCTAATTTTCACAGCTGATAACATTTTGAGGTGCCTGATTCGCAGGTGGTGGCTCAGATCACACCCAGGGAAGTGAGGAAGGTGAGGGGACTGTTCCACCTCCCACTATCCTGGTGCCAAACCTGCCCTGGGCAGCACAGGGGTGGGCAGCCCTGCTCAGCCCCCCTGTTCTGCATCACCCTTAGGACAGAACACGGGTCACACCAAGCTCCCGCAGATCCAGATTAGAGGATATTCAATATATTGATGGACAAGGGAAAGCTCCAGCCCAGTGACCTGTGCCTCTGCATCCTGCTGCCTGTAACCCTTCAGCTGCTGCCCAGAGCTCCCCAGCAGGACTCTGCACCTCCAGCCTCCTGTCAGCCAGAAAAGTTGTCACTGGGGCTGGGGACATCCAGTCACATCACACACCTGCACCGTGCCTCTGGCTGGGCACTTCTCTGCCACCCTGGTGTGTCAGCCTGGGGTTGATTGGAGGGAGCAAGACGAAGGGACTGGCTGAGCATGGGCCCTTCCTGGCATCAGGGCAGGATTCAAAGCAGGGTGTGAGTTTGGAGTCTCTCTCCTGCCATGTCGAATGTCCTGGCCTCGCTGTGTCCCCACACTGAGCCACCATCACAAGAAAAGAAGCGATGGCCCGATGTGCCCACACTGCAAACACAGCTGAGGGAGAAGGGTGTGATGGGACGAGCTGGGACTGGGTCTGCCTCAGACCACCAGTGTGCCAGCCCCCACTTCCCCTGGGGTCTCCCTGGGCTCCCCAAGTGATACTAGTGTCCTGGGATGCAGCCGTGGCCAGGCACAGGCACGTGGAGCTGCTTCACAGCCACCCCTCTGCTCACCTGGAGGAGTGATGGAGGCTGGGACCAGCACAAGCCCCCAACATCCCACCCCAGCCCCATCCCAGGCCTGCAGGGGCACCTGGACTTGGTCTGTAAGATACCCCTAGGGCAGCAAGATTTGGTCCATAGGACACTCCTGGGACAGTGGGATTTGGTCCATAGGGCACCCCCTGGAGCACTGGGATTTGGGCATTCCCTGCTGCCCCCAAGCACCCAAGGAGCTGGGGGAGATGCTGGAGGCCAGCAGCTCTGCCCACAGCCCTTGCCACAGCGATGCTGGCACTGAAAACCAAGGTCAGGCTTACAAAAAAGGAGGGGAAGAGGAAAAGCAATGACAGAAATCATGGGGTCCTACCTGTCCCGTAGGAAGAGGATCAGCACACGGATCATCCCTACTGCCTATGAGGAGAGGAAAAAAAAAAAAACAACACTCCAGGCTCTGCATTTCCAAACTGCTCCAGAGCTCAGTGTGCCCAGCACGGGGAGCGCAGCCGCTCGCTTCCCCAGGAGGAGCTGCTGCTGCATGAGAGGATGGGGAAGGAGAGGAGAAAGGAAAAGTGGGGGGAAAAAAATAGAAAAACAAACAAACAAAAAATCAAGGAGTAGTCAAAAAAGTGTATTAGAAGCAAATTTGGAAAGAAATCAATGGCATGTAATTAGATTTGATTTTTCTTCATGTTTTGTATGGCTGGGGGTTATGTATAGACTCTATATTAGAGTGGAGCAGGGAGATTAAAGCGTGGAGAACAGGTGCTGGATCACGAGCTGGTGGCCACCAAAGCATGACAGCTCCATCACTGCTGTCAGGCAGCAGGACAAAATAAACATATAAATAAATAAAGGGGAAAACCATGCAGGGAGCAGACAGGCATTTGCTTATTTACTATTTTAGCTGCTGATCCCACAACCTGTCCCGTCTGCAGGAAAGGGCTGTGCAGGGAATGGGGCTGTGCCCAGCACTGCTCCTGGGGGAGGGCCTGGTGAGTCCTGCCCTGCCCATGGGGGCACACACAGTGACAGCCCTAAAGCCATGAGAAGGGACCACATTTCCCTGCTGGCAGGGATGCCCCCAAACCTTCACTGTCCTGCTCCTGACATCAATGCAAGCCCAACATGGGCACGTGGTTTCTGAAAAAAGAAGCAAGACCACTGGGACCAGTTCATGGGAACAACCAACAGCCTAGATGGCTCTTGTGGGAGCACATGTGCAGCCACGTGTGTACATACACACAGAGGCCTGGGTGCAGTATGCATATATATATATAAAATTATATATCTATCTCCCTGCACATCTTTCAGCATTGAGTTGCCAACCATCACTCCTCATCCTCCAAAGTTGGGAGCTTTTTTCTTGTTGTTGTTTTTTACCCTTTAACCTTGAAAATTAACCTAAAACACAGGGTGCTGTACACATGACTTGCTCAAATAAATTGCATCCTTAATTATGAACACCCTCCGCTCCTCTGTGCTCCAGGCCACGCTGCCCCAGTGGACACCCCCCTCCTGATGAGTGGTTATTGAACACGCGAACAACAATCAACACTAATTAAATACTCAGCTGTTGAGAGGAGACAATGTTTATCAAAAAATGCAAGAGGAGGGGAGCGCATCTTCTGTTTTCTATAATTAGTTAGCAATATTCCCCAGGCGGTCACAGAAATCGAACTTGGGTTTGTTCACATCTGTTTGGCACAGGCAGACAAAGGCCACTACAGCCCAGACCCGCCTGGACATACACCCCAGCACAGCACCCATGCAGTGCCACCACAGCACCCCTGGCCAGTGGAGGAAGGCCACCTGCTCTCCTCATCCTCATCACAGGTGTCACCAACAGCAATTAGGACGTTTGAGAGGGAACAAGCCACTGGATCAGCTGTTGGCCCTGGAGATCCCATCCCAGGTGGTTATAGGGACTTAGGGTGGCAGAGGTATCCCAGAATCAAAGGGGTCCCTGTCCCCCACAGCTGACCCCACAAACATGGAGCTGCCAGATGTTACAAGAGGGTCAAAACGGAAGGGGGATGGCACAAGGTGTACACACCCTCCCTTGCACCCCCTTAAAAACAGGTTCCTCATCAGCAGGAAATCATTTGAATGCAAATTTATACCTTTTTAATTCTTTAATTCTTCAGCAGTTTTCAGCCAGGAAAGGGGCAGGACAAGGCTGTTAATTTCCCTCTGTCTGACGTTATTACCGGCTTAAAGATCTACTCAGCAGCAGAGGACATGAGCTGTAGTTTCCCTGAAGGAGGGAAGTAAGGTAATTAGTGATGGCCAAGGTTTGGATCCTGAAGCCTGGGAAGGGCTGCAGATAAGGAAACACTGGTTTCCTAGTTTGTACATGAATGAAGAGTAATGTGAATCAAAAACCCTCTCCGTTATACTCTGTGTGATTATATTTATCCAAGGGCTGCTGAGCAGTCCCTGTCCCATAGACCCCCACTGGTATTGCCCACCTTCCCATACACTACTGGAAGTACAGAGAAGCCTTGTAGTGAAACAGGGTTTGCTAAGTCCAACTTCAGGCAATGTTCAGAAGTCACAACGCCAGAAGGAGCAGAGCTGCAGCAGGAGCAGGGCTGCCAGCTCTTCCCATGGGACCTGCTAGAGCTGTACAACACACTTACTACTACCAGTCATGGGCATCCCCCTGCACGCAGGCACTCCCACGCTGCAGGCAGACAGACACAGGAGCCTTTCTGAAGCCTCTTCCACCACATTAACAGTCCATCTTTCCAAATACTGCACAGAATTCACTATTAACAAATACTCCCTGAGCAGCACAGTGCCCCCAGCCCGACCCCGTGGGGAGGCCAGGCTGCTCCGGGAGGATGCTCGGGAGATGCTCAGTCCAGTAGGAGGGTGAGCCCTGGGGACACCCCTGCTGCAACCTCCTCCCACTCCCCCCAGCAGCCGTTTGCTTCCCATCCTTGGCTCCGCTCACCGCTTCCATCCGTCAATACCGGGCGCAGATGCCGGGAGGGCCCCGCCCCGATCAATGGCCGCAGCCGCCAGCCCCCGGCACAGCGCACTTGTTGAGCCAGGCTGCGGGGGAAGAAGAAACCACGGTTAATACGTTCCTCCTCCATACAAAGCCAAAGGTGTAGGAGCAAGGAGGGGGGCAGCAACACCTTTTAGAGTCCTGCAGATGCTGAATGACAGCAGCGAAAGGAAGTGCTGGGATCAGGGAGGAGCAGCACCTGGGGACAGGAGCCTGTCCCGCAGCACGGCCGTGTCACCGCTCTGGGGCTTCATCCATCGCACCTGACACCACTAAGGACACACACCGAAAAAAACCATACTAAAGTCCAGCACAATTGGGTGGTAGTGCTGGCCTCCCAGTCCTGTGCCCACGGGGGGGGCAGGAGTTTTGCCCCCTCTTTTTGCCCCCTCTTGCTCACCAAGAGCAAAAGCTCCCCTACAGATCAGCACATGGCTTCTCCTGGCAAGTTTGGAGGTTACAATAGATGACAAATGATCTCAGTTCACTTTTACTACGACCAGGAATTAATTAATTCTGCCTCCCTAGGAGACCGAGGACCCTTGCCCTCTGCTCTTAAGATGGGACAGCACTGCAGATGGGGAAGGGAGGTAGCACCAGTGCCACAAGCCAGGACAAGCTGGGACAAGTTGGAATGTTGGCAGAGCAGAAGCTGGTGCCATTGCAGGTACACTTTCTGACTTGCTCAGCTCATGGCACCAGCATTTATATAACCAGACTCCAAAATCAGTTCATTGCCCTTGCACTCCACTGTGATCTACCCTAAATACCTACAATATTTCTGGTAGTAAACAATCTCCAAGACTCATTTCTTAGAGCAGCAGCAGATGGTCAAGAGCATTTCCTGAAATTGAATATTATAATGAATTTAGGATCGAAAAAATTTACATAATAATCTGTTTTAGATTCTCATAGTGAAGAAACCTACACAGAAACTGCTTCTTTTCAGCCATTTGAATTAAAGTATAAATCCTCAAGTACTGTAATTATAAACAAACTCTTTGCTATTCCAGATCCAGGAAAGAAATTGAAAAATTAACTACCCAGTGAAGCTCAAGGCCACATGTCAGGCTTAATTCATCGGCGAGTTTACCTCTCGCGACCCGGCAGCGGCTGGAGCGGGATGCTCAGGGCTGCTCCTCCAGCTCCTGCTCAGCTTGGCCTGGAAACCTGTGGAGCTGCCCAGGGAAGCCAAGAGCTCTTGGATCAGGGCAGTGTTCCAGCCTGTGACCTCTTTGCTTTGGGGTGTACCCAGATCTGCACCCACAGCCAGGGATGGGGTGAAATGAGAGGGAAGGGATGGGACCGCATGGCACAGGTGGGATGGCATAGTATGGGATGAGACAGGAGGGGACAAGACCATGCCACCCTGGGATTAGCCATGCCCATATTCCAGTGAAGGAAGTTCCTCCAAACCAGGCAAAAAGCCCCAGCCACACACAGTTCCTGAACACTGAATCCCCCGTTTCTTCCCTCACTCTCTACTCACTCGAGGTGCTCATGGTGACAGAGTGGCACAGACACTGCCCTGAGGCTGTGAAGCCCCTATCAGGGTCACCTACCCATGGTGGCACCCAGCACAATCCTGGCAGAACCAGCCCCTGCAAAGCAGATCCCAGGATGGGCTGGGACCAGGGCTCCAGCAGCTGCTGCTGTCCTCCCACGCTTGCTGGACCACAGGAAAATATCCCTTCCCACCCTCGTGCAGGGAGGTGCAGAGGGCCTTCCCTTTTTGAAAAGCAAATATTTAGTCTAGATAAAAAAACCCCAAGAGCGTTTTCCCCAGGTAATACTAGTAACTAAAATAATCACATTCACTTTGCTGGTTTAATTTTATATTTCCATTTCTACCTTATCTTTTTTCTGCAAGCATCATTAAACCACACCATAACAAAAATACATGAACTGTTATTCTTTCAAGAGAAGCCATAAACCACCTCAAAGCTTTTCAAGTTTATTCTTATCTCGTACATCTTCCCCTGGTTCTTTTTTTTTTTTTCCCTTCATGCATTTCAGAAAGGTATTTTTCCCTAATGTTAAGAATAGTTGCATTGAAAATGAGATGCTGCCTGTGAAAAGCCCCTCTGGAGGATTAAATAAGTAAAATATAGCCAGAAAATAAACTGGAACCTCATTAAAATAATTTTGCAAGAAGAAATCCTACTTTACAATAGGTTTTCAATATCACTTAGAAAATTCTTAGAGTCATATATATATGTTCTTAATTCAGGACCTTCCATTAAAAAAGACATTACAGAGGGAACGGAAAGGCCATTTACTACCCTTGTTTATAGAAAAATGCATATTAGGCCCTGATGCGATCCCCAGCAAAAGACTTGTGATATAGTTGGAACCAGCTCCATGCTGCTGAGAGGTGCTAGTGAGGGCTGGGAAGCTGCCAGATCCCCCCACTTCTCCCTCAGTTATCCTGCCAGGTAATACAGACCCTTGTGTATCACTCTTGCAGCCCCCTTGCTTCTAACTGCCCCCCCTGTTGCCGATTTCCCCCGGCACTGCTGGGGAGCAGGGGGTTCACCTGGGCTTTGCTTGAGATGGTTTTATGGCACTGACTTGCTCCACCCTCAGCAGACAGGGACAGGGTGGGCAGTCTGGTCCACGGTTGCAAATCCACCCCATATCCCCCAGCTGCCACTTGTAGGATAAAGCTCACGTGCCAGGACCCATCCCAAATGGAAAAGGAATAACTATCCTTGCTGTAACGTGAAATGTATGATACCATCTCATACCTTAATATAAGCACACACAAGGACCACCTGGCTGCAGCACTGGTGGGACAACCTCCATCCTGCCCTGCCTGCAGCATTGCTCCACCATCCCCTCTGTTTCCACCCTGGGACCCCCTTGCTTCTTTCCCCACCTCCAGCTCTCCCTGCCCCACAGGGACATTTCCCAGCACCCTGACACCCACAGGTGAGCTGGCAGTGAGGGGCTGCTGCAGGGCTGGTGCCACAACAGGTGCCCAAGGAAGTCTGCACCCCATGTCCAGCACCCCAACCCCAGGCAGCCATGGAAATACAGGGGGAAAGACACATTTGGAGCAAGAGCTTGCAAAATCATAGAATCATTGACTGGTTTGGTTTGGAAGAGACTTTCAAGATCATCTAGTTCCAAGCCCAAAATGGGAAAAGAGATCACAGTTTTGGGTGATGTAAAGAGAAGAGGAGGGAAAAGCATAATTTTACTATTCATTAGCTCCTGCAGGAGAAGCAGGCAGCAATAGCTCCCATAATTAATTAAGCTGGAGTAGCACTGATGATTGCATAGGCACTGAGGGCTTTCCCTTGGGCAGTTTAGTGCTTGGACACTTCAATAACACCTGCCAGCACCCCAAACCTGCAGGGTCAAGGCAGTCTTCTTATCTACTGGACAAACCCCACAAAGGCAGCTTAAAAAATGTTAAGAAAGGAATTTATACCCAACTGCAGGCACTACAGCTTTCAGCCACGCAAGTGGACATGAAAGGGGATCCAGTGGAGTCAGGAATGGATCTGTGGGATACGCAGGATGAGATGTTGGGATCTTTATAGAGAAAACAGCTGAGCTGCCCCTTTCCCAGAGCAGGGGAAATGCTGCTGAGTTCACAGCTTTTAAAACAGGCCAGGGGAAAAAATTGGCAGGTTTAATTTTGCTGCCAATTCAGAGCACATTGTTACACTTTAAAAGCATATAAAACTATTGATCATAAGCAAGGCAATTGCTTCTGTCCATATTTAAGCCACGTGGCAGGCAGTAAGGAAGGATCACTGAATCCATGCATCCACTTCGAAGAGGGGACAAAAACCTCCATCAGAGGGAAAAAGCCACAAGCAGAGGCTGCTTGGCCATGAGCCCATGCACAGCTGCAGGGCTGGAGGTTTAGAGACCTCTAGTTACGGTTAAATTGTGGAAATTGCCAAGATGGGAACAGTTTTGGACATCCTACTGAACAGGAAGCTAAAATACAGGTGACCCACAGATGTACGCCCTGTACCAATAAATACTTCATCTCCAGAAGCCTCAAAAACCACCATGAGCATAATTACTATTCCCAGTCCCATTGAAAACACAGAAACTTTTTCAGCTACCTCCAAACCTCCATCATTTTGAGTTGGGCTTGGAAATAGCTTTAATAATCATAAGACTGCAGCCCAACGGAGGTTAAAGCATCTTCCCTCAAAGCAAAATAACCCCTTAATCTCCCAGGCAGGACCTCTCACCATCGTTAGGGTGATATGGGAGTAAAAAGGGAGTGGTGCAGGTGTTGCCCATGGCACAACCACTGCAGAAACGCCTCCGCAGCGACTTGGGTAGCAAGTTTTGTAGAGAATAAATATCACACTTCAATTTCATGGTAACTTAGGAGGGTTTACTGACAAATACCATGGCTTTTACATGGTTCTACCAATTACGGAGCAATTACATGTAACCTAGATCTGGAGGACATACAGTAGAGATATAATGTAGTCCTCTCTCTATTAAGAAGAAAAAGGCAGTTAATAGAAAACACTTTTTTTTTTTAAAAAAATTATAAACCCTTCCACAATATTCCTGTGTGACATTATTAAAACTCCACATCGATATCAAACCCAAAACAAAGGCTGCCATCCCATTAACACGTCAGTTGTGGGATGATCAATAAAAATTTACTTTAAACTGCGCCATATGTCGCTCCCCACAAAGTTTTATTATTCAGATTCATAAGTTTGTACCTCAACCCCCACGCAATTAAATCCCATTTAGCAGCACTGACCTTCAGATTTGAACTTGTCATTCCTACAGCTGGTTTGGAGTTTAACAGCACCTTTAAATAATGAAAACAAAATGCCTGTAAATTAACAGTGGGGTACAGGGAGCCCTCCACTGGGAAAGCCCTCCCACACCCCTGCCAGCAGCACAGCTCCCATGCTGGAACAGGGAGTGGGGAAAAAAGGGAAAGAAAAAAAAAAAAGAGCACCGGCACATTTTAACATGTTGTAGCATATTTGTAAACATCGTTAATCACGGATTAGCAGATGGTAATGTTAATTGCACCTGTGGAAGTAACAAGACCTCAAGGTTGATTACATTTACAAACTCGGATAAGGGGCTGTGGCGCGGCGGAGGATTCCTGGCTGCCGGGGAGGAAGGTGCCCCTTGGGCAGCAATTCCAGTGCCGACTGCTCCTGCCCAGCCCAGGGGCTGCCAGGATCAGCCCCAGAACTGCACTGCTCCCTTCTGCAACAGCCCCACCTCCAGCTTTGCAAAGACAAAAAGTGTTGTTCTCTGTCCCAAAGCCCTTCCAGCCTCAGTAAACCTCTTCAGGATCCACTGGTGGATTTGATGGACTGGGATTTTTTTTGGTCGAGTTGATAATCTGTGCACAAAAGTGACATCTGGGGCATGAGCTGAGCTTCTCTCACAGACTGTTCTCACCGGAGTTGGTTTTGGGAGATGAAAATATTTGTGTTTGCCCTTGTGTGAGGATAAAACGGCCAAGGCGTGGAACACATCTTCTGAACCAAGGAGGACAAATATTTTGCCACTGTGCTTAGAGACACTTTGATTATTGAGAATTCATTTTGGAAGGGCAATTACTACATTTTTAAATCAATTTGGTAAATAAGCCTCTGAAAGGAATCCATGACAAGCAGCAGGGAGGGAAAAACTGACTTTCAAATTACACACATACACTTTATTCATATCTAAATATCAAAGAGGCTGTATGTACAAACAGAAGTAATCAGGAAGCATGTTTTGATCTTGCTGATGTACACAAAAAGTGACAATTAATGTCCTCCTTTATGATATAAAGCTGGGAGTTTTTTACAGTTACATTACAGGGATGATTATAGTTGAGCTTAAGGCTAAAAATAATGAAAGACTATAAAAACTACATTTTAACATTTAAAAATATCCAGGAAATTAACTGGAGAAGCGGGCAATGATCCAATTAATGGATTGCATTTATTAGATCAGGGCAAATCGCTCAGCACAAAGCTCCATCTCCAAAAGTGCAAGCTCCTTGTAGGTCTCAATCCGGAGCAGGATGGAGCTGGGGCAAGAGAAAGATCAGCCAATAGGCAGACACATCCAAAAGCTGGCCAGGTGATGGCAGAGGGACATACCAGCAAAACAAAGCAGGGTCAAAAGTTACCATGGAGGGAAACTGGTTAAATGCAACTAGCAGAGCTTTCTGAAGTGGGATTTCCTGCATGCACAAAAGCCTCTACCACAGCTCTCAAGCCAAAAAGTCTGAGCTGTAGCCCTAGTTACACATGCAAATTCCTGCTTCTTAAAATCCAAGCCTCATGGAATTCCCAGTAAGCCCTGCCTGGTACTCCAGCACCAAATCAGGGTGCTGTATGGATACAGCAGCTGTACAGGGAAATTTGTGTGGGAGCCACGATGGCTGCTGGACTGATGGACAAGTGACTGTGGGAGCTGCCATCTACCTCCCCCATCCCATCAGCAGAGCCGCCACAGGCACTGAGGTTCCAAAGCTTTTCTGAGCAATAGAGAAGTAGCTGCTTCATCACTATTCACCTGCCTCCTCCTCCTCCCCGGGTTGGGGGGGCACAGCTTGGCTCAGCAGTCTGCTGGTGCCAGGCATTCCCAAACACACGCAAAGCCAGTGAAATGCCACCTCTAATAAAGCACTGTTCCAATAAATAAAAAAGGAAAAACTGCAGCTCCTATGAAATCAAAGAATACATATACTTACCTATAGGTCAAGAATAAAGAATTGGCATTATCCTCGTCCCTGCTGCTTGAAAGGAAGGATTCAGTTAGCCCTCAAGCACTGAATCTTTCCTCTGAAAAATGAGCAAAACTGAGCCACGGGCCCCCTCTGCTGGGGCTCCCACGGCTGCCTCAGCAGCTCCCTGGCCCCGAGCCTTTTATTTCAGCATTAAAGAAAAAAAAATACACGTTCAGCACACAAAATACAAGAGCTGTCACCCCAAAAATGCACCAGGTTCCTGTTACTCAGTGACCAGTTCGTCTTCAGACTCTGGAAACAACATCCCGCTTGCACCACAGCCGTCATTTCAGAGGGACTTGGATTTTGTCTCTTACCACTGGAAAGGAAAGGGGCAGACCCAGCTCAGGACACATGGTGCCACTCCAGGCACCCTCATCATCACAGCCACAGAAAGTGAGTCCTTGACACCTTTGAGAAGCTCCATGTCCTGTGCCCCATCCCAGGCACCTGGGCCATGCCCAGCCCCAAAGCACCCACCAGCCAGGCCCTCTTGGGGACTCATCTGAAAAACCTCCGCATCCATAGACCGGTTTACAGACTTCATTTAGCTCAAAGGGAAGTCCTAATTAGTCACTCTGAGTGATTTACTTGTTCATTTGGAAGGGAGGGAGGGGGGGACTAAGTTGAATTGTTTGAAATTATCCCTAAAGGGCACTGTAAATTAAGTGTTAATGAGGAATCCTATGCAAAGGGCCACAGTAGCTAAATAAAATAATTAAGGTGCTAAGTGATAACATTCATTTAGTTCTCAATAATTTAGCCAGTCTGGTTTTCAACCAGGATATTTGCAAATGAAGCCATCCTCACCCCTCCATGCCATCAGTGGGGCTCAGAATCCTGTAGCATCAGGCCCACCATGGAAAGGAAACTTCCCCGGAAGAAGAGAACAAGCTCCTGATTCCCCTTCCCACCTGAAGAAGTTCCATGACTCACACTCTGGATTTATATACGACACAAAAAGGATTGATTCCAGTCTACAACCAACCTTTACAGAGGCTTTATTTCACCAGGCTGCATGTTTCCCCACTACAGCCATTTTCTAACAGCTCCTGTCCGTCCCTTGGCAGGGCTGCAGACCTGGTTTACAACCCAATACAACACAGTGTGTTGTCAGACATTCAAGCAGCAAAATGTAAGACAGAAACCACCTCGTCATGAAGAAATTGCCATTGACTACACCCAAATCATATCTGGCTTCCACCAGCACCTTCTTGGCTGCTAAGGGGGCAGTGGGCTCAGGATGGGCATGGGGTACAGCTGCTCTCTGCACCAGCACCACCCAAGCAACATTTCTCCCCTACAGTCCAAATTCTCTCCACACATCAAGCCACGTACAAAGTCCACAAAACACTGAGCAACTTCCCTTGCCAAAATACGAAAAAAGTTTCAATCACCATGGTTCAGTCTTTGGCTGCAGATGGAGTGCAGGAGAATGCCTGTAGGAAAGTAAAAATAAAGATCTTTTTTTAAATCACAAAAAAATAATTTTGCAGGCCTGGATGTTGGTTTGAATTTTCTATACAGAAACTACACTGCTCAGAACTGTGTTTACCAGTAGCAACAGAGACGTTCAGCGACTCGATGCCGGGGTGCAGCGCTCGGCCAGGGGGTATGGCCAGCATCCGATGGCACAGGAGCTGTGTCTCTAGGGAAAGCCCATCACCTTCACTACCTGCAGAAGGAAGACACTGCTCAGCTCACAGCCACTGCCATGTCCCTTTTTCCCCTCCAGAGTAGTTTTGCTAATCCTCTATCAAGACTACAGCGTGCCCCTAAGCTCACCAGCAACCTCAGCAGCTCCCATGCAGCAACAGCCAAGAACTACCAGGGGTGAATTGAGTAGCTTACCTGCCTTCCCTTCCTGGTTCACTCCAGCCTCCCTGGACCCATTCTCCAGTATCAGAAGTGTTTTTTGAGGAATACCTGTGCAACAAGCCCACAAGAGGAGCATGAAGCTCAGAGCCTCATAGCCTGAGAGCAAAGATCCCCTGCGAGCAATCACTGTGCCAGCTCACAGCTGCCCATGGACATGGGCTGCTGCCAGAGGGACAAAGTAGACATGATGCCAGGGCCCTACTCTGGTCCAGCAAATCCCACATCCCTATTGATAGTGACGGGTTCAGCCTTTTCAGCACACAGTACCACCAGCTGGGTGCAACTTGTGAATGCAGACAGTTTAACCAGAGGCTTCAATTGATTAGTTGTTAAACCATCCAACAGCCCTGATATGTTTGGGCTGATACACTGGTGAAACAGAGTTGAAATCTATCCCAGGTCATTAGTAGTTGTTTGACTCACACTGTCACAAAGGGAAATGGAAAGGGAGAGGCTTTAAACAATCCTGCGGGCAGACAAGTGAAAATGCAGAAGACCAGAGACCTCCCAGCCTGCTCAGCTCCCCAAAGAATTCTTCCACATTCATTATTTAGAGCTACACAGACAGCTACACAGCTGCAAGAATCCCAGCTCGTCTCACAGAGATGCTCACCCCCTGATAAAGCAGGCTCAGTGTGCTGGAAGCCAACGTTCCCCTCCAAGAGCCATACCCTGACCTGGGCTGAATCCCAGACTCGCCCTGGGGCAGCACTGGTGGGGCACACGCTGCTGCCCGGGGCTCCTGTGCCTCTGCCTGTGGTACCGGAGCTGTCACCAAGGCCTCGCTCAGCTCACCTAAATGCAGATTCTCACCTACATGGAACCTACAGGCACTTCCTATGCCACTGCAGACTCACTCCATAAGGCAAACGAGCTCCTTGCTTGCCTGAGTTGCCACAAAATTCTCTCCATTATCTACTCACAGCACGTTCCCAGCAGGTCCCGTGCCCTGTCCCCATGTACCGACCCGTGTGACACTGCTCCAACCGCACAGGGCAGGGAAGTGCTGCTCTTGCCAGCCTCCTGTTTTGCTGGCCTGACTTAACACCTCCAAGATTCA
Organism: Apus apus; assembly: GCF_020740795.1. Lineage (NCBI taxonomy): Eukaryota > Metazoa > Chordata > Aves > Apodiformes > Apodidae > Apus > Apus apus. The sequence continues at coordinate 5,208,459 of NC_067299.1, read as the reverse complement.
TTTTGTGCAAGCAAAAGAGTATTTTGAGTCATGCATCTTGTGCCACCTTCCCACATGAAACAGGCCACACTGGCAAAAGCATCCTTTGGTTGGAGTAAGGGAACCCTCAGAAAACAAACCCTCATCCTAACCAATGCTTTTTTATTTCTTTCTTTCAGCCAGACATGCAGACAAGGGCCTGGGTGAGTTACCCAAGGTCACAGGGAAAGCCTGCGTCACACAAGGAATCATGGCCCAGTGTCCTACAGCCTGGCCTGGGCTGCCTCTTCAACACTAGAGTCTGGCTCTCTACGGATGCTTCAAGAAAAAAAAAAAAGTTAAAAAAAATTATCCTACTTTTTACTGATTCAACACAGAAAAGTTTCACAACTTACAGCCATACTTGTCTCCTGAGCCTCTCCAACCACACTCTCGTGGGACTTTCCAACTGGGACATCAACTATTGCCAGAGGTGTGGCAGCTCCTGGAGCAATCCTCTCCTCTCTCTGGTAAGAGAGAGGTTCCTAATAAAGGTTCCTTATGGTTCCAAAAAAGACAGCAATTTTGCTTCCAGTTTTACAAAGCTTTTTATGGCTCTGGCTGCTTAAAATACTTAGGAACCATAAATTCAGGGCAAAAAGACTTGCAGTGTGACAGGAGGGAGGAAGTATTGACTGAATCAGATTAAATCCTAGTTTATATTGGTGAAAAAAAAAAAACACCACTTCCCACTTCAGATCTTTGACTTCCATCTCTCAGCTTTCACCCTCCCTGACAAGCCTCAGAGACCAGAGTTAGAGCCTGACTGAAATGACAGAACAGGTTTCCTGTCCCATTCACAATGAACACCACAGTAACAACTCCAGTTTCCAGTGCAGGAAGTTCAACCCCAGGCAGAAGCAGCCATGCTGGCTGCATCTCAGTAAAGCCACCAAACCCCAAGCTAAAGACTGAATGTGTAAGAAGAACAAATTACTCAGAAACACTTCTTGCTCAGCCATCTAACTGCTCCCCATCTGCTCCTGCTCACACAAGGCTTCCAGGCTGCAGGGCAGCCAGCCTGCCTGTCCCCTTCAGCAATGACTCCAGAGCAGACAACATTAAGCTGGACTGTCCAAATCCCTCTCTGCCAAGCCAGCGAGAATGCCAGGAGGGGAAATTCATGTCTGCAAAATGCTCAGCTCAGAAGACAATCTCTGCAATGCTAGGAGGAAGCTCAGTACCATGCTAAATTATCTCTGCTGCTCTCTGCAGCTATGCTACATATTCAGATCTAGGATGTTGCTTCAAACAACCCCAGCATCAGACAACTGTAACGTTCAATTTTCTTTTCAGTGAAGAGTTAGTGCTCAGCAGAGAGTTGAAATCATTACTGCTGCAAGGTCCGGGAGCTCTCCTCATGCATCTACCAATCAGCCTCCAATATCCCTTGACAAAAGGATATTTGGACTTTTTACTGGAGAAATCTCTCATAATTCAAAGGTAACGACACCACTGCCACTTCCACCCCGTTCCTTTCCTTGGGTGCTGTCATCTTTTCTGGGATGCATTTCTTTGTGGTCCATCAGCAGCACTGCCAGCCTCCCTACTCTCTTTATAACATAGCTCCACACATCTTGTAGAGATGCCAGATTTGCAGCATTGTCTTGTCAGTACTTCTAGGAGTTCGATAAACATTTTAATTAAAGGAATGTCTTCTGAGCCAAGAAAACCGCAGCACGGGGCAGGATTGCAGCCCCTTGATGGCTCCTCGCCAGCACGACCCTCCTTCCAAGTGTAAAAGCTCCAACCAGCTCTTGTGCCAGGTGACACCCAGAGGGGGGCTCAGCATGGCAACACAAGGGTGCCTGGAGCAGTGCTCCTGGGGGAATTTCTTTCTCTAGGTGCCACAAGGCTGTTACTCCCCTTCTCTTCAGCTTCTGGGAGGCTGCACAGCCCCAAACTCGTACCTAAAATCAACAGCATCCTTTGCCAATGTGTCCTCTGCATAAGGAGGAGGCAGAAGCAGATGGCCCTGAAGGAACTGCCCAGTTTAGGTGCTCTGGGAGGTGGCACCCATTGCCCAAGCAGAGCTCAGCTCTGGCAGGGAGGAGGTTACTACACCCTCTCTTCCTGCTGATGCCACAGCAACCAACAGCTCCTGCCTTCTCCCGGGCACAGAAATGCAACCACTGACTGTGCCACAAAGCCCAACTTTGTGTTCATACCATCCTCTCCTCATGCTTCTTTCCAGACCTGGGCACGGAAATACAGCCATGGATTTTTAAGAGGAAACATGACAGAGTAAAGACAGGGCACAGCTCACCATTACAGCCTCAGGGCAGCAAGAACAAACACTAAAAAATCCAGATTCAGGGCTGTAGGACAGGATCAAAAGCACTGCAGAACACAACACAAAACAACACGGGGTGGCTACACTGACCCAGACCTGTCCTGACACCAAAACGTGCTATCTAGACCCTCTGCTAAACTCCCTGTTCATCCACACAAACTGGTCTGGTTCTTGCAGTTCCTACTGGGAGGCTTCTCAGCTTCTTCTGGCTTCCCACTTCATTTGCAGCCAGATCATTCTAGTACTTCTTGTTCAACTTTGCTTCTCCAGACCAAAGTATGATGCAGTGTAACAGACCTGCAACTAGAGCGAATCATCACCCAGATCCTTCTCTCACATGTGCATTTCCACCAAGCCCAGAGCTCTGTACATTGAAATACCTATTACTATAATAATGGGTTTATTCCATTGAAATTCCAAGCAGCTGATGACAGGAACATTTTCCACTTCCTCAGGCCTGCTGACTGTTCCCACCACCTCCCAGCCTTCTGCAGTTTTAGCCTGGAAAGAAAAAGGAAACAAATGTTAAATTATTGTCTAATTTTCAAGCTTAAAAAAGTCATGTATGCAAACACACTTTGGTTTTTTGTTTTCAGTTAAGCTAACTGGCTTTTCTACTTGTGTTTTTTTTGGCATCCCTTGAATTTTTACCACAAAAGTCCTCCCAGTACCAGCACACAAGCTTTTATTTAAGAAAAAAAACTGTTGTTTTTTTTTAAATTAAAAAGTAATTTTCCTGCTGGTGTTTGTTCCAGTTCAAAAAGCAAACAGCAACTGAAAAACCTTTTTTTTGGCCCATACAACAGTTCTAGGAAGGTTTTTGCCAAGAAAGCATATGAAAAGAGTAGTGCTGAACAAATTAGCAAAAGGCTAATCCACAGAGCAAAGCAGTGGAAGTTCTCAAGTGCAGGCTCAGTCATCAGAAGCCCCCAGTAACATTTTCAAACACAAGTGCATGTTTTCAAACTCAGATGCCAAAAATCAGCTCATACAAAAGGCAGTGCACTCAACACTCGGTGCCTCACACAACCAGAGAACCAGCCTTCCCGCCTGCACCTGAGTAAAAAGAGCTCTCATGATTTGTCTTAGAAACCCATTTCAAAAAGAAAAAAGGAAAAAAAAAAAAGCTGGTGCTTCCTGCCAGTTTCATTTCCTGTAAAACTGGCACTTTTTACATTATGTTACATCAAATTTACACTGGCCAGGCAATGGCAAGGGTTAGACCAGAGAATCTAGGTCCAATTAAATTAACTGCTGCAATGGCTCAAAATGTTAGTAATTCAAACTTTACAGTAACAAAGTGATTCTTCCCACTGTTTCAATTAAACATCTATATATTTTACGTAGCTTTCACTTCACCATCATCCAGAGTTCCAGCTGCCACAGACCTATTGTACAGCTGGACGAGGGTTTTCTAGCACAGGGTGGGCAGAGTCCAGGCTTAACCTCTGCTCAGGCTCCTCATGGTCACCCCAGACTGTGACAGGCTCTTCCTCAAAGGGACACATAGAGGGACACAACACACAGCCACCAGGTGCCTGTGTTGCCCTGAGGGCAAGCAGCCTCTGTCCTCCCACCCTGTGCTGGACCCTCTAACCTCACTCACCCTGCTCCCCCAGGACTGGAGATCTCTCAGACACAGGGGAGAGCCAACAGCTCCCTGCTTTGTGTGCACACAATATCCAGTCAGTCTCCAGCCCTGCCAGAGCACAGGAGACCTCCAGGAGTTGGGGCAGTCACACAGTGCTATCACAGGGGATGGACACACTCTGCCAATACCAACTTCTTTGGGTTTGTTCCATTTTTTTTTTCCCCACATGCATTTCCTTTCCATTTGCAGCATGTTCTGCAAAGGGCCCTACCTCACCTCACAGGTACAGTGTAAAAAGATTCCCAGCAGCTCCCACCAGTTTTTCCTCTCTCCCCAAAGGCTGCCCAATGCTGCCATCGTGTGCCTGGGCCCCGGGGTGCTGCCTCTGCCATGTGCTGGGCAACATCTGCTGCAGAGATGCCAAAAAAAGGGATGCCAAAAACAGGAGCTCTGGTCCCCAAGGAGAGAAAAGGAGACAGACCCTGTCTTACCGAGCTGGCAGCCTGATTATGGGAGATAGACACAGCATTACCCTGCTATCACCACCTTCCAGAAAAACACCCTCAACACAGAGCTGTTAGCCCACCCGATGGATTGGGAACGGGGTGCCTGCCTGTCAGAGGTGGTCCAACAGCACAGACCACCGGCAGCAAACAGGAATGCAGAGCACAGGACACGGCAAATAGCACAGTCCTTGCCCTGCACGTCCTCTCTGTTCAACCATGTTTGAGGTTTCTCAAAGGGAAAGGAGGGGAAAAAAAATAAAAATAAAAAAAATTTAAAAAAAAAAAAAAAGCATGGATCATTCTACTTTCAAAAAGCTCCGGAGATCATCTGTGCTGTAGACATCAAAGACTTCCATAGCTCCAGAGCTGGCTTTGCTCACTGTTGGAGTCAAGGGGCAGCTGCAAGGAAAAAAGAAAATGAGAGCAAATGAGAGCAAAATAAGGAAATCCAGAATTTTTGTTTCTGCATTTCCTTTTCTTGCTTCTGCAACCCTACTCCACTTCAGTCCACTAAACATCTTGCTTACTATTCAGGTGTATTTTTCTATGAAGAACAGGGCTCAGAATTTAACCCAGGAAATAAGTTGCATGTAGCAGCTTTGTGCACAGCTGGACAGCTGAAACACAAAATGGGTTAAAACAAGAAGTACCCAGGAATGTTCCTTATGAGGCTGGCATACCAGCTCCCAAAGGAGGCTGCAGAGCAAAACACAATGCAGCAGCTACCCAAATTCAACTGGCAAGCTCAGTCCTAGAAAGCCCTCTAAAGAAGCTGTTGAGCAATGCAGGCTGGAAATCAGTTTTGGGAGCCAGCAGAAGAAAGAGAAAAGCTGCAGGAGCAGATAACCAACCCCATACCTGTTCTTCTGGCTTGTCACCACTCTGTCCACCCCCAAGAAGTATGCAGAGCGCAGCAGTGCCCCCAGGTTCATGGGATCCTGGATCTGCTCCAACACCAGCCAAATCAGCTGTCGGTTTGGACTCTCTTCATCCGTCAGATCAGGCTTTTCAGCTTCCTCCAAACTCTTGAAACGGAGAGGGGTGGCCTCCAAACAAACACCCTGGTGGACCTGACCTCTGCAGAGAGCATCCAGCTCCCTCCTCTTGACGTGGTGCACTGGGACTCCCCGGGCCGTGGCCTGAAGGACAAACTCACTCATAACGAGCCGCTGCGAGCCACTACTCTGCTTCAGGAACAACCTGAACACGTCCCTTCTCGACTGAGAGAGGGCCAGGGAGCACGGCGCGATCCCAAATAAGATCTCTGAGCCTTTAGTCCTTTCGATGCACAGAGGCTTTCGTTCCAGCCTCTCCCTTGCCTTCGAGCAGTCACCCTCTCGCAAGCTCCAAGACTCCCTCCCGGCCGGCGCAGCCTGCCCGGCCCGCCTCTCCCATCCCTTCTGCCAGGACGGTGGCCGGCTCTGTAGAGCCAGGCCCCCCCGGGGGGTACGGGAGTCGGGCCCGGCCTGAGGAGCCTCCCGCAGGGCCGGCCCGGGGAGCTGCCGGTCACCCCCGGCGCGGGGCGGCCTTTCCCCAGCGCCCTCGGCGGCGGGCGGAGCGCGGGGCGCGGAGCGGTGCTTCAGCCCCCGCCACCAGCGCCCGCAGCGAGCGGGGGGCAGCCCCGCGGCCCGCCGGGCACCGGCCCGCAGCGCCTGCTCCATCGGCGCCTCCGGAGGCCTCCCCAGGCGGGAGGAGCGGCAGCGCGGGCACCGGCGGGGCGGGCCCAGGCCTCACCACACGGGGGACAAGCGCGGCGGGGAGGAAACACCGAGCTCGGCTCCTAGAGACAAGCCCGGCCACAAAGCCGGGAGGGCGGCGAGGGCACGGACAGAACGGGGGAGCCCCCGGGCCCGGCGGGGGGGGCCGCGGGCACGCGTGGGCCGCGCTCCCGCCTCTTCCGAGCGGCGTCAGCACAGGGCCCGAGCGAGCCCCGCCCCGCGCGGCAGCGCCGCCTGGTGGTGCGGCGGGGACCCCGCACAGCGTGGCGGCGGGCAGCGGCGGCCCCGGGGCCCGGGCGCAGCGGGCAGCGGGCAGGGCAGCGGGCAGCGGGCAGGGCAGCGGGCAGGGCAGCGGGCAGGGCAGCGGGCAGGGCAGCGGGCAGGGCAGCGGAGCCTTCGCTCCCAGCCAGACCTCGCCAGGGACCCCCGCAGCCCCGCGCGAGGAATGTGGCTTTGTCCCCGGGTCACCCCCTCAGCGAGGGCTGCGGAGGGCAGGGCAGGTGCTGCCCCGAGTCAGGGGGAGCCGACCCCTCCTGGCCTCCCCGGACAGGGTCTTAATTAACCAGAAAACAGCTTTTAACTGCTTCATTAGGGCATCTCACAGACCGGGGTGAAGGGCTGCATCCCACACACCCCAGCTGAAACACCCAGGTCCAGCAACAAAAGCGTTGGTGCTTTGGAAAGCCCTGGCCCAGCAATAATAATAATAATAATAATAATAATAATAATAATAATAATAATAATAATAATAATAATAATAATAATAATAATAATAATAATAATAATAATAATAATAATAATAGTGCTTGACCTGCAGTTACCCCAGGGAGTGGGGACTTCTCTCCGACCCCATTCCCAAAGGCCATGTGTGCTCAAGCGAGCTGTAAAACCCCACAGACAATGGAAACTGTCCAAACAGGGTCTGATCAGCTGGAAGCGCGTTCGGAGGCGACATCCCAGCCTCGTTACCGCCTGGGCACGGTCACTGCAACGTGCTGCTCTCACCACGGGCAGGAAGGGCTCCCAGAGCACCGGGAACTGCCACCGGGAACGACTCCTTCCCCAGCTGTAACTTTACACCAGGATGCTGCTCTTCTAATTACATGATATTTTATATCTGCCTTTTAATTGCCCAAATGGGTAGAAAAGGGGCAGGCAAACAGGGAAGCAAGTCATTCACAGCAATAGGTTTAGGGTTTCCATGGGTTTCTCCCTCATGCATGGGCTGCAGGGGAAAAAACACAATATAATTTTAAAGGAGTTTTGCACAGAGAACCAAAAATGTTCCAATTCTTTTCTATACTTAGTCTGAAACATTGACTGACACAAGGCTTCAAAAACCATAATGAAACTAGTTTTGCAGGTTCATAGAATCATAGAATGGTTTGGGTTGGAAGGAACCTTAAAGATCATCTGGTTCCAACCCCCCTGCATGGGCAGAGACACACTCCCACCAGCCCAGGCTGCTCCAAGCCCCATCCAACCTGCCCTTCAACACTGCCAGGGATGGGGCAGCCACAGCTTCTCTGGGCAACCTGGGCCAGGGTCTCACCACCCTCATAGTGACGAATTTCCTCCTAATGTCTAAGGACAATGGACAGGGCAAGGAATGATGTCTCCAGCAGTCCCTAGGTTCAGAGATCTTATGCAAAAACATCTTTTTCCCACTGCTCATGGTTCCTACTCTTGAAAAAATGAGAGCAGAGACTAGTTCCCTGAGATCACATAATCTGCCAGATTAAACTGCTGTATCTCCAGCAAACATGTTAACACAACTGATAATACATATTATATACAACAACAACAAAGCACAAGAATAGGAAAAAAACATTATTTTAATTCTACAAATGCTTTCTACCTGTTTACAAGTTATCCAAAATATTTGCCTCAAATCCAGCAAGGGCAGCCAATTCAGCTATTCAACTTATTTGCAAAAACCTTGTATATCAACGACAGCAAACCTGAGCTCAGTGCCTCTGTGCTCTGACAAGCTGAAAGGGGCTTGGGGAACAAAAACACCTTCAGTTAACAACAATGATAACCTGTCTTGCTTGGAAGCAACCACAAGAGCCTGAAAGAGCTCAATATCCACATCCGAGTAGCAGCAGCAGCTCATCCCTTGCATAGTTTAGTCAAACCCAGCCGTGCCCAGCAGCCTACCTGGGGATTTCAGGGAACCCCTGAGGAGTGTGGCTTCATTTGAACAAGGATGTGCGAGTCCAGCCTCCACCGGTTATCTGCGAGACAACTGGATGCTGTTCTGCTCTAGAAAGTAATTACGTTTTTTCTCGTGAAGAACCAAAACCACACGTTTCTGTTTGAACTCTTCACACAAGAAAGGTTTAGCTGCAAACAGTGAAAAGGAGGTTATAACACACAAAAACTTCAATCTACACAACAAAAGAACCACAATGTGCCTCTCTTTTTATTCTTTATTTTACAGTTCACAATTAGAAACCTACTGATAAGTTACACAGTTCACCCTCCTGGTTGGGGTTTTAATTGCCTCAAGGTCGTGCTGCCATTCCCATCTCATCCCAGGAAGATGGCTCGAGGTGCCACCAGGTTACACGAGGCAAAGTGGCCAAACAACCCAGACCAAACCCCTCCACAGGCCACACTTCTCACGGGAAGTTAACGGGCAGCAGGAATTATCCCCTGAAAACACATTTGAAATGGAAAAATATACTGGATATCATTTTTGACATTATTTATAGACTTGCAAAATGTTACAAATGTTCCTGGAGAAGAAAAAAAAAACAACAAAATTCCAGGGCTGCAGGTCAGTCAGGTTTATTTGCAGGGAGCAACTACCCAGACTGGTGCTTTTTCAAGGCCATACATCTTAAGCAATTCTCTCCAAAGCGTTTTACAGAGCAGAGATAAGTTTGGTCCCTCCTCAGCCATGCATTGCCACATCTGCTTAACTTTGTACACAGCTGTGGCCACCAATTCAGGTATTTTCACCAGTGCTGCTCACAACCCTGCTGATTTTTTTTCTCCTCCAAAGTTCCTAATTTCTCTTTTTTTTTTTTCGCCTCCAACTCCTCATTCAACCATCTTCTCTAAGATGGCACACAGCACATCTGCTCAGTTTCAACAAGCTCCTCCAAAAGAAACTACAGAGAACATCAGGAGTTTTCATACCAAGTCTAGCTGAACATTGCAGGGGCATTCTAAAAAAAGCACAGTAGTGCTTGAGCCTTCCTTACCCAGGTGCCTCCAAATTGAGCACGGAGACTGAAGAACTCTTCCAGCTGGCTCAGGCTCTCTGCTGCCGTGAGGATCGCTGGCTGCATGCAGACCTGGACTGGCCACACCTTGCAGGACACCATCTAACCCAAAGCTGTGGGAGAAACCAAGCTCTGTGCAAAGAACCCACACAAAGCAAGGTGGTTTAACAGTGGTGTGAGACTGAATTTCACCCACAGTAAGTTAAAAGGCCAAACCCAAAGATGAGGCTGTGTGTAGTTGCCAGCAGAAACCCCTGCCAGATGAGGAATGCACAGAACACACCATGAGTGTGTATTTATAAAGAAAAAAAACAAGGGGCAAATTGCCTTTGTTCTGCCATTACGAAGGAATGTTTTACCAACTTTCTCCTTGTATCCTTCTACGGTTGCTCACCTTTGGCACAAGGAATTCTACATATAACAAGATTTAATTAATAATAATACTTCATATCAACACTCAGCACTTACATAGCGCTTCTCAAACTCAAAGTGCTTTACAAAAGTTTGTGAGTCCTCACAACACCCCTGTGAGGTAGGTAAGTATTATTATCCCCATTTTACAGATGGGGAAACTGAGGCAGAGAGGTAAAGTGACTTGCCCAAGGCTTTATAGGGAGTCGAAACTCACAATGTAGTGGCCCAATTCTGGTCTCCCTTGTGGTGGTGTAACACAGATGAACTCCCACAGAGCTATACTGGTCTAAGCAAAACAATCCAACCCAAGCTTCTCTGGCCCCCAGTCCCCCTGCTCCAATCAACTGACCATACCTGCTCCACCTCAACCAACAGTCAACAGTTCACCTTCTAGAACTCTACAGAAAGTCCAGATCACAGCAGGAGCGAGTCTGAAACCTTAAGGCAACATACATGTTAACAGCTCCATAGCTCTGCAGCAAGTTGGACCAAACACAGACGTGTTTCTGCCACACTGCAAGAGTCTTAAGACAACTCAAGTGGTTTCCAGCCCTACATGTAGCAGCTTTGAGACTGATTCTCTTCTCCCTCAAGTTAGAATAAATCCAGAGCAAGACAAAAGGGGGCTGCACCAGTGTGGAACTAGTACAAGATCTGACCCAGACCTTTTACCTGCTGCTTCATAAGCAAATGCCCCTACTAATATCTCTTCATTTCACTCTCTCTCTCTCTCTCTCTGAGTTTGTATCTCTGCATATAAACAAACTTTCAACACTTCCAGCTTATCAGCACCAGCATTTAACAGCATCTTTCTAAGACCAACCAATACTTCCAAAAAAGTGTCAATGCATGCAAATATCACATAGAAAAACATCAAGAGTGCTGGGAGATGATACCAAGGATAGAGGTGATCACAAGACAGCACACATTTAGTTTTTATCAAAAATACCAAACAACTCACTCTTACTGGAACTATGCCACTTAGATGATCACTCTAACCTGCAGGAGCACAGGTACTTTTCTTCCAACTATTTACCTACCTACCTAGAAAGAAATAGAAAGAGCAAGCACACACATTTATACTTCCTCAGACTTGGCAGGCATGATTCATGTAAATGGGAAAGGAGGGTTTGGGAAAGTGGGTGAGATTGTACACTGGGTTTAGAGTAGCAGAGTATGAAAGAAGTAGAAAATAAAACATGCATCTACCATCAGTAATCAATCTGATGAAAATAAACCCAAAAAAATAGATGGATTCATGTATGACATCCACTGAAAATCTCAAACCCTAAGCACACTGAAGCTGGCAAACATCTTGTGCCACTTCACCTTTGTCCAGACACATCATCAGCAAATAAGATCAAACAAACCTTGAAAAGAAAGCATAAAGAAGAATAAACCAGCCTGGAGATAACAATCTTCCACAAACCACTTCCCTGCATTATTTTCAAACACGTTTTACTCTTAAGCAGTTTCAGAAAGGAGTGGGGGAGAAAAGAGACCCACTACTATTTTTTTTTAAAACTGGCTCAGCACCAGCACCAGCTCAGAGAGAGGGAGAGAAAAATAATTCTTCAAACATGATCCTTGGTACTTGATTACAACGTTGCTAGCCAGCCAACGAAACCCTAAATTGCCAGAGGGTTCGAAGTGGAGTGGATACAGGGTGCTGCTCACAGTCCTCTTCATTTGCTATGATATCTGCTCCGTGGGCCTCATCTGTATATCTCCAATCTGGAAAAGACCAACATAGGATTTTACTGGAGCACTGAATTCCATTTTCCATCCTGCACTGGGCACTTACATGCTTTACTATTACAGTGGCAAGCTGCACATGAAGAAGGCCCCTGTGACTAGAAATGAGGCTGCTTATCTGAGAGACTGGAAAGAACTAAAGGTGAATGTGACCGCTCTGCCTGTGACGGAAGGGATCAAAGCACAAACATGCGCAGAAACCAGAGCGAGATGACACTGATTACAAACATGCATGGTTCAAGTCTTTAGTTTGATCCTGCTCAAGGAGGGTCAAGCAGAAGCACTGCTTGATCAGCCACGGGTAGGACTTTTTATCCTCTTAAGGAGGCCAGCTATCACTCCTGATCCAATGTCAAGATGGCCGTGTCTTGCTCCATGGGAGCAGAGTTCACACAAGGGGCTGCTCAATCCCTCATAATCAAAGTTTGCTTTCACAACAGGAACTTTTATGTTGCATATACTAAACTTTGACACTGCTCCTGCCTCCAGATCAAAGCTGGTGACTTATTTCTTGTTTCACAGGCAGGAAGTCCCCCTGACAGCACAAGCACCTCACACCACCCTTGGGGAGGTGCACAGCACTTGGCAGGATCAGGCTCAACACGTCATCTGGCAACTGGCAGGATCTGACCCTGCTGCTGCAGGACTGTCAGCAAATCTCAGATGGCACCAAAAAACCCTCACAAAACAAAACAAAAATGAACAAACAAACAAAAAAACCCCAAACAAACAAAACCAACAACAACAACAAAAAACAAACGGGGTAAAACATGCCCATATCCCTCGTTCTTTCCCCTGCCTTGCACAGACCTTCTCTGGGGTCAGAGCGGCCTGTGCAGGATCTGCAGGGCTGTGAGCAGCGCAATCCTGCAGCTGCCATAAGGGAAGTGTAAGTGAACGTGATTGCTGCTAATCCCAGCTTGGGCTCTGCTAAGCACAGAGCTGATTAGCAAACATCAGGGCAGCAGTTACCCTCTCTGCCTTCAGGCACCCACCCCAGAGTCCTCCAACCCAACCACAGCCTACCTGTACATGAGGTGGGGCACTGAGGACATATATGACAGCATTAGCCATATCTTCAGCTTTAAGACACTGGAAAGACAGGAAAAGAGATTCTTAGTCAAAGGGCATCCCAGGAAGTTAACCATAAGACCACTTCTTTCCTAACCATCAACAATGAGTCTCAATAGTATCATTGAGGCATGTCAGAAAGATGCAAGCAAGCAGGAAAAAAATCCATTACAAATTTAACAAAGGATGTGTCTGGTGCTGATAATTCTCCATTTGCTGTGAATAATCTTACTACTGGCACAGTAATTCTGCCAGGTCAGGCACTGTCATCTTTATCAAAAATTACCACAGGAGCACAAGAAATCCTGCACTAGCCACCTGTAAGACAACATGCTCTCACATTTCTTCTTGTGCAAACATGTTTGCTTATTACATTTTCTCTTCAATGAAGAAGTCATTGACTGCCAAATGTCATAGCTGATTTATATTTATTTACAGGAACATAAAAATAAAAGGAAAAATATAGGGTGTTGGAAACTGAATGCAAGTCTACACAGTATGTAAGTATCAGTGCAAAATCTGAGGTCTGAGTGCTGAGACTTTGGGGATGCTGATTTCATCCTGGAAAGCACTGGGCACTCTGCAGAACTAGTTCCTTGTGGTATTAGCCAGAAGAAAGACTGTTAAACTATAGCCAGAGCCACTTTCCTGTGTTTCCATTTCTCCATGTCCTACCCGAATGCTCTCATAGGTTGCAGCAGCTCTTTCAGGGTCATTATCATGAAGTTTAAAAGCAAAGCCTGTTTCCACCAGTCCTGGAGATATACACTGGAAAAAAGCAGAGCACATCCTAATAGGATTTGTAATTCCCCTTCAGCAAAAAGATTAAAAAAAAAAAAAAAGGAGAGAAAACATTTTAGCTCCAATAAAGCCAAAAAAACCCAAGCCCCCGCCCCTTTTCTATTGTTCTCCTTCCTCAACCTTTTTCTAGGGGAACAGTTTAAGAGAGCAGGCTTTGCCTTAATGACTGTTGTGACAGGTACCTCTGGGGAACCACTGATGGGTACTTCCCTCTTCATGTCCCAAAGGAACAGAGAAGCAGAGAAAATGATGGAAAAGCTTGCAATACCAATTAACTTCTGGACATATCACTTCTGAGATGCAAGCTCTGCACAAGCACAAACAGGCCAGCTGATTGACTCCCTCTGCTATCATGAGCCCCCCTTGCTCCTGGACAAGCAACTGCCCACTTTGTGCACCCAAAAAGTTTATTCCCTGACACAGTTCATTGCTGCTGTGCCTTCTGCTTCCCAGTCTCTCTGTGCCCAGGAAAGAGAGGTGTCCAGAGACAGCTGGCCACAGGGCTTGAAGGTTCCCAGTGTGCCAACTGCTATTTTTGCATTGCCTTGCCTGTTTTCCAAAGAGATATCCTTTGTCCCATAAAGCCTGCCAGCTCTCTACCACCCACAAAAAGAAGAGAGAGAGGAAGAGAGCCCACAGTACTCACTGTAGCTCGTATGTGGGTCTTCGCTTCTCTGAGTTCTTGCCTCAGCCCCTCTGTGAGGGCTGTGACTGCATACTTGGTGGCACTGTAAAAATGCACCACCGACTGTGGCACAACACTGTGGCCATTCATGCTGAGGAGAGAGCAGAAAGGAAAGTGCTGAGAAGTGGGGAGGCAAGCAGAGTCCTGAGAAGGAACCAACAGGATGGTAAGCCACCGTAATCAATACAGAAAGAGAGGATGACATGGTGGCTACGTGAGGAATTCCCCTCACCTACTTGCATACCACTCGACACAGCTGTTTTCTGGAGCTGGTCAAGAAGTTTCAGTCTTCAACCCTACCCCATCAAAAGTGGTTGGCATTATCCTTTTCTCCCTGGTTTGACTTTTCTTGACTTCAGATTAGCAGAGGTTAAAAAAAAAGTGTCTTGAAAACCAACCATTGCAATCCTTGGAAAACACCTCCTGGGGCACCATCAACCCATTCCAAGGTTACAGCTCCACCACTCAAATCCTCTCTGCAAGGAGGAAAGGAAGAAGCACCCGTGGCTAATCCCACATTTTCCCCTTGCATACCTGTTAATGTTAATAATATGCCCATCATCAATGTTCCTCTCTTTCATGGACTGGTAGGCCTCTCGGGTGCAGATGCTCACAGCCATTACATTGACCTGAGGGAAAAGAAGCAGACATTAAGACCAGCAGCCCTGCCTGGAACCCTTGGAATTACCCCCCACATGCCTGAAGCCAGGGACATATTCTCCCACCTACGGCAATTCCTGCAAACGCCAACAGAGGAAATGCACAAACACACGCCACACACCTCCCATCACGCTGCAGGAACAAGAGGGTTGAGTGGGGGAGGCGCAGATACCCCATTTTGTGAGGCAGCCTTGGCTTCTGCCAGAAATAAACAGGCTTAATTGTTTCATAGACAAGAGTGAGGGTAGAGAAGAAGGTAAGGGGGAGCAAACCCACTTCCCCACAGTCAGCACTCTGTCCAGGAGACCAAGTTGTTTATTTTGTCCAGCACTGAGCACACTGGAGTTTGGGCAGCTGATAGGACTCTATCAGCAGGTAATTAGGTCAGCTAGTTAATAAGGAAATCCCCAGGTATTGCCTGTCAGAGGGCCAGGTGCTCAGAGATGCTGCAAACCATGCGGCCAGCAAAGAGCTTCCTGGGCACAAATGAAGCCAAAGGTCACATCATACCATGGGCAGGGCCAGAGTGGGCAAGTAACCCTGCAGATATGAAAGCCACTGATCTGCCACACTGTCTGCTGACATGAAGGCTTTTGGATTTCACAGCAAGAAGATCAAGGAAGTGGGAACAACCCACTCCAGTCTGATGTATTAACCAAGTCCTTTCAGACACAGATCTTGGCACCAGTTAGTATATAAAGCCTTCAAGACAAACAACATCCCTGTGTTCCTCCCTGGACACTGAACCCACCAGGCACTCTGTCTTTGGTGGCTCCACTCCATCTCTGTAGGCCACTAGAGGGTAACATGAGCCCAAAGCCAGAGCCTGGGCTCCAACGCTGTGACTCACGCTGAGCAATGCCTCCTTGCGTGGGTAGAGTTACAACATTTTCACAACTACTGGCAAAGCAAGATACTACTCAACAGCCACATGGGAAAGTCCAGAGCCTGTATGATAAGACACTATGGTACAACACAACAACTGCTGGAAGGTAGCTAAGCTGGGACTGCCTTGCTGCCTTTTCCCAATAACACCCACAGGATTTTGGGGTGAAATCCCATTTCAAAACACAGTACAGGCACTCAAGACCCTAAAAAAAAATGCCTTGAAAATAAGCAAGTCTTAGGGCTGTATCACTTTGAAACACAATTTAAAGGCTGTTGTTACAAATACCCATGCAAGATGGTTTTCACCCTCATTCCTATTTTAAGAACAAGAGGTTCAAAGGTCCCTTAGCAAAGACAGCCAGCACATCTGTGCTCTGCCTCTGCACAGCTTGCTGCACCAGGCAGCCTGCCTGTGGCTGCCGCCTGTGTGTGCTAACACAACAGAAACAATGCAGGCACATTTTCCAGTAATTAATGAGTTCCAATTGCCAGGTTGGGAGAACATAAAAGATCCTGTTCCTGAGGTGCTGAGCCTTTCCCTTCTCAGAATCAGCCTTTTCTAAAGCATCAAAGTGAGTATCCCAGCTCCTAAGCACATATAAAAACGCAGGTTACAGAAAACATATCTCTGCACAGATAGTACAGAAAAGCAAGAACAAACCCATTTAGTGTCTAGAGGAGCAAAAGAATGTGTGCTGCAGTCCTTTGTGCCCTGAACAGTGCAAATGGAAAGTTCAGCTTCAATTCCTGGCAGTAAAGGTCAGTAGGTAAAACGTGAAGGAGCTGTTAAAATCCCAGAGCCTGGAGTCGGTGTGTACACAGCACCCAGCCCCGGCTGCTCCCGCACACATCACGGATGGCTGGAGGACTTTGCTCCAGCCCTGTGTCAAGCACCAACTCTCAAACTAGTAGAGAGAAAAAAGGGGAAGCTGTGAACCAAAAGGTGATGGGCTCAGGTCCTGCCTGCAGTAACACACTCCCCCTGGCACACAGGGAATTCTCCGTCTGGCAGTGCTGGGCTCTGTGCTGCTGCACAGCGATGGAGAGGTGAATCCCCACATGAGACTCCTGCAGCCTGGGGATTCAGCTTTCCCTAGGGAACAAATACCAGACAATAAGGAACCAAAATATTTTTAAAAAGAGAAGGAATAAGTAAAAGATGAACACGATTTTGACTGTTGGACGTACAGCAAGAAATTTTATGGAATATGTCTACTGAGAGGGGAGCCTGGAAGGAGACAGAGCCTTGAAGCTCATAAAAAATGTATGGAAACAAAAATCAATTTACCAAAAAGAAAAAAATGCCTTTAATTTAAGGCTCTAATGCCTCCTACATCAATAGATCTATGGCTGTTTAGAAACTTCTCCTGTCTTGCAACATTGGAGGACACGGAAATTCTCCAACAGCATCTCAAACCCTGCTGATGTGAAACACGTTTCTCCAAGGGACCTTTGGAAGAAGCCTCCCCGCTCCCGCCCAGCTCTGCAAAACCCAGTGACCCATGAAAGGTGCTGGCAACCTTCCTCTGTCCTGACCCTCCGAGAGTTTCAGAGGATGCAGGACAAATGGGTCTGGAGAGTTTCCCTGGGGCTGGTGAACCAAAGCAGGGAGAGCTGGCACCGCCAATCCCTCCCAAACCCCACTGCCACGGCACGCTCAGAGAGCAAGATTCCCAAGCTGGGAGGTCACAGCCACAAAATTGAGGAGACAGAGCAAAATTAAAATCCCTGAGCTATTTGTACTGCTTACCAACAGGCTAAAAAGCAAAACCCAGGCTTGTCAGGCTGCCTAGGCTGAGGTGGGTGAAGCATTTGGCTATGGAGGGTCCCAGGGCTTCACCTTCACATTAAAGGTGCGACTGTTACCCAGACAATTACACACAAGCCAAGAGCAAACTCACCAGCTGCCTGTCAGTAAATGAAGCCAGCTTGGATGTCTAAGACTGTTCCCAGTGCTACAACAGCATTTTTGACAAGCAAATGAGAGCAGGTATAGCCATACAGATCACCTCTGGGAATAAAATATTCCCACAGCCTGGTTTCCTAATGCTGCCTTTGTGGAGCCACCGACTTGCCTCTCCTCCCACCCCATCTGTCACCCCAAAGCAGCTCCAAAGGATGCAGACAGCAGCACCCATACACAGGGGGACCCCACAGGCTCCCAAACCCCAGGTCAGACCACTGTAAATGCCAATACAGAAGCATCTTATACAGAAGAATCCCAGCTCCAAAATCCCACCTGAGCAGCCAGGGAAGGGAGCATGGACAGAGGAAGGGCCTTCAGGTGGCAAAAGCCACGTGTCCTCCAGCTGCCCACCTTAGAAAGAAGAAAAGGTCAAAAGAACAAGAGAAATGGGTGTGAGGGACATGTGGCACCCAGAGAGGCATCCACACAAGACTCAACAACAAGGACAAGGAGTGTACAAGGGACAGGAGACCCACAGGGCCAGGCTTGCAGCAAGACAATACTGGGAAATGACCAGCTACACACCAGCTCAGCCTTGGCTACACTTCACTTTATTTTCTTTAAAGACTCCATGGCAACCAGGGATGGGGAGATGTGGCTGTCAGTGACCCAGGCTGGGCAACCCACAAAAGCCTGGCTGGGCAGACAAAGCTGAGCTGAGCTTGCTTTGGCTGTGGTCACAGCAGCCAGCAGACTGGCCAAATCCTAACAAGAACTTAATTAGCCAGGATATGGCAGCTCTTACCCTGGCAGCAGGAGTCTGAGGCCTCGATGTACCTCTCTGTTTTGCTTTACACAGGCCCTGAATCTGCTGTTGGATGAACAGCCACTGGCTGCTGCAGGAGCCAACCGATCCCAACTCACTCCACTGGCAGAGGAGGTATCCCTGACCCTACTACAGCTCTGAGCAGCTTTTCCAATGGACATGTCTCTTCCTGCACTAGGACAAGCTCCCAGAGCTGCTGCTGGTGCTACAGAGTTTACTGAAAGCCATGAGTTCAGACTCTCACTCCTAGGAGGATAACATCAAAGAATTTAGTACCAGAGGGGAAAATCACCTTTGTGAAAAGCTCCTGTTTCAGCATCTCCCCAGCCAGAGCTGCAGAAAGGCCAGGACAATAGGGCCATTGCAAGGGCACACAAACTGGCCGAGGATCCTGCAGCTGTGGCTGCCACTGCTATGTCCAGAAAAGTGCCATCACATAATGACAAAAGATGGAGAAGTCCCAAAAAGATGTCCAGCAGGACCTCAGGACACCAGGACCCAGGGAAAAGTGCCGGTGGCACAGACCATTCACAGGAACTCCCAGTTCAGCATCTGGATTTGCCTCATTCACATCCAGCTTTAACCAGATTATGGACAGAAAACTAAGCTACAAAGACAAAAAGCATTACAGCTTTTTAAGCCAAAAAGAATCTCCCCACTTTAGAACCCACTCCTACAACTAACAGGATTAGCTACAAAAGCCAGTACTTGGCATTCAATTTCCTATTTTATTGAAGGAAAAATGTGAGGCTCATCACCCTTTAGAAAGCCATTAAGCTAAAGGAAAAAATGCTGCTGAAGGTTGAGTGTTTTCATACTCCAAGGTGAAAGCATGTGGCTCAGAAGTGTGAGATGTCTTTCCACCTCCCAATCAGCAAACCCGGGCCATGTCAGAGCCAGATGGGAAGCTGGTCCTCAGCTCTGCACATGTGAACTAAGTAGATAAGGACAATGGTGCTGCTGGCCAGATTAAATAAAAATCTAGCCCAGTTTCTGCTCTCCCAGAGGCAGTACTCACGTCTATCATGGTCCTCCAGCCCTCTGTCTTCCCTGAGAGCAGGGGCTCTGGGCGAGCCAGCCCTGCATTGTTGATGCAGACATCAACTCCTTGATGAAGGGTCTTGATGGCAGAGAACATGGATAGGATCTCCTCTTCGTTGGAGAGATCACACTTGTATGGGATGAGGGTCCCTGGATAGCCAGCACTCTGGCATTCAGCTGCCAATTTCTAGGGAAGAGAGAGGAAAGAAGAAAACAGCCATCAGCCTCCTCTCCTTCTGGAGCAGCTTATCCAGACATGTGCTTAAAAACACACCCCAGGGTTAACAAAACAACGGCAGCTTCCTGGTGAGCCTGTCTCAAGAGCAGGTGCTGGGGAAGAATCACTGTAAGTGTTAATTAAAAAAAAGAAATATCGATACATGAGAATTTAAGCCCTTCAGCCTTTACATTATTAAACTTGAGGACACACTCTGTGCTCATCCACTACCCCAGGCAATACAAGTCAAGGTGAGAAGGGGCTGGCAAAATACAAATACTGCTACAGCACCAGGCTACAGGTATGCCCCACTGATGAAGGATGCAGCAATCACATGCCTAGCAATTCCTCATTAGCCATTACCAACACTTATTCCAAGCATCCAGATCTTTTAGAAGACTAAATGATATAAAGCAAATAAAAGGCCAAGAGCTGCTGCTGGCTGCCTGTGTTAACGATGCGGCTGCCACAGCACCACATCCTCTGGAGGATGCCCTTTACCCCCTGACGCTAATGAGAAGCAGCATCTCATCTCTGATGTGTCACATAAGGGACAGTGACAGCTCCCAGCACAGGGTGAGAGCCACGTGATGTCTGGTTTCTGCGGAGAGATGGACTCTGGCTACAGACATCCACCAAATCCCTCCAACACCATCGCCCATGGCTGTTTCACCAATGTGACATTTCAGACTGTGCAATAAGGCTGCTCTCCTGCCAGAGGCAGCTTTCCCACTCCTCCCAGCTCCTCCCTGCATACCAAGCCTGTAATTCACAGCCAGTTATAAAAGGAGGAGCAAGGCTGGAAGCACAGAACAGCAACTGCACATGCAGGCAGCTGTCGAACATCCCATCCCCAGCCAAGCACCTGCCCTGGAGCTCATCCAGCCTCAGCCAGAAACAAGGACACGGAAGCCAGACCACCACAAGACACCGAGGACCACACAAAACACCACCAGAAAGCTCACACTAGAGGAATGCTGACTTTTTTGCTCACTATGAGGAACACCGTTATCTCCCAGACTGGCCCAGCCCCTCCTGGTCCTCCAGGACAATGCTTGGAGAAATTCCCACATCTTGGAGAAAGAAGAAGCTGAAATCAGCCCCGCCATCTGTACCAACACAGCAAGGAGCTCGGAGAGCCATGCTGGCCTCAGACATATCTCACTCTAATCAAAGAAGTGACAAACCAGAGCACTGAAGGTGTTTTTCTCCCAGGGGAAGCTAGCAAGTCCTGGGGTCTCCAGCAAGCCACAGGGTCCCGTCCCTTTCACTTAGTTGAGTTGGTCTTTTTGGCAGCTGCTGCAGGGACAGACTTGTCCCCCAAAACTTTCCTGATTCACCTTTCACAGCAATCCACAGCTTTCACAGACCACAAGCTGAAGCCAGCCCAGGTCTAAGGCTCTGTTCCAAAAGCTAGTCTCCTTTCTGAGTACCACTTCAGTAAAGGCATTGCAGTAACACAAGAATAATTATTATTGCTCTCACAGCACCAAGCAAGAAGGGGACGGACGTGCTGAGCTCAGCCTGGAGATCAATACATCCCAACAGCATCATGCTCCCTGGAGAGCTCTTCTTGGGCTGAGATAGACAGTTTTTCTGCCCAATGGAGAACAAAGGTGCCCCTGGGACTGACTCATGCCTCTCTGTACCCTCCCAGGACTGGTTTCACTTTGCTGTATATGCAGTCTTGTTGATTACGTGCTGATAATAGCAGAAAAATATATACTTTTTAAAGATGAGAGCATACACTTGAGAAAAGAGTTGGGGGAAAAAATCTGCAAGAACAGCATTTAGAAAATTGAAAGCAGTACGAAGGGCTGCTGGAAGGCGCTAGACCACTCCAGGGATGGATAGAGGAGGGAAAAACAGGAAAGGGGTCCTCAGCCACATTCTTCATAACCTGGCACCAAGGTGACAGCTTCAGAACTCTCTTCATCCTACTGCCCAATCTCAAGCACTCCACTAAAAGATCTATCCCTTTCAGTATTTGCTTGTAAAGTACCACAGCCCATGCCTGGCACTTTTTCTTCCTTGTTCACCAGGTCACAGCCAGGAGCATGGTCTTAATTTGGTCTTGGAAGAGGGCTGGTGTCCTGGCATCTGCTGCAGTTGCCAGGTCACATTTACTTCGCTTGAACAAGACCTGGGTTGAATTATCTTTCCAGTGGTGCTTCCAATTTTCAAGGCTGGTGCTGGTGCTCATCGCAGGTAAAGCAGGGTGCTATCTTTCAAAGTCAGTTGTACTCACATGCAGAAGGAAAAACTGGACACCCATCACATCCTGAGGCTGAGCATCCCGGAGCTGCAGGGAGGAAAGCTTGCAGCTCACAGCAGGAACTGGTCCAGCCAAACTCACCCTGCTGAACTCTAATCAAGCAATGCCAAAACTTTAAAAAGATAAGAAAAACAAGCACAAGGGATTGAGATGAATCTCCCAAAAGAGGCTTTGTGCCAGGAGAGATGGCTGGAAGGAAGGAAGGCCCATCAGCATGGACAGGAAAGGAAAGACAAGCTCATCTACAGCTGAGAGGGAAACGCCGTCTTTAATATCTCCATCTCCATGTTCAGCTGTCACCTTTCACTACTCAGTGAAACCTTTCACTGTTCAGTACAGCTCCTTCATGGAGGCAGACAGGGTCTAAACACCACAGGCTGCAGCAAAGCAATGACCCAGCATTCACTCAGATGAAAGAATAGATGAAACAAGGGGTGCTCAGGACAGCAGTGGCTGTCATGGTGGAGCTGCCCATCCTGTTTTCCCAGTCAATCTCCTTAGCTTATGCCTTAGATACACCAAGAAAAAGCTCCTTCTCACTCAAAGAAAGGCTTCTCTGCCATAACTGACCAGAGAAATCAAGTATCTCTCAAGATCCTTTTCTTGTCTGGTGTCTCACTGCTTCAAATGAGACTCAGAATGGATCCTTTCATCTCTCAGGCTACACTTGAGTTAACAAATTCTCTTTGAAAATGAAGTGCTGAACACCACTGACATCCAGGCAGAGCTGAATGTGCTTCATCCATCTATAGATAAAGAGTCATCACAGGCTCTTCAAAGAAACATCAACTGTGGGCAAGTTTGCAAGAAAGACTTAAGTTAAGCAATTCTCTAAATTAGGGAGCTTGCAGTATTTTTTCAGTGTCTGTTAGATTACTCAATTAATGCTCATTCCACTTTAGGCACACAGCACATACAGGGAGAAAAGAGAAAAAAAAAAGTTGCTTTTCCAGATTTCATAAGCAATTTGAAAGCAACCACGTAATGCCACAGCAATACAGACCAAGGCCAGTCTTCATCCAGCAGCTGGAGATGAAGATTTGACATGAGACCTGAGCACCTCTGTACCACACTTATCACTGGATGCTTGGAAATGGACAGCCAGGTGCTACAGGTACAAACTGGGATAATGCAACACAAAGAAGAAACAGATACTGCAGGTGTTAAAATGTTTAACTTAGAGCCATCCACTGCCTTGGAAGCAAGTCTTCACCCCTGTAATTCTGATACATTACTCAGCATGAATACAGGCAGGTTCTACAACACACCTCCTTTCCACAAAGGGCATCTCAGCTCCTTGTGTGTTGAAATTAAAAATAAAAACAAAACAAAAATAAACAACCACATAGCACCTACTGGCATGTAAGACAAAGAAGACCTGGTCATGCTGCTTACTGTATATTATTAGTTGCTTTTAGAGGTCTAAAAGGATGCCTCACATTTATGGGCCATTTTCCACATGTTAAGAACACATCAGTTCTCTCAAGAAGGGGTTAATGCTCTCTGTGGATTTGTTCCTGGTAAAATGGTTTAACAAAACTAATTGACATAAACATTTAAAGGGACTCCTAAGGGGAGGAAAAAGAAGAAGAGTCAGGTAGGGCTTTATTTGGCAAACCATCCTATTAACTTCAGACACATTTAGTTCAGAGAGATTAAAGCCAGAAGAAACCATTAGGTAATTTTTAATCTAGCCTGCCATTCATCAGAGGTACTTGCATCCTACTGATTTAGCTTATGCTTAAATATGTAGCTGAACCAAGAAACCGACTGGAAAGGAACTGAAGTCACCCCAATTACTTTTGCTGTCTGAAGGAAATGAAGGAGAAAAATCCTAATGAACAGCATCACAGTTGTGAAAGAAAACTGGGGGCTTACAAATCCTTTCATTTTACTGATTGGCAAGTTTGAAGCTTCTTTTAATTATGAGTTAATACCACTGCAGCAGCATAATAGAGGAAGAGATATACAGGGAATAAAGCACCAGACTGGGGTTTATTTCTGTAGTGTGCTCTGTGACCCTGGGCAAGATTCAGAGCTCTTTCCCCATCTGTAAAATGGAGATAATCACATTGAGCCCGTTCATAGCACTGCTGGGTACCTGGGGCTTTATTGCCTGCCTATGATCCAAGGATGAATATTATATTCCTTCCAGTTCCTTTTGCCTGGCTCTGGGTGCCCAGACAGGGCCTCCATGGGAATCTAAAAGGAGCTCTCAAATGAATAAAACAGTAAAGTGATTCTCTTTCCCTCTTGTGAGCTTTAAATTGATACTTTCACTGATTGTTTGCTCATCACCACTCCTCAGCTCAGGTCTGTGTCTGTTCCAGGACAGAAGGCAGGACTGTGGAGATGGGAAAGCTCAGAAAATAAGGTTTAAATGGAAAAGCAAGTGTGCAATACAGAGCTTGGGGCACCAATACCAAAACCTAGTACAGACAAAGAAGGACTAGCACCAGTTTCAGATAATTTATTTGAAGTGCATCTCAAGCACAGGCTGCATGATCAGGAAGACGGATTTTTTCACTCTGCTCCAGAAACCCAACACAGCTTGCCACCAGGAAAGGAAAAAAAATGATCAAAACCTGGACAAAATTTAAGTTTCTGTATGTATTATTTTCACTCTGTTTCATCCTAAACATACTGATTTTACAGTCCTTGCAAAGACTCATAGGTGGCACACAAAATCAGCACTCATGTAATAAATAACCCAGAGAAATCAGATCTCATTTTGTGGAAGAGAAGAAAATAAAACCCTGGGGAACCCCTTGGACCTTCTGCTGTTTATCAGCTTGGAGCAGTGAGAAGTAACAGTCCCAACCAGGTAGTGGTGACCATGGTCATCATGAGGGCTACAGAGCATGGCAGGGCAGCCCTCCCTTCTGCCAGATTCCTCACACCTGTGGTGCTGCCACAGTTTACAATATCAACCAGGGGCAGCACAAAATTACATCTTAGCATATCCCTGGCATCAGCTGTCCTGGACATCTCCTGGATGCTGCCCAGGCTCTGGACACCAAACATCAACACAGTACCTGCCCTTTGCACAGCAAACCCGTCCCATGGGCTATGTAGGGGCCAAGCAGCAACCCCTGCCCATAGGTGCAGTGTGGCCCAGGAAGCCACTCAGTTGGCTTCACCCCAGCCACTGAATCCCAACTCCCTGCTAAACAGGGATCTGGTGGAGTGATCATCTTCCCAGTACTGGTAATGGTCCTCCCAGACTGCTCCAGACTCATGCTGCTTTTTTCCAAGCCCTCTCTGCTCTCTGCACTTTTTAGTAGTTAAACATCCAAGATATTAATTTTTTCCTAGCTCACTTCATTTTACATTTCCAGTGTCATACACACAAGCCAAATCACCCCATTTACGCTGCCCTGAATGTCCCTGCGACCTTAAGGCATACAGACGATCGCTCCTTACGTCAAGGCTGAAGGCACTTACTCTTTTTTTCACTGCTTGCTCAGATCACGTTGCTCTGGGCTGGCGTGGGGGAGGAGGAAACACGCTGCTCCCACGATGACAGCTCATTAGAGCAATCTCTTGCTTATTCTGAGGTATGACTATCCTAAAACAAGCATCACAGGTGCCTGCCTGCCCTTCAACTCCAACACGTATAAAGCAGGCTCCCACACAGCCAGGCACGGAGATGCTTTCCCCTCTCAGAGAACCCCAGTACAAGAGTATCTTATTACAACTGAAGATTGCAGCCACCCATGGTCCTCCACCAGCCCTGGGCTGCACACAGGGTTCAAAGACCACCTAGCTCCAAGATACTCAAGTGTCTGCACACAGCAGAGCCGACAGTTAGTGTTGGATCGCTGCCCATTCCAGCGCCGATTTCCAAGGCAACCTGCAAACACACGACTGGGAGGGCAGAGATGAGCCTGAGCTTCAGCCTGACACCCTCAGATCACAGCACATGCCTTCTGTGTCATCTCCACTGCAAGAGGGCCCACCTCCACTATGCTCAGGGAGTCAAAAAAGAGGTATTTCTTCACTTTAACTCAAACTCCACCTAATCTTGCAGCAATGAAGGTTTGAAATGTCTGGTGATGCCTGGAGATCCAAGATGTGATCAGAGGTCCATGGAAACCATCAGCACGTGCTGACCCTGAGTAACATGTTGTACCTGAGTATATCACCGTACCTTGTGGGCAAGGCTCAGGAGCACTCCTGAGGACAGCCAGGACCATTCCTAGCTCTTGTTATAGGCTCACCAGGGCCCTTCCCCCTTCCCAGCCCTGGCGTCCCCACCTGCAGACAAACCCACCAGTGAGCTCTGAGCTCCTCATTCCAGGAAGACTGGAGCACAGACTGCAGGAGCTGGGCTCCCAGAGCTCTGCCAAGCCCCGCACCTCTCTGTCACCCACCAGCCCTGTCACCTCAGCCATCTGCAAAGTGCTCACCACTGCTACCCCAAGAGCTGCACAGAACAGCAGGTCCTGCCGGCAGACCCCCAGAGCAGCCTTTTCTCCTCCCCACACCCTGCAACACAGCCCCAGCCTCTCTCTGGGGCTCACTCAGCTGT
This sequence comes from Apus apus, assembly GCF_020740795.1. Lineage (NCBI taxonomy): Eukaryota > Metazoa > Chordata > Aves > Apodiformes > Apodidae > Apus > Apus apus. The sequence goes on along the minus strand of NC_067299.1, from coordinate 5,182,030 downwards.
TCTGCTGTGAGGGCAAGAGCCACCATCCCACACATCTCCGCCACATCAGCTCCTGTCCCGTGCCTGTGTAATCCTTGACAAATCCTCTTCGGAAAAGGCAGATTAAGGCACGCCTGGAGAGGAGCACCCAAGATGACAGGACTGAATTTGAGGACACCCCACATTTTCGCCCTGCTGACCTGCATGATGAAGGCTCCTGCCCACCCCAGCCATGGTCAGGGAAGCAGCAGCAGGGACTGCCACATCCCTCACAAGTGCCATGGCTAAACACCTGCAGCAAGGTGAGCACTGCACCAGCAGTAATCCCAGATAAACTGAGCAGAGCTGCAGCCGACCTGCACAAGCCTCATGGAGAGAAAAGGCTGGATGAAGGAGCAAGACTGCAGGCCCCACGGGTCCTCTACTTCCACAGCACCTCTTCCCACCTCATCCTGTGGAACCAGGGCACGCACAAACTCATCCAGGGCTGACCACAGCAAAAAACGACCATATTGTCAGCCAGGAACCACGAGCAGCTCCCACATGGACACCCGCAGGGTTAAAGCTCAGCTTGGGCACAGCCAAAGAGTTTCCTGCAGAGCTTTAGCTTTTAACAAGCCCCAGAAAAACCGCCACCACATTTACCTCCCCATCACACCTCCCAACACTGTGCCCAGATCTCCCTGCCCCACAAACCCCCAAACACAGATCAGAAAAGAAATCCTTCCATGTCCAGCTGCTGCCCCCATACAGCCTTCCCACCTCCCAGGGTAGCACCTACCAGCTGTTACACGGGGAAACTGAGGCACAGGACAGCTACCTGATCTGTCCTGTTTCACAGGAAAGCAATGGCAGAACAAGAACCCCATGACATCTCCAAAATCCCAGAAAAATGATCAGTTATTATCTATTTTAGGGCTGCAAGCACGACATACTCTGCTATGACTGCTTGGCTGCAAAGCCAAAGGGAACAAAAGAGAACCAGAGAAGGAGGGCTGCTGCAATCAGACATTTTAAAAGCATATTTTGGGGGGAAGGAGGATTAATCCAACCCAGTTTAAAAGCAACCCTTCCCCCATGTGCCTTCTGAGCTTCAAGGCTGAGGAAAACCATGGGGACAATGAAACATTTGTTCCCACTACTCAGGACAGCAATTACAGGATCTCTTCAGTATTTATCAGGAAAGGATCTGGTCAGGGACAAGCAGCAATAAAAGCACCTCAGAGGCCTTGAGTACCCACCATCCCTGAGGCGAGGTCCTTCACCAAACACAAAACGAGCCAGTCCAGAGGCCAAGGAGGTTCTGAAGGTCATTCATTTACAGGGGGACCATGCCTTGGGATTTTCCTGCCTGGAGCTGCTCCTCCTGGCTTGAAAAAATAATTCATCAGGCTACCAGGCAGGGCAGCAGCTCTGCAGCCTACATGCCAGGAGAGGGATGGGATAGAGGAGAGAGGTCCACGACAAGCCAGCAGATCATCCACCTTCAGCACGGGGAGAATGGAAGATGCAGAAGCTGCCCAGCGGATGGAAGCCAGGCACCAAAATTCACATCTATCACATTCAGCCACACATGTTGCTGTATGGCAAAAGATTCAGAAGTGTGGGCAGAGAGGCAAACCTGTGGTTTTGGAATGCCTCATGAAACCCAGCCCCAGCTGTAGGGCAGAGGGACAGATCCCACCATGGACACCTGGCATGGCAGGGACATCCACAACTCAACCCTCCAGACAAGGGAAGGCCAAAATTTCAATCAGTTGACCTTTAAGCCATCAATGTGATTTTCTCACAATCCAATTAAATTCCACATTTAGGTGCTATGCAACAATTTAGCCATTAATTAACCACCTCAGAGCACCAAAGGGGTTGAGAGCCTCCTTTGCACCTTACAGCCCAGGCAGTGGTGAGTGGAAGTGATCAGCCAGCCCACAAGCAGCTTCTTGGGATGCCCACCTCCCAGGAGAAAGGTTCAGCTACTTCTCCTCCCACACCAGCCCAGTGCTGCCTGAACACCAACCTCTTCAGAGATTGGACTGCTCGAATCTGCAATCGATAGCTCTGCTTATCTGAGGCTATTCCTTGAGCAAGATCTAACCTTGACAGCACAGTCCCTGGTTATAAATGTTACCTTTGATCAATAACTGTCACAAATGCATTAGAATTAATCGGTTAAACCTTGTATTTTAAACTACAGTTATTGCTTCCTGCACAGCTCGCTCTCCGCACTCTAACAAAGGAAAAAAATTTTTTTTTTTTTTTTTGAGAACATGACATCCATGATTAAATCTCTCCAACTGCAGAGGGCCCTCATCTGCCCCCAGCTGCTCTGGGGGGCAGCAGGTTCCCCCACCATCATCCTGCCCTTCTGGCAGCCCAGCAGGTACCTCTGCTTTGGGGGATGCTCGCTGGTCTCCCAGGAGCAGCCGGACGCTTTGTTCTTTGGCCTCCAGCAGATCCAAGGCATTCCCAGAACAGATGAGCTCAGCCACAACCCTCCAGCTCAGCTATTCCCAGCAGCCAGGCAAAGGACTGCAGGAGCCTGCTGACTTCTCACACCTCTGCCAAGGAGTTCTTACCAAGTGATGAAAGGTGTTGGTGAAAAATAAAGTTTTAAAAAAATAAAAATTGAAAAATAAATAAATAAATCACAAAATAAGTGAGAGATGCCTCTGACCACTCTACAACAAGGTACTGAAGGAATGAATGAGCTGCTGGAAGATTTCCAGCAAGCCTGAGTGCAGCAGCAGGAGGTGCTGCCTGACCTGAAGCACTGCCCCAACTGGAGCTTCTTTCTCCCATTGGCGACTGCCCTGGCCATGTATGCATGGATCTAGTGCACCAGGGCCAGAGGGGGAACTCCTGCCAGCACTTTCACCATTCTCTACAAATAGAGGGTCCTTGTGAAGGTGATAATCTTAACAGGGAGCAGTTTCCACCAAAGCTTGTTCTTACAGGCTGATAAACACTCTTAGCTAATTCATTAAGGCATTGAGGCTCGCTCCTGACTTGGAACACATGTAGGTATCTGAGAAGCTGAAAAGACTCAGCAAAAGCACATGCCAAAAGCCTGTAACAGCTGTTAGTACCTCCAGGCTTTTCATTTAAAGCAAACTTTCAACCCAAATTATCTCCTGGCATGCAAAAGTAAAATAAATCCACTTTAATTATATTTTATTCCTCGATGTCTGACTACTAAGGTTACCTTTGGGAGACCCATCCAAAGAGTCTTCACTCAAAAAAGTGGCATGAGAGGGGAACACAAGACTGCTTGGGAGAGAGGACTAGAGGGGGGGTCAACACTGTGGTTTGAAGGGTCACACTAGACACAACTACCTAGTGCAAGGAAACCCAGCCTCCAGCACATGCACTCACTGTGCCTGCATATATGGAAATGGGACAAAAGGAAAATCAAATCAAGTCTGGAAAAATAGCACCAAAGTCAGCTGGAGCACTAACTCCAGGCAAGCTGAGTGTGTGGCTTTTCTACAAAGGCTGTGGAAGGGGGAAAAAAAAAGGGAAAAAAAAAAAGGTACTTTTGCAGTTTTTGTAAGCCATTAAATGTTTTTATTTCAATAGTCAAATACAGAGCACTGGAGTCACGACACAGGTTTAATACTAAAACCACAACTTTGCAATTCCTTCATTATCTTGCCTTAAGCCTTTATCTGATTTTCCAAGAGATTAAGAAATCTTGACATAGCGTTTATTGCCCGAGTTAAACTCCCCATAAGACAAAATACTCTTTCAGTCACCATTTTACTGTAGGTTATAAAACCACCACACAGAGTGGTTCCAGCCACTTTACTTTAAAATAGATGGCTAGTGCACAGCATTAACAAAAACAAATGAGACTGCACTCCTGGTTTTAAACTCTACCGTTTGCATTCTTTCCACTTCAAGCTGCCTTGATTTAATTTTTGGGTTTGTTCCTCTATACCATTATCCACAGTGGTATTCAAAATTATTCCATTTTATACAACAACAAGATTTATCCTGAAGCAATTATGGCCAAGAAGCTCTAACCTCGCCCGTATTCACATCTGGCAACACCACGCCCTCTGCTCCTTCATGCTGCTCTCCCCTCTACCACCGTGCTCCAGCCCTGAACATCAGCCCCTCTCCCTCAATTAGTGGATCCTTCAAATTCCCACCAAGGCTTCCTGCAAGGATGCTGTCCTCCACCTCCTGACCAACAATGACTTGGAAAATCAGCAGCCGGAGAAAACAGGTGAGTGTATTTTGTGGATAGATGTGGTTATACAATAACTACTCAAGGTAACGACCGGCCCACAGAGCACTGACTGTACAGACCTTCCCGTGGCCTTCCTGATGTCCCCAGCATCCAAAGCCCCTCCAGAGGGTGGGAGCCCAGCCAGCAGCTCCTAGGATGGGATCTGGCTGCATCACCCACTGTAGCAGCCACAGACAGCACAACCACCCCTCTAATACGACACCAACTCCTGCTCCTCAAGGTGGCTCCTTACAGCCACGGCCAAAGTCCCAAGTTCCAGCATGAGCTCAATACTCTGAAGCCTGAATATCCTCCTTTTTTTTTTTTAAAGAAAAAAAAAAAAGAGAATACATAAGGTGAAGCTCCTGGAGAAAGCCTAGGTATGATAAACTCTGCTCTGAAGGCACAGCAGGAGCCATCTGTACCAACACACCGTCTCTGGCAGCCAGTCTGAGGTAACAGACCTGGTCCTGGAGTGACCCTGCACCACCTCATGCTCCACCACCTTCCCAGCAGCATCTCTGGGATTTTCTTCCTCTTTAAGGAAACATAAATACAACGAGAATAGCAACAGAACAAAACACAGTCCAGACACCAACCAAAACAAACGACTGTGTGCTGCAAACACAGCTCAGTCCTTAGAGAGCAGGGCTGACAGAACAAAGCAGGGACAGTGTTTAACACAAATTTGTACAGCAGGACAAGTAACAAGAGACTTGGAATGTCACACCGGCAGCACTGCTCAGTACACGTGCATACCATACAACCTGATAAATCACCTACGTACAATGGGATTGCATTTCTGCAGATTCAAATAACAAGACAAAGCTTTTAAAAGACGCCTCTGTCTTAAATCTGTACTGTGTTTTTGCCAGAAAAGTTTCAGAAAGGAAGGAAACTCCGTAGCACTAAAGGGAAATAAAAGTTTCATTGATTTTCTTTACCAATTTCAAAAGAAAATCCAAAGAAACGGCAACATTGGAAACAGCTTTCCTTTTTAGAGGGGAATGGGAAGCAATGGAGACCTTTATAGCTTCCTTGACCAGGTACCAAGAGGCTACAACAGGCTCATGAAACCAGGCCATGCAAGTGCATTAAACACCACCAGCCTCACGTGGGAAAAGCCTTTGGAGAGCTTGGCTCTCCCTGTAAACCGCAATATCAAAACGTCAGGAAGTCCAAATTTAGAAGCAATCCCCAAAGGACAGTTAAATAAGTCACACTGGTGTATTTTCTCCCCTTTGCAAGCGGTGTCTTTCTGATTCATGATGAAGAATGGAAAAATTTTCTTTATTTAACCCCACTTCTCAGCAACACCAGCAATGTCAAGCTTTGTTTCCCATGTTTTTTTGGACAATTTATTCTTGGTGTGGTCAACCATGCATAGTGATCCCTTATCACCTTTGCTAAGGAAATAGAAGCCCTGGATGTTCATACAGATCTTCTCTGGCTGGGCAGGCACCAAACCACCCAGATGACAATATTTAAGCTCTATGATTATAACTTTTTCCCTCAGAGGAAACTTCTTAGCAGGTAAATAAGCTTTAGCTCGTGCCATTGCAAGGCAAAGTGTAACAGTGCAATCAAGTGCAAAAAAAAAAGGATCCCACAGAAACTATTTCTTTTAACTACTTAGTATTTTCAACTCAATATCATCAGGTATTTGACTTAGAACTAGAGGTGCTCATTAGAGGAGTAAATAACACATTAAGGACCAAAATTCTATCTCAACGTTAAGCTGTAAGGACACCCCATCTGGGGGATGCCAGCGTGCAGACAGAAAGCACATTACATCCCCACCCAGAGGGGTTTTATGTGCCCCTCGACACTTCACTCCTCACAACCCCAGCGCAGGGTCGGGCGCCCAGATGTTATTTTTACCCTCGATAAGAGGAAGCTTATAAAAAAAAAAACCCAAACAACCCAAACCTAAACCTGCTCCTCGGGAAACTCCCAGCCCACCGCCCGTGTTCCTGCTGGTGGGCAAACCCCCAGGAGGCCCGCTGGGGGGCCCGCTCCGGGCAGCCCCGCGCACCCGCCGCCTCCCCTCACAGAGGCCGGACGCGGGACCCACCTGGGCGCGGGGATGAGCCCGCGGAGGGGCCGCCCCTCTCCCGCCGGGCCCGCCTCAGCCCGGGATCGCTCCGGCACCAGCCCGTGCCGTATCCCCGGTGAGGACCGGGCGAGCGGCCCCCGCCCCGGCCTTCCACAGCCCGCGGGCCCGGCCCCCCGGCCCAGCCCCCGCCCCGGCCTCACAGGGAGGCGGCAGCGGCCGAGCCCGGCCCGTGGGACCCCCCGCCCCGGCTGAGGGGAGCTGCCCGCGGCCGCCAGGTGCTCCCCGGACCCCGCTACCTCAATCTTGTCGACGCTGCGGGCGCACCCCACCACCTTCATGCCGTGCTGCACCAGCGCCCGCGCCACCGCCGCCCCGATGCCCACGGAGGCGCCGGTGACCAGCGCGACGCGCCCGGTCCAGCGCTCCATGGCCGCGGCCCGGCCCCGCGCACAATGCGCCGCCCGCGCGCGCCCGCGGCCACGCCCCCGCGCGCGAGGACACGCCCCTCCCGCCTGCCACGCCCCCCCCCCCCCCCCCGCCCCGCCTGCACCGAGTTTGCGGGGGCTCAGCGCGGGAGGGGGGAGGTCGGTCCCCTTGTTTGGAGTTCTTCCTCCCCCTTGAGAAGGGCGGGTCCTGCTGTCAGAGGAGGTGGAAATGCTGCCAACTGTTTTTTTTCACTGGAAAGGTAAAATCTCGGGTAACAAAAAAGAGAGGAGGGAGTTTAAATTAAAAAAGCAGTTTGTTAACGCAAAGAGGATGAAGCAGGTTTGTGAGGGAGCCGTCATCCCGCCTCCCAGGGAGAACATTTTGAATTATTCACAGAAACTTTAGAAGCAGCAGATTACTTGCAAACACTGATACAAAAGTCCAGATAGTTAATTTATGAGAAAAGAAAGGGTTGGGATTCGACAATTCTGGTAAAACTCTACAGAAGTAGAGGTTAGTTGGAAATGGGGAATCAGACCTGCTCTGGAATCCATCTTTTGGGGTTCTTCTCCCAGGTGTGGCTTTCCTTGCGGTGGAGCACATGGTCCCAACACCCAAAGCTCTCAGGGTCCTTTCTGAAGGTGTTTGCTCCTGTTCCCTTTTTGCCAGCCACGCACTCTTGGGCAGCTTAATTTAAACCTACTTTCATTTGACACACAACAAAGGAGAATGTTATTAAGTCTGGTTGCAAAGTACCACCCCTGGAGCTGGCTGCACAGCCTGTCACTGAAAATTCAAACAACACAAAGCAACCAACTACACAGGTATTCACATTCTTTAGGCTTTGTAAAATAAATAGTAGCATTTGTGTATCTCACCCAACGGGGGCAGAAGTTCCTCAGGGGGCTGAGCTTGGGCACGTGTGGGGGCTGCAGGGAGCACAGGGCTCCCACCTGGGCAGTGGGGGGAAAAAAGGCCACAAGAAAATCTCTAGGGTGACAATGTGGACACTGTCATTTTGCAAGCAGCAAAGACCAAGTACAGCAGCTGCTAACAGCTGAGCTGGCCACGTGCCAAAGCAGCCCCAGTACTCCCTGCTCCTGCACCCAGTCGCTGGGATAAACCTGTGTTTAAAGCAAAAAGTCATCTTTTTTTTTTTTTCCCCACCATTTCACCTCCTGGTAAAGCACAAAACAACAAATAAAAGTGATGGTTTCAACAATAACCAGGGACATTTTGTCTGAACCAGCTCCACCTGTGCACACAAGGACACTCTCTTTGGAGTTAACCACATTTTTCCTGCGACTGACCAAGTATTTGATCAAAGAAACCACCACAATAAGGGTTCCCCTTCCTACACAGACTGAAACTACAGCTGTCCATCTGAACAGCAGGAATTCAGACCACTGAAAAGGAGTGTTAGAAGTAGAAACATGCACACCAGCTTTTACTATGCATATTAATAAATATTCTTTATTTAAATTTTGCACATTGCGCTTTAACATATTACATCCAAAACATTTTGCAAATGGATGTCTACTTTGTAAAATCTTATATTCAGCTCATTGTCATTCTGTACAGAATTATAGGTACAACATTACTTTGCCACTAGTTTGCGTTTTGTAAGTCTCACAGTAAGAGAAACATTTAATGAAAAGAGATGGCTTAAATTATGAGAGGCTTGCACAGCTACTCAACTAAAGATACAAGCCCAAAGAAAGAACAAAATTAATGAAATCACCTCCACCAGCCTCCCCCAAAGAAACAAGGAAGAAAAAAAAAAAAGAATCACATTAATTTAAGATAAAATTTTGCCATAAGTCACTAAATTAAGTTTTGAAAGAGAAGGCGCAGTAGTCATCTTGAGAATTTCAGTGAGAGACAGAGCTATTTTATTGTATTTAGTTCGCTCCTGCCGTTGTCAACCAACCGTTACAAATGGGCCTCTTGTGATCATTTAAGCGGCAGTACTTATTAAATTTCTCCTTCAGATGCTGTCGGTATTGTTCTCTATTGCTGTAAAAAGACTTGTTGTTTGCCATAAAGGACTGTATTTCATCTTGTGAGATAAAGATTTCCTCATCAGAAGTGCATTCAGACTCATCCTGCAAAGGAAAAGAGGCAGGTGAGAACCCCAGCATAGCCCGGGGACATGGTGTTTACAGCTGCTCTGAAGATGCAGTCATGTCGCGACAGTCTGAGCTGGCTAATCCAGTCGCCCCATTCACACATAATGCTCTGCTGTATTTTGGCTGAGAGGCAGTCAGGAAATCCACCAGAGCAAGATTCAGATTCTTAGCACATTTCCATTGAAATCGGATGGATTCTATTAGGTTGTTTGGTTGTTGGTTTTGTTTGGCTTTTAAGTAAAAAGAAGAAAAAGGATATAAAGAAAAGGAGCAGGGAAGGAAAGAGAGAGAAAAGAAAGCTGTCCAAGGAGCCTGTATTGACAAGTAATATTTGAGGCATGAAGGCAGCAATAATGCATGCTTCATTTTATGGAATAATGCAATCCTTGATAATGACTAGTTATAATACAAGTTCTGTCACTTGCATTCCAGCAACAGGCAGTCTCTCCTCCTCTGCAAAGCATCCAAGTTATAAATCTTTACAGAGAACATGCAAAAGCAAACAAACTAAACACTGGGAGAGCAAGCTGTAATCTTAGGTTCAGTTTCACTCTCCCTTGCAACAGCTCTTCCCTGGGATTTGAGTTCTAAACCCTATTCTCAAACCTGAGGATTTAAAACTACAACCTAAAATTCAAAGTAAGCAGTTACTTACAAGGAGTTCCACTAAGCTCTTGGCACCTTTTCCAGTGTCAGGAACAAGTGACATTTCTGTAGATTCTGCAAACTGTGACACATTTTTCATATGCTCAAACCAAGGCAACTGCTGCCCACTTTTTTCTGAGCTACAGCAGCTTTCGGCACGTGTGTCTTTGGTCTTGTCACGATGAAACTCTGTGTGCATGATATTTCCTGAGGTCTCTCTGTTACCTGGATCTGCCATACAGCTTCCAAGTTTCTGAATCTACAATTGAAAACAGTCTGTAATGAACTACTGGCAGTGATACACCTGAAACATTCAAGTTTCAGATGGAAGCAAAGGGAAAGAGGAAAACAGCAAAGTTCAAAACTAAAGCAAGGACATAAACGGTTTTCAAATACAGGGGGGAAATGGCAAATCAATTCACTGAGAGAACACAGAAGTGGACATGCTTTAGGAACACGGGGAGAAGTGACTCCTTCCCCCACAGCCTGCTCTAGGAAGGGCCTCAATTTCAAAACTCAACGGAGAGGGAACAGAATATCCTTGTTACGCCATTTACATCAGCCACAATCAAAATCTGAACTACTTTTGTAATGACTTTAAAACGGATGCATTTAGACAAGCACTGTGGAATAGCCATGCTCCTTACATGTTCATTCTCACACTTCAAAGTTTTACTTTTCTTTTTCTTCTTTTTGTTTTTGCCTTTTGTGGTATTCTCTTCTGAATTAGCCCAACACTCCACGCAGCTGTCTCCATCCTCCTCTTTGTCGTCACAGCGATGGACACACGAATCATCTCCTGCAAAAGCCAGGGAATTTTCTTCTCAGATTCTACAGTTTTGTGGATACTAAACCAGGATTAGGCTCTTCCCAAACCTACCATTTTCGTCATGGTTGCAGATGCCCTCAGTGCAGGCCACATCTGATCCCTCTCGAGATCCTGTTTCGCTGCCCTCCATGCTAGATGAGTAGCCACAATCGCTGCCATTACAATGTGGAGATAAACCTGAGCCAAAGGGAAAAGTTTCAAAAATCTACAGTAGCTGTTGCACATTCTTTAGTTATGCCTCTAACAAGAAAGCACTATTTTTTAAAAACCCTTTTAAATAGCTGTTTATTCTATAAACAGTAACTTTTTTAAAAATTAAAAACAATATTTAACATACCTTTCTTGATTTTAGGTGAACCTAATAGGGTACCACTACTAGGGCAGGTGCAAGAAGTGCTTTCATTAGTAACAATTACTTCTACACAGTTGTTAGCTTCTTCAGTGCTACCACAGGCTTTGCAGCTACTTTCCATGAAGTTGGAATTCTCCTTAAAACAAAAAAAAATACTTGCAAGTACTGAAAGCAGCTCAGCCAACATCTTTATAAAGGATACTTTCCACACGGAAAAACAGCTGGCATTGACTGATAACAGCCAAAGCATTGCTTATAATTCTCCAGTAGTACAAGATAAATAAAAAAAACAAACAACCAAAACCCAACTATTCCCCACAATAACATGACCTACAGTTTGCCCATTAGGCTTAGTCAAGAGATCCAGAATAATAATTGCACCTACTCAGCCAATTCAAGCTGCCCCCTTTCCAAAAACTTGGTGGTAACTGTTGGCAACTAGTATTTGAATTCCCATACTCTTAAGTGACCTTTAAGAAATGACAGTTGAAAAATATTCTAGCATAACCTGAGCTCCACAGAAGCTAGAGTTCCAGGCAACTACTTTACAAGATTCTACTAATCTGAAAAAGTACTAAATTCTACTAGTGATCAAAAACTAGTTCCCAAAACTGAAATACACTAAAAACCCCTCAAGAATTCAAACGTGGAACAGCGAGCTGATGAATGAAGCATCAAATTAGAAATCTAGTTACTTAACAGCAGCAAAGAGCCACCACTATCAATGTTTACCTTTGCTTGATTTATTTCCTTCTCTTCTGTTGCCTGCAGAGGAGCAGGGATCTCACACACACATTTATTTTTCCGTCTGTTCTTTCGTTTTTGGCGCTTCTTCTCTTGTTTCAGCTCTCTCACTCTTTCTTCTTCTGAAAATTCTTCACAGAGCTGCTCCAATCGACTAATACCCTGCACTTTTTCCACAGCCATCTGTTTATAAGAGGTTAGATCTATTTATAGATGTTAACACAATTCAAGCTTTTACATTTATAAGAAAAGGAGGAGGAAACTTCTGCCATGAAGACAGGCTGAAGGAGTTGGGCTGTTCAGCATGGAGAAAAGAAGGCTCTGGAGAGACCTTAGAGAACCTTCCAGTACCTGAAGGGGCTCCAGGAGAGCTGGGGAGGGGCTTTTCACCAGAGCGTGACAGTGACAGGACAAGGGGTAATGGTTTTAAACTGAGAGAGGGGAGATTCACGTTAGACATCAGGAAGAAATTCTTCACCATGAGGGTAGGAAGGTGCTGGAATAGGCTGCCCCGGGAAGCTGTGGTTGCCCCCTCCCTAGAGGTGCTCAAGGCCAGGTTGGATGAGGCTTGTGAGGCCTGGTCTAGTGGGAGGTGTCCCTGCTCATAGCAGGAAGGTTGGAACCTGATGATCTTTAAAGGTCCCTTCCAACCTTAACCATTCTGTGATTTTAAAATAGCTGATAAGTACTTTTTATAATAGTCACAGCAACTCAACTATTGGCTATAGAAGAAAAATGCCTATCCAGATTTTGTCACTAAATTTAGACTGCTGGAGAAGATGTATGCACAGGAGAAGCACTGTGTTTAACCTATGGCCCAAATTCACAATTTTCAGTATAAACTGCAGAACTGAATGCATTTTTGGATCTGTGTTTACATGGTAGATGCTCTGATTTCAATCTAACACAGCAGCACAAAAAAACACATTAAAACTACTGCTACAGGATTCCTGCAGCTCTTTGTTTTAGGGCAATCAGTGAAAAAGTCTCATTTTCTAGGCAGTTTAATTTTGAACTATAGGCATATCTCAAAATAAAGCAAGCATCTAACTATGCTCCTTGGTATTAAATTTAGAACAAATATTGTAATGGCACATCTACATATGAAGTTATAAGAACACAGTTAAACAAGTAACCTATTCTGGATCAATGCTCCTACAGAGGTAAAAATAAATTAAAAGAGCTTTTTTTAGAGCTTTTTTCCAGATCGCTCTGGGAACTCCTTAAGCCAAAATGAGACATTATCTTTCCTGCTCACCTTAGAAAAGGACTCCATATAAAGATAGAACAGTTCCATACTTCAAACTCATAGCCAATCTTGCATACCAGTATAATTACCTGAGTTTTACAATGTCAATTAATTTTCAACACCACACTTTACTAGATTAAAAAAACGTCAAGACAAAATTGCCACAGTGCAACCAGCCCAACACCACTTCCATAGCACTGTGTCTTTCAAAAAATTCCTTGTAAAAAACCTCAAAAACCTAACTAGATTAGTGTTCCACTGTGACCTTTCCCAAATTGATTTTGTTCTTCCTCCTCTAACGTTATAGAATTTTTTAGAGAGAACAGTCATTATGAATGGGAAATAAACAGGATCTTTGCCATGCTGAAGGGGATGTATTTTATTAGCATAAGTTAAGGGAACTGCACAGAGTTCTGCCTGAAGTTTAGGATCCCAGAGGACTACAGAGTGCATTTGGAACACATGGAATGCAAGAGTTAGCAGTTGTGTTTGTAATTCGGAGGCACATCCTCCATTTTTAATAATAAGCCAAATAAAATGGTTGTAGCCAGAGCTACTTGAAGTGCTATCAGGTAGAAATACCTTCAGTGTGAATTAAAAACACAGAAGACCCAGCATACTGTAACATGCAGTTTGGGAAGTGAAAGCAAGCCTCAACCTTTTGTGTTCCAGCAGACTTCCCATGGGGATGCAACTCAGTTGTGCTGCACACTGCTCTGACACAACTGCAGTGAACAAGGGACTGGATGCAACACCCTTGAAGCTCTTTCCAACCCAGTTAGTAGAAAGCAGAAAAATTATTTTAGTGAAAACGCACACACTTACTTCAAGCAATTCAAAGACAAGTTAGATAAAATTTGATTTTTACCTCAAAGCTTTTGCGTAAAGCATCAACCCCTAGGTAAAAAAGCATCTGCCACGTTTGTTCCTCAGCCCGCAACTTTTGCCAGATTCGGTGTAATCTTTCATAAAGATGAATACCCAGGCAGGTCAAAACTTCTTCTTGGGCTATGTCTATTGTCTTAGCATGCCTTTCTCTTCGTCTAAAGGAAGAGTTGAACCAAAGTATAGTATGGTTAATGTAGCTGGAAGTCTACCAAGAGATCAAAGCAGTTCAATGACGTCTTTTCTTTATGTACAACTGAAGATGTTTGCATGAACAGCTTTTTACATGGAGTCCTGCTGCATGCAGATGCAAAATAGAAAGGACCAGGTCAAAACCACCACCACATTCCTGACACGCTACCCTGTGTGTGGCACTGTTAAGCTGCACTGTGCCTTCCAACTCGCAGCTTCTGAAGGTGCTGCCTTGTTGGTCTCTGCTTGCTCCTACTAGGAGAGACCAGCAGAGTTTTAGTGCCAACAAGATGCAGCTGTTCTCTTATTTCCTATAATTTGTATTTAGATTATATAGCAAATACCTCAGCTTCCTACACCTTTATGTGTCAGGTAAATGCAGCTGAATAAACACATAATTTTATACATATATATACTGTCCAAAGTAAAAACATTTCAATATTAATCTATAACTATAATTCATTAAGGAAAAATTATTGTAAGTATTCACCCTCTTAGTCAAACAGTTACAATTGAGTTCTAAAGCTACTGGGCTCAGAATCTTCAGTTTTTTACTGGAAGATCTTTAAGAGGCTAAAACAGGTTCAAAAATTACTATAATATACAAATGGCTACAAAACTAAATTGAACACTTGGTAAAACTGTCAACCAAGGTTCTCTTTCTATTTGGCATATTTTGAACACCTTGGCGGAAAAGCAGGCAGCCCTAGTGAGCAAACAAATGAACCAGAAAACATCTGGCAATTTCTTTCAGCCTTGCCTTCAGAGTTAAATGCACTTTAAGGTCAAAAGCACATGTAGAACCTCTGCTACTTGGAAGCACGATCTTGGACAGTCCACTTTCAACAGGGATATTTACATTCCGAAGTTTGCTGTGCAGCGAGGAGGCAAAAAACCACTTGGGCAAAACACACTCCAGGAGTCAAATAAAGAAGCAAAGCGCTAGATAACCCACTCTAGCCAATTACATACTCATACCCTCCTGCGAACTCTGGCTCGGCGCGGCCCAGCAGGTGCGCGATGAAGTCGGTCTCGCAGCAGACGTGGATGTGGCGCTCTTGGGGGCAGCAGCGCAGGCCCTCGTACAGTGCCGCACAGTAGCCCTTCTCCTTGCTGCAGTCCAGCTCCCCTGTCAGGATGTTGTAGGCCCGGAGGACTTTGTTCTTGCAGTCAGTGCAAAACCTGGGATGGAAAGGAACAGAATTCTCAGCCAAGCGAAAATTCAGACCCGCTTAATCTAAGTTGTTACCTGCGGAGCTGTTCAGTAGTGCAGGCTGTGCTCAAAGCAGGGCAGGTGAGGTTGATGTTACTTTGCCTCTTTTTATAAGGGCTTGTAGCAAGAGGATAAGGAATAATGGATTAAAATTGGAAGACAGGAGATTTAGGTTGAACATTAGGAAGAAATTCTTTAGTGTGAGGGTGGTGACACCCTGGCACAGGTTGCCCAGGGAAGCTGTGGCTGCCCCATCCCTGGAAGTGTTTAAGGGCAGGTTGGATGGGGCTTGGAGCAACCTGGGCTGGTGGGAGGTGTCCCTGCCCGTGCAGGGGGCTTGGATCTGGGTGATCTTTAAGGTCCTTCCAACCCAAAGCATTCTATGATTCAAAAGCTAACATAG
Source organism: Apus apus (assembly GCF_020740795.1). NCBI lineage: Eukaryota > Metazoa > Chordata > Aves > Apodiformes > Apodidae > Apus > Apus apus. The sequence goes on along the minus strand of NC_067299.1, from coordinate 5,166,697 downwards.
TAAGACTCTGGCTGTAACCCACATAAGTTTACTATAAGTATTATACTACCTATCGTATACTGTAAGTCTGCATATCAACTTTCATGCTCCAAAGTATAAATCAGGCTAATTGTTAATATGAAGAAATTCCCATAGGGATTTGGAATTCCATATTTATTAAAAGATCAGAAATCTAACAGTGAGCAAACAGAACCATTAATACAAGCCCAGACAACATTCCTCTCCAGTAACACACTCCAAGTTACTTTACAGCAATTATTGAAAGTACACTTAAGTGAGTGATAAGTAATAAGAAAAAAGTTTCCTCTGTTTCCTGCTGTATGTTTAAAGCACCTTTAAACATAAACATATTTTGAATTATTAGATTATTGCACAGATAGCCAAACAAAGTTTATTTATAACACACCATACTCAATTTAAATATGTGGTAGCTCAGGTAACTAATATGAGTTATGAAGTCTGCTGTAATTAAAATACAACCAAATTAAGTTCTTTCTATTTTATAAGAGGAGTAATCTTCAAGAAGCTACAAAAACCCCTTGCTGTATTATTCTAAAAATGCAAGTCAGCCAAGCTGCTCACGTTTCAGTTTTCAGCTCTTCATGCCATCTCTGGATGGTGTTTTTCCCTTCCCTAGTTTGTCCAGTCATTTGACAACACTGAGTTAAACATATTTTGATATTTGATAGAGCTATGATAACTGGCTAGTTTCAGTGGTGAAAGGAAAGAAAACAGCAATATTATTGCAGGTTAGCATCAGGAACACTGCCAACACCATGTTTAATGTCACAGGAGATTAAAGTTATTTTGTTTCCAAAGTGTTTATTTCCACACCACTGCCACCCCCGCATCCATCTGTGCCCCCATAGTTTATATCAGAACCTTGACAATACTGCAAATGAAAACTTTTTAATCATACACATGCAACAATCATTTGGTGGCCTATTTTTTGCCTGCAAGAGAGACTTAACAGCACTAGCACTACTAAGTCATAAACAACTGTTTTAAAACAGTTATTTACAAGCAACACCAATCCTGCTTTTATTAGTTCATTTCACATTATTTTGAACTTGCAAGCTACTTGTGAAAGAGTGAAAGAATATACAGTTTTAATGAATTATAATTTAATCCTAACCAAAAAGATTCAGACAAGTAGCTGTGACTTCATCCAAGGTCTCTGCATTTCCCCTACCAAAACCCACAACAATAGGTACAACACACAGAATATTTCACCATCTTAGTCCCATCAACTGTTATGACACCATCTGGCAAGACTTCCCACCACCACAAAGCTCAGACCTTAAGTTTCAGAAGGGTATCAGAAGACTCCACTTTTAAACATTGTGTGAACTCTACTTAAATTTGATTCACCAAAAAAAGCAGCATGCATTCCTGAAAATGAAGGTGTGCCTGTGATCTTTCAACATACCTGTGTTTTCGTAGATAGGTTTCTAATGTTTCTAAAAGACAACTAGAGTCAATTAAAACTACTTCATCCCTGCATTCCTGGGACATGAGCTCCCACACATCCATCCAACAACCTCTGTAAAAAAAATAAATCATAAAAATCATAAGCAACAAAGATTGTACATCATCCTGTCAGGGGTTCAGAAAAGAAGCAAAATAAAGCATTTTTACTTTACCTGGCTGGTCCCTGGAAAGGTTCACAGTGGAAAGTGATGCTACACTTGCTCTCCTTCCTGCTGTCTTCACTATTTTTCTTACCTACTTTCTTTGTACTGAGTGTGCTACTGCTCCCTTCACTGTCACACAGTATCAAAAAAATAACTTTTTTACACCTATATCATATATATTATAAACTAGTTAATTTTTTTATAATAAATGAAATAAATGCTATGAAAGTGTTACCATGTTCCTTAATTTACTTTGAATCATTTATAGTCTAAGCCTTAACTATCAGTAGAGTCAAACAACAGATACAAGTTTTGCTGTCAATATTTATAAACCCAGACTCATAATGACTTTTTACTGTTACAGTTCAGAGTTGCTAGTAATTTTTCAGAATACTACCTTAAGTATAAATGTACCCAAGTTTAGTACTTCTGGCAGGTTAAATATCATATGCCAACTTACTAGAAAAAAAACAAAACAAAGCAAAAACTCCAAAGAAAAAAGTAAAACAAAAACCACAACAAACTTCCAGACTTCTACCATCATAGAGAAACCGTAAAACACCCAACATTAAACTTCCAAAATTTGTTAAAAAAAACCTTATAACACACATTTGGATATGCTAGAAGTACACTTATAGAGTAAAGAAGAAACTTTAAATACTAAGTCATGGTTACTTACATGCTTGTCTACACTTGACATTTTATCAGCATGGTCATGTCATACAAGGGAGCAGGGGAAGAAACACTCCCATTAATAATTAGCTCCTCAAGAATATTTATGTCTGCTATTACCTCATTTGCCAGATGACGTGGCTTGTATTTCTAAGGGTTTAAAGTGCTCCTTAGCCCCAGATGGAACTGAGTGGTAGCCCTAAACCAGGCACACTGAATCAGAGGACATCAAGTCACTCCCAAGTGGTATTAGCTAGTTACATAACTCGTATAATTAAGTACACAATTACAATTCAGAGCCTTTTTTTGTGTGTATAAAAAGCCCAACAGATGCAACCCATCTGAAGAAGTTTCTTGTAGTGAAGTCAAGCAGAAGCTCTAAGTTGATAGTCTGTAAAACAAAGCTATTTGAGGCCTCCATGTCCAGGCTGTTGGCATATTTTCTTCCACCCAAGGCAGCAGATTTATTTGGAGAAATATCAGTACTGATACACCCTGAGCTCTTCTGCAGCATAAAAACTGGGTATCAACTGAGCAAGCAGAGTGCAAGCTGTTACTTTAGCAAACTACACTGATAGTCCACAAGCCACTGTATTAAAGCTGAAAGCTTCACTTGCAATATATTAAAATACTGCTCTTCCACACATTCCTCATTCCTGCCAGCATTCAAAATACTAATTGGGTTTATTCCAGCATGGATTAAGGAAATCAAGACAGCATTTTCCTCTCTGTTCATTTCGGTACAGAACTGTTCTGTCTTGTCAAATTTTAAGTGCAGGTTCCAGGTCTTACACAGAAAAGATTAATCTTTTTTAAAAAGGAAAAAAAAAACCAAAAAACAAATGCTGTCATAATGCTTTGAATTTCATTTTTTTTTAAATATACCCCTATGATCTTTTGTTTGTGTAACATAAGCTTTAAGCCAATTACACAAAAGGCCTGTAACCAAAACATAATAAGAAATAATGATTAGCTACCATTATCCTCAAGCAACACAAGTGAAAATCAAGTGTCAAATTCCACATGCCTGGCATCTCAGGGGATTTATCTAACCCAGAGACACTCAAGTCTGCATAGAAAAATACACGTCCTGTAACTGGAAACCATGATCAAGCTTTCACAGGTTATATGCTTAACCAGAAGCAGAACACAACTGACTAAAAAGGGTCCTGGACACTCCAACAAGGCATAGTAGTCTAATTAATTGGTCATCAGATTAAAAAAATAAACATGAATAACATTCCACAAACAAACAAAAAAAACCAAACAACAAATCCACAACAGATTTACAAGGAGCATTTTTCTGCTTAACCAGCTGGAATAAACCATTTCAACTCCAAGATACAGAGGCATACATCCACCTTTTTCACTGCTGTATTCAAAGCATGCTCTCACATTTTGAGAAAATACAGAGTTTAGTTTTAACCCTGACACCCAACCACAATAAAGCCCTTTATTAAGAGTCATGCAAGGCATTTTTAATAATCACAGGCAAAATCATACATATTTGTTTAGCATGTACCCTTTCATCTCACTGAGAGAAAAACTGCTGATCAATCACATGTACAGCACAAAAAACAGTTTGTCTTTGGTTTATAACACAAAGCAGATACCACAATCATGGTTTACATCACAATTCAGAAGCCATCCCTGCCCTGACTATATTCCAGGTAATGTCAGAAGAGATACGAAAAGCACATCACAGAGCACTGGTCTGTAATGGCCAAGTTGGATTTTGGCAACTGGCTTCTGAAATTAAACATGGGATTATTTTTATTTTAAAGAATATCAAATAAAACAGCCCCCCACCAAGTAAAAGACAGAACAGCTAGAAGTAAAGCCAAGTTTTGGGCAAGAGCTGATTCCATATAGTAACCTTACAACTCCTGAGTGCCTCTATTCCTCTTCCTCACAACTGCTTGGGTCACCTATAATCCAAACATCTTGGACATTACTACTCTGGCAAAGAGGTAACAGCACAGGAATCGATCCTAACACTTAAATATAAACCATTACTTTGGTTTCCTAAAATATTTAAGATTGAATTGTCCATGTTAAACACAAACTTACCCCAGGGGTTTTGGTTTGTGTGTGTCCAAGGAGTGTAATTGACATCTCTTGTTCTTCTTACTTTTGGGAATTGCATCAATCATATCATTCAGTTTGGACCTATGGAAAAAATGGAACTTAGCAATCTGAGCTCACGGTTATCCTGAGAAACTTTAAAGGGACTGATTCAGCTCACACATCAGAAACAAGTATGCTTGTGAACATTAAATTTAAACTTTCTTCCTGTCCCCCATTTTTACTTCTTATGACATAGAAGCTGCAGTACACCAGGAAAACACAGCAAGCTGCTGAGCAACTCGGTACAAAACGAGCCTTGAACAATGACACCCACTTCAAAAGTGCAGGGAACCACTAACACCACTTTATCAAGTTACACTCCCTCACTCTCCAAATCTCAGTATCCCAGCACTGCACTAACTTCTCCTACTTCTCACAGGCCTGCTAACTGGAGCAAGAAGTAGAACGAGCTGAAGCCAACTGGAAAGCAAAGGCACACTGTGGTGAGCACTCACTGTTTGGTTGGCTGACAGCTGAGAAACAAATGGCACTGAGACCAAGTGTGCTGGCCAAGCCCAGAAGGTTTCACTTTCCCAGTGTTATCTTTCTACCCAAGAGTATGAAGTTGGGCAGGGGGGCAATGGAGTGTTAAGTAATGGTTGGGGTTTTTTCTTCTTTTTTTTTACGTGTGAAGGTGTGGGGCAAAAAAACATTAATCTTTCAGAGATCATGAAAAATACACGGTGCCCATTTCAGATTAATGACTAAATATAATACTGGCATCTTTCAATTGCAATCATAGCATTGCAACTGATGATCTCAAAGATTAGGTCTTCTGGGTTTTTTTCCATTTTAGGCAATAACTAGTTAAACTGTAAAAGATAAGTACTTACTATCACATTTAAACTTGTGACAACTCAGTATCACCAACCAGAAAGGGGCCATGTCAAATGCAGAGAAAGTAAGTTCCCTTTTCTCCAGATTATTATCATCTGAGCAATTCTGAAGCAGCTGGTATCTAGCTTACCCATGCACATAGAACAGTGTGTAAAGCTTCTTTGCATCAGTCATACAGCTTCGAGTCACAGAAAGAACCCCCTTTGGCCCTACTGTGAGGGGCTCAAGGGCTGGGTTTCCAGACTCAACCAGCTGGGAAAACAGCCGTTCCACGCTCCGGCGGCAGCCGACGCACGGGACCAGTTGGGAAAGGGCACTCAGAACTTCACGTGATGTCACCATCATGGCAATATTCAGATCCTGCTGCTTAAGCATGCTATGTCTCTAAAAAAGAGCAAGAAATGAAATAATCAAAATAAAGTTTTTTCACCTTCAACAGCATTTCCATCTTAAATGACACTTGAGCTGCAAACTGCAAGCAGTGCTCAGGGTTTTGGGTCACTGTCTTACTGCAGAACACTGGAAATACTTCTTGTATGAACAAAACCACACTTGCTAAAATCATAGGATCAAATCTGCTCTAGGTCTTTCTTACATTCTACTCCCTGGAAGGAAGCTAATACTTTCCTCTTCTTGTTCTCTCCTACCATCACTCAAATCAGCAAGTGCTGCTTCTGAAACTTTCTCTGTTTTGACCAAGACAATTCAGCAATGTATCTCCTGGAAGGCTAAATGCCATTCCACATTACAATGCTAATGCCTGACATTAAAAAAGCAGCACACATTATTATTCATAAGGAAATATTTTACTTCAGTAGTGAACGTTCAACGCGTGCTAATAATAGAACACTAAAGGGAACACCTTCTAGTATTTGTTATGTCAATAAACAATTTTAGGAGTTACTCCAGGTTCCTCTGTCAAACACATCCAGGCCCACATGCACACACAAAGTTCATACCCTTCCATTTCTTCTTCTAACTGCTAAAAATTACTGGCTCGGACTTCATCAACACTGAACTGCCAACTGTGAGTCCCTTCCTCACACACCATTCAACACATCTAGACTTAGATTATTAGCACTACTGGCACTTTCCAACATAACCTGTAAAAGCAGAGTCCTGTATTAATTGTCATTTTTCTCTGGTTATACAAGTACAGCTTTGTAAGCTCAGCTGTATCTATACAGGGAATACTGTGCCACGACAGTATTTTCTGTATTACTGTCATACCACACCACTTAAACACCTCTGAGGTAAAAATGACTCATTAATTTCAGGCAAAGAAAAGACCATACAACCTAGTGAAACTAAGCAATCACAAGGAATGTGCAAATACATCAATGGAAAACAGAAAAAATAGTTTCAGATTATTTTATGCAACGTATGTTATGAAAAGTAAAGCTATTATGAGATAACATTTAAGGATTGTGCTCTTAAAGACAGGCATATTAAATAATCTGACAAGTGCTATCACTCTGCAGTAATCCTCTTTCCTGTAATAATTAGTTCTAGTCACAGCAACAGCAGGAATGAGCTATTTTCACAACACAGCTATGCTTTATATGCAGCATATGTCTGAACTGCTGCTGTCAAACCACCAGTGAAGAAGTGCAAGCTGCAGATCAGCAAACTGGCCTGTTCCTTTGTTCATCAAGTGGCACCATTTTTCAGTTGCTACAGGTGTTACAGTGCTATGGTTATTTGGCACAGTGCTACCAGGTAAGTTTCTATAGTTAAAGCTTCAGGGGCACCACAAAACCCTCTCTCATTATTTGACTGTAAACTGGCAAATTAACTCTGTCGTGGTATGGTACGAATCGTAAGGACTCCATCTTAAGCAATGCCCACTTGCACTTGAAAAAGCAGTTCAAAAGTATTTAGGGGAAAAAAAAATGCATTTAGAGTCTTTAGTTGCCATTAAGTATAAATTGGCAGTGACCAGAAGGTGCATTATTTTTACAAGCCCTCAATCAACTAGATAGGCAGCAATTGCCTCCTGACAAGACAACAGCGTATAAATGCTGAAACACAAAGTGAACGCACTCAGTGTACTTTGGTACCAAGACATAATAGCACAGGGGTGGTGACACGTCTTTCAAGTCATTACAGGAGTGACAACCTCCTAGAGAAGCACAAATCTGAGGAAAGCAAGACCTGACATGGCTTTCTTAAACAACAGAAGGATGTATTTACCTGAACAAACTGTTTTAATTGTGCACTGTTATGCTGATGTCCATCCAGGTTTAGCACATTATCATGAAATTCCATCACCATCTATACAAGGGGGGGAAAAAAACAAACAAAACAAAACACTTTCAGGAAAAAGTCACGCACAGAACACTAGGGTTTTTTACTTACTTGGGGAAAATAAGACAGAAATTACATTAAATGCTCATTCTTTTCGCATAACTATTGTAAGCTTGGGAAAGGATAAAAATAAGATAGTGAACGTTTCAGCAAAGCAAATGTTTCACTAATATAATATTTTAGAAGCAGTTTATAAATGGCAACTCTTAAATAGCTGTCACAGAGAAAGCACAAGTTGCTAAATGGAATATCAGTATTTGTATTACACTGTCTACATGACTTGAGACCCTGTTTCAGTTAAAAAAAAACAACTGCACTTCAACACACTGAGATCCAAATTGATCCAGCAGCCTAACTCAATTTACAAAGCTACAAAGAAACAGTCACAACAGTTTAATGACTGAGTCAACTCCTGCAAGGGCTAATTTAAAACCATATTAACCCCAAAAGGTACTCCAAGGTATACTTTGTTTTGTAAGATTGCTGCTGCAACTCTGCAGAGGCTCAAGTAAGCTACAGAACAATGTGATTACTTGTAAGTAATTAATAATATTTCTTTTCCAATTACTGAGCAACAAAAAAGGGAAATTCTGGTCACAGAACAGGGAATCAGTAAAATACTTTTCACTAAAAACAGCCATACTTTACAACCCTGGGGAAAAATGAAACCAACTAGAAAAATGATTAAAGACTAAGTTAGTTGATCTTCTTTTTCCAAACTGAGAAATACAGAATTTATCAACATAAATCCTGAAAGTTCACCTTAAAATCAGAAATACAAAATAGCAACTTTTGTCAATAACTCTAATACCAATCAACAGCAAACAAAATTGTCCAATGCATCCTTTTTTCTCTTTCCACTTTTCCCTCAGTTGTCTAGTAAAAAGAGAATTCCCTGCTGTACTGCTGACACTATCTCCAGAGAACTCATACATTTACAGGCACTCAGCATTGCTCAAAAATAAACATCTATTCTCTGAGGCAGAAAGCAAGGCAATATTTTGATCTCACGTGCCAGAATTGGAACTTCAGCACAGCTGCCTTATCTCTGTGCAGAACACTGCCACAGCCAGAGCTAATCCTAACCTCTCCAGCATTTCTCTTCCAAACTCCCTTGCACCTGCCCCACACACACAAAGCAGCAGCACAAGTTTTTGCTGCAGAATTACAGGTTTCTTACACTGCTGATTTGATGTTTCTGTGGGGAATGAGCTACATGCTGAAGTAAAAGCTCTATCTGCTATTAACACAGAGAAGAGATAAATCTCCATTTTTCCCCCACTCTCACCTTCATCTCCCACTATCAGACAACACCCTTAGGTGTTTTGTGGAACAGAGTGAAACTACCAAAGCCTAAATTAATTCCCATATCTGTCTGATGAGATTTTATTAAGTGGTTAAACATCAACCACCATCACACCCTGAACGGGAAGGAAAAATTCCCATAATACCACATCAAATGGAACGCCTTCTAGAAATCATAAAAGCTGCTTAAGAAATTAAAAGGGTTAAATATTTCAACTTCCTTTAATTTCTAGTTGAGGTGTAAGTAACTGAGTGTGATAGTGAACAATTCATTTAGAGGAGAGGTATCACATGGCACCTAAACTGCTTTCTGTGCTACTACAGAGTGATGTTACAAGCTTAGGAGCATTATAGTCTATTCATTCACTGATTTGCAAACACCAAATCATTATTTTTAGATGCAAGGCATAGATTTAGTCTTCCAAGTGACTAACAGAAATGAAGCAGCCCCATTATTTTTAAAGTCTGAGTTTTAAAAGAAGTCAACACACGCCACTTCCTATCAATAAATACCACTGTTATTTAAAGATAAAACTGCAGATATAAAATTATGTTTCAAAGATAACTGCACCTCTTGCAATAGCTCGCACTAAGAATTTTAAAAATACATGTCAGAAGACTCTGAGACAAGTAAGCTAATAGTTCATTCACTTGCTTCTGGAGATTTATGCAATGAAAACCTTCAGAAACCCCCTAGAAATCTGCATGCTTGGTAACAACAGTAACAGAAAAAAAAGGATCTGAGTGAAGGTTTCTTTGTGGTGAGGATGACTTGAAATGCCTTTTACACAGATGGATACAAAACTTGATTTACAGCTATAGGAACCTCTTCAATCACAAGCATAGCTTGCCTCTCATGTAAGAAGCAGAACAGCAACAACAAAGTGCAATTGCACAAAGTTTGGGCCTGGCATTAAACTCTGGAACTAAACCACAAATAGAATTTCATCTACCTTACACCTGGTAGAGCCAAATTTTTACTTTCTCTCAACCTATTAAAAACAACAAGGGTAACAGGCATGGTAAATCTTCTACTTGACACATTCTAATGAGCAATTATTACCAAGAAGTCCAGTGGAAGGGGAAAAAAAAAAATTAAAAAAAAAAATCAAAGATCCTAAAGCTATATGCAGAAGAGGCAAAATAACTTTCAAGGCATGGCCAAGACATCAAAACCCCCAAATTTACACTACTCCTACACAGTGCTGGGTTTCCAGATAAACGACCATTCTAGGAGAGATAAATATTGCTTTGAACAACTTCAGGGGAAACTTTGCCTCATGTATTAGCACAGTTCACCAGAGATGACAGACTACGTAAAGCCAAGAAATAGTGACAAAATTTGGTAAACTAGTAACAGGCCATCATTTCAAAAGATTAAAACTAAATTACAGCAAAGACCTTCTCTTCCAACGTAGCAAAACGAGAGGATTGAGACAGATTAACAGTGTGACAGAGGTTTTAGAGACTGAAGATACTTAATCGTTTTGTTCTGCAAGATGGAAGAAATTACATTACCATGTTGATTAAGTTAGCTGATGCAAGTCAGGTACTCTCCCATCTCAAAGCATGAAATTAGGAATTTAAAGCACATACATTTTAAACCATTTAAAGTAAGAGCAGTTACTGTCACACCACTGACAGCAACAGAAATCAAACATGAATAATTAAAAAGCCAAATGACACTATCAAAGTCCAATTTTGTTTTCAACCCAGCATTTTCAAATCTTAAGAATTAAACAAATGACAGGTGCCTGGTTAGCGAATTTTTTCCCATTTGCTCTGTGTTACCTTCAGTGCAATTTCTGTGCCTTCCTCTAGACATGTGAGGAAAAGAGAGACTGGAGAGCCTGCAAGCTGCACTTAGCTCATTTTTCCACTGAATCTTCTGGAAATGGCAAAACTCCCATGTTTTTCAAACCAGAATATCACACTGAAATTGAAACTCTCTCAGGTTTGTTGCTGTGGACACGGCAGCACGTTATTACAGACTTGACAGCCCTTACTTTAAGCCAAAGCTATAAAAAACACCTTTAGCCTCTTCCTGACTGCTTAAAAGCAGCGATTATTAATTACAAAGTCCTGAACCTGGGGTTTAACATGAATATGGCTCCTTTCCTTAACTGAAAAATGGCTTTGCAACACATTTGGGCTCGGGCACCCAGACAAGCTTGTTACTTAAAAACAAGTTACGTGCAGGCCCCGCTACAGCAATAACTTTCTTATTATGTGGTTTGCGTGTTTTTAAAGCTGGGAATCAGATTAAAAAAAAAAAAAAAAAGTTGCCACATTACGCGCTGTTAACCCGAAGTGCTGCAAAGTCCCAAGATTAGCGTTGCAGGAGGGAAGGAGGAGCCGGGGAGGCCTGTCCAGGGAAAAGGCCTCGCCTGCGAATTGCAACACCCCGCCCGCACACGTTGGAGGGGGGCAGCGGGGTGCTGGGCACTCACCGTCAGGGTGTCATCGATGTAGAGGGGAATCTGCCTCTTCTCGAAGGGGAATTCTTCCTCCCCGTCCCTGCAGACCGCCACCAGCCGCGCCATCGCTGCTGCCGCTTCCTCACCGCTCCGGCCTGCGAGCAGCCAAACCCCGGGGAGGTAAATACCCGCCGCGCTTCCCCGGCGACACTTTCACCAGCCCGGGAACGAGCCTGCGTTACCCCATCGCCCGATTCACCACACCGAGCGCCGGCCCCGCCGCCCGGCCCGCCCGCCCGCCGCTTCAGCCTTGGAAGGGACTCAAAATTAAGACTCCCGGTCGGGAAGAGGAGAGGTGGGCAGGCTGGGAAATGCGACAGAACATGGAAGAAAAGGGAGGGGAGGAGCACACCCGGCCCTCCGCCGGGGGAGGAAGGCCGGAGGCCGGCAGGGGATGGAGCCCGCGGCGCTGCGGGCCGACCCCCCCCCCCCCGCCACCGGCCCAGACAGGCCGGCGGGACCCGCCCAGCCCGGAGCGGGGTGTGCGGCTCCGCCGTCCCGCCCTGCCGCGGCCGGGGAGGGAGGGGGACAGCGCTGGGGTGAAGGGGGAGGCCTCCACCTGCGAAGCGGGGCCGCCTCTTCCCCCCAGGGCGAGCTGCTGGCGGGCCTCACCCTGCCGCCGCGGGGAGGGGGCCCGCTGCCCAGCTCCGGCCCGCGTCCCGCCCCGGGCCTGCCGCCACCGCCCTCCGGCGGGCCGGGATGGAGGGCAAGCCAGGGGGCTGCAGCCCGGGCGACGCGGCGGGCAGACCCACCCCTCTCCTCCCTGTCCTCTCCCAGCCTGCAGCCGGCGGGGAGGCAGCCCCGAACGGAGGCAGCCAGCGGGGCCGCTTCCCCGCCTCCCTCTCCGCCCGCTGCCCTGCGGCCCACCCGCCGCCTCGCCCCCCTCAGGCCTTTACCGGCTCCTCCGCGAGTCGGCGGCCCGGGCGCTGTGACAGGCGGGCGGACACCTCAGGCTCCACCACGGAGCCGCCTCCTTCCTCGCCCCCTCCCCGGGCCCTCCCCACAGGCGGTGGCCCCGGCCCCGGCCCCAGGCCGCCCCGCCCTCCTCTCGCGAGAGGCCGCGGCCCCGCCTCACCGCCTGCGGGGCGCGGGGGATCCGTGCGGCCCGGTACGGCCCGGTGGCTGCGCTCACCACCCCCCGGGCTCGGCCGTCTGAGGAGCTGCACGGCCACCGCTGTCACAGACAGCCGGAGCGGACGCGTTCCATTTGGAATCCCCGAGGGTTGGCGTCGGGCGGGAGGCTGAGGTAGGGGAGCGGCCCCGGGGGGCTGAGGGCTGCGGGCACGTTCGAGGCCTGAGCCCGAGGCCGCAGGGAGCCGGGCGCGGGGGCTCCGCGGGGCCTTCCCCTCCCGTCCGGCGGCCGTTGCCGCCGCCTTCCCGCCGCTCAGGGGACACGAGGCCCCGGCCAGGCCCTCGCCTTGGAATCAGAGCATGCCAGGGGGGCAGGGACGTCCAGGATCATCTGGTCCAACCTGCCTAAGTTGAAGGGCACCGTGTCCATGGCGGGATGTAAGGAACTGTTCTCGGAGCAGCCCCCCGCTGAGGTGCAGTTGTTGGGAACGAGGGGGTGGGTGAAGGAGCAGGTGAGGTGAAACTCCGGAGTGTTGGCGGGAGGAAAATCCGCCGCTGTCTGGAGTGGGACACGGCCGGAGCGCGTCCAGGCCTGGCGGGGAAACGGCCTCAGCGTGGCCCGACAGGGAGCCTAAGCTGACAAAAATGCTTCACATGCAGCCCGAGCATCAAAGCGCAGATTTTCCTGCCCTGCTGACATGCCAGGCAAGGCAGGCTCTAATTGGACTTAAGGCTGTTGGCTCCTGCAGCACCCCAGTGCAACCAGCTAGAAATCCTGTGGCTGCTTAATTGAGGCAGCCAGAAAAAACCTCCATAGCTTTTCTTGAGCTATTAAATACTACAGTTGATCTGTTCATTCTTGTTATTTATGTATATAGATCTGAAGTCCTCACAAGAAAATGCAGGGGAGGCCATAAGGGAGCAGGATCTTTCTTTTTTCTTGTTTCTGCATAACAAACACCTTTAGTGGAGGAGTTAATTTACGTGAACTCATTGTGCAACGTCTCTAACAGAAACATTGTGCAGAGCCACATTGCTGCACAGTCTGTCGTTTGTGTGTGTGTTTGTGGTTTTCTTCAGCAAAAAAAGACAGCTGTGGTTTTGTACCAAGGGATAGTTCCTCACACGGAGGCTGTGCTGAGCATACATTGTCTTCACAGGGTCCATTCAGCACCTGGGCTCTTTGTGTCACTTCTGCCCCTCCACTCCCAGAGCGTGGCTGGATCACATCATAAACTATGTATGAAAAGCACCATTACATTTCATATAAATTTTATCCACAGAAACAGTTTGTTTTGGTTGGGTTTTAAGTTCCTGCAACATGCAGCTTGCTTGTTATGTACCAAGCAGTGAAAAGACAGGCCCTTTGTGCTGTTCATTCACATGCTGCTCCTTCGCCTGGAAGAAATACCTGTTCCTTAGGACACAGTGGCTTTGAAATAGGATACTGCCTGAAATCATTACTGTAACATTTAACTTCAAAGGAGATGCTACTGGGTTGGAAGGGAAGGTGTACTCATGAGTTAATCCTTTGGTAAGAAGGTACTAACATTTAACAAATAACAAGGTGAAGGATACATGTAATCAGCTCTCCTCTGCCACCAGCTTTTAATATCCTGCAGCCCTACAGAAAGGTCATTTGGTGGAATTATGGCAGCAAAGACAAAAGAATCTCTTTTCCCAGTCCTCTGCTTTACTCTTCTTATTGAAGCTGGTAGCATGCTATAGTTGAACTATTTTAGTCTTACTAGTTGAAGTATATTTAACTCTTACTAATTATGTAACAGCTAAATAAAAATTTCTGCTTTTTTAATTTTAATAGATCTCTGATCTGTACAATCTCTCTCATCTAAACATACCCCAGAGTGAAATGAAACAAGTGTTCTTATTCCTACCAACCACCAAGTGTCCACAGCAGTGTGTGATGTTAACTCCTCTCTCATCTCTTCAAACTCATTTCAGTGCTGTTTACTCCTACAGACTGTCTGGTTCCAGAATGCTTGCTTGCATTTCTTGGTTCTTCCAGAGGCCTCCTTGATTATCTGTATCTACTCCTAGTCTAAACATTCAGCATTAATAACTGTGCTGGTTGCTGCAGGGCAGAGCTTGCCACATTTGTTATTGACAATAAGCAATGAGAATTAATTGCCTCTGATTAATTCAGTGGTGAGCAACTTACTTCAGATGACTTTAAAAGCAGGAGATGGCCCCAGGACATGGTGTTGGGCCGTTGTGGAGAGAAGGGGGTTGTCTTCCCTCTCTGGAGAGAAAGGGCTTGTCCTCCCTGTTGCTGTTCGTTCCTTGAGCACCACAATCCACTCGGTTTTCTGGCTCTGTTGTTGCAAACTGGTGCTCCAGTCCTGGAATTCGGAGCAAACAGGGCTCTGCACAGACACAGCAAACCTCCCACGGAATTCTTGCTTCACAAAATGGAGTTGGCCTCTAGATACTTGGCTGCTTGTCCAGACACAACTCCGCTTTGTCACACCCACTGAATGCCCTCATTCTGAATCGCCTTGGCAGGCCTGTGCTCACAGGCAGAGCTCATTGCAGGGCTTGTGCTTTAAATGTTTCAAATATTAATATCCATGGGTAATTTTGCATAAATGAGTAGTGCCGTTTAGTCCATGATGGAAGCCTTCCTTCCCTAGGCCAGGCTAGGAAATGTTTTAAGATTAAAACATACAGCAGTTACCAGAAAACTCTGCTATAAACTGTGACAGCTGTTCATAAGACATTGTCAGTTAGTTGCAGGATAACACAGACCTTTCTTTCTTTAATTCTGAAGACTATGTGGAAGTAAACAAGCATGAAATCAGCATGGCCACAGCATATAATCCTCAGACTTCACTCTTCCATTGACCAACAGCTAAGAGCACATCATAAATTTAAGAATATTCCCCAGCATGTCTGTCTTAAGGAATTTGATTTAGAGGCTTAATCTCCATAGGTTTTATGATTCATCGCATTTGATAGACAAGGATAAATTTGAAATATGGCCCGTGTGCACTGCTGTAACTCCACTGACATGAGACATTTATCATCAGCTTCCATTTGTATTCTATTCCTTAAGTATTTATATCTCCCATTATTTAATTCCTCACAATTTTAAAATGTATTTCTCTTCTCAACAACTGAACGAGCTCAGGAAGAACTGTCACAGTTAGGAAAGTGAATAAAAAAGGTATTCTGCTCTGGGCTTGCAGGAAGACTGGGCACACCTCTTGCCAGTACCCTGACCCACTGCCTCATGCTGCTTCCCATTTGCACACGGTTTGCTAATAAAATTAATACAGAATGTTCCCACTTGAAGACATCTCGGCTGTCAAAATACAGTATTAAATGAGCTGCTGTTCAAAATAATTTTATAGACAAGCATGTGGGCCCTGAGTCCTTTTAAAGTAGATCTGAAGGCCATGTTTTACAGCATCCTTAAAGATGAGTTGTCACAACATGTTGGTATTCAGGCTGGGGGTGAATTAGTTTTGGATCTTTGTATTTCCTTATAAAAGGCTGTGCTGCTCTTTTTATCTCCACCACAAATTCCAACAACTGCTTTATGAATTCATCTGCAGTTGAGTTTTATCCTTCAGAGCATCACCCTTTACCTAGGGTCTTCATTTGCATTCATCACTGAGGATGAAAATAAAATGTAGCTTTAATTCAAAGGCTAATTTAGATTTCAGTCTATGATTAACATTCCACATACAATTATTCTCATCAAAGTCAAGCATATATATAAATCTGCAGGACTGGGGCCAAAACATTTTTAAGTACCCACTTACTCAATACATTTAATTTAAGAATTATTCTTACCTATTATTTATGCTTACTTTTCATCTGGCTTCTGCTCTGTGCATTGTTAGCTAATTCTGCCAGCAGTTGGGTATGAACACAGGTCACTAACTGTAAATAGAACGTTGCTTTTCTGCATGAGTGTTCCCAGGAGCAGCAGAAGTAAGCAGCAAACAATCTCAAAAAACTAAGTTTTCAGGAAAATGTGTAACAACTCCAATAGATAACAGCATTGACTGTATAATTTGGTAAAACAAAGCATTAAAAATAATACTAAATCATAAAAAGCTATACTATATTAAAAATTACTGAAGTATGTACAGGAAAAATACTAATTTTTCCATTAAAATACCATCATTCAAGTACAGGGAAGTTCAGCTAGTCCACTTAAGACAGAGTGGAATCACCAGAACTTTACTACTATATTTTTTGCATGCAATATATACATAATTAAACAGTTAAAAAACATATACAAGTGTAGTATGCCTAATGTAAATGCAGCCTCGCTGTGGATTGTATCTATCAGTATGTTCACAGCACCAGTCATAACATTTGCTAGCAAGAAAAACAGTAACTGGTTTTTATTAATAGCACTAATCAGGCAAATGTGTGCCGGGCTGCCTGCCTTCCCTGCAGGCACCGGCTCCCTCTCCTGCTTCCCACTGGCAGCAGGGGCCTCTACAACGTCCCAGCAGCAGGGCACACTGGACCCCTTCACAAGCAGCTTTGTGAACACCAGCATCAGATCGGTGGCCACAAAACAGATGAAGAAAGTCAGAGAGTGAGCCAGCACCCAGAGGCAGAAGGAGAGGTTGGCCATGCGGCGGGACACGGGCCCCGCGTACGCCTGCGACAGCCGGAGAAACGCGAAGAGCAGGAGCAGGGTCTGCAGTGAGGAACGCCCCGCAGCCATCCAGCCCCTGACTGAGCTCTGGCACCTCAGCAGCCACAGTCCCACTTGGACACTCGCCATGTATATGGCCAGATATCCAAAAAGAGAGAGCAGTCCTTCCCTGTTGGCGTTCAGAAAGCCAACCCGAGTGCCTCTGCCATCGCTCCCGTGCAGGATAAACGTCTTCAGAGAGGTAGAGTTCAGAGTCAGCTCATAAAGAACAGCGAGGTTTATAGCAACAATCCATGATTTGTTTTTTGGAAAGATGGCTAAAAGTAGAGATGCTGCAAGCCTCACAAATGCTAAGGTGAAGAAAAAATTCCAGTGCACTCCATACTCTGAAGTGTGCTCGTGATAGTCTACAGATTTAACGCTAAGCAGTCGTCCCACACCAAGGAGAATCAACGGCCAGACAGAAAAGAGCTGCCTGGCCAGATTGGAAAATTTTGGTTGTGCCACATCAGACTTCTGTCTCACCTCAGGACAGACGAGAGCGTTTCCAAAAATAAAAGCTCCAACCCCCAGATCCATGACTCCTGTTCCATAGGTCTCAGCTTTGGCGTATCGCCTCGGGTACTGCGGGAAATCCACTGCTAAAATGCTGATTGATGTCAACACGTTGACATAAACACGAAACACGGTTATTGCTGGGATGTATTCTGGATCCAAGTATGTCTTCTGGAAGTCTCTTACGATTTGCCTAAAAGGCACTTTGGTCTCATGTTTTCTTTGGCTATATATTTTGGAGAATATCCCAGCACAGGAGGCTGCGAGGATAGCTGGCAGGAAAAACAGGACTGGAGACAAGACTGTACAGGAGAACAGGAGAGGAGACACTAGCACAAGGAAGTCTAGCAGCAGGCTGTATTTCCTTGAACTTAAAGGCTTCCCATAGTGCAGGTAATACAGAATCAGGAGGAGCCCCCTGCAAAGCAGGCAGAGGGGAGGCAGGGACAAGCCTACCGAGATTTCCAGCAGGCTGGTTCCATTTAAGTTGCTGATAAAGGCTTCCTTCAGGCGTTTTTGTGACATTCTTCCTCTGAAAACACAAATGTGAACTCGAGTTAGGTTTAGGGGTCTTAGAACTCCATGAAAAATGAATCTTATGTAGGGGGTTCATTAAAACACCCACTGATCTCAGATCCATCCAGTGAAACAAGCACAGACACTCGGCTGTGGCCTGCAGAATATACTGAGCCAGATTCTCGGTAGCGTTATTGAACGGGTGTGTAAAACCATGACCTGAATGAAGTTCCTGTTGCCTGGCCAGCCGAAAGCGAGCGATGAAACCAGCCGCTAAAATCCCCAATTGCGACAGAAATGCCGTTGTAAACGAGCCGCGGTCCCGCAGCCCAGCTTGGCTCCTCTGCCCGTGGGGGCTGTTTCGAGAGATTATATGTAAAAAGCATTAATTAGAAAGTCGGAATTGCTGGTTGGTTTGTGTAGCCCGCGGTGCGGGTAGCACCAGGACGCTGTTCGGTACCCGCGCTCGCTCGCCCCGCCTGGGCAGCCGGTCCCGGGGGATCCCGGGGGATCCCAGCCCGCCGCGCCCGCCCCGCCGCCCGGCACCGGGGGGAGCAAACCCGCACTTCAACGCTGCCGTCCCCCGCAGCGGCCGCGGTGGCCCCGGCGGTCCCCGGTAACCGCTGCCTCCCGGTTCCCCGAGACGCGGCCCCGCCCGCAGGTAAACACCGCCCGCGCTCCCCGCCCGCACTTTCGCCAGTGAGAAGCAGCCTGAGCTTCCGCACCGGCCGATTCGCCACCGCCCGCTGCCGCCGCCCTCAGCTCCCGCCCCGGCTCCGCCTCCTCCGCCCCGGCCCGCGCTGCCCGCGCTGCCCTCGGCCCCGGCCCGCGGTGAGTGCGCCCTGCCCTGCCCCTCTGCCCTGCCCCTCTGCCCTGCCCTGCCCGCCGCCCGGCACAGCGCGGGGATCCCCTCAGCCCCAGGCCCGCCGGTGACCCCCTGAGGGACTGATCCCCTGAGGGTCTGATCCCCTGAGGGACTGACCCCCTGAGGGACTGACCCCGAGCGGCTGCGCCTCCAGCGCCGGGACCCCCAGATCGTGCCGTGCCCCGGTACCGAGAGCGGACAGGCCCGTCAGGAGCGACCTTGGGGCCAGGGCGAATGTCGGATTCTGCCCCGGCCGCGCCGCGGGGGCTGGGGCAGCCGCTGTGCCCGGGTCTGGTTTGACTGCCGCGAACTCCTCGGTGTGGCCGGCGAGCTCTGCTGCAGCTCGATCGAATCAGCCTCTAAATTGTGGTTTTGTGCGAACTAAGAATGGAACAGGAATAAGGGAGAAGAGAGAAGAGAAGAGAAGAGAAGAGAAGAGAAGAGAAGAGAAGAGAAGAGAAGAGAAGAGAAGAGAAGAGAAGAGAAGAGAAGAGAAGAGAAGAGAAGAGAAGAGAAGAGAAGAGAAGAGACGAGACAGCAGTTTAAGCTTCTGGAAGTAGATGGGATTCTTCCTGGCTATTTGACTGGAATCTCAGCGTTTACCACAGAAATGCAGAGGGTGAGCCTGACTCACCTTGGTTTGACTTCCACTGATTTTTAGAGGAAAAAGGAAGAGGATGGCAAACAAGCTTATCTTGTTTCTGCTGCAACACAGATTCTCTGAGTCACTCCTTTTCCAAGAGCACAGCCTCTGATGCTGTCAGATCCACCAGCCTTTCCTAACAAGAAGAATTGAACAAAACCAAAGTTCCAATTCCTTGCCAAGAAACCTTGCTTTGTTAATTCAAGTATTTTATTCCTGCACTGAGGAAAAAAATTATTACCTCCAAATGAGTTTTATTTAAAAGGGCAAACAGTGTGTTTGTTACTCTGGTAGCCCAGGTAGGGTTTCTAGCTCCAGCATTACTTGGGCCTCAAGACTGGTACTTTTGTTTTGTACTTCTGTTTGAAGCCTTTGGACTCTGTTGTGGAGTTGTTTTGTTCTAAATGCCTTTTTAAATGTACTTTTTAATATTTTATTTAAGGGTTCTTCAGTCAGACTTGAATGAGATACCCTAAAGGAAAGGCCCTCTCCAGCATTCCCGTCCATAGGACTGGACAAGATGCCAAAGAAGGTAAAAAGAAAACCAGGAACTGTGTGTGCTACTTAAATTCTACTGCCAGGAATGAATTCTAGGCTTGTTTCCATGCATTCAAGATTAGGTAACTACTAATGTATTTTCACCCCTACTTCATTAATTGACCAGACCTATTAACTGTGTGGCTTGGAGCTGTGTTACCAAGAGCTGTGATGGTTGTTATGCCATTGGCTTTAACGGGGCAGGTGTTAAACATGGAGCAAGCACATCCCTAAGGGGAATTTTTTAGTGAAAATAATGGACACGTGGTGTGCAGTCTAAATATCAGAAGTGATTGTATTTTGAAATACTGTTTTATTTGACTGAGCCATCACCATCTCCTCTCAGATGAAGCGGTGCTGAGCAGGGGGTGCAGAAGAGCAGAAATAAACCCTTCCTCAGGTCTTCCAAAATCAGCTGCACAATGGATTTAACTTGGCTGGTGTCAGAGTAATCCAGCCAACACACGGGAGGGCACAGGAAGGAAGGGGCATTGGCAGAGACTCATCCTGTCCGTGGAGTATTTCCTAATTGTTCATGTTCGATCTCTGTGAAAGCAGCAAGGTTCTTAACGTTCATTCCCAGGAGAACAACAGGAACCACTTTGATGGCAATGCTTAACTGCATTCCTCAGCTTTCTTTTTCCCTTGCTGTGTAAAATTTCATATTACTGGAAATGAACTACTTATGCTGTCTGCAAAAGATGATAATGCTCCTAAATGAGTACATTATTGTAGCTTTAATTTTTCTTTTAGAAATGTGTTAATGGGGTTTTGTAGTATATATTCCCCTTTATTAATGAGCTTAGCTCACTAGTGGGAATGCTGCTAACTAAAAGGTAGCACTTTTTCTGTATTAAGAGGGTGATACTGTTCATTGACTTGGTTAACTTGTAAAGAATTACAGATTTATGCTACTAAATACAAGAGCAGGGTTACTTCGAAGCAGTTACTTCTTTGCTTTCCCTTATAGTCCCTCTCAGCTTTCCCCCAGAAATGACAAAGAAGACCTGAAATCACTTGTGGTTAAGTTTTCCATTACGTTTGTGCAACAAATGTGTCCTTCCAACTCATATTGTCAAGGACATGGGAGCCCAAAGGCTAAGATTTAAATACTTTAAGTGATTTAGAGGGGACAAATCTTCACCTAATGCAGTCCAGCTCTTAGAACACCACCTTTTCTGCACCACCTGCCTGCAATGTGGGCATTCGGCAACTTCACTCTTGGGGCCCTCAGTCTCTGCTCTAAAAATGAACACCTTTGGCAGGAAACCTGTATTTGTGTTGGACCACAGGAGCTTTCACCTCTGCCTTAGCCCCTGAAGCCAGTCCCTCCTGCTTCCCTCTTCCCAAGGCAGTGTTTGAATTGAATGCTTCACATTCACAGGCTCAGAAATATGCCAGTTAAAACACGGGGGGGGTGTGTGTGTGTGTGTGTGTGTGTGTGTGTGCAAAATGGCAAGGGCCAGGTAGTGTGAGCCTAAGTGCCTTGCTTACAGCCAGAATTACCAGTGATTAATGCAGTCTGCAGACAGTGCTGTCAGCCTGCCATCCCTCAGGTGCTAGATAATGCCTTTCTAAAAACAGAGCACCCCATGGGAACCCCTGATGCTGGGGGAGGGCAGCTGGAAGGAAGAGTAGCTCAAACATAGTAAATTACGACTCCAGCTGACACTAAGCTGTTCCCTGGAAGCAGTAGAAGAGCTTTCAACTATAGTGGATGAGCTGAAAGTCCAGCTATATTCAGCCTCTGGTGCTGATCTGTCCTCCTCTTCAGGAAAACAGTCAAAAAGAAGAGTCTGTTCTCCAGAATGACCCCAGTGAATCATTTGAAGAAGAAGTTAGAGCATTCCTCAGTGATGAAGAGAAACTGCATCTTTTTGATGACCTTACAAAAGTTAATCCAGTGACAACTACAACAGGTAAGCAGCCAGCCAGGGGAGTGTATCCTGAGGAGTCACTTCTCCTGGTGGCTACTAGGATATGGTAGTTACTGTTCTCATCACATTAATACTATCATGAACACAGTAGTTAAAGATCCACAACCTATTAAAGCCTGTTCCAAGCCTCAGAAATTCACTTTTGGCTCGGTTGAAGTTTTGTATTGTAGTTTCAGCCATGCTGATCTCTTATCGAGCTCTTTGTGCAGAGCTGACATTTGTATTGTTGGTTCTGGTAGCCAGGGTGTGGTTGGGAATTAATGGCTACTGAAGGACTTCTGCATGACCTTGTGACTGCAGTCTGGTGTGACATGAACATACAAGAACGTGAGGCTCTGACTTAGATTCAAAATATGTTCATGAGATTGGTTTTGAAAAGTAAATTCCTCACTTGACTGTTAAAGAGGGTCCTGTTAAGAGAAGCTAAGGCCTTCTCCTGCTGCAGGTGGGAAATTCTTGCCTCTGTTCTGCAAGTGAGACCTCATAAAAGCACAGAATTTAGTGAATTAAATAGCAGATCCCTTAAGATTTTTAAAAACTAAGTGCAACTGTGAAGCCACAGTTATGTATATTAGACCTATATCTTGATCACCTCATTCTCTATTCAACCTAATAGGTAACATCTCTGAAGATTGATGTTACAAAGAGGAACATAAAGAGGCAAATACAGTGTTCCAAAGATGCTAACAAAAGGTGTGTCTTTCAGTTCTGAAATGCCTTCAAGCAAGATATGAAGTAAACTTGTTTTATACAAATGCTGGCTGCAGCCTGGTGGCTTTAAATCCATTTCAGCCCATCTCCTGCCTCTACTCACCTGAGCTTATGAGGGAGTACCACGTTGCACTTCGTCCTCAGGTAATCCTTATATTTGAAATAAATATCCTTCCACAGAACTCGGGTGCCAAGTTCTTCAAAATCTAAAAATAAGCAAAATAATCCTAAAGGATAAAACCTATTCCAAGTGAAATATGAGTTCTGTTAAAAGAGCAGTACTGCTTTCAGATAAATGTGAGAAGACTTTGCTGTCTGTTGCTGTTGAACTTTGTAATTGCTATTGTCTTAAATATGAATATTCTCTTTCACTGCCAGGATTTAAAACCTCACATCTTTGCAGTGGCTGAACAAACCTACAGGAACGTCCAAAGCCAGATAGAACCTGTAAACCAGTCTATAATTGTTAGTGGAGAAAGTGGTGCTGGGAAGGTAAGGAGGTTTTTCTCTGGCATTGCTCTTAAGTTTTGAGATTCATTAGTCATGTGTGATGTGCAGTGCATGGGGTTTCAGTGAACAAGCAAAGATGAAGAAAAAAGAATTCCAACAGAGCACGTAGCCAGTCTGCTCTAGCACAACTGGCCTGAAATACGTGTAAAGCATGAAGTGATTGCTGCAGTCAGAGAGACTCCACTAAATACAGTTGCTCTTCAGGTGACATCTGGCATTTCTGGGAGGGCAAGATTTGAATCATTCAATGAGAATTGCACCTGGGTTAGTGTCTCAGCCTAGAATGTTAGGGAGCAAGCGTGGATCTCAGCAAACCCTGTGTGGAGAGGTGGAAGAAGTGGGAGAGTTCTGTCCTAGGCCCTTCTGGAATGGGCCATCTCTACTCAGCAAAACATTCAGGATATTTTAAAGCCTGAGAACAAAATTATTTCCTGAGTGTTAATGACTCAAAGTCCACTTATATTAAATTAATCTGTTAATTCAGGCTGAGCTTCCAGATGGTTACATCCTGGTGAGACTGCCATTCAGCAGAGCACTCCTACTCCAGTAGCATTTAAATGTGTTTGCTGCACGTAAATATATGCACAAAATGTTTCCATTGAACTCGAGCTACAAACCTGACACAGTTCCTCCCTCCAGCATGATGGCCAGCTGCATACCATGTTTTCAGAAGCTTGTGCTGTTCCACTAACTGACATAATAAGGTGGTAAAACAAAGGCCTATTTTCAAGCCTCTCTCTTGCAGACCTGGACATCTCGCTGCCTTATGAAATTCTATGCTTCTGTTGCTGCTCTGGTTATCTCTCCAAAAGGCAGTGAAACTGTGGAAAGGATAGAGAAGAGAGTGTTGGATTCCAACCCTGTCATGGAAGCATTTGGTAAATGAGGCTTTTTTAATAGCAAAAAGAAGTAGTGGCAACTGTGGGAACCTTCTTTGTTAACACACAAGTCTAGGATAGCTCTTGGTCCTCTGCTTAAAAGACAAACTCTACAAATACTGGAGCTGTTTATAAATCACCCTTAATATCTGTGTGTGGAACCACTCTGATGATGCTGTCTCTGTCACTGGCAATTCCACAGGAAATGCGTGTACCCTGCGGAACAACAACAGCAGCCGGTTTGGAAAATATATCCAGCTGCAGCTAGACAGGTAAGAATTACTGTGTAAAAACCTTATCTATTGTCTTCTTCCTTTAAGTCTTTACAAACCTACTTCTCAAGTCTACCACAGAATATCTTACCTGTCTTTAGAACATATTTTGGTTTGCTGGCAGCTGACTTTATTATTGTATCCCGCTTGTTTTTCCTGCAAGCCCTCGGCCTGATCTCTAGAAGAGAGCAATGGAAAAAGAACTGAATAAAATATTACATCAAGCTTGCACAAAACTGAAGGGGAATAGCAAAGCATTCATTGTCAGTTGGTACCATAACAACACAATGGCTGTTGGATTCTGTGAGGAAGTTTTGTTGAAATCTTTGCTTTCTTTCCACCCTCCTCTAGATTCCACCATCTGAGCAGTGCTTCCATTCAGACTTTCCTTTTGGAGAAGACCAGAGTTGCCTATCAGGCCCCCAATGAAAGAAACTTTCATATTTTTTATCAGGTTTGCTGTCAGTTAATTTTGCTAGATATTTTTGACAAAACAGTGGGGATGAAATCACCAGATTAAGCACAGTTGCAGCTTTAAATATGTAACTGTTTTCCTGTCTGCTACACTCCCACATTCAATCATGCTCCCAGTGCATTATTATTCTTTGCCTGTGAGTTGTAAATACCAAAGGCAGAATTCAGTCATTACCTTGTTTTCTGTCCCCAGATCACAAAAGGTGCCACTGCAGAGGAGAGGCTGGAATGGAACCTTCCAGAAGGGGCTGACTACCACTGGCTGCCAAATTCTGAAAGAAACTTGGATGGTAAAGATGAGTTGCACAGACTGTCCCTTAGCAAGGGCTATAACTTTAAAGGAAGGCACACAAAAATGTGTCAATCCCATAGCCCAGGTGGGTCAGCCAACAGCAGACATCTTGCAAAGCCACCTGCATCAATGTGATTCCTCTTCAGTTTCAGTTTGCACTATTGAGAGTTTTCACCTGGCTTAAAACAGCAGTTTCTGGCCTTGCAAATTTGCATCTCTGTGGCTTTGTTTAGCAACTGTCTGGTCTTTGGATGTGCTTCAGCAACCTGCTGCCTAACTTCAGAGCCCCATAGAGTCAGAATTAAGTCAATGACTTGTTTCTCCAGCTTGTACTCTGGGATCTACCAAAAGAGTATCTGGTTTCCTAGATCTCCTTTGACAATTCCAGCTAAATTGGTTGGGGTGTAGGGTGTCCTGACTGCTCGTGTTTGTGTGCATGGCTTTTTTTTTTTTTTTTTTTTTAAATAGCACCTGTTTGGCTTTTCAGAGGACTGCTTCGAGGTGACCAGAGACGCAATGTTGCACTTGGGCATTGACCGCTCCACGCAGAACAATATTTTCAAGGTCAGGTACAAAGCAGGGTCACCATGAGGCTGCTCCTGATGTTTGGAATGTCTTTTTAGTGTGGGATTTCTGCAGAAGTAAATCTGTATCAATGTACAGAGCATGGGTTGTTTGGTACTCCTGACTGGGGAGCCTGCAGCTACACAATAGGTTGCAAAGCCTGCACCTGTGAACTTAAGTTTTCCTTCAGTAATTGCAGCATTAGCCATTAACTCAGAAGCCTGGAATCTACTTGCCTTTTTTTCTGTGCAGAAATGTTTTTATTTGTCCTGTTTGTGTGGCTAAGGGAAGGCTGAGGACACTGCCTTGGAGGGGAGCTCTGGTTTAGAAAACTCAAAGCTTGACTATATTTCAGGTATTGTCAGGCCTTCTCCATCTTGGGAACGTTCAATTCTCTAATCCAGTGGATGAATCTCAGCCTTGTGACCTAGAAGAGAAAGCCAAAGGTGAGGCAACAAGCATGCTGTGCTCCAGTCTTGCTGTCTTAGCGTAGATGCTTAATAGGAAGGATTACTATGCTCTTTAGCCTGGTAGAAGACTATGAAGGACAAAATTTAAGCATGTTTTTGTTCAGTACTTCATGGTTTCAAAGTACTGATCAAACAAAAACCTAATGCTCCTTTATTCTGAGGGACAATATCCTTCCATTGCAGGTCAAGGCAACTGCAACATTAGGCAGTCATTGCAGAAGGATTCTTGGCAGAACTGTTACCCTTGATTGTAATCTTATGCTGACATCACAAGACTTCCAGAAATCTGACTCCAAGTAGAGAGCAGGGCTTTTACAATTAAAGCTTTGACGTTTTCATTATAAAGACTAAAATTCCACCTCCTAACAGCAAACCTGTTAAATTACAGCATAGGATACAGGTTGTTCTGCATGTCTTTAGGGCATTTGTGGATCTAGTTTTCCTTCAGAACCACAACACTGTCCTGAATAGTGACATTCCCTACTATTATTTAATGTACTCTGAATTCAAACTACTTAATATTCAAATAATTTTGCCTACAGCTCAGGTTAGCAAGATCTTAAATGCTTCATTAGTAAATACTCATTCTTCTAATGAAAGGATTACATTTCATTACTATCCTAAAGGTCCATGTTTTTTTCTGGTTATGGCTGTTTGATGTTCTCTGTCTGGATTTAAAGCTCTCTGCTCAAAAAAGGTGAAAAAGTCACAGGGACATACCTAGAGAGCACTCTCCAAAATGCCCACTGCTGCTGGCAAACTTCAGACTTGGTGTTGTTTCATTTGAAACAGAGTACCTGCAATTCTAGGGGTACTGTACATCCAAATTAAGAGGCTGGTCTTGCAACACTTTCTCCCAAATTTGGGTAAAAAGATCCAAAATCCACATTTAAGCTGGTGAATTCATGGAAGTGTCATTTTTCTGTATCACCTCGACCTTCCATAACATTAAAGGGGGTAAATTAATTTGACACTCCAGATAATATTGCCATGTTATTTTTCCTGAACAAGATTTTGTGAAAACCACTGGGGGTCTGCTGAAGATACCTGTTGAGGAACTGCTGGAATCATTAAGAATTCGAACAATAACTGCTGGAAAACAACAACAAGTCTTCAAGAAGCCTTGCTCCAGAGCTGAATGTGAGACCAGGAGGGACTGCCTTGCCAAAGTCATCTATGCTAAGTAAGGACACACAGGCCAGGCTGCTGTGCTAATCCATATAACTTCTGTGAGGGAAAAGTGAGGATTTACTTTCCCTGGCTTTCTGCTTGGACTCAATAACAGTGTAACCTCCCTGCTCAACACACCTTTGATTCAGTTGTAGATTCTGACACAGCTGCATATCCAGTAGAGAGATCTGCAGAGAGCTGCTCTTTCATGTCAGCATGGCATGATTTTTTGTTTCTTCTGTGTTACTGGTAAAACCAGCAGTGAAAGAACACTGCTGTGATCTGGTATGCAAACACTTTTCAACTAATCCAGTTGTCATTGCCTGCAGATTGTTTGAATGGCTCGTTTTGGTCATAAATGAAAGCATCTATGCAGATCCATCAGTGTGGACCAGCTTCATAGGTAGGATTTGTTCATCCCTGCTTTAACTGAGTAACCATAAATCCTTTGAGATACTCCTAGACCAAAGGGCACTATCTTCCCATATTCCTCCTAGGTCTGTTGGATGTTTATGGGTTTGAAGCCTTCCCTGAAAACAACTTGGAACAGCTTTGTATTAATTATGCCAATGAGAAACTGCAGCAGCACTTTGTAGCACACTATCTGAAGGCACAACAGGTAACAACACCCCACTAAGGTCAGATGTTAAAGATCTCATTTTAAAACAGCATCTTTTGTCTCTTTAATTGTGTTTCTGTGCTTTTGGTCAAACTGCAACCTTCAGTTGAGTAAATAATGCCACAGAAATCAGTGAGTGGCATATGAGTAAAGACTGCTTTTTTAAGGAGGAGTGTGTGGGGCAGCTGGTAGAACAAGACAGCTTTCTCTCTCTCAGTCAGTATGCCAGGGGTTAATGGTCAGTGAAGATGGAAACCAAGGTCAAGCACACAATTACTTTGCTTGAAACTGATTCATGACCTCTGTTTGTAGTTCCCTCCCAATTACTGCCTGCCCTCTTACCTCTCCTGATCTGGCTGTGTCCCAAACCACTTATACACCATTAGTGGCTGTGCTGAGCAAGCTTTTGGCAGGCAACTTTTAAAGTAACTGGCCAGAGCTTGTGCTTGTTAAACACTCCTGACAGTTTCTTCTGTAATTCAGTATAAATATTGTACAAATTATTTCAACCAATATCTTTCTGCACTTTCTTTCAGATCAGGCTGTTTTAAATGGAACCTAGTTAGTGAAGCCTGGCACACATTGGTTGGGTTAGGACTATGTCCCAGTCTAAGGAAGGAGTTCTGCACATTCCTTGTCTTTCAGGGCAAACCCCAGCACAGCCAGGAGAGGCTTGGTGTGACTGTAGCTTCTGTTTACTTTATAAATCAGCCTTGCAGCTCTCTCTGATAAATCTGTAAGGTTCCCAAATGCTAAAACAAATTGTCCCAGCAGGATCTGCTGCCACATAGTCAAAAGCTACCTGAGGGAATATCCTCCTTTGTTTTTTTTTCTCAAGGTTGCCACTGCACACGAGCTGAGCTTTGAAGGAGCAGGCTGGGCCTGGGATTAACTTGTTAAACAGTGACTGCATCAAACTGCAAAAAGGCACACAGGTGTTTGAGCTCTGCCTGCTGCTGCAGCATAACTGTTTTCTCTCTTACCTCAGGAAGAATATGCAGCTGAAGGGTTACAGTGGTCCTTCATAAATTACCAGGATAACCAGAACTGCCTGGATCTGATAGAGGGCAATCCTCTCAGCATTTTTTCTTTGCTGAATGAGGTAAGTGTGGGTCTAAACCCACAAGACTTTTGGCCCAGATGCCTGCCTTCTCTCCCATGCCACCAAAACATGAACACTAAATTAGTAGGAAACTTGTCAGCTATAAAATTTCTGCAGAGCTTGTTTTTCAGGAAAATTAAAGGCTTTTATAACAAATAAAATGCAGTTTTGTCTTGTCTGTTACGCAGGAGTGTCGTCTGAACAGATCCTCCAACACTGACCTGTTTCAAACTCGGATTGAGAAAGCCTTGTCTCATAATCACTGTTTAAGTCGAAACAAGTTTAGTAAGAAACCTAACTTCATTATTTCACACTATGCTGGCAAGGTCTGCTATCAGCTGGCAGCAATGGTGGAGAAAAATAAGGTAGGCGTTTTCAGAAAAAGCTGTTTAAAACAAAACAAAAAATCTTACTGACCAAAAGCAATGTAATCAAAGCACCACTAACAAGTATATTCAGTAATAGAATCATAGAATCATCCTGGTTGGAAGGGACCTTGAAGATCATCAAGTCCAATCATAACCTAAATCTCCCTACCATAACCTAATCTAGGTTGGACTTGACTATTGAAGTTCTGAAAGTCCCAGGAAACTGAAGTTTTGGCCTCACTGTGCCACCAGGCAATAAATGAAACAGTCTGCAGATATGAGAGTCCCTTGTCAGTGCTGTCATCACCAGCAATTATGGCAGGTGATGCAATAAAATACCATTTCTTAATTAAAAGAAAGACTTTCTAATATCTGCTCCAGACTCTCCCATGGGGATTAAACTAGTCTTGAGACTTCTGGCACACTTAAGTTATACAACAAGGACAATGTGAGGAACAGTTGTGCTTTTGACTAGATTGGTGAAATGTTCAGCCAAACATCGGTTTTTGTTCCTGAATCTGACTGCAAATGAATGTGTGTAGTCAGACTTGAAACTACAGCTTTGGTTAAATCAAAGTTGGCATCAGAAATACTATTCCACCTATTTATGTGGAATTTTTCATAATTTTCAAAGGTGGCAGGTTTCTGCCGAAATCCAAATACTAATGAGTCATGTTTGTGTTTGCAGGACCCCATTCCACCAGAGCTGGTCCATGTTTTGCAGAACTCTAAGGACCCTTTGCTTCAAAAATTATTTCCTGTGACAGAAAGGAACCAAAATAACATCAAAACCCAGAACAGAGCAGCTGTTGTTACAGTGGTGTCAAAGTTCAAGGTACATCCTAGTCAAGTTTCTGCTTTCTACTGCTACCTTCATAACTAGATGAGAAAACAGAACAGTTGGACCAAGACCAGTAAATGTTATTAAAATGAAACAGCTGTAAAATGGAAATAGTTTCACACTCCTGAGATTCCCTGGATTTTAACTCCGATTTTGCCTTTTTCCTTTAACTACCTGTGGAGGAGGAGTCCCTAGTTAAACCTGTATTTGTTTTCTACAGAGCTCACTTGAACATCTCATGCAGATTTTGAACAGCACCACACCGCATTACATCCGATGCATCAAGCCTAATGCTGAATGCAAGGCCATGACTTTTAAAAGAGAAGAGGTAACTTCAAAAGCCTTTCCTCTTTGAGTCAGTGAGAAGCTTCCTACAGACACGGGGTCTCCTATGAGCTTGAGTCACTTGCAAAGCTCCCTTCACAGCACGTTTTGAAATAGCTTTTTCTTCTTTGGAGCTTCCTTTCAGAATCACTGCTAATGCTTGTTTAAAACACAGCTACTAAACACAGCAGCTCTTCAAGCTGCACCTCATTTGTTGCTGTGTGACAGGTTCTCTTACCAGAGTGCTCCTGGGTTATGTGAGGTGTTATCATTCCAGCCCTCGAAATAGATAAAGGTGATCTGACTGCTTAGTGGTCCTGGTCACAGATATCTTCATGGTGAATGCCCACAACAAAACTTTGCTTGCTCCTGGGGGCTAGTCTAGGACAAGTTAGATGAGCTCAGCCAACAAGCATGTCTCTGGGAGCAGAGCAGCAGATGCTAAAGCTATAACTAGACAACCTCATTTGACGTAATAGCAAGCAGCTGGAGCAGTGCTGCATTAACTTTAAACACTCAGAGAATTTGCTGATTGTGTGCAAGCAGGATTAAAATACCAACCCTGGGTTTCCATGTTCTCCTACGTTTGGTCAGTGCAGGGCGTGTGGACACAAAGAGGGCACACCAGGACAGTCCCTCTCTTAGCACTGCCTTGCCCCTGCTCTGCGTGTGACTCGAGCAGCAGCTCAGTGGCTGCACAATCCTCTTCTCTACCCTCTTCACTCACTCCCCAGCTGCCATGTGGCCTTGCAGCCCAGGCAGGCTCTGCTGTGGCTGCTGAGCTGAGCACACACAGCTCCCAGTCACACAGTGGTTGCCTAAACCACCTCCATTTATGCCTCAGGTTCTCAGCCAGCTTCAGGCGTGTGGAATAGTGGAAGCCATCACCATCAGTGCAGCAGGCTTCCCTATTAGGTAAGTCTGAATTTCTTGAGCAGCATCTTCCATAGTCTGTTTCTATAGCAATCAGTGGCATATTAGTTATTCAAAAGAGCTTTTAATCAGGAAATCCAAGTATGTTGCAGCTTGTTTCACACCACAAAACTACTGATTCTTTCAAAGCTATCTGAAGAGTTCTCCTCACTGCTTGCTTTTAAGCTTATTTGAGCACCTCTCTTTCATGTTTTGGAGACAAAAATACCTGTCACAAATCTAGACTGTTGGTCTGTGTTTTGGATAATGAAACTGCTTGTTCAGCAAGCCCCAAAGTACAGCACCAGAAGCAGTGGTAGCACAACTTGAATTGAACACCCTTGCATTCTTAAAAATATACCAAATACTAACAAAGTATAACACACCCCTGGTCTGAAAGCTCACTGTACTTTTCCAGTCTGAGAAGCTGGGGAAGAGATGTTTTGGTGTAGATCATCATGCACTAAAAATTTCTAATTAGATGTGGCTTCACAGTAACATTTTCAGCAATTAAAGTTAAATTATTGATGGTATTCATCTACGTGCAGTCAGCTCAAAGTCAAGCATCTCATTCCAGCCAGTCACACCTTGCTGGGTTTTCTTGTCCACCTTTAGAGGGTGGAGGGAACAAGGCCTGAGCCAGACATGTTTTTGACAGCTCAGTATTGATGGGTTGAAGCTCAACATTATCAGAAGCAAGCACAATTCCTGCTCAGGCTTTGTTAACAGGCACAAGTCACTGTGTTACTGGACAACAGGCAGTCACCTGAATCTCTGCAGAAAGTCTGTACTTTCTTGTGTGTTAGTGGCTACACAGGCATCTGTTGGCATTGTCTGCACTGGATCTTTGAAGCCATTCTGCAATTTTCCCCTCCTAAAGGTAGGTTATTTACCATAGAGTACATGATGGTTGTCTAGAATTAATTGTATGTTTGCCTATCAGGATCCCTTTCCAGAGTTTCACTGAGCGCTATGGAATACTGAGAAAATCATGTGGGTCCAATAAAACCAGAGTGTGTGATAAAAGCAACTATCCTACTGCCCTGAAAAAAGGTATGTTTCTTTGGATAATCCTTCTGCTATCCAAGTAAAGTTACCACTGCACCAATTTGATATTGCCCAGATCAGAGACAATTACTGTATTCAGCACTAGGGACACCACTGTTCTCAAAATATTTTTCTAATCTGTCACCAACTTTCTAAGTTTCTAATTTGCCTGTTGCTTACAGCAGGCTCTTCTTAAAAGTGCAAGTCTCATCTCATTCCTGTTTTTCTCTGTTCCTCTTGGGTAGAACAGTTAGTTAAGATGGTGTTTGGGATTCCCCCCTGATAATAAGTTGATTTAGAGTTGGTTCTTGAGCAAACTTGAAAAGCACTTACCTTTTTGCTTATATTCCTTCTCCTTCCTTTCCTTTTTTTTCCCATCTTGTTTTCTTGCTGAACACACTGACCTTCCAGCTTGCCTGGATTCTGCTGCTTCTTCTGCCTTTTGCAAACTTCTGTATGTGATTCTTTTTCTAAGCAAGAAGGAGGATGGACTTTAAAAAACACAATCCAGACTACAAGGTAACATCGTTGGTATGAACCCCTGAAAGAAGGGCTCATCAGGTAGTTACTATTAATACTGAAAGTTACTGCAACCCCCTGCTCTCTCCCAAATTACTCCTGTCTTCACCCAGGGGGTCTGTTCAGTAACCAGTAGATGTGGGAAGCAGACCAGTAAGTACCAGCCTATGTGAGATAAGTAAAATGGCTGGAAATCTATTCATCTGGCAGAAATGGAACGAAGTAACAAAGTATAGGCTGGAAAATTACCTACAGACCATATCTTTCTCCCTCAATTATAAACCCATTAGCTGAAATGCCACATTGTGATAGGTCACTGGTCCTTTTTATCTTTAGCAGGTAATAAGCTGCAAACAAAACAAAACCATTTCCTAAACATGGGGATAAGCTTTTGGTTCCCTTATCAGCCCAGCCCCTTGAACAACATCATAGTCACCAGATGTCTTCCTGTAAGCAAAAATTGCTTGTATTTGTTTTCAGTACCTTAAAATGCTCTCATCTCCTTAGAAATATTTATAGCAGAAAATCAAACAGTATCCAGGATGGAAAGATACAAAGACCATCAAGTTCCGGCACTGGGCATGCAGAAACTCATGCAGCATTGCCTTGAACAACACAATCTCTTTCAAGGACAGGTCTGAATTAAGTCTACCTCTATTTTCAAATAGATTAATCTGGCTAACCTCTTTGTCTCATAATGTAAAAAATACTGTACTATGTCCCAGAAATGGTTTTAATAACTTCTTATTGCTGCAATAAACTCCTGCTTAGTACATGTCCCTGTAGCTGCTTCAGATGCCCTGTGAAAGCTGTAGAATTGTGTAGAAATTGTTTTCTGTTCCTGCCTCTTTCAGTACAGTAAGCCTATGAATCTAATTCCTTGTTTTTTGTTGTTTCCAACAGCTTTGAATTTTAGGTATTTAATCAGATTTGCTTAGGACTGAGCAGCTCGAATTTACTCTTGATTGCATTGCTGTTGCTTTCAAGTATTTCCATGTAGGGTGCTTTGAACAATGTGAGAACAGCTGAGCCCTCCATGTGTGTTTCATTGTCTAGATCTGCCCAAAATGACATTTCTTCCTATGAATAGGTCATAAGAGAGGTGATAAGACAGCACCCAAACTACATACTTAAAACACACCACACTCATTTTCTCATGGCCAGCACGTGGTGAAATCTATGCAGTCACATTTTTCCCTTAAACACAGCTAGATCTAGTGCTGTCTCAACCATCTCTTTCTCCCCTCCTTTTGTTGGTGTATCCCCCATAAATGGCCAGGAAGTCTCAATGTAAATACAAATACTTGGTCCTAGTCTGGTGATACCTTCTCTCCAATGCTTCATTTGCAGGCCAGGCTCCAGTGGTGGATGATGACAAAGCATCACATTCTGTTGTTTTTGAGATCCTTCAGAATGTTCTTACAGGACAAACTGCAGCTGAGCCAACAGGGAACAGAGCAGGAAACACTTCAGTGTACTGTGGCAAAACCAAAGTATTTATGGCCAATTCTGTGGTAAGAGTGCTGTTGCCTTGGCTAACTGTTCTGGAGTGTACCTGCCTAGTGGGGATTCTGGCACATACTGTAATCTTTGGGGTTACTCCTTCTCATGCCAGTGTGACCAGAATTTGGCATTTTCCTTCAATTTTATAACTAAATCAAAGAGATGCTGCCATAAAGAACTTCCCTTCAATGGGGCTAGTTTTAAGCCAGCTGCCACTGTGACTTTTCAAGTGTCCACTTCCCCCCCGCAACACTCTTTCCCCCTCAGATACATTTTAAGTGTTACCTAATAAGCACTAATTAAGTGCTTTCACTTCTAAAACCTAACCCAGCAGACTCAGGACACTGAAATGTGCATGTGGTTTTCTGACAAACCCCAAGAGACTGCAGAAGAGGGCAGAGTTGTGAACACAACTCCATCCCTGAGTATTAACTGCACGCTTGTATCCCCAATGCAGCTGGAGCAATTGGAAGCTAGAAGGGCCAAGGTGTTAAATGAGAAAGCTTTCTGCATTCAGTGCTGCTGGAGAAGATTTAAACACAAGAAACTAGTGAAGGAGAGATGGTCTGCAACTGTCATCCAAGCAGGTAATTTGATAAGGGTGTGCCCAAACATAATATAACAAGTAACATTTCCAGTTACTCTGGATGTTTCAAGTGGCAGGAGTAGTTATGTTAATTGAACTTGGAGAAAGCTCCAGTGCCATCTCTTTTTCATTGTAGACAAGAACTTCTGAGATTCTTTGTACTCAGATTTCTTTTCATTAAATCTGCAGCTGTTCGTTCCTGGTTGGCCAAGAATCGCTTCCAAAGGATGCGCCGGGCTGCTGATGTCATTAAGCATGGCTGGAGGAAATGGAAAGTAAGTACTGTGGTACAGGGAAGCATTGAAATGGAGTGACTGAGGCTTTTTAGTGTTTAAGAACCTACCTCTGTCAAGTACCTATGCAAAACCAATACTGTCAGGTCTCCAGAAAACTCATCTCAAGCTGAAGAGCAGAAGATGGATACCAGTCTCTTACAGCTGCTTCTACAGGGTGGCAGTGCAGACTGCAGAACTCATTCCTTGCCTTCTTAAAATGGGAAAATGTCCCAAAGGCTGTCCTGTCTGTTAAGGTGCCCTCTTTTTTAGACCCCTAGTTTTGCAGTTTTAAATTTTGTTCAAGATGTTTGAGAATCTTTTTCAAGAATGTTGTTCTACATCTCTTCATCAGGCAAAAATGGCTGCGTTAGCAGCAGCAGAATTGGATGAGGGTGAAGAAAAGGTGTTCACCTCAGTTCCTGGAGTCACAATGATCTCAACCAAACCACCTTGCTCTTTGGGAACAACTTGGCCTCTGCAAGCAATAATTCAGTTCTGGCCTCTTGGCCTTGTCCTGGCTGCTGCTCCTGTGACTGTAACAGGCCTTCGGAGAGACCTGTCCCTCCTGGCATGCCTCAGAGTACTTCAGGAGAGTGACTGCTACAGGGTGGAAAGCTGCTTCTTTGGCTGTGGCATCACTTCCATTAGAGCCCTCCCACAGGTAACAAACCCCATGCACTCGAGGCAGCAGCACAGTTGAGCTGCCCTGAGTTCAGGAACCTGAGCCCTGTCATTGAGCAGGGCAACTGTGAAGTCTGTTCTCAAGGTATTCCTTTTTCCACTGCTTTTAACATGCAAGGATGACTCTGACATCAACAGGTCAAGATAGACACAGGACTGAGCTGGGACTTTCAACCAAGAGTGACAATTCTTGTTGATCTCTGTCATAGGAACAAATTGATCAAAGCTTCTCTTCAGAAACAGAGAGCAGAGGATTCTCACGTGGGCTCTGCTATCACCTACTGTGTATTTTTTCTGCTAGGGAATTCAAGTTGCACAACAGGTGAACACATGAAAAAGCATCTACTTGGGGAAAAGTCACTGGGTGCATTAATAATGTCCCAGTAATTCTGTATTAGCTTCCCTGTGCAGACAACTGAGGATTTTCAGGGCAGAAATCAGGGAGCAGCCTTTAAGCTCTTCATCTCTACACATGCAGAACAGTCTGAGACACAATGTAGTACAAACAAACCATAACCCACACTAGCTTCTGTCACAAGTTGCACCCTGGTTACAAATCACCATGTGCCTGTGCTTGGGTTTTCTGTGGATAAATTTTTGAAGTTGCATAAAATGATGCATGAGAGAATGTAGCCTGTGCCTGGTCACAGTTACTAGGAGTAGGAAGAAGCAGTACCAAGTTCAGTACTGTCAGAATTTAAGCGTTTCAGTTCAAAGTACAGGACTGGTACACTCTGTAGTAACCACTTCTCTGGAATCCATTTTTAGCAGGAATCCCGTAGACATCTTCCTCTATCCTTACTCACATTCACTAGTTGCTTATATACTGCAGCATCACTCAGTTTGAATAAATTGAACCCTAAATTAGCTCAAAATCTGGTAAAAATGTCAACTGACCTCTCCACCTCTTCTTCTTCTAGGGCTCTGTCAAGTTTCACTGTAAGAAGTCTCCCCTGCATTATGCAAATGTCAGCCCCTGTACGGATGCCTGTTCCATCACTGGATTTAACCAGATTTTACTGGACAGAAAGGAACTCCTTCCAACATAGGTTCTGGCCATCAGCATATACTGTACTTTTTCCTTCAGGGAAGGACTGTCTGCAAGCTGCTGCTTTCAATTTACTCAACGTCCGTATCTGCTGCTACCTCAGAGCTTTCTATATTGATGCACTGTATGTATCATACAATATACTTCAAATTTAGAATGCATGGGGGAGCGTTTCTCCTCTCAGACACACGCACATATTAGAGGAATTATCAGTACTATGAGAACACTCAACATAATTAAAATAGATCAAGTGCTTTCAGAAATATATACTTGAACTGAACACTTCTGACACTACCTGGGAGAAGCAAGAGGCAGGTAATGAGACAGCAAATCAAACATTTCTGATGCGTGCTGGATTCCCATTAGGAGGTGCAACTACAACTCTTCTGACTGACCACCGGTGTTCAGTAACACCAGAACACTTCTGGCTGTGACAGAGGAAGTGTGTAGCAGTCAGCTCTAACACTAACAGCAGATGTCTCAGGGAAAAGCAAGACTGAACTCTTGCTTTTTATCTACAGGACCAAAACATGAAGTCTCCCAATGGCCATGCATTTCTACTGCTCCCTGTTCAACACCATTCCCTCTGCCATGGGGCCAAGGTTTTCACCAGAGGTGCTTTATATCTTCTCTGTTGCTCACATAGGTCTTGAAAATGTTCAGCTCTTCAGTGTGCCACTGTTAATTAAACTGTTAAATATCTTGTAAAGGTGTCTGACCATTTTCAGATTAGTCTGTGGATTAAAATAAGTGCAAATACATTTAATATTGTCACTAGGAAGCAGTATTTTCCCTGGTTGACAGTATTCTGTACCAAGAGAAAACAAGTTAACAGAATATGAACTTTAATTCCTAGTATCCAGAAATCTGTCCAACACTATGTCACTGTTTATCAACTCGAAATTGAAAATTAGAGCACTGACATCCAAGAGCAAAGTGTGACCAAACCGTGAGGAACCACACAGAATGGTGCACCCCAGTAGCACAGGGTGCTGCCAAATCTCTCTGCCAGAGGGAAAAAGTTCTCCAGGAAAGAAAAATGTTCCCAAAGTAGCTCACTCAGGAAGAATGTTCTCCTTTTCTGGAGGTTCAACAATTCTCAAACAGCAGTCTGCAAACTCAACAAATAATGGCTCCTGCATGTACTTCTTCATGAGGGAGCTTTTATCTTCTGCTTGATCGATTGTCAGTAGCAGCTGCCTGAGATGTGGGTTCAGAAGCAAGCCTCGAAGTTCTTCTGATTCCCCTTTAAAAAACAAAACAAAACAGTACTAATCTCAAGCAGTTACCAATACCGCTGGCACCACACTTATTTTGCAAATAAACTTTCAAAGGGACACGGTGAAAGGCCAGGAATCTGACACCGAAGGCTTCAGGGCCTTGCAATGAGGTGCACAACTGGGATGAACTGCAGTGCTCCACGAGGAATTCATGGGAACTGTATCTCTGCTCACCTTGCTTAGGGCCCCCACCACCTGCACATCCGCTTGACTTAAGATTTCCCAAGCTTACCTAAAAGCTTGAGTTTCTGCAGTGGGACGCGGTCCTGCTCAGCATCTTCCGTCAGGATGTCCTCCACCGACCAGGGGCTGGCTGCGGGCGAGGAGAGCAGCGCTGCAGGAGGGCCGGGGGGCCCCGCACCCTCCGCTCGCCCGTCCCACCTACCTCCCTGCTGCGCGGGGCGGCTCGGCCCGCCGGGGGAGGCTTGTCCCGCCGCCGAGCGCCCGGGCTCCGGCTCCGGCTCCGGCGTGCATCGCTCTGCGGGCGAAGGCGGCGTTAGCAGCGCTGCGGTGAGACCCGCCCGGCCCTTCCCCGGCCCGCCGGTCACTCACCTCTGTGTATCCTGCAGCACGGCACGGAGCAGCTGTGGGGCGAGAGCCGCCGTTAGAGGCGCCGGCGCTGGTAGGAGCCGGCCCCCCTAACCCGCACCCATCGGCCGCCGCTGCCCTTACCGAGCCACCGCCTCACCGGCGGGGCCAGACCGCGCCGCCCCGCACCCCCGGCCCTCCGCCGCCCCGCACCCCCGGCCCTCCGCCGCCCCCTCCCCTTCCCCCGGCCCTCACTATGCCGCGGCGCAGCGCGGGCAGCGGTACTTGGCCGCCCCGGCCGCCCCGCAGACGCCGCAGGGCCGCGGGGCCCGCATGGCGCCCGTCCCCGCCGCAGGGCCCGCCGAGCGCCGAGCGCCTCCACCCAGGCTCGCTAGTTCAGCGCCGAGCGGCGCGTCCCAGCGTTCGGCCTTATTTATATACATATATATATATACACACACATCTGTCCTCTTGAGGGGGTTCTTGCTGGATCCCAGCTGTCACCCGGCTTTTGAAAAGGCAATCACTGCGATGGACAGTGGTGCATTAACTGTTCCGCTCGTCCCCTCGCCAATGTCAACAGAGTAGAAATCGTCATCGTATAATAAATATAACACAATAAAACCACCCCCAGGTTGATCTTTACCATCTGCCCTGTGGAAAGTTTTGGTTGAACCTCTCGTTATTAAGTTTAAGTTGACACTGTATTTCAGTTCTGTTTCCAGCTGATCGATCACTCCTTGAGGCTGAGGGTGGTGAAACAGGACACGGGGGTTCAGCAGGGAAAAAAGGAGCCAGATTGATCCTGCCTGAGTTACGTTATCCGTTTAAATAATTCATTTTAACTATGTATCATCTACTGTCATCCATTTCCTTAAATGGCTGAATCTTCATTCAGACAAAAGAAATTCTCTTCAGGGTAGAGTAGCACAAAGAGGGTTTTACAGCAATAATGACAAACCACTAAGTATCGGGTTTGATAATGTAGCAGCACTTGCCCATGTCTGACATCAGTGGGTGAATCCATCCCTCACACAGAATGTGCCCCTTTCTCATACCCACTCAGGAACAGATCAACAGGATTTTGTTCTTAGTTCACTTTAGCATCTTGCAACGCTGAAATGACCACAACAAAGCAAACAAACCAGAAATAAATCCCTGGGAACTCCAACCTGGACTGGAAGGGCTGATTTTGGTCAGACTGTGTGTGTGTGTTTCATGACTGTGAGAACAGTATCACAGCAGGGCCTGTCACAGTGTTTTAGTGTACTTTAAAACCAGAAAGATGAGCTAATGTCACCAGGATCTATTCCATCAAGGCTTCCAGAATGGTAATTGTGCAAGATATGAGAAACTTAAACATTGAGATCCTTCTAGACAATATAACTCTGCAACTAAGAATAAGCACTCAGCTCTGCTAGAATCTGACAGATGAATTATTCAGTAGACAATTTCTGCTTTGGAGAGGAGGGGGCAAGACCTTATCTTTTTACAAAATACTTGGTCTTGACATTTTTATTTTCTTTTGTTTTGTACAGGAAACTTGACTGCCATTCTGATACTGAATAATTCTATTAAGGGTTTCTCCTTGAACAGTGCAAATTTCAAAAGCCACAGACTCAAGTGTGCCTCTATTTATAAGCAGAAATACAAACATGTAGTCACAAATACCTCACCAAAAACATGTAATCCGGCTACTGCAGTTAAAATCACAACAGTAAAACAGTTCTAGGTGGCCCCATTGATAAAGACATGAATCAAATATTCAAAGATAAAACTGACCGACTGTAAATAAGAAAGTAAGATTACATTTTCCTCCACTCTACTGAGAATTTTATAGCCATTTACCCGTCTTCAAAACCATGAGAATAATACAAGAGGGATGCGAATCGCAGCCAAGCACCACAGACGCCTGTTTCCGAACGCCAAGTACCCGCGGCTAATGCAGTGATTGTTCTCCCCGAGCAGAGCAGCTCTGCGGCGCCCGTCCAGGGGCTGGGCAAGCCCGGGGGCTGCCAACCCCCCCGCCCTGCCCAGCCGCCCTGGAAAGCTGATGAGAGAAGCCCCAAAGCTCCAGCCCCCTCCCCCCCCCCCCCACTCCGCGGCTGCCCGCGCTCCTTCCGCGCCCCGGAGCTGTCCCTGCGCCGGGTGCTGAACCGCCCCGCGGCCCGGAGCGGCAGGACCCGCTGCAGTCCCCGTGTCTGCTCACAGTGTCTGTCCGGGTCAGAGCAAGGGCAGTCCCCGCTAGATGTTCTCGATGGTGCAGGCTCGGATGCGGTCGGTGGAGAGGCACGTCAGGGTCTTGAGTTTAGCTCCCAGAGTTTTGGCTTTCAGGGTGTATATTATGGGGTTCCCCAAACAGTTCATGGTTATCAGCATAGCTGTGCAGTTCCGAAAGATGTAGACACCAGGGTAAAGATCAGTCTGGCACCGTTGGTTAGTTGCATCAAATATGACTCCTGCGAAAAAAGGAGCGTAGGAGATCAAGGCCAGGAGCCAAATAAAAATACTGGTTCTGGCCACCTGGATTTCAGCTGATTTGTAGGTGCTGGTGGCTTGTCCACACGCCTTCATTCTCAGCTTTCTTTTCCTCAGGATGATAATGATTCTAAGGTAAGTGAACAGAGGTATAATAAAAGCCACCACAACATTGGGAATGGCAATGAAGATGAGGTAGTTGACACAGAATGGACTGTACAGGACAGAAAGATTTTCTTCCACATGCAAGCAGTTCCACCCCATCAAAGGCAAGCAGCCCAACAAGAAAGCAAGGACCCAGTTAATTAAAACCACAGCTATGGAGTGGCTTCTAGCAATCCTGAATCTCGTCCTCATGCTTTCAGCCACAGCCAGATAGCGTTCAATTCCAATGCTTACCAAGTTATAGATAGTGGATAAAATAGATGTAGTATATAAGGCATAAGGTGCAAGCATATCCTTGGATCCAAAGATTGTAATGTCAGGATTGGTGATGAACAGCATTGAAATCCAAAAGCCAGAAAAGCTGGTGAAGAGATCAGAAAAAGCCAAATTGCAGAAGAGGATAGAGATAGGCTTGCGCAGGTCCTTTGTTGCCATCCTGGTGAAGATGACTGTGCAGTTGAAGATCACAGATGTTATGTTAATGGTCAGCTGAGGAATGCCCAGTGCAAGCACTAAATAGTGGCTCCAAATTTTAGTGTGGTTAGCGGAGCAATTTGGGTATCCATTCATGGTGGAAAATCCTACTTTCAAAGGTTACAAAGACCTGCTTTACTCATCCCATATTCCACAAGAGACCATATTACATGAGTGCTGCCACCTTGTTCTCTGGGTGAGAAATGAACCCTGACACACAGCTTCTACTGCCACATCATCGTCATGACATTGGATTAAACTTTAACCACTCGTGTTTTTATATATTTGGGTTACCAACTCAGGGCTCAGCCAATTACTCTGAAGTTGCTAGGATAGCCAAAAGTGGAAAAAATGTTTACTACTATACAGATGATCTGCTTAAAGCAACCTTTATCAAGGGCAAATTCTGGCTAAATATTTTTTAAGATGAATGATCACAACAGTAGTTTAAATGTCTTTATGGATATTCTGCAATGGAATAAATGAAAATTGAGTTTTAATTCATAAATAAATGAAATGGATGAAGGACTAGAGAGTCACAAAATGGAGAGCAGTCATTTTTTTGGTTTTGGAAGGTGGGGATTATGTGATTAATGGACCTCAAAGAAGAATCTGTGTCACTAATCTGGACCCCAGTTCAGTGGCAATGTAAATCCTAATTTCAGATCAGCTCTCGTGACATCACAAAACTTCTAAAGTGCTCAAGGCTGAGCAAGAGACAAGAGAACCTCGTTGCTCAGTGTCTCTTGCTTACAATTACAAACTGATGCAACCAACAGCAGCTGTTTCTCTAAGCATGGTGAGATCCTATCTACAGAACCAATCCCCAAACTTGTAAGCAAAACCATACAATGAACTGCAGCACTTTAAAGAGGATGCAGAAAGGTAAGGGTCTGTCTCCACAGATGTTCTTGTGCTTGGACCCACAGAAATATCTCTGTGCTGAATACTGGAGTACTCAGAAGCTGTCAGAATACACCTGCAATACCTTTGTTACAGGAGATTTTGGTTTTGTTTATTTGAAGTTGATGTGTAACAATATTATATTATCATAGCTTTTCTTTCTCTGTCTTTTTAAAGGGAAATTATTTTTGAGAACTAGATTTAAAATATTTGAGACCTAGGGAAAATGCTCTTTGCCCACACATTCAGTGCTGCCAGACAGCAGAGGGCACTGCTGGAACAAACACCACAGGATACGGGTGGAATATGGAGATTTTCAACACCCGAGCAGTTTAGGTGAGCTGTACCTCAGTGTATCAACATGAACAGCACCGTGAGACTTATTCTACACAAAAGGAGATGTTTTCATTTGCTAAAGCTGAGTGTGGGTCGCCTCTGTGTCACCCCCCATTTTATTCAAAATGCCCACATTCAAGCAGAAATCTCCAGGATGCTCTGGCTGCCACCTGGTATCTATCTGCTACTGAACAGCTTTTGTCTAGCAAAATTATCTAAGTAAAGCCACGCTGCTTACAAAGTCATCCCCACGTATTTTAATTTTTTTTACTCTTATCCTAATAAAGGATTCATTTGCATTAGTAGCAACTTTATACCATGATAGTGCAACAGCAGTTCAGCTAAGTTTATGGGCTTTCAGCATTCAGGGCTGACTTCTCATCAGTACAGCAATAATTCCAGCTCTCAGACAGTAAATCTGTGAACTATATTGTAGCATTTCATAGAATCATAGAATAGAATCATAGAATCTTAGGGGTTGGAAGGGACCTCGAAAGATCATCTAGTCCAACTCCCCCTGCTAGAGCAGGGTCACCTAGAGCACATCACACAAGAACGCATCCAGGTGGGTTTTGAATGTCTCCAGTGAAGGAGACTCCACAACCTCCCTGGGCAGCCTGTTCCAGTGCTCTGTCACATTTACAGCATAAGTATATGCTATATACTAGAAATATTTTAGTCAAAGGACTAATAGTATTTCACATGGCCACAAGGAAATGTAAAGAATTATTTTCTACAAATAACAGCTGAGAATTAATTCATCAAGTCTGCTGATGTATTAATATCTTATAAAATATTATTGTTCAAGTGTCATAGATAAACAATTCTTTGTGCATCCTATAATCCACCTCATGCAGACTTGTCAGCCACACCTTTGGTGCGAGGTTGCTGCTGAACAAGGACTCTACTATTTCTGTCACCTTGTCAGTGCCAGCACCACGACTCAGCAAGTCCTTTTAATGCCAGCCAGTAAGTCAGCAGGTACCTACAGCCCAGCTGAACATCCATCAGGAGCAGTGGAGGACACCAGACCAAGCCACATGCACTCCTAATCTCTCTTGGTTGTATTTCCTGTGGCTCTGTGAAGTGAGTGAGGGACTGAGGGCTGTGATGAACAGTAAGATATTCATAAAGTGAAACA
The DNA here is from genome assembly GCF_020740795.1 of Apus apus. Classification (NCBI taxonomy): domain Eukaryota; kingdom Metazoa; phylum Chordata; class Aves; order Apodiformes; family Apodidae; genus Apus; species Apus apus. The sequence continues at coordinate 5,122,104 of NC_067299.1, read as the reverse complement.
ACTCCAAAAATATCCTAGTTACTAATAGAAGTATACCCATGAACTCCAAAGTGCCCTAGATATTCCTGAAAAGTCTGCTTGAAATTTCCCTCATTTGAAAATTCGGTGTTCAAACATGAGACATGAAACAATATGAGATCAGAATGTAATTAAAAAACAATATGAAGTAGTATAACTAGCACTTCACAAAAGCTTTGGAATCTTTTTTCCCCCAATATAATTGCATAAAAGTTTGTGTAACTGTTGCTAGATTAAAGGAGATAATATCATTGTGGAAACTGCTTTTCTAGTGGGCTTCAATACACAGAAAAATCTGGATTTGTAAATTCCAGCCCTCTGGAACAACATTTGAGCTCTGAAAAACAGGTGAGAAGTAATTTTAACTGAAAACACTGTGTGAGACAGAGGGATACTATGTAGCCTAATCTGTACATATCACAATCTCAATTCAAAGGAATTCTTAACACTCCCATATTCCAGGAACTTGACAATCTTGTAGACTCACAACACACCTGAGAGGAAAGAGTGTTATCTACATTTTACAATGGGTAAAGAACAATCACATTATTTGCTTAAGATCACTCAGAAGTCCAGAAAGAGGGGAACTGAGTCTAATCTCTCTCTCAGTCTAATACATTAAACACTGGCTGTACCTCGCTGTTCACAAGCCCTTGATTGATTTTTATCTAGATTTCACCTTCTCCAGCACTTTTTAGTTCTACAATTGTTTTTATATTTCTTTATCTGAATGTCCAAATTACTATTGTTTTGATAGTTGTCTTGCATAAGAAATGGCATTATTTTGTAGAGAATCTCAAAGTTCAATAATAATTATCTGAAAATTAATGCCTGTGGCAAAATCAAGAAACGCTGTAGATGTTGAAGAGAGTGAGAGAGACATGAGAAACTTCAGGCTGAATTTTTGAAGACCATTCATTGCAAGTGGCTGTTGGGGTAAATCTAACTTCACCCAACGGAGCTTGCAGTTTCAGAAATGCCCATAACCTGAAGCTCTCAGACTTCAACAGGAATCACAAGTGCTCAGCAGCTTTCAGAATAACAGACCCCAGCTGTGACACGCCAAAGTTGATTTCAAAACAGGAAATTAACTCCAGGAGCTGAGAGTCTTAGTCCTGTGTAGTAACCCTTGGACAACATACACTTTTACCTTAGCATAATGCAACAGTGATTCTCTATGATGTCCTTTATGCTGGTAATACACCAAGAAACTTGAGTTATGCCTGAAACTACAGGAGAAAAAGCTGCACCCGTGCAATAAAAATAAGAACTCCATAGCACAATTAAGCTACAGATTATTTGGTATTACTTTCAAAGTCGTGTATGTACACTAGGCATAAAAGAAAAAAAAGAGCACTGAAAGATAAGGGATTTTATTGTCCCAGTTTCTTTCCTGGCACATTCTCCTTGAGCTCACATCCAGTTCCTTCTCCCATTTTTGAAACACCAGACTTTGTTGTGAAATGTCATGGTTTGACTTTCTCCTCAGTTGTCCCTTCACTCCAACTATAACACCTTCCCAAGCTGCAGCAGCACACAACCTGAGCCAAAAAAATGGCAGGTGGCATAAAGCTTGGCTAAGTATTGAGGAAGATTAATCCCTGCTTGCCATGACCTTCAGCAAAGCCTTGAGAGCAGAATATCGGTCTGCTCAGCCTTTCAGTAGGCATCATGAGGCTTGCAAATAAGGAACATTCAGGAAAGGGAATAGTACAAAAGAGGAGCCTATTTACCCAATATTTTTTTTTTATTTATGTAGATTAAAGTCTTCCTCTTTGGAGAGGAAGACACAAATGGAATGTATGATCTCCTTCCAAGATTTTTCTGAGATGTTTTCAAAACAGAGGTCTCCACTCCTCCTCCACCCACTCCATTTGAGAAATTTTTGGCTCACAGATTTTGAGTTATCCAGTGTCCCAACTACGCAGTCATGGCACTCACCAGGAACAAAAAGTGAAGACAATCATCAGGTTTGAATGTCTCCAACTGCTGTTTAGCATTATGTCAGCTACAAGCCACAAAATAATGGCAAGGACAGCTTGTTGTAAAAAAATGTCTCACCAAGCCAGTCTCTTTCCTTGTCTATATAGAGCCTAAATATTTCCCAGCCAGAATTGTTATTTTAACTTTTGAGGAGCTCATATTGTGCTGCCTAAAGAAAGACAAACATTGATAAAACCAAGGTTGTATAGTAAATTATTTCAGCCATAATTTATATGTGAAGAAGCCAGAATGTACCTTAGGCCTTTAGACACGAAACACTCCACATAAAGGGCATCTTCCTCCTGAACTAAACAACTCCAGGGGCACAGCAAGAACTCTTGTTACAAGAAAGGAATGGTCAGAAACGTGTGTGCTTCAAAGCCAGGCAAAGCAACTAGAGAGGCTGTAAACACACCGAGGTAAACACACAGCTGAGAGGCACACGTCCTCCAGAGCACATCTTCATAATTCCAGGAAATGTTGAGCTGTTGCTAGTGTTTCATCACTCACCAAATAAAGATTATTCAGCCACATAAAGAACAGGCCTTTACATAAATACTGGGAAAGAAGTTCAGCTTTACTGGTGATGGCATCACATAAGACAGGGTCTAACCCTCAGGTACAGCCTAAAATAGATAGCAAGCAGTTAATGCACCAGAGCTGAGTAAAAGGCCTAAGAAAGAGCTGATGCAAATGCTTCTAGCTATTCCATGGAAATGACTTTGTACTAGAACAAGGTTCACAGTAGAGCAGACTGAGGGAGAATCACAGCCAGTAAACATTTTCATGTGAAAGATGAACACTAAATATTTCTGATTCACCAGCAGAAATTCCAGATTTCCTGTTCAGTGATGAGGGAACCCTAATGAACAAAATTACAACCTACCAACTAAATCAAGAGCACTTAGACTGTTCTCTCACTCTGAAGGTTAGGTTTCCAAAGCACTCAGTCACTAATCATGAAATTAATCTGTGTTGTAAGTCTCTTGCAAGTGCTTCCCTCTTTCACTGCAGGGACAATTCCTCCCAAGTTAGCACATCCATGAACAGGATTTGGACTCAAGTCAGTCTCACCCTCACAAGCCTTGTATCTTTCTTATAAGAGCAACAACTCAGCCTCTCAGCACAAAGAGCTGGGCCACTGCCTTGACTTTGACTGGGACTCATGCATTTGCACCATGGACTCAGAGCCTGCCTGCTCCCATCCCCTCCTGCCGCCGCTGCTGGGACACAGTGGGACTGCAGCCCTTAGCTGGGAGTTCAGGAACAGCTCTGCACTTCCTCTGTCAGCACATGGTAGGATCATTTGTCTCAGACACATCCAAGCTTCATTAGCCAGCACGTCGGCCCCTCCAAACTTCCTGTGAAGCCCTTTTGGTAGCAGCAGGCTAAGGTCAGATCCCACGCATTTCAGAAACCAAGCTGGAGGAAACATCTCTAAATCTTTGCTTCTGGGGTGCTCAAGGCCACAATCTAAGTGTAGTTTTCACTGGTTTTGATATTCCCTCCAGTTCTTACCTATCCTGTAGCTATGGACACAACTGCAATGATTATGTCAGAAAAACAGTCTCTTCAGTGACCGGCAAGAGACTCCCTGCATAACTTTGTCTCTTAGCTTCTCTGACCAAGATCCTCATACATATTTAGGTTCAATATCCAAAGGCCTTAATGTAAAACCCACCTACAACACAATTCCTTACAAAAATATTCCTAGGTGCAAAGATGCCATCAAGAAATTATAACCAAGCACCTGTGAGGTAAGTTTCTTTAGATAAAAAAAAAGTGCAGGTCACATGATGATTGCTCTGCTTATTTAGATTATAGATTTTATAAGGAAAGGGAATGTCTTTCCTTCAGTCTGCCTTCACCTTCTAGCACAAATAAAGACTTAGTTAACATGACTGCAGAGCAATGCTGTCTAATTACCACTTTAATAGCAACAGGCTGGAAGGTATACAAACGGAAAAAAAGGAAAAAAAACACAACAAGAATCCTGAATTTCAATATCAACATTTCTAACCCTCAGATTTTTTGGTCCTAAACAGAGGGTTTCTGGCAGGCTCTTAGCTTTCAGAGAGCTAAACACAGAAAAAAAACAGAGAAAAAAAATTAATCAAAGAGCTTTGGTTTTGCTTCCCCACTGAAGACCATCCCCAGAAGAGAAAAAGAAAAAAGCCCAAGAGTAAAATGTCTGGTAGATGCCCCTGAAGGCTGACCCCACCTGACACCACCCGTTCCCATCCCCGTGTCTCTACGTGCTCAGCATGCACCTTGCTCAGACAGCTCCTCTGAGACTGCCAGACAGGGGAGAGAAAAAATGAAACAAATTCCCTCATTGTTCTTGTCACTGCAGTAACTATTTATCTTAGCACCATGTGCTAGGCAAATCATCATCTGCTCATGCTTTAATCTATCTAATCCAGGGTGGAAAAACACTACCCAGCAAATCTTCATTGTTGAAACGTTATTTATAGCCATCCTTTTTATGAATAAAAGACCTGCTCATAAGCCAGCTGTCAGATTTCCCATTGTTATTACAGGTCCTGATCCTGTGCAAACCTACTACTAACAGCAACATGACCAGACTCTTCACCTAGAAGCCCACTCCTCTTGGTAAAGCCAAGAAGGCTTTGGCTCCTTTTCCTTCTTAATGCAGCCCTTGCTGGGTGACTAGGCTTGCTCAGTGCAGCCAGCACTGCTGCTTCCCTCTGTCCACCCCTTCATGAAGGAGCACTGGGTCAAGGATCCTGCTTTTCTGCTTGCACCCAACCCAGCATTTGTGCTGCACTCCCTTGGACAGAGAGGTGTTTGGGGAAGGGGGAGAAGAAGTTGCACTCCCTTTTTTGTTTTCCTCAGTTGTATCAAAGTGCAGCCCCAAATGAAAAGATGAAAATGTGTCTATAATAGGGACTATGGAGCAAGAAGTATTAGTGCTGCTTTTCTGTACACACCTTTGTTTGTTGAACACAGAGCCTGAACTGCCACCGATTCAGACACATGAAACTAAAACATTCAAATAGGAACACAAAGGGGACACGAAAATAAAAATATCTGTATACATTATACTATAGTATCAGAAGTAGGAAAGTTAAGAAAAACAGTTTAAAAAAGGACAAAAAAAAAGACAAAAGAAAAAAAAAAAAGAGGTGCTCTCAGTTAATTAACTAAGTGCAAAAGCATAAATCAGAAAGGTGCTGGTGTGCCACCTAATAAACATTTCCTGTTACTGCACTCAGATGTCCCATTTTCCAGACTCACAAATCTGCTCCGATCCTGAGTAGCTGTTTGGAGGGTGGCAGGGTAGGGAGGACAGGGATCTGAGGAAGTTTGTTTCATTGAGGTTTTTTCAAACAAATCACTAACCTTAACAGGCAGTAATTGAATGTCTTTTGGTCTGTCAGGAAAAAAAAAAAAGCTACCGGTAAATAAGAATGTAGCATTTTAAGTAATAGGTTACTAAATGGGCATAGGTTGTAAAGTGTCAGTTATTCTCTACAGGCTACTTGCATAGTGCTAGAAAGCCTTACTCCTTTTGCCATTCATTTTGGAGAAATTAATAAACTCAGGCAAATCAGAAGTAGGGTAAATCTGGAGAAATTACAAAGGGGAGGAGTTCACCTTCCTGGCTATGGCTTTCAGGTCTGTCCAGGACTACTTACTCCAGTATAAAACTGGGAGCAGAAATATGATCACATACTAAGAAGTCTAATCAATTCTGGTTTCAACACTGAGCCTATTTAAAATAGATAATGGAATTGCTGTTCCTTGTTCTGTTCTCTCTGCACATTCTCAAGACAGAGGCACTAGGTAAGTCCTTGTCTGCTCTTTCTAACCCCATATACCAAGGTTACTTTATTTATTATTTGCTCTGAGTATCAGTAAAAACAGTACAGACTCTCTAATTCTGCTATATGACAAATGAAGAATGTTCTATTTATTTCTCTGCCTTTTATTATTTGTGGCAAAATATCAAGTATAGACTTTTCTCATGAATGAATGAGTAGGGTTTGTTGTTGGTTTTTTCCACCTTTCGAGATTCTGGTTGCCTTCCTGCTCCAAGAAAAATCAATGAGGTTTGACTTGATCTCTATAGTTAATTAGATTTTTTTAAAAATAAAAAAAATATTTATTTACCTGTAAACTTCTTTAAACTTCAAATAGCTTGTTTTAGTTTTCTACTCATATTGCATTGCTGTTTATGATATAAGCTGAAATCCTTATGGTTGCCTCCTGAGAGAGAAAGAACAATGTGTCTCTGCTGCTTGAGCCCAGCAGATCCATCTATTTTTGCACTCTGTACATAAGTACACTATGCACTTAGGATGACTAGATTAAACAGTGATCTATAATTAGTATTGAAAAATGCAGAAGGTCTTTTCATGCTTCTATTAGATCAGCAATGCTATAACATCGAATAAATTACCTTTCCTATGTAAATATCAGTGCACAGCCTCAAAATTAAAGATAAACACTGCAGTTCTTAACACTAATGAAGGGTCTATTGTTTGCACAAAAATAGACTAGACTGCATTAAGGGGAAAAAAAAGAGATACAATATTATCAGAGGTATCAGAGGGAGGCACTGCACCAAGAGCCTGTTAAAGGGACACAGTTTTAAAGCAGATCAAGACTTTGTTGCCAGGCTTAAAGTAACAGAGGTCTGAGGCGCTCAGAAAGTGCCTTCAGGAGCACATCCTGAGGGACATGGGGGAATTTCCTGCATTTTATTTCTTTATTCTTAATTATTTCTCCATATCCTTGACTCAGTAGCTTGCCTTTTCCAGATTCTTACCTCACAGTTTAAATACCTTCCCTATTTTAGTCCATGTTTTCTAGGTATTCTGTCTCCAGAGCTTCCCACATGCGGTACAGGTGAACAGAAACACAAAGAACCTTTGCTCTTCCAAAGTCTACAGCTCATATTTGCTTGATATTTATTACTGACTGATTAACACTTTGCTAAACTTACTGGTCCATGAAGGGATTTATTACAGCATCTTGAAAGACTATTTAAAAAACTCTAATGGGCTTTATTAGATTAGCCTTAATAATTAGTGCTTTAGCAGATGGGAATAAGATAGGGAATGCATATAATAATTTTTGTTGGTTTTTTTTCCCAGCCATGATTATTTCCTTCTTCCCTGAGCATAGAGGCTTACTAATGCACAAGAAACCTGATCTGCCCCCTTACCTTCTTTTCCAAACCTTTTCCTGAGGGGGAAGCTTCACATTATACTAAGTAAAAGTCTTAACATTTCAAGAAACCTCAACTTTTGAGAACCAGACTAAATTATTTTTTGTTATACCTGGAAGGTATCTTTTCTTCTTATCACTGTTCAGAACTAGCTTGAGTGATATTCACTTATCAGCTCATTGAACATGCCTCATACCTCCACCTGGGCAGTTTTTCTGATCTGGGCAGCCTAATAATTCACCACACTTAGATAGTCAATACAGCTGATTGCTAATCTCTCAAATTGCTTTCAGCCTTGACCTACCTTATTATCACAGCACCTAGTTTTGAATTTTTTTTCTAATAGTCTTTACAGGGCTTTCTAAAGAAGCAAGCTTCATTACCCCCATTCCACAAAAGGGAAACTGAGGCACACTGTTGCAGCCACCTGCTCAGAGATCAAACAGCACCAGGAACAGAAACCATCCCTCTTCAGTCCCTGTCCAGCACCTCCACCACTGACTCAGCTGGGTTCTCAGCATATTCCATGAATAGCTGTGCTGGTGCACTTCAGATGGCTTGCTTGATTCCTTAGGGAGATCAATAACCCTCTGCTACTGCTATTAGACAAGCATATGAGAAGCAAGATGTCTGCAATATTCCAACAGGAATATTCTGAACCTTTTGAGAGAGAGGTTATATTAATGGTAGATTCAGCCTAGTGCCAACCAGAGAACAACAGCTTTAGAGGACAGTAATATACATCCATCTACAGTCTTTGTAATGAGGTTACAGCAAGCTCTGTGTGTTACTGGAAAATAATTTTCATTAAGAGGAATGGAATGAACCCCAGCAAGTTTTAACCTTTTTCTTTATCACAGACCAGGACTCAGCCATGTGAAGGCATTCCCCCACAGTCCATGCTCTAGTGCTCCAAAAGATTGATGCATGATAGAACATGATTCCTCTAATTGTCTATATTTCTACTTACATACTTTTAACTTTCACAAACATAACATTTACATAACCATGCTGGCACTGACGTTGTCAGCACTAACTCTCAGTCTGATATTTCCTCAGTCTATTCAAATACACCTGATATCTCTATTAGCATAAAAAGAGATGCTTTAACTTCTTCCTGCTCCACCTCTTAACGTTATAGACTGCACACATACTTGTATTTCAAACCTGCTACTGTTTCAGCACAGATGATAAAGCTAGAAAATTCTATGCTGCCTGAAGCCTGCTTGAGCAGTTTATGTAGCTATACAGAGAGGGGAGAGCACAGGGCACTATCAGTGGGCATCTTTTGCTCACAGTGCACACTCAGCAACCTGATGAATTTGAGCTCTAGTTTCTTCTTGCACACAGTGATTCTGACAATGATGGTATACATTGATACATAAGGATGATGGCAGGATGACTCAGATAAGCTTTTAAATCTATTTTGGCAGCTGGAACGATTACAAAGAAGAAAGAGAAGGAAGCCCTAAGCAATGTATCCTGAAAAAAGACCATAACTTGAGATCAAATGTCTCTTTGTACTGCGATAGTTGAGGTAACTACTTTGAGATAGTGTCAGTGATAGCTTGTCAGTTATATTTAATCATGTGCTGAATTAGGTTGGGTGGAGAGAGGGAAATTCAGGTATGCCATATTTCCTAAGATACCTATGGATAATTGCCTAAAGCAGCTACGGCTTATTGCTTTTTCTATGTATTCTAGGTCTTCTATTGCAGTTATTACTCTTCTTTCTTAGACAAATGAAAATGCAACTTTTCATCCCCCAGTGTATGACTGATAGGCTGTGAGGGTCTCAAACAGAAAGATTTTTTCCTAGGCTGATACGTTCAAGGGCATCACAGCTCCGAGTTCAGAAATCCTCATTCACTAGTTTGCAGCCTGTTTCTGGTGAGCTGCAAAGAGTGGGCAATTTTCCATGTATATAGTGGACCCAATCACATTATTGATGCTTCATTTAAGGATCAGCCTGGCCCGCTGAGTACACTACGTTGTCATCAATTTGTATTAACTCACTGTTTAGCTGACCTCATGCAGAACTGCAGTGTACTGCATCACCTTGTCCTTCTCCAGCATTCAAGCCAGGGTGCTTTTCTGCTGCTCAGCTCAGGGGGAAGGACAGGAGCGTGGTAGAGGGCCATGCATAAGAGCTATACATAGGTGACAAGTGACATTACTTCAGCTTTAGAATTACTCTCCTTTCTCCTTTAGCAAAAGGTATCAGCATAAGAATTGGCATATTCCTTATATGCTGTAAGTTGTGCACTGCAACACTTCAGAAAACTGGAGCCATGGCTTCTCCTAGCCCTTATATTTAGATTTTGAAGACTGGAAGCAGAAAGGTGGTTTCAGATACAGGTGCTGCTGTGAAGCACCTTGCTCTCAGCTGTCCAAATAACCAGCACAATCCTTCAGGTCTTCAAGCCGTGCTGCAAGGTCCAGTTTCTCAGCTGAGCTTCTGTCTCCATGCAAATAGGCTTTTTTTCCCCTCTGTCGGGCATTGTAGGAGATGCAGAATGTATCTAATGGCCTGTTATTTAGATTTTTAGTCACATTTCTAGCCATAGGATCAGTCATCTTAAGCCCAGCACAAAAGACTACAAAAGAACAGTATAGCCACAAAGTAATTTGTTTGAATTACATTTTAACAATACTCAAAAGAGGATTTCTGAATTTTATTTTACACTGCCTCTGTGGTAAACAAAGCAAAGCAAAATAGCCCACAGAAGCAAATCACCTTAGCCCTGGATACTAATTTTTTTGTTAAAGGGCAACTTCCTTCTTTGATACAGCAAGTTTATAAGGACACATATATATGACAGAGGCTACAGCAGTATCACAGGTCACAACTAAAAACATTTTCCTCACTCTCTGCCACAAAGGAAGTAGTTTGCAAGTGTTTATAGGGCATATCTAGAATTCTCCAATCTCTTCAGATTTTTCCTTTAGTTTATATGTATTACAAAGACCTCATTGAGCATGTGGTTTATATAGACATGTGCTAGCTACAAACATTGTGCTCAAATCAGGTGTGGTTACTTGTAATGCTTCACTACTACAATAAAGTTTATTTTCAAGATTAACTCCCCATAATATCTTGGAATATACATACATATAAATGTATATCATTATAAAAAATTAAAATGCATAGATAATAGTGAACAGAAGAGACATGAATGACCACAAACATTTGTTTTTACATGGTTAGAGATACACATATTAACAAGTAAACATTTGGAACTGATTTTGCCTGTCAAAGTAGTTGATAAGGACTTTTCTGAGGATGTGTAATACTTAAGAATGTATAAACAGACTTACGTATATCTGCTCAGTTTGTGTTCAGCAATCTCATTAATTAGAAAGACAGACTCAGGTTCCACTTGCTTTGGAGTTGCTTTGTCTTTTGTACTAAAAATAATAAGTTTCACAAAGCAAACTAAAAATAGCATGAGCCCAACATAAACCAAAACTAAAAATACACCACATGCAAAACTTTTGCTTTTGCCATTTTCACAGAAAAGGGCAGCCTTCACTGTGTTGCAAACTGCGGGTTACAATAGATTTTAGGGAAGGATTTGAAACTGCTGGACAATAAGAGCAGGAAAGGGAACAGTGACATCCAGGGCAGCCTGGGCTTTCTGAAAAGCAGCAGTGCTGTGGGAGCACTATCAGCTGTGTGTGTCTCAGAAAACAAGGATTTGTCAGCCAGGACATGGCTGAAAGAGGGTGAGGAGATCTAAAGGGACAAACAAAGGAGTCAGTCAGTGAAAGAGGGAGAGGAGATTCTAACTGAAAAGCAACAGAGGATATTCTGTCTCAGTACTTCAGGCTGTTTGATAGTGGCATGGAGGTAATTCACACTTCACAAAATTAAATATAGTCAATAAAAATAGCTAACTCTCAACATATAAAACTAATAGATTTCCAACCACTTTACCCAGCAGGACAAAACCTGTTTTAGTAACCCTTTTGTGCAGATGGACAAACTGACAGGGCAATTTCCAGCTAGCCTGAGCACCACCTGTCTCAGGGCACTGAGTCAGAGGAGACAGAGGCTTCTGAGCAGCTGCCCAGCAGGTCCAAGTAGGGCAGTAACCAAGGAACAAGTAGAACAAAGTAGATTTAGGAACTTTTATGGAATTCAGGCAATCTGACCATGTTCCAAAGAGCTTAAGGGTCTTTTCCTAGATCACACAATACCACATTGGCAAACCGTGAACACCCTGGCTTCCAGCCAGAAGCACTGTCCTCTGTCCAGCTGCACAAGTGAACAGAAGAGGGAGTTCTCAACTGAAGGAATTTTTTGCCTCAAGTTTCCAAGCTAGGCTTGATAGCTAAAACAATTGAAAACATTTACAATAAAATGAAAACAATACATAATTGTATTGTTTTCCAGCTATTCTGGTGCCAAGAAACAGCTTTGCTCAGGAAACCAGTTGTAAATTTGACAAGGAAGAAACAGAGATAAGTAGGACTGCTTACTTGCCAAGAGAGACTCCCTAAAGTTAACTGTCTTGAACTTTGTGAAGGAAGAGGAGGCCTTCAGCCCAGTTCAGTTGTATTCTAAATTAAAACCCAGTAAAGTCAGGGTGACACCTATGATATGGAGCATTGCCTCTTAAATCAAGCATTCATAATACAAGAGCCAGATACAGTTAATTATACAGGAATTCTAAATCTAGGAGTACCTGTACACTGGATGTGCATGTATACTGAATTATATCAGTTCTGATGGTGTTAACAACAAATGCTAATTAGGCAAACAGATTTTGGGAATCCTGGCTGGTGTCTAACACTATCCTGAGCAAGTGTGGACGCTCATGTGTAAGCTCATGGCTTAACTCACATGTACCAGCAAGGTATGGGAGTAAGCTACAAAACCCTCCAGGGCAGCTCATTGCACAGCAAAGGTTTCAACACCTCAACTACAAAAACAAATAAACCCACCTCCCAGACACCTGCATTTTCCTGGACAATAAACTGAGCTGAGGTTCGATGGAAAGAGTAATCAGGTGAGAGGGCTGCAGGACAGGGTCTGGTACGTACTGAGTCCCTGTAAGAAAGGGGGTTCAGAGAAAGAGAGACTAAAGGTTTTGAAGTGGAAATGATGGAAAGGGCACATTGTCAAGAGATTGGACAAAGGATGGATGAAGCAGGAACAGGAATTAGAGATTATGAAGGAACTATTTGAATGCTGTAAACACCGGGGAGGGAGAAGAATTGTTTAGGGTGGTTCAGTGATATTTCTAGGAGTGATGGGACACAGATAAGCAAGTGGAAAATGTAAGCTATTAAACAGGAAACATTTCCTGACGGTGAAGGCTAATAGACTGTGCAAAAGTCTCCTAAGGGAAGTGGCAGGAGCTGCTCAGACAATTAAAACTAGGCTACACGACATACCTTAGGGCACAATCATGCCAGAGACCACAGACAACTGACTGGATGTGACAAGTATCTTTCCTTCTCACTTCAGAAATAAAACCATAAAGCCAAGGGGAAAAAAGGACCATTGTAAATGCAAAGTCCTTTTATGCAGGGATTAATCACATCTGACTCAAATAAAATCCAAATGCAAATTTTGTGACGCAGGATATGGCAGTTTGGTTCCTCCTGAGCAGTATCTACACAAAAGATTCTATTCTCTAATGTTACATTAAAACCAAGTAAAAAAAACCCTTATTCACAATAAACATTAATTCATTGTTTGCTCAGACATTCTGCAATATTTAATTAACTAGGTGTAAGATTTAAGAGCTTTAAAGACCTTTTTCTTTGGAATTGCTGAATCTATATCCTGTTGTACTTCACAGATGCCATCCAACTTTCTAAGCCAAAACTGTGATAAATACTTGATATAAAAACACTAATTCTTTGTTAGTTTGAAGACATTAGGAATTCTGCAGAAAGCTTGCAAAAATTAAACACTAATTATTCAGTGTTCATTGCATTAAAACAAAAAAAGGGAAGAATACTGGGTGCTGGGTGTAAAGTGGCAGTAGCCACCTCAGGGATAGATTTTTTTTCATGCATTTTTTCACTTTTTTTCACTTTTCCTGTGCTCATGCATGAATCTACTAAGATGTGACTGAAACACACAAGCTTATTTGAGACAACCTGACAAACACCTGTCCGCTGGTAAAAAGTCAGTGGTTGCTTTGAGTAGGGCTGGACTCAGACTCAGCAGTGAAAGGCTCCATAGCCCACTCCCGTTTCACTCCTCTGACACAGAGATGCTGTATCAGCACCACTGACAATATGATTTGATTATATTTACCTTCCCTCAGTGTTTCCTGTGGGTGTCCCTGATTTTCCTGGTTTTACCGTCACGGTCTAAAAGGTCCACAGCCTTGCACCCAATGAACAATGAACCTGCTGCACTGACTCCTAATTGTGAATCATATTGACCATAAAATTTGATTTGCATTACAGTAATGCTTTGATGTCTAAGTTATGATCACATTCCCATTGTGCAAGGCACTATACAAACGCAGAACAGGAGAACTTGTTCCAAGAATTTACTGTAAACAGAACCTAATACCTCACTGACCTTGATTTCTCAGCTGACAACTTTCCTCTCTGGTTTAACTCATGCCCCAAAGAGTTTGAGACCAAATCTTTGCAGGCAACTATCCTTTCAAGCTACATAGATACTCCCATCTTTAAACATAATAGGTTATTCCTATTATGTAGCATTTTTTCTCCTGAAGGCTCTTGCACATAGAACTTGCAAAGATTGCTCCCAGTCACAGGGTGCTGGTGCAGCAGTTAAAGCAAATCCTGACCACTGGACTACAGCAGCTGCCAAAATATGCTTGCAGTCATTCATCCATGCAAACATTAACACATCTGAAACATAACCAAGCATTGTGAAATTGGCTTACCTGGTATTTGCGATGCATTTATTGATTGAAGTATTGATCAAGGCACTTGGTGACATTCTGTGCTTGGAACTTCTGGTTCTGTTTCCCAGTGGAGAGGAGAAATTGCTCAGCGCTGCTGGAGGGCTGGTGCCTTGTGTACACAGGCCTGAAAAAATGCAACAATCAGTTTTAGAAATGGCAGGTCCTAAAGCCAAGGTTTTTATATGTTTAGAAGTGTGTAAAAATATAAAACCTTCTTTAAACCAATTTTTGATAATAACAAATCAGATGTACAAACTCCTACAGCTCTTGCCGCACAAATGTAGCCATATTGTTTATTTTTCATCTCACTATTACTAAGCATTTGCTAAACTAGAAAGGGAGTCAACATTATTTATAGTTTTCAGCAGAAATTTAACTTCTGAGAGAGATTAACACTGTAATTTTTACAAGATTATATTAATTGCTGCAAGCTCACCCAAATCTCCTCTGTTACAGCTAGCCACATTTTATACCAAGGTTCTATTTATAACTTCTAAATACTTAATAGTTGGATGGTATGGCTAGGTTACTGATACGAAGATAAAGGTGTTAAAAGCAATTATGAACCGTTCAGCAGATGTGTTATAAAAGGGTAAAAATTATGGTAATTAGCAATCTAATGACAGGATTCCTCCATAATAATTCCTTAAAAATAGGTTAGCCATTTATTAAGATGTCTATAATTTATTGTTTGCCTAATCATAGGGAAACAGAAACTATTAATCATTATCATAAGAGGCTTTAATTGTTATTGATTAAATACCCAATGAGTTAACTCCTGTTAAAGGTATAAACTGCCATTGAAGCATGCTGCAATAAACAAAACAGTCCTTACTTCTCTGACTAGATCAACACACACTTAAAGTAAAAAAGAATAAAAAAAATAAATTCCTCTGAATGTCATATTTCTTCTGGCAATGAAAAAGTAAGATTAAGGTGTTTTACTGAAAAATTCTGCAACCATCTGTGTGGGATCACAACTGGGTTAGAATTAGGATTCTTCATGTCTTTGGAAATGAGATCCTTCATTTCTAAAAATTCCTTACTGCACCAAGTATTCTTTTAAACAGTTCCTGGAAAACGGTGAGATAAGTTATCTTGCATAAGTGAATTTTCAAGTATATGAAAAGATGTAAAGTACAGAACTGATAAAAGGAAATTTGTTTTAGCACTACGTATATTCAGATGTGGAACTTCTGTCTCAAGAAGTTGCTGAAGCTAAGGTTTCCAAACCAAATTATTTAGAACTGCAGCCCATCCAGAGTGCTAGTATTTCCTGCTAGCACAGTTTTTTGGAGGGAACATTAACAGGTGCAAACTGTTCATTAAAGACCAGGAGGAGATCTAGAGAGACAGAGTTGCCTACTGCAGGATTTTTATGCTCTCTTTGGAATGATTTGATATTAGAACCCAGCTAGACTTGCTGGATGGTGTGCTCCATACTGCCAAGAAATATTTAGCAACTTCTTTACAGTTGAAGCACTGACTTCTTACCAGCAACTATTATTTAAGAAATTAAAACATCTTTAATAAAATTGGGCAAACAAAACCAGTAAGTTGTCAAAACTGTGTGCCCAGTTATGACAATCTGAGGATCTCAAGTTGTGAATCCATTTCCCAGCTGCTTTTTGGGGGGAACAATTTGTAAATCATCTGATTTTTTTGGATTTTTTTTTCAGTTGGAGGCCACTGGTGCTATCAGTCACAGAAGTATGAACATCCACACTGTGAAGGTACTGCTAAACAGTTTATTTTTCCAGTCACATTAGTGTTTGGACTGATCTGTTTTGCAAATGAAGTCTAGATAGAAATAGTGCAAAAATTCCCACAGCTTAGCATTTAATGGAGCACAGTCATGTTATATGTAAGTGCTAACCAGGATACCTAAAGATTTTGAATATATCAGGATCTGTGTAAACTATGCATTTTGTTTCAACCAAGGATAATGATGCAAGTATCTTTTAAGTGTGCTCCAGAGGTAATCAGCCCAGCAAGCTGGATACAGGAAGCTATTTAAATTCTTGAGGACAGTTATAAAAAATTCTAATGTTCTACCTATAACCCTAACTTTTATTTCACCAGCAACATCCACCCCAGCTGCCAGTACACCGCTGTGTACTTCCCAGCCCTCCCTGGAACTGACTGTGCTGGGAACAGCATTTCACTCCCCCCATTTGTTGTAGTTTCCAAGTTTCTACAGTTTAGCCAATATTTTAGTCATTTACATAGGTATATTTTCCAATTAATCTTAACAGAACATTGTTGACACATGTTCATATTTTTAAAAATACAAAAACTGAGATGCTAAGGAAGTTCTTGTATTAAATTTCAACATCCAAAGACCCTTTCTTCAAAGATGTCTCCATTTTCCCAAGCAAGAATATATTGACTGGTGGGTGGTTTGGCTTTATCAAGGACTTGCAGACAACAGAAAAAAAAATATTTTCTTAATCCTAAAATAGATCCTCGACACTGGTATCTAACAGAAGCCTCTTGCCAAGGAAACAAACAGTCACCTATCAATATTGTCACCAAAAATGCCATTTACGACAAGAGCCTTAAGCCACTGAGTTTTGAAGGGTACGATGTGAAGGGGTCTTCAAAATGGAACATAGAAAATAATGGACATACAGGCAAGTACTGTCAAATTATTACTCTTGTCATGGAGCTTGTGCCTTCACTTGGAACCATCCATTCACTTCTTCCATGGCCTGGGCAAGGTATTAGATATCACTACTCATACTTAAAAGCACGGAAACAAATATAAGATAGCACCCTTATTTTTCAGAAGTCAAACATTCAGAACACCTTCTGAGCCAAGACTTTCTGGGAACTTTGAGGGAATTATATAGTTTTTGCATTCTGGAGACTGTCCTTGAGTATCTCAGCAGAGATTGGTTCTGTGCATGTGCCAAATCAGAGCTCAAGAGCTCTAGGGAACCTCTGAGTCAAACAACAGGACTGGGAGGTGGGTGAGCACAGGGGCTTGGGGCAGCAGTTTTGGCAGAGGTACCTAATTTCTTCTGAATGCTCCTACTCCCTTCACTTCTGGGCTTGCCCTTTCTGATCCTTGCCTCTGCACAAAGAAGAATTCTGCTGAAGAACTATAATCCGGGAAATTATTTTAACTTTAAAAATAAATATATGTTGCTCTTTTAAAAAAAATATATAGCTGTTCTTAAAATCTTAGAGGGATTATTTTAACTGCCAAATACCTAAAACGGCAAGTTGCACGAGACAAATATTTTCCTAAGTTAAAATGGAAAGGTAGGAAGGCAGACAGTTGGGTAGATTTTCACAGCCAGAGATTATAGTTCACAGCATCAGCATTGGGACAGATGACAAGAAAAAGATGCTTTGACTTTTCACTAGTATATGGGTTAGTGACTCTCCCATTACAGGATGATATTCAAGAATCTCCACATTGCAGTCACTGTTCATAGAAATATCTTTTACACAAAAAGTAATATTCCTAAGGATTGGTCAGAACTCTCATCTTTCCCAGCCACACAAAAGGATTAGTTTTTTGATCTGGGTATTTAAAATGTCTTCCTTCTGAGGGCAACCAACTCCTGTGCTACAATGTCTGGAACAATTGAATTGTTATTGCTTAAATTACAGCTGCAATTTGAAGCTCTATGTGAGATTAGACTACCATTATGTTTGATGATGTGCAGATAGCAAAGGTCAGTATCTCAAAGGTCCACAATCTAGATAAATGAAACCAACAAAGATATGCTGCTCATCCATTTACAGAGAAAAAAGCAAAGTAAGTGACTCATGCAAGCTTCCAGAATCCAGAACAGAAACGAAATCTCTGGGGCTTCAATCCAGGTCAAAACAATCTTTCATATGAAAAGAGAAATATTGTGCTTAATGTAGAGGTCTTAATAAGTAAACTTTATAAATATATCCTAAATGTCCCAAGCACAGGCAGTGATGGTGATTTATAGCTAGAAAAATACCTCCCATGAAAATTTTGGTTTGCTGTTAACAACAGATCAAGCATCCTGTTAAATAGATAAAACTACTAGAATGCTTGGGTTTAAGTTGCAACACTACTCTAAATTAAAACAGAGTATCTTTAAATCCTGCCTAAAAAAATGTTACAGGGCAGACAATAGGAGATAAAAATTATGCTTAAGAAAACAGTGAACAAGTTTACTTTTAAGAATACTTTCCCTTTACAAAGATAATCAAGTATAATAAAATATATGTTATTTATTATTATTTGTTCAGCTGAAGTAATGGGTGGCTCAGCTCTCCAGCAAATGAGGCTCTACACAAGTCTTTCAAGTTCTCAGAGCAATTCCTAGGCAGAACTGGGAAGAGAATTCCAAGTTTTGTGCCACAGAGGGATGCCCAAATACTGTTGCATATCACTGCAAAGTGAGCTACAGCATTTCTCCCTTTCACCTCAAATTAATCTCAGCTAGTATCTTGTGGGAGTTCAGCTTCTGCAGAGTTGAACTTCTGGACCCGTTGGTACGAAAAACCAAGCCAGAACTTTTAAGATAATGTGAACCTCAAGCACACACATCTCTCTACTCTCACGTACTATTAATGTATGATCTGATTTTTTTTTTTTAAACAACTTATTTGTTTTTCCTAGTTAAAGTTACATTGAGCACATTCCCTAAAATTGGAGGTGGAGGTCTGGGAAGAAAATACAAGGCAATAGAATTTCACTTGCACTGGGGAACCGAAGGTGTGTCGCAGTACCTTCCCGGGTCAGAGCACAGCATAGATGGAGAAAAACAAGCCATGGAGGTGGGTGAGACTACTTGTGGATCATGGCTTTTACTTAAGAACTCTGGCTTTTTAATGTATTGTTGCACAAAAACTATTGGCTTGCTCTCATATGAAACCCTGACAGTAGAAAAAAAAAGAAGCAAGGACACTTTGCTCACTAACTGGAACATGCAGGAAAACACACTAGTTTTGCATTGCAAAGGCACAGGACAGATAATAAATCTGGAGTTATCTAGACTTTTGGCAAGAGAAACATTTCAAAGCCTACACAGTCTGATTACACTCTCACGCTACTTATTCGTATTATGTATTCATTTCTGCGCCTGCAACCATTAATCAACCTATGCAACCAGAAAAAAAAATACTCTCTTCAAGGCAAGACAAATCATCAGTGCTGAAACACACAGAGCCATGAAGGGAAACCCCTTCCCTTACAAACCATGACGTAAAAATCTGCCTGCCCTACCACACAGACTGAAAATGGAGGGCTGCAGCAGTCAACAGAGTGCTTCACGTTCCGGGGAGATGTTTGAAATGATACTTGGTTTTGATTAATAAGTTTTCAAATTGTAGCCATGTATTGCATAGTTCCTGCCCCAGGTCAAGGGCCTCCTGCTGTCTGTCCCCACCCTGAGAGCCCCACTGCAGAGTCAGTGCAGAGCAGCTGCCAGGCTGCACTTACTGCAACAAACTGTCCAGGAAAATGAACAAATAATTGGCCTTGACTATTGTGTTACAGCTTCACATCGTGCACATAAGAGAAGATGTTTCAGATGTAACAGAAGCAAAGAAAAATGCAGATGGTGTAGCTGTGTTAGCATTCTTTATAAAGGTAGGTAGCCAAATTTTTAATTGTCCATCTCAAATCTACCCACAATTTGGCTGAGTGATTGACTCTGTTAATGTTACAGCAGTCTAAGACCTAAGTCTCCCTATCCCCTGCAGGCTATTCAGCTCCTCCATTTAGTTCCTTTATCTTTTTCTATATTCTTCTTGGTGTTTTCTTTTAGCCTTGGGAGCCTTTTTTGGTTTGTTCACAATTAATTAAAAAAACCTAGTTGTTGAGAAGTGCATTATTTGGAATAAAAATATTTCCATTTCAGGTTAAAGAAGAAAATAAAAATTTTGCAACTCTAATAAATGAATTAGAGAATATTAAATACAAAGGTAAGACATTTGTATTGGTCAATCCTTAACATGTATTTATTTTGGACACATAGACTATCAAGCAGTTCATGGTCCAATCCTGTTCTAATTGTAGTAGGGATTGATACTTGAAATTCAAAGTAAAAGGATAAAAATGAGTTTTTCAAGCACTCAGAGCCACACTTGTAACAAGTGATATTTCCATGTGGTTTTTCTAGGGCAAACAGCACAGATGGAGGCTTTGCCACTGAGTTCTCTGCTCCCACCTGAGGAAGAGCTGGGGAGGTACTATCGGTATGAGGGCTCCCTCACCACTCCTGACTGCCATGAGGGTGTTATCTGGACAGTATTTGAGAGGCCAATTGAACTCAGCATTGTTCAGGTGAGTCGCAGAGGGATACCCTGGAAGGTCTGCTTACAGTTATTTTGTCCCTCTGCCTGCTCACTCCCACAGTTTAACACAGATTTGTCAGCTTCTCCACTGCTGTGTTCCTATGACACACACACACGCTCTTGGCATTAGCCTAAACATAGTCCCTGGTGCCAGTTTTTCAACCCTATTAAATCACCTCTCAGAAAAAGGCAGGAAAGGGGAAGGAAGGGGAAATGACGATGTGAAAAGAAAGCCAAAAGATCCCACAGGTAAACACCTAGCTCAGCACTTCGTCAGCAGCACTTCCACTGCTGTCATCTGCTCACCCCCAAATTTCACTGCTTTTCTCCTGTTATCATGTCACAACACCAGAAGAAATTCCTTCAAAACAAAAACTTTTGAGTTCACCAGCATTACCTTTAAACAACCCATTTTTGTCCTGTAGAGAGGAACAGGACGCTGAATAATGACTGCCTCAAAAATACAGCTTGTTCAACTGACAGAGTACCTTATTTAAAAATTGAGATGTTCTGGAATGGTCTCTCAGCAATATTACCAGCCAGCACAGCCTGGCCCAGAGCCAGCGTCTGCATTTTAATTCTCTACCTGCAGTTTACTCATCACCACTTCAGTCACAGGGAAATGCTCAGCCACACACAAGTGCACAGCACAGTGCACGAGGGTGGGGGGCATCTGCTTGCTCTGGGTCAGCTTCTTGCAGAGGCAAGTTCAAAACTTGGAGCAAAGAAATAAATCCTAGTCCTCTTACTTTGTGTCACACTGACATGATGGACAAAGACAGGACTGTGTGCGTCAAGAGGACTGGTGTAACCAGGTCCTTCAGCTGGACAAAGCATTTTGGCTCATGCAGAAAGGAAGTCCTCATGATTTCCAAGGCACAAGAAATCATCTGTTGGTGACCTCTGGCAGAAGCCTCCATCACATTATTTCCTGCAAGGCTTAATTCATCCATACAGTTCAAAACAATGCCACAGATGCAGGCACTCCACACATATAATGTGATTTCCAAGGTCCCATAGAAAAAGGATTTAACAATTTTTTTCTTTGATGTCTACAGATTTCTCAGTTTTCAACAGTCCACTTTGAAGGGAAGAACTCAACCTCCATGGCTGAAAATTTCCGGCCTGCTCAGTTTCTGAATGAACGAAAGGTGTACTGGTCCAGTGCCAGCATCCTCCTGCCTCCTGCTAAAGTTTTAATGTTGGTCCTGATGCTTACGTACATCCTGAGTTCTCTTTTCCAGTGAATGCTTCTCACCTCATTCAAGGCTCTGGGCCTTTCGAAGGTTTTGTGTTGTTGCTGTTGTTGGCTCTTTGTATCAAGTAGTCTCTCTAACTACCAACTCACGAATCATATCTCAATAGAGAATTTAACCTTGTCCTCCTCCAAATACTAACCAAGGACTTCTGTTGCTGCTCTTATATAAAATGAAACCCATTGCACTAAATCACAAGAATTCAAAGGAACTGTAAGATAAAGCTATGAAGATTCAGATTTTTAAAAAAAACAAAAAGCAACACTTAAAACATTAGGATGGATTATCTGCAAGCCTGTAGTTTTAACACTGGAAGGACAATCTAGAAGCTATACAGAGGACAATCAAGATCAATCTGTTCTTAAGTGCCTATAAAGGGTTTTGTTTGGAGCATGTTTACATTCAACAGTGCAAATCAGGAAGACAGTAACCGGTGAAGTAGTTCTTATCATCCCAACATTGTCCTACATGAAGGTACAGCACAGAGCAAAGAAAAAATGCTCACACACAACTGAGTAACATCTGGGTCATCCTATCTAGTTGAGGATATGTGACAAATTTCATCTCTACTAACACAATTTTCCCTTCTTCTTCCTTCAGAATATCTAAAGTTAAATTTTAGATAAGGATACTGGATTTGTTTCATCTCATCTACTGATTCTGGATTTCAGGTTTCTCTATTAAGCTATTTATTCATCCTAGTATGGAATCCTACTCTGGGATGCCCATGGCTGATATGATGTGCTAGAACAAAAAAGGGAAGCTCAACCACATGTACCAGTTGCACATCTGTGGAAATTCCCTCTCTTTGGAGGGCTGCATTTGAAGCATGAGACTTTGATGATCCTTTACAGTTTTCATTTACCTAATAAAATGGGACAGCTCAAGAAATGGCTCTTTCCAGTATCACATTTTAGAAGTTTTAAAATGTCACTTTGAACATTTCCTTTTTTTGGTGTGTATAACATATCTGCAATATTCACATAGGGTTAAGATTCATAGTTTTTCCAAGAAGATGGTGATTTAAACCGTTTTCTTCAGATCTCACCCAATTATTTATCAAAAAGCTCAATATATTGGGAAATGGGATTTCCTTATTCCAGTTCTCCCTCTGAAGACAGACACAATAGTTTTCTTCAGCTATTGCCATATAATATGTTACAGCTTCTTTTAGAATTGTAGACTTTGGCCACGCCAAAATAGCATTTCATATTAGTAGACTTGTATTTTTTTCTTTAGGGCAATGTTTGCAGAGATGACTTTATGCTACAGCTATAAGGCCATTTTCAGGAAAATAATGGCAGTGGGACTAACCACAGCTCTCCAAAGGAGAAAAAGCAGGGTGAAAAGTTATTTTCATATTTAACAATCAATAATATAAGCTTAAAAACAAACAAAACCACAAAAAACCCAAAAAAACCCCAACACATAAGAAGGCTAATTCACCTTTTTAAGTTTAGAGGAATGATTAAGACTTGAACTGTATTTTTAGATAACTGAAAACCTTTTGAGAAGGAAACATAAATGAAAGATTAAAGTTGAACAGAGACCTATATTTTCATTGCCTTGAGTTTTTATTACTTTCGTCCTTGCTGAAGGGGAATCCAGACAACACTCATTCAGAAAAGGAATGTGACTTTTCTCCCCCTATTTTCTTCATAATGTTTAGGGTTGGGTTTGCTTTTTTTTTTTTTTTTTTTTGGGGTGGGGGGACAACAAGGGGGGGTGTGTGTGTGGAAGGGAGGGAGTTGCAGTACATTGGGATGTTTCTGATGTCAATAGCCCTCTGGAGGTTTTACTTCACTCACATGGGTCATCAGGGTATTATCTGCACACAGCAAAATTGCTTTGAGTACAGCATCTTGCTCAGCAGAGCTGGTGCACACACCCAGCTAGAGGACAGGCAGATTTCTTACCATGAAGGAAAGGGTTCCATGGATTTACCCAATATTCTGTACTAGTTAGTTAACCAGAATAAACAGTTGCCTGCTGACCCATATGTTAGCTGTGTCCATTATATCCCTCAACATTTCACAAGTTGAGAATGCATCCAGAAATCAGTAGGAAATATGCTTTGTTTTCAGGTTGGTTTAAAAGATGTAATAAATTGAAGTAGTCTGCAAGGCTGGTGTTTCAAGATTCACATGCAACATAGTAAACAGCACAACCACATACAAAAGTCCTGTAGGCCTGAGAGCTCCAGTTAACTCTGTGAATACTCCTCAGGGTGTCTCCACTGACCACAATGCCTTTTGCATTAAAATAGCCCCCTGCATCTGCTGGGAGTATGAGTACGAACCCACCATCCCTCTCCATTCACATCATTTACTAAATTCATAGGCAGGTCTCTTAAGGGTGATTGGAACAAACCACCAAGGATCTGGGTCTGCTGTCATTTATTGCTAGTGATTCACAGGGGCAAATTTTCACTAGGTTGTGCCTCAGTTTAACTTGTGGATAGAGAGGAGCACTCACATGAGTTACAATGAGGGAGGATCTTATTTATTGTGAAATGTATTAAAACATACCTAAGAGGAAGAAACAAAAAATCTGCAAAAAAAAAAAAAAAAGGTTGGTCCTTTGTGCAGCCTCTTCTGCACAAACCTCACAAGAAAAAAAATTGAATAGACAAGTATGACCATTTTTACTGAGCAAACCTCAATTGTATGCCTCTGAGGAAAAAGGAAATGTTACAATCTGCATCTCTGTCAGTGATCTAGTTCAGTTTGTTCTTTGTTAGCTGGTACCTCTTTGCAACCAGACATATTTTGTGCTGGCGCAGGATGTGGCAATTAAAGGATTAGTATTAACTCAGTAAATAAATACAAATTGTCTGTGAAAACTATTCAATGAAAAAAACAGCAAAAGACAGGAAGGCTTGAAGTGGGACATTTGGTTTTCTTTTGTGAGGACAGTTATGGAAAAGTAATTTGCTGTTCCACAGGTAGCTTCAGGAACTGATTTTCAAGAATTTTGTCTATAGTACATTTGGTAGGAAACTTCTTACATTGCAAAGACACTACGAAACAGCAGTAACTCCTGATGAACAAGTAGCCAAATTGTGACAATACAGGAAAGGGTGGGGGAAGGAACACAGGTATTTAGAAAGCCACAGAAAGAAGAGCATTTTCCCACACACAGAAAAGTTAACACAGAACTTCGTTAATACATTTCACATATGCTAGAGCCAGAGTTGAAGACCACTTAGCATCTCTGACTGAAAACTGGAGTACAACAGAAAATGAAACAACGTTGGAAACTAGAATTCACTAGAGGTGTAGGTTCTAGGTTTAAAACAAGAAGACCAGCAGGGCCTTTGCCAGTCTGAATCAACTCAGACATAGACTAACATTTGGGTTGTAGAAAACCAGACATATCAACTGATCCCAAAACATTCTGGGAGATTATCAAAGTCTGGATGTAGCTTTGCTTGTGAAAACTCTGGAAGCTGCTAGCACTTTGTTTTCGGGTTCGCCTGTAATGGCTGTCATGGTAGAGGCCACTCACCTTAAGGCTGAATAGCAACCAAAGACTCACCAGACTTCAGAAGGTCCTTTCTAAAGTTATACATTGTGGGATTACATTGTGTTGCATAATGTATCCAAAAAGCAGTCCTTCTCCAATTTTGGACCAGACCTCAATTTAAGGGCAAGTCTTCTGAGGTCGGAGAGGTGAAGGAGCAGATCTGCTGTATGAGCTCAGGCCCAGCTTCACTCCTATCGCAATCATCTGACAGTCAGCAGGGCATGGGGGGTGACAGGAGGGGCAGGCACAAAAAACAATCCCAAATACAATATGTTTTCAGCAAAACACTTTCTCAGGAAGCAGAAAGAGACAAGGAAACATAGCCATTACTCACAAGAAATATATTTACATTATCCACAAAGAATTTCAAGAAACTTGCCAGCTCCATTGTATGGCCAGCTCCTCCTGCTGACAAACATGAGCTCAAAATACACTTCTCTACCTTACAGAAATAATTTTCAACATTTTTCCGTGACTGCTTCAAGAAAAGAACGTAGCTTTTTGCTTTTTCCTTTCCTCCCTTGTGCATCCAGAAGTGGATTTCCCAGGGAAGACAGCATTTGCTGGCACAGCCAGCAGCCTTCCTGTTAAAGAGTTGTCATGTAGCAAATCCACATAAAATAACCTTCCATCCATCTGGAGTCAAAAAAGGACAGAGAAGCCTACCTACCCTCCCAGTCTGATTTTGAAATGTAATAAATGTCTTAGTACTGGGTGTAACGTCAACAACCTCTGATTTCAGACATGGGGAGGCCGTTGCCAACTGCTGCACATGGTACAGGACATAACACTCCACAACAAAAACTATTACACTTGGAGATGAGAGGCTCTTTTCAATAGTGTTAAAAGCAGATGTGGTCATTTTCTTTCAAAAAGCTCTACAAATGATTTAGAGAGATTTCAATGACCGAGAAAAAGTGTCATGGTAACTCTTGTGAAGGCAGAAGCAACTTCTGAAAACATTTAAAGATAGGAGAAAATTATGTATTTTTTAAAGTAAATGCAGGCTTTACAAGTAAATTAATGTGGAAAAGCCACTAAAACTCTAGCTGAGATGCACTGAAAGAAGCACATGAAGAAACCAAGACTGGCAGCCTCCAGCCATGGTGCCCAGCCTGACAGGCTGCTCCCCACAGACAGGGGAGGATGTGGCTGATAATCCTGTGGGATTCTTTCACAAGAAGCCCCTAAACTCCACCTCACTCATACAACGCGTCTCTTTCTTGCTGCACACAGAAACCTGACAATAGCGTCTGTTTAAAACACAAGGAGATGCAGCCACAAGGAAGAAGCCGAGGCACCCGGGATGCCCATAGCCCAGGGCGGCGCTCAGCCTGGCAAGACTTTCTGCACCTTGTTTTTCTCACTGTGGGAAAAAAAAGAGGAAAAGGGGGAGAGAAGAGACAAAAGAGAAAAAGACCCTCTCGGCACGGCAAGGGCAGGGGTTGGGCACCCACAGCCGCCATTTCCCGCCAGGCTGAGCGGAGCCCACGGAGGCCCGAGGCCGCCCGGCTGGGAGAACAGGCTCCCGCTGCCTTCCCCGCTGCATCCCACCCCTGCAGCCCGGGCTGGCGGAGCGCTGGAGACACGGCAGCCACCACTGCACCTCTAGGAAAAACACCCTGCGGCCACCGATGCCGAGACCGGCGCCCATCGCAAGTCTCAAAGGGTTTGGGAGCAGAGCGGGAGCCGCGGAGCTGGGTCAGCAGGGCCGCAGGGACCTCCTCAGCCAGGCCCGGTAAAGCCGGGGCAGTTTGTCACCTTTGATGCCCTCCAAAATCTTTCCAAACACAGACACAACTCATTCAAGCCAACTGCCGAGACCGGGAGCATGTCATTTTCATTATGAAGTTTAAACATATTTCCTAAAAATAACCCCCGGTTTGGGGCTTTTTGTATCAGAAATAAATCCATATACACCCATAAAACTTGATTATAATTAGTCACACAAGTAAAATTATGAGTGTCATTAACTACAGCAATTAATTGAAATGCCTTTGGGATGTTATTTCTCTTCTTGCAGTTAAATAAAATTTGCATTAAAAATTAAAATATAAAAAGTATAAATATTGTAATCAATTTGGGTGATTTTACTTTTTTTTAACCTATTAATAACATCTAAAATTATTTAGACATCTAATACACAAACATGCTTCTGGCTTTAAAAAATCCAAACAACTAACAATATTTAATAACAATGGGATTTGTTTTCTCATAATTCATCTTGCCCTGGCTATACTTCCTATGCCCTTTCTTTCTGTCATACGAAGAGAACCTTTAAAAAATATATTAGTTTCCATTGACTGAAATTACCTTCATAATGCCAACACCCATTCACTTCCCACAGTACTAATACTGTTTGTTGTTCCCAGCACGTAGGAAAAGATCTTGATGGATTAGTTTCCAGATGTGTGGTTATGAAGAATTTATGAGAGAGAAAGAAAGGCAGAAGTTTTACATTTTGCTGATTGTGCTGATATTGAGATAAAGCCCTAAATAAATCATAGTTATTTTCTATCAAGAATGCTGTATCTTTGAACACCGAGAATCATTTGAGTTTTTTGTACACGAAACTCTCAGCTATACACAAAATGCTTTCCTACATGCAGTAAAACATAATGTTTTATGTCCTGGAACCCAACAGTGCTGAATTTACAAATAATCCCAGGAGAAAAAAAGTAAGCTCCCTAAGGTAAAGGAAAGCAGGAGAAAGACACAAACACCAAGGTGCTGAAATTTTTCTCAACCCCTTTAGCTGAAATTCACTGCAACAGATATCTGCTCAGCTTTCTGTGCAGCACTTCAATCCAAACACACCAGTACAGGGAGGATTCACCATTGATTTCTATGATCTCAGAGGATTTCAGTGCTCCAAATCATTGATGCAGCTGAAACATTTTAGGAACTGGTTGTTGGGACAGACCCAGTCCAAGGATTGTCCCTGCACACAGAGCTCAGATGAAATCTACAGAGCAGGTTGTAAGTAGAAAAAATTGCCAAAGCTCCATTAATTTCAATGGTCTTACAACAGTGTCTCTTCTCCAGCACTGCAGAGAGGACCCCAGTGTCACTCATGTGAAAAACCTGAACTGGGTTTCTATTGTCCTGACTGTTAAGATTGCAGAGCCAGAGCATAAACGGGAAGCTTGGATTTATGATCCCACAGATATGAATAAACATGGTATGGAACACGATTGATTGATTTTAAAAACAAACAGCTTGTAAAGCTCATAAAACAGAAACATTCAGATTACATGGAAATGCATTTTAAAAGTCAGTGCAATTTCTACTGCAACCATAGGAATGTTTTGAGACTGTGACAGAGAAGAGTTTGCAGGACATCAGGCAATGCACAGCTTTGATTTACAGATACCTCACATGAAGCTTATTAAAAGAATAATCACATGGCTGTTTCTGAGCAAGTACCAGCTGCCTCAGTAATAGGTTCAGCCTCAAGAAAGATATGTCAGTTTGGTGAAAGAAACCTGGTGCCTTGTTTTGGTATCAGGAGGCAACCCACACAGGGAGTTTATAAAAGGGCTGCCCAACAGAAGCCTCTCTGACAGTTAAAGTTCATTTACAAATGAAAAAGAGCACACATAGTAAGTCAACCAAGATGGAATTAACTCTTCCAGTAGCTCATTTCTCCCCTAAGACATGTATGACTAAGTCTTAACTTCTCCAGAAGACACAGCTGCCTGGAACTTTCCACTTTCTAGCTAATCAGACTAAATAGAGGCTTAAAAAAAAAAAAAAAAAAAAAAAGTCTGAGATAAGGGTAACAAAGCCCCAGCACATGAGAAAGTAAAAGCTTACTTTACAAAAGTTATTTTGCAATAGTTGCCCCCAGCAGAGCCTATAGAATCAGCAGTGTAACTCGCTTCTGCACTTAGAACATCAGGAAGACCAGCACAACAATAAAATCTGCTGGTCGCATGGGCAGTGGTAATAAAAAGTTCAGTATCAGTGCCTGCTTCCCTGTAACTTACTGCCAAGTTCCTGTCAAGAAAGCTTAAATGGAATGATTAACACATCCTGCACCCTCATTATAGAGCATTCAATTATCCCAGGATATTCCATGGCAAACAGATTATTTTCTATACAACACTGTACCAACCTCTCTGCACTGCAGCTCTGTAAAAGCCTGGCCAGTCTGCTTTTCTGTACCTGATTCTGGGGTTTTGTTTGTTTTTCTTGTCTTCAGACTCACTTGGAAGGGAATTTAAGTAAAGGCAGTGCTAGAATACAAATGTATTATTTTTTTGGTAAACTCATCTGTAACAATTTCCATTAGGAATTATTTTAAGTCAGTATTAAAGTTTCACTGGGGCAGGAGGCAGGCAAATCACTCACAGCTAGTGAGGATTATTATTGAGATGGGAGTTAGAACTTTACACCATTAGCAGTAACAGGTGCTGGGCTCCCAAAGGTGGGTTCCTAACACCTCTATCAGCAATTAGCAGAAAACCAAGGAATTAAGGCAGCTTGGTAAATTACACCAAATGGCTCTGCTTTCCCCAGACCTCTTTTCTGGAAAGCTTCTCTCTGCTGTTCATGTTTCCAGAGTCAGGCATCAAAACCACTGTAATCCAAATCAATCTGGAACCCTAGTTGTTAAAGCTAGATGTTTTTTATAAAGAAAAGTGATTTATGGTGTGAATCTGTAACCCAGGCAAGCCCATCTATGTAAAGGCCAAAGGTCCAAAGCTGATAGACTGAAGTGCACAGCCAGGGAATAACCTGCCACATGAGGGTTTCTGCAGGAGGTAACTGCAAAGACCAGACAAAAATACTGATATTATGAAATAAAAATGAAATTAGGGCCCTAACAAAAAGTCTCATATAGGGTACAGCACAGCACCCAGAAGTTTACACAGCCACATGCTCACAAATGGTACGAAGTCCTGCAAAGCAGAGAGCAGCGCTTCAGTCACCCTGCTAGAAATGGCATTGGGTGCTGTGACAAGTTAAAGGATCAAATACCTTTCTCAGACTGACCTTATAACATTTATGAGAGTGCTGTGGCTTTGAGGAAAAATCACAAGTTAATAAAAAAAGTTAAACTGTGAGAAGAGATAGCACCAACCATTTCAAGAATCCCAGCAGAAATAAAGGCTGTGGGAACACAAGAAAACTGGCTCGCTCTTCATCTCTTCACCCTGAGCCAGGGTGTACAGCTGTGGACGTGGAAAAACTACAAACAGTACAAGTGACCTGCCCATAAGCACACTCAGTTTTTGGTATTCCAATATTTGGGGGATCTAAGTAGCAAAATTACTGGAAAATACTTGGTACAGCTTGCACGGAATTGTCACCATAGGTCAGCTAGGGTGGGTATACATTAAAAGTAATTGTGGTAAAGGCAACTGCAACAAGGTTGAAGGCCTCTGTAAATTGTGCAGGTTGTTCTCTAGCTGACAGACCAGAGCAGCCAACCAAAATAAATCTGGCCTCTCTCTGCAAGTGTTCTTCCTCAAATACCTTCCTTTGGAGTAATCTTTTTATTTTAAGCAAAATACATAAACAAAAACAAAAAATGTCAGTGTTACACTGTTGTATACATGAATCCAAAATACCTATTATAATCATCACCAAAATAAATTATTGTACCTGTTTGAAATGGTGGGAAACTTCAGTTTTCCTTTCATTCAGATGGAGAACATTTATAGTAACACATTCCTCTGGCAAACTTTACATTTCCATGGATTCAGATAAAATCGATCACATACTTTTTTCATTCCAAGGCTACGTACATTAAATTTAGTGCTGTGGGGAACAGAAAAAAGTCTGATGAGACTCTTAAAATGATCATTTTTATGCAAGAGAAATGAACAATGCCATTTCAAATGGCTCTTGCAAGAACCCCTTAAAACAACAGCTTTTCACAGGCAAAATAGCAGGTATTTGTCCAAATAATCTGTTTTCAGTAGCCTCTTTCTGTAGACCAGTCACTGTGCAGCATTTTTCCATTAAGCAGTTTACAGCTGAGTTATAGGACAGAGAACTCAGCTAAGAAAACACTCCCTTGTCCCCCTTTTTCCTCCCCCCCTTTTTTTTTTTAGCCACAGAGCAAAGAAAAGGAAGTTTTGTTTAACAGCCTGGAGTGATCTGAAAAATCAGAGCTCAGGTTGCGGACATGTCAGCTTTTCCATCGCCGATCCTGTTTCTTTCAGCTATTCTGCATTTATTTTTAAAAGGTCATTAAGCAAGATAGAAAAGGTGAAGTGCAACGTTACAGATTTATAACCTGCCTGAGCACTCCTTAGACAAAGGGTCAATGCTGCCTTGAACACTAAAGTAGGCGTCTGCTTTCTACCCTGAAACATCAAAGCCCAGCAGACAAAGGAAGCAAGACCAAACCCAGCTAAGAGTGAAATATACTAGGAGGGGATATTCACATCTGTGCTCAAGCCCCTACCTTCCTTTAATCAACTCTTAATATTATTTATTTGAACTCTACCCTTCTTCACACTTGTCTTCTGCTCTACTAGCCTGCCTGCCACTCACATGAAAGAGAAGGCAACTTTAAAATACAGCTAGCATTTTTGTCCCAGTTAAATACATTAAATGACTGTCCAAACTTCTTAGCCCTGCAGATTTTGTGCTAAAAATTAATAATTCTTCAGGTCACTCTTAATTCTTACTACTTTAAACTGCTGCTAGTTTGCCTGATGTCTGATTTAGCAGTCAAATCACTGGATTATGTTAAATGCAAAATTAAATGGCTTCTTTAATTAAGTCAGTATTTGAAAATATCATATACACTGAAGGCAATCATATTCTAGCTTATATTTTACTCATAATCATCTAAAGAAATATAATTAGAGGGAAAGGTAAGAAGTTTAAACACCCAGTGTAACATTTTTGTTCCAGTCTCATGGTCAAACTGGTCCCTCTGATATGCTGCCAACACTTTATCAAAAAGCTTCCACTAAAATTCTCTTTGTTACAAGTTAAATACTGGGACTGCCTATGCTCAAAGAGACTGTGGGCCCAAAGATTTATTCCCTTGCGTGTGTCTTTTAAACAGGAACATTTTTATAATCAAAACTGAAGATAAAAAGGCAAGGCCACATGGCCAGCAAACATCCACAATTCACTTAACTCTTGAGCAAGGCCATAAACATGAGCCTGTGCTAAGGGTCACTATGCATCATTTGGGTCTTCCTGTGTGGAATCCTTTCCTGCCCCTTGAAGAAGCAGGATGATGTGAGTGGTTTTGATTGAAAGGTCTCCAAAGGGTTTTTGTTCCATATCAAAAGGAAAACATCATCTAACAAAAAGTAATCAAACTTTCTGTTCTGTTTGCTGGTGGATCACAAAAGAAAACCTCTAGCATCTAGATCAGCATTGAGTTGTGATTTAAACTGCTGTATGAATATCTGAGCTTAAAACTTCAGCCAATTCTACCCTTTTGATTCTGGAAATCAGCTCAAATCCTAGGAGAGTTCATGCTAGAAGGGCCCTCAGAGGTCTCTGGTCCTGTGTCCTGCTCAGAGGAGGGTTGGTGTGCAGTCCAACCAGGCAGAGAGGGTTTTATCCACCTGGTTTTGGGAAACCTCCAGGGACAGAAATTCACAGCTGCTGTGCCAGCCCATCTCACTGCCACACTGTCCTCATGGGGAACAAGTTCTCATTGTATCAGTTCAGAACTGCTCTCACTTAAATTTACATCTGCCATCTCCATCCTCCTGTCTTGCACCACCAAAGAGGCTGGTGGCATCTTCACAATTACCTCCTTGTCCTTCTTGACCTGGAAGGGGCTGGGGGAAGCACTCTCTGTACCCTAGATGTGGCCTGACAAGTGCTGAGCAGGGGGGATAATCACTTCCCTCAATCTATTGGCTCAACTCCTGCTAACAATGCTCTGGGTGCTCTTAACTTTCCTTCCTGGCAGGACACTCCACTGGCTCCTGCCGAGCTCGCTGTCCTCATCTGTAGTTTACTCTGAGGCTGCATCGCATCAGCGTATGTTCAACCCATCCCCATTGCTGAGCTCTTCCTCCCCCACCTTGGACAAGCCTTCACACTAATCCTGTGTACTTTGTTCTCCCCACTGGATGCTCCCATGTAGCACTGGCACCGCGTGCGGGACACCGGGAACAATTCTCAGAATGTCAATGGAAGGGTTGGGAGGAGGGATCTGTCTAACAATGTAAGAGCCAGGTCTCTGTAATTACATTGTTCCTTGCATTGTCTAATTACTCTAAACATTGTAATACAAACATCATTTGTGAGTCTTTCTTAATTTGTCACTGGGGGTGTTGGATCCTGTTTCTGGCTCTGAAGCAGCAGCTTTCCTTTGTTGTTACCCAGTTCTTAACTAACAGGCACTCTTCAGTTTTCCTGCAGTTTCTCATTGGGAGGCTAAGGTTTATTTATAATAAATACCTATATTTTCTCCATCAAAACGCTGTATTAAGTGAAGGGACAAACTTCAACCTTCAAACCATCTCAGCCGTTACATGCTAAACATAAAGAAGGTTTAGATGAATACTGTGCTTTCATATCATATCTCAGCAAACTTTAAATAAGATTACCTGGGTACCCAGAGCTACTAAAATCTCTGGCTGAACTTTTCATAGACTGAGTTAATCCTGTTTCCTCAAACTATTTCTTTGAGTCCAAAAATAGCCAGCACATAATCCACCACCTTTCCAATTTGTTTGTCAGTTTAGTTAGTTTCTTCTGCCTTAGTTTGACCAAAGAACCCTCAAACAGATGGTGGAAAGATAGTGTCAGTTGCCAGATAATTTGAGGAAATCAAAAGCTACAGAAGAATCAGTAAGAAGATACATATTTGACTGAAAGATCTGACAGTCTAGATAAGATGACCTCGCTGTCACAGAATACTGACAAATTAAAGTAAAAAGGAGGTATTTCAGAATAGAAAATAACTTAAACAAAAATAATTAAGTGTTATTTTGTTAAAACCAACTGCATCTGCAAGTATTAGGGCATGCCCAAACTCAGTGAAAAAACAGTGATTTGAATAGAAGGCAGGACTGGATCAAAACTCTAACTTCCTTCCAACCTGATATATTTTAGGAATCTACAGTTCTATGCAGAATGAAACAACAAACTATTATTTGATTTCTATTAAGTCTGTGTTACACTCTGTGCAAAGGCAGATGTTACAAAATCCCTTCTGTTTGAATAAAAAGGGAAATGTACCTGGTTCTTCCTTGAGAGAACATGAAATCTGCCTTGGTAAGGCCCCCAGGAGCTCCCTGTGCTTCCCACTTTTTGGAAAAAGGAGAAGCACGTTATCTTAGCATGTTAAAACAGATTACTAAAAAAACACTGAGAGCAGTTTGGAAATACTATTTCCAAAATCCAGAAAGCACAGTCATACACAAGAGCTGTATGAGCTAACTGATTTGTACTTTACACCCAATAAAAATCTAATGCTAAGAAAAACTTCAGTGGCATTTAAGATAAATCATATTGCTTCACTGAGTACAAGGAGTCCTGTATTTTCAGAGCTCAGACAAACACTTTAACAAAGGCTGTGAAGCATCTGCTGGTATATTTATTTATTTTTGCAGGAGATAGAACTACATGAACTCTGATAAACAAAAGCAGCATGCGACCCACCTAGGGACATCTGTTTGCTCTGCAGTCCTGGT
The DNA here is from genome assembly GCF_020740795.1 of Apus apus. Classification (NCBI taxonomy): domain Eukaryota; kingdom Metazoa; phylum Chordata; class Aves; order Apodiformes; family Apodidae; genus Apus; species Apus apus. The sequence continues at coordinate 5,087,306 of NC_067299.1, read as the reverse complement.
TTTTAAATCATGTGCAAAGTTAGAAGGCGAGGATCAGTAAGTCAGGTAACAGGGGCAGGAGATGCAGCTGCCTTGGCTCTGCTTTTACACATTTACATTGACCAGAGACACCAATGGCTGAAACCAGCCAGGAATGGCTTTGATGGGAGCCTACATGGTGGTAATGAGGCTGGAAATAGGCAGTAGGATAGCAGCTTCACCTCTGTCCAAATGAAGTATTAAGAGATCTGTCTGCAAGGATTCTAAATAAAAATGAAAGTTATTTTACCTCATTCCATTTTCTATGCTAACAATTATCAGAGGGCCTGCTGGACGGGCATAACAAATTGATGTTATTTTTGTACTTACTTATCCTTCTTTAGTCTTAAAATGAGTATCCATGCATTCTTTTGTTGTTTCTATGCTTCTTACAGGTTTGAATGAACACAGGAAGGCAGCTTGGGTTGGTTTTAGCCCCGATGCCTGTTTTGGGGGCATCCCCACCACACAAGAAATAAATGCTCCCAGCATAAAGCACAACAGTTAACTGTAATTTAGCAAATTAGTGGATATTTTCCTTGTGATTTTCAGTCTTGAAGTAACTTTTAAGACATCTAAATAAAAGACTAAACTTGATTTTCCAGTATCTTTCAACTGTGCCTTTAGATGAGCAATTAATTGAGTATACAACACGTTCTAGAGATATCCTGATGTCCTGCTCAGTTGCTTACCCAGAAAAAATGACTAAAATTGCAACAAGCAGGAAAAATTAAAGTCTGTTTCAATGATAAACATTATTTAATCCCCAAGTAACAAGCAACCTGAGTTTGTCTATATGAAAAAAATAGCCAGGATGTAACCCCTCTGTTTCAGATTTTGTGAGCAACCACCAATGAGAGCAGCATTTCTAGAATCTACACATTCTGTAGCATCTCAGAAAATTTAGATTTACATTAATTCCAGGAGCATCCTTAGTATAATTTCTAGTTTGTGGCTGGTTTTGCTAAAGGGACCTTATAAAACGTTGCTTTTAATTTTCACAAACAGGAAATCTTTTACACGTGAACAAGGAAGTTGGAGGCTTGTCCCAAACAAAAGGCACAATCTTCCAAGCTTCTGTCAGGTTTTTATTTTCCTGAATCGATAAATCAGCAAGCATGGATGACTGCATTTTACTAACTTCTTGCTTCAGATTACTGGACCTAAGGGAAAAACTGTAACAAAAGCTGCAATTAATTCATTCTCTGATTCTCTGAGCCTTGGGCCAGCCCATGAGCTTTCTCAGGAGACTTTAATGGCCTCGATCTACAGATAATGGATAAAACTATGATTTAAAGAAAAGCAGTGAGTGGCACCATCTCTGTGCTGACCACAGGGAGTGCAGGGAACAGGAGGATACACTCCAGCCATAGCCAGCAACTCCAGAACAGATGCAAACAAAAGGATGACGAAGAAAAATACTTTTGGAGTTGGGCTTTTAAGATTTAAGGGGAATTGACAGTGGTCAACTTCTGGTAGCAAGGCAGTTGCAGGAGCTGGTGCATCTGTGCTTCCCCTCATGCTGGGGGAAATAAAGAGCATTTTGCATCAGAATGCAATTTCCCTGCTGTGCCTTTCCCCCTCCCTCCAAGGAGAAAGACCAAAACCCATGTTTGATGGACTCAAAGTTTAAAGGAAGGCTACCTAACTACCTTCAAGTGTAGGCCAGGTATTTTTAGCACTTCAGACACACATACAGGAACGTGGGAGAAATGCAGCACTGCTCATCTCACTCATCCAGCACTGCTCATCTCACAATTGCTCCTATCTGACAAAATGGCTCTGCTAATTTCAGAGAATCCTCATCTGAGACTTGTACAGTTTTGATCTGGGAAGTAAAAGGCATTCAACAGCAGAAAATGGCTGCAGTTTGTTTACAGGGATATGATCCCTTCATCTATTTAATGGCCCTTGGTAGTTCTGAATCAATAGAAGCTTTACTACTGTAAACAGGAAGTATGAACATCTTTGGTAATTAGAATTTTTAATTTTTTTCAGTTGCACTTTCAGTACCTAAAATTGTTAAAAGAAGAAATTAATGATAGGAACAACTACAGGTCATACTCCTTGATTTAAATTAAAATTTTAATCTTGAAAACGCACAAATTACTCAACACTGTGGAGTTCTCATGCTTGGGAAGAACAACCACTGTGAGTGTCTTGAAAATTTATTACTAGGCAGTAAAGATGACTGCACTGAGCAAGAGTCATCATTTAATGATGCACAAATGCTCCAATGGCAGCTGATTATTATAGCAAGAGATTGCTTCATTTCCAGAGCCACTAGCTTCTCTGGCATCATCCTTAGTGATAGTGGTGCGTGCTAATCCCTGGTTAAATATCCATTTAGTATCTTCAAGGGCCATAAAATAGGAACAATAGTTCATTTCCAGCTAAACATCACCACACTGTTTTTGGAAACATTCAAAAAACAAACAACCCTAAGTGATATGTGGCTCCTGATAGACCAGCTTACTGTGGACTTTGGTTCAGTTGCCAACTCAACCAGATTTACTTCCTTTTTGGAAAAAAGCATGATACTAATTGCAGTAAGTCTCTCATAGTCAGTGTCTGCTCAGAGGAAATGTCTCAACACTATATACAATCAAGAAGAAAATACGTGAGCAAACACTCATAGATGTGGAAGTGGCAGCAGGAACAGATCAGTACACTGAGACTGTACATCAAGTACCTCAGGTTCTTGTTCCAAAGGCACTGCTTCTGAGACCAAAACCTTCATGTACATGAAGAATCATTTCACTTACTGTTGAAACTGATTGTTTCCTAAGAATAGGTGTCATTAACAGCAGTACTGAACAAGGAATTCAGCTGAGAAAACATGAAACTTACCTTTTGTAAACAATAGAAGAGTTTCAGATGGAAATACAATTCAGGTGCAACTAGTCTTCTTACCAGGGCCACTGGTGTACACTGTTTCCTTTCTTGTCAGAAATTCCATGAACCAACAACTGGATTCACTTTCTGAAGTTTTGTTTTACTTCAAAGTTGCAATCCATTTGCATCTGCCCATATCCAAGCAACAGCACCATCAATTTTAATCTCTTACTTCTGTATGTTTCTCTCAGAATTTTAACTCTTCAGTGACATCTTTCACTTGGTCATCTTAGAAATCTTTCACCTTTGACTTTCCATTTTGATAGCATAAAGTCTTGCATTAACTACAACCAAGCAGTAGGATACATATAAAATGCCCTGGCACACATCAGTATCAACAAACGCGCATCCTCTAGAAGAAACGTAATATTCAACTTTGAGTAAAAGGCCCAAATATTTTCTCAAGTATTATCTTTCTTCCTTTCCAAATCTCAGTTTTAATGTGTGGCACATGCAGGGAGTGCTTCCTCTGGCAGCAACATACCAAATGTGCCACATCCCCAGCAGAATTTACCTTGCTAAACTTGGTTTCTATCCTGTGCAAAATTTTCCCAAGGACTTTTTTTGGTTAGCATTTACCTCACACTTCATGAATCCAAATAACTGCATCTTCCTAAAAAGCCATTCTTAGTCTCTGTTTTCATAACATTCCATCTTATTTCTGCAGGTAGTACCAGAAAGTGGGATTCAGGATGGCTTCAGGTTTTTCTCCCTGCTTAATGAAATGCCTTGGAAAAGAAAGGAATCTAGTGGTACATTTGACATGACTTGTAAAAAAACCAATAAAATGTAACTGAACACATCACCCTCTGGATTGACCACAGCCACAGTACAGGAACATAATACGTGAACCCAGGCATACTTTCAGCACTTAGAATGGAGCTGATGACCTCTTTTTTTCCAGCCCAAGTTAAGTGGTGATTTTACAGACTTAACAGGTTGCAAAACAACATGAGAGGAAATGATGACTGCCCGTGCTACAGCGCGTGACTCTTCCTTTAGCTACAGGAAAGAATTTCCTTTGCTGGCAACTGTGGCAGTTTCATTCTCCAGCTCTGCACACTGCTATCTGGAGATGACCAAGCAGCTGCACTAAAGCAGCAGACACATTATTCCTTGGCCTGTTGTTACAAGCTATATTTTTTTTTGTTAACTTGCATCTTTTTCTTTTGCTTCTGTGTCTTTTGTATGAATCCTACGTTGAGGGTGTGGATTTTATCTCACAAAACCCTGATATTCTGCTTGACCTAAAATGCCTATTGATCAATTATACAAGGACAATTACATGCTTACAAGCAGAACTATTGAAGTGTCATTTACTTCAGATTTTATTCTAATATGAAAAATTTTAACTTCAGAAACTTCTACCCTGGTGAAGCAAACCCCTGTGCTAATAAGGACTATGCAGAAGATGCCCACTGCAGATCCACTTTGTTGCATTTTCTGATTTTAACAGGTTAAAAGTAAGGTGTTTTTTTTTCATGAGAGCACATTATGAAATGTGAATTTGGGTTCCTGGGGCAGAGTGAAAGAGGGAGGCAGCACTGTAGCTGAATGGCTGCCAGCACCCCTGCACAGCCCCAGCTCCAGCTAAAAGCATAAATTCACACACCACCAAAACACTGTCTCATAACTTCCTACCAACCCTCCCATGATGGAAACCACTCCATGATTTTCTTATAATCCCATTCTTTCTGGAACATTTTGAAGCAAAACCTTTTTTAATCTACTTTTCTGCTAAGCTCAAAAGGACCCTCATTTACCACAGCATGAGAACATGGAATAAAATTATTACAGCTCAAATTTTAATTGTCCAAGTACACACTAAAAAATTAAGCAATTCAATATTTCAAAAGACTTTTTTTTTCTTACGTTAATAACCTGCAGAAGGATTCTCAAGGGCAGGTAAGCAGAAATCCCATGTGCAGCCACTGCGCTTCTAAGTCATCACTGATCTCACTTCAGATCTATCAAAATTATACCACAGAAAAATGTGAGAAATGCTGAATTAATGTGGTTCAGTGCACTAGTTCTTCAGACTTACTTGTAAGAAGGAAAGGTCTCACTCTCACGTATACAGGCACACACTTTAAATAAGGTAAAATGGACTAATTCTAAAAAAAAGAACAGAACGTCCAAAAAAGAAAAACTAAAATAACTAAAAAATAAAACTTAAGTGAGCTGAAATATTTTGGTACTTCAGTCTAAGTGCTCTGCTGGACAAGCTGCAAGGAATTGCCGTCTGATTTCTCACACATTCCAATCTTACGGGTTGACAAATCCATTTAAGCTTAATGAAAACAGTACAGAAACTTAAAGCAGGAAAATAGCTATTAAAAATTATCTGACAAGAAATGACACTTGATCTGCATCCACAGTATTTAATTTGTTTGAATAATATAGTTACAGATAAACAGGTTCACTCCATATACAATTACCGATACCTTTTTTAATACAGCTCATATTCCAGTACATCAACACTATTTTATTTACAAGGTATTTATGTACATTAACATCTTTCTAAAGTCAGTGCATTGTCAATAAGTTTTATACAATAATTTACAATGTGAATGTAGTTAATAGTTAACTTAATAAATTTACTACTAATTCATGAATTTATTTAATTTAAAAAAATTAATTACAACCAACGTAACAAACACAGAAGATCAAATAACATTAGTAGATTGTGCTACCTGCTTAAATAAAACATTTTAAAGTAAATCAGTTGAAAATCTTTCACTTTTCATGGAGTTTGCGTAGGGAGGGAGGAGTAGACAAATGGGAATTGAAAATGCTTCTAACCTAGAAATTCACAAGCCATGTTTGCTTTTCTTCAGTCTCAATGTTTAGACCAATTTAAAGATAAAAGACCATATAGGATAGGAAGCAACACTTCACAAGTAAGACAATACTTATTTTGGAACCAAGCTGCTGTCCTCAAGAGGCACGACCTCCAACAAAGGCAGGGAGGGTTTTGCCTGAGTAAAGACAGCAAGATCAGCTGATGCATTTTCTTAAATGGATCAGATGTTATTGGAAATTATAAAGTTACTAGTATGTTTGGCATTAAAATTAATCCAAACAGTTATTTCGGAGATCAAGGGTCTAAGTATCAATTTTGTTAGTGAAGATACAAAATCTAAAGAATTTGGAAGGTGACATATGACAAAATTAGCAAGTGCCTTAGACTCAGCTGAAGAACGAAAGGCCAAAAGAATGAAACTTTTACCTTCATTCAGATATGCAAACAATTTAACACTGAAAATGTTTATAAAGAAATGCCTGCTCAAAAAATAACAATCTTCTTTTCCAGTCTCTGCTAAGACTCAGTCATGCTCTCCTTCATGCAATAAGCCCACTGACTTGAAAGACATGTTGCAAGGGCAAGGAAAGCAATTCTGGTTTAATTGCAAGTGTACATATAACCTCTTGCAAAAAAGATAATTTTAAAAGGCAACCAAATTTTGAAATAAAGAAACTCCATTAAATCATGAAACCAACAAAAAAACCCCAATCCATCCATGAATGCTATAACAGCTACCTGACAGCACAGCTTCCTATTTGTTTGAAATACACAGTGGATAATTCACAGCCACTCACTCCAGAGTCCTTACAACAACAAAAACAAAGTATGCTTTTGAATTTAATCATACGAAATTTTAAAAGTGCAAATTTAAAAGCAACATCAGTCATGAAACATAAGCTCAAGCACCTTTCCTTCCAAAAGCTGGGAACATTTTGTGCAATGTGCACAGTTTAAGACACCATGCGTGTAATCACAACTACTCTCTTCAACCTGAAGTTTCTTCTTGAGGCATCTCAAAAGTTTGAGACCACGCTCTCCAGGCAGAAAAGCCATTCCTGAAACACGTTGATCCGCACAGCCAACACGTGGAGAAAACACAATTATAATAAACCATTCAAGTGTAGAAAATAATCTCTTCTCAAATTATGATTTGGTTGTGCTCCCAACATACAGAAAGAAAGCAACTGACACACACTAGTGGTGGCAAAACTGGAAACGTCTTTTACTTGATCTTCATTCTTTAAATTTGTGCACTTTTCATTCTCTTGCTTTCCCTGTTTTGCCAATAAAATGCAATAAAACTGCAGGAAAAAGGAGGTAGCAATATCATGTTGTCTGAAGACAACACTACAATTTTTTTTTTCCCCCATTATCTTAAACCTAAAGAGAGCCTTAGGGGTTTGTTGGAACAGTTGGTAAACTCAACACAACTTTTTTAGCTCTTATTTGGACTACTGAATTTAGCTCTTATTTGGTCCTGGTTGGCTTTTCTTAAACCATTTTGTTTAAAGGCCAATGGCAGTCTCAGCCTGATGTCTAACATCAGAAACGTTTAGAGCATGTAGTGAGATAACAGAACAAAACAATACTATCTTTATATTAACTGCTATTTAATTAGGGTTTTCTTTTTGTGCTTTCAGATCACAGGGTACAATAACTACACTTAGGTTATCTGTTTCAGTAACATTTTTGCCAAATGTAAGTTTCAGGATGTTACCCCTCATTCTCAAACCAGTCCCCAGGAGATCACCTGCTTACTGTAAAACACAGTACTTCTTATAATCTGACTCAAAATCTTCATCCATGCTGCTCGTGTCTGCCATCTTTTTGCCATCTATCTTTGGCAGAAATTGTGCATAGTCCACCCCCTGCTGCTCGTAGAAAAGAATGTAGGCAGAGTCAGTGTCGATTTCATCGGGATGCAATTCCTGCAAAATTCCAAAATGGAACAATTGTGTAAGAATTGTGTTCCTGTTCACTGAACTTCAAATACACAGTCACCCTAGAAACAGTACTTTAAACTGGCTGTTTACAACAAGCATCACACTTTCTGTCTCTCTTATTACAGCTATCAGGCTCCATTGCTTACTTGAAAATATGACAGATTTTATAGTCATGAACACAAATACCTAGAGATGTCAGAACTTGATTATTCAGTAATGGAATACAAAACTGCTAGCATCATGAAAAAAATATTCCTAGACTTCTATTTTTAGTAAGTTTTCCATCCTTGTACAATATAAGCATCTTTCTTTAACCACGGTAGCACAGATGTTAACTTGAAAAAGCCCTCATGTACAATTTCAATTAACAATTTTAGTATTTATCCAATGCAATTTTGAGATATTCATAATTTCAAGTAACAGTCTTATGTGGGGGGAGAAGACAGGTCATTCTCCACACAGTTCTCACCAAACGTCAATTTCTTTGGCACTAGGTAACCACAAGGAAAATTAATTACTACAAAAATAGATTATTTACCTTACAGCTACTGTCATTGTAGCAGTACCACTTGTTGTTCGGGTTTTTGGCGTAAGTGACATAATGACCCCCTCCCATAATTCCTGAATGGCACTGAGGAAAATGAAAAAGGAAATAAATTCTGGATCAAAAGATCAGAACTCAGAATTCACAGAATAGATGGTTCACAAATTGATGAGCTTTAAGTGAGTGACAATGGCTTGTGACAATCTCTGCATCTGGAGCTGACTAAGCCTACATACTCAGGCAGAAAAAGCATCATGCACAGACAGATACACCTTTCAGTTGTACTCAGTTTATGGCAAATTTATTTTCCTGCCCGTTATTCTACATTGTTAACCTTCTCAACATAACCTTACTTTTTGTAATGAAAATAACAGAGGAACTGCATTTCATCAAAACAATGCCACGTAAACTTAATTTACTTGTATAAAAAAAGTCAACTTACCGAAATTGCATATAGATTGTAAATAGGGTTAACACATACTTCTTCTCTTTGGTCATCTGTAATATCATCCTCACTGTGGTTATCAATCTGGCCGTTGATACTGCCATTACTATATGCATTCTGCTCACAGATGTATCCGTTGGCTAAGGTCGTCTCGTTGTCCTGAGCACTATACAGTTCACTCTGGCTACCACCCAAAATCTGCCCTCGAGTGAGAGTATCACCTTGATCAGAAGTAAATCTCTGTTCCTGGTCAGTACCATTCTCTTTACTCGCATCCAAATTTTCTTTGCTACTTGACAGTTTGTTTTTACCCAGCTGTGGTAGTCGCAGACGCCCTTTACCCCTTCCTAAAGTCCTTGGGCTATTATTTGGGCTACTGTTTTTGCTTGAAGGACAGCTGGCTCCACTCTTCCTCCCCAAAGATGGAGATGCTAAAACAGAAAACAAGTGGACTAGTAAGATAAGTAAACATACAGTCTAGATTTTATCTTTGTGCACTCACATACCATACACCTACAAACTGCAATTTTACTCTTTTATGCAGGAGCATATTCCTCACTCAATACAGCCACCTACACAAGCTGACAGTGCCAGTATCTGTTGTCACTGACTAACAATTTTCTTTTTTATGGCAAAGCTTCACCAACCATTCCAGGACAACAGAAATAAGCATTGTAGTCCAGTAAGTGAAGTGCTTTGGCTAAAGAGACATGAAAATTTTGTTCCTAATGTAAATTATTTCCCCCAATATCAGCACTGACTGCAATTTTTCCTCATTATTACCTACCTTTGATATTATTCAAGACAGTATTGTTGAGGGAGGATGGACTTCTGTTCAGTGTTTCTCCTTCTCCTGGTGTGTATGTGTTCTGCAGATCTGTTTTCCTAGACTCCCCTTGGGGAGTCCGTGGCTCAGGAAGGCTGTCAACCTGGAGTGATAGCTGCTTTCTTTGAAAATGACAGGGATCCCTTTGTACCAAAAAGGCACTTGGGTCAAAGTTTTCTCTGGGAAATTTAACAATTTTCTGAGACTTTATCCATCTGCCATTTACAAATTGAAATCTTTTCAGGTGAATGATCTAAAGAGAAACACGTCAGAGAAAGTTAAAAGAAGACAATGACATCACAGTGAATAATTTAATTGTTTAAAAATACCTTTTCCTGCAACATGAACAATTTGTCTTATGCTAATTTTAAACAGTAATAATGCTGTAATGTGACAATTTGCATTTTGGGATCAAGCTGGTAAAATGTGGAACTAATATTTTCATGGGGAAATGATGGAAAAGGTCGCTTCCATTCAGTGGTCAGCACTGTGTGTTTTGAATGACCTGCTGAATTTAAGAAGTGACAAATGCAAGTGATTGTACAACGAGACAAAAGATCATGTTACCAGAAAAACTGCCTAAGTGTGAATTCTGTGTCAGAACAGATGACACTGAATGCAAAACACCACCACTAAAGAGATGATACAAAAGGATTTGAGGCTTCTTTTATTTGCCTGCACTACAGAAATGCATGAAGCAAATCAAGTCAATGCCCCTCCTGAGACTGTGAGCAAAAGCAAATAAACTCATTCAGAACAAGGAGACATACCTAGCAATTGAAATTAGTGAGCAATGTACTTGGGTTTTGTTGCTGTAGAGGAAAATTACACAAATTCATACCAAAATAGGGGGAAGTCTCCAAAGATCCAGTTTTTTGGTGGCCAAACAGTGTGTCTTGCATTTGGAACAGTAGTACATCTCATCCTCCCCCAGCTCTTCCTCACTGGTGAAGGCTCTAAGACAACTATCCAGATTGATGGGCTCTGCTTGAGCTCGTCGGCTTTGTTCAACACTTTCATGTTCTTCTACAATCTAAAGTGAGATAAAACTGTATTTGACTTGGAAACCTATACAAATCGCTCAGAGAAAGGCTCTAGTCACAGTATTATACAAATAATTTCACATAATTATTCAGGATTAAAGATAAAATCTAGATAAACTAAGTTTTACCAGAAATTAAATTTCAGTTATGAAGAGGCTTACATAGAAATAATGCACTGTCCTTATTCCTGAGTTCTCCTTACAAAATTATCCATAAAGCACATGTTTACAGATTCAACTCAAGTCTGAACAGCTATTCTAGATTAAATCAGCTATATATAGGCTTACTTTTAAATATGCTTTGTTGACTCAATGAGGAAATAGTTTTACTCACACGCATAACTTTTCATAGTACTGGTGTGCTTAGGAAATGTATCAGATTAACGTATTTTGTAACATATTGTGGAGGCTAGATCAAAAGAAACTCAAAACAGACACAAAATGCACTGTTGTGGTTACTTAAAAGCTTCCCTTCCACATCATGGTGACATAAGAGGTCTCACATTAAGACATCGATTTATCCAGAAGGTACTATTCAATGATTACTGCCTTCAGTTTAACAGAAAACAGACAAAAGTGGCACCAGTTGCAAAAAACCCCACCAAAACCTGGTGAAACAGGTTGTGTTTCAGAGCTATTAACAAAGAGCAAGGGATTTGCACTGAAATTTTACCCGTTCCTGCGAGGTCTGGTAGCGCAGGTGCAGCGCGGTGGGATCCCAGTCCACAGCAATGTACGCGTTCCCAACACAAGCTCTGTCTTCTGAGCACTCAATTTTACAGCCCCGGCAAAATCTAAATCCAAATGTTAGAGGTGATAAGTAAACTGCCCAATAACCAAGCTTCACATTCAGAAAAAACATCACAAAAAACTTATTTCCTGTGAGAGTGACAGAGCACTGGAACAGGCTGCCCAGAGAGGTTGTGGAGTCTCCTTCTCTGGAGACATTCAGAACCCGCCTGGACACGTTCCTGTGTGATGTGCTCTGGGTGACCCTGCTCTGGCAGGGGGGTTGGACTGGATGATTTTTCAAGGTCCCTTCCAACCCCCACCATTCTATGATTCCTTCACACTCCAGTTCTGCTCCCTATTTTGTAACACATGCACTCCCAAAGATTCAGGCCTCATCTTCAGTGTAAAAGAGATATAATTTTATAGAACAATGATCAGTGTCAGTTTGCTATTTTACTAAAAACTTCAATAGAAGCAGCTTTAATTGAAGCAGCTGGGTGAGATCAACTATCTACCTGTGTATAATGCTGACCAAGTCTACCTACAACACCAGAAAGCTACAATGGTTTGTTTCTCCACAAGTACTTTACAACATGATGGCTACTATACTTTATCTAGAGACTTTTTTCTAAAATGAGTATTTGGTCTGAATACCTTCCAGCAAGAGTCTGAAACTTTCCTTAGCATGTCTTTGTTTCGGGAAAACCCCAAGCATGCTTCTAGGGTCATTTTCTTACTGTCTATTTGAGTCTTTGCTCTTCAAATGGCACATGGGCTAGCCAGGGTAAATGATTCACATCTAAAATTTGGGTTTGTTTCAAACTCCCACAAATCATCCAAATATCTACATATGTGCTGCATATATACACACATGCACACAGGATACTGTAAAGGGTTAAGAGGTTTTTGATACTGTCATGTCTGTTTCCTAATTTAATGTTTTTGTGTCAGCAGAGCTTGCAGCTCTGCAAGTCATAAAAGCTATTCTACAGTGAAAGTCTGCCACCTGAGGGTTTTTGGTTAAATTAGATGCCAGGTTCTTATTGTTTGATGTTACCTCTGAAGTCTGAAATGCACCAAGAACACATTACCATAAATTACATTTCTGCTGGAGTGATTCCATTCCTTAAATCTAAAAAGGATAATTTACCTGTACCATGGACACCAAGCACAAGAATTCCCATCCTTCTGAACTACCCGTAGGGTGAATGGATACTGATATCCCATGCTATCATCACTGAAACAAAAGAGAACAACATGAAACATGAGCACTCATTCAGACTTCACTATGTTTGCTATGTTTACTCAAAAAAAACTTCAAAAAAAAAATCCCCCTCAAAATTACAATTTTGATTAGATTAAGCTATTAAACAAGATCTATCTTTACATCATCTAAATTTGTCAGATATGAGTTATTAATCCCTGGATGAAAACAAATTAACCCATTTGTGTAAAGCCAATCCCTAAATGCAGCTAGAAGATATACCACATTTAGGTGTATTAAAAAGGATTAAGTGTTATTTTTATTTAGTCATTATTAAATTGCAGGACTCTCAAATGATTTCTTCCAAAAGTAATTGACTAAATGAAATCTGCAGGCAGAGAGCATTTGGGGTAAAAGCACACACAATTGTTCCTAACATTGCTGACATTTGAAGCTTAATTTTACATGAAAAGGCATATGTTCATCCAACAGAGGCATGATGAGAAGTCACAACTGATAAAGATGAAGAATGATTGTATTTTTCAATCTTCTCAGCAAGTCTGTGCCACTGTATTATCTAATTAAAGCCCAAGACAGATGTCAAACTCACCAGTCCTGAGCATGGTTACTGGCTTCCTGAGGGGGAAGAGGGCTGGCAAGCCTGGAAACCTGGATCCACACTGCATCATACAGGTCTTTTTTCCGTGTGTGAACTGTGCAAGGAACAATGAGTGGCATTCCAAAGAGACTGGGACGATTCTTCTGAGATGAAAGAAAATATAATTCTGTCCGCATCTGCATATGTGAAATAAAAGAATGACTCAGGTGTGAACACACATCAAATCATGTTACCATAATTACTGGGGTGCTGACCTTGTTACTTATTTCAGGCTTTGGCATATAAAATAGACCATCCATTCTATCAAAAGTATTCAATTTCAGACTTCTTTTCCAACATTAAATACTGTAAATTTTGATCACTGACTTGAAATTGCCTGAAAACTTTTTGCATTTTATGATACTATGGCTATGTTAGTAGTCCACATTTTCTTTTGAGAATCCAGCTCAATAGTTAGCTGCCACTCATTGAGAGAATAAAGCAAAAAAGCCTCATACAAACATGCAGGAAGGAAGGAAGTTTAATGGCCTCCTGGCCCACGTCTCAAAACACTGACAGACTCTAAGGTCTGGACACAGCACACACAGAACATGTGGTTATTTCAGGTGTTCAGTCACCCAGCTTTGATATTTAAGAGTTTAACTTAACTACAGAAGCTTTTACAAAGAGTAGCTCACACTAACAGAACGACCCAGGAATGTACTATGTATCTTCACTCTGTTTCTGTGTAAGAAATAAGGCTTTTCCACATAACGGGAAAGAAAAGCATTTCTACTAGCTCTTTAATTACAGTTTTTTTCTGCTCAAAGATCTGGAACATTTAATCAGGGTGTTAGTGAATGCCCAGCTATGCATCTCAGCATTAAAGAACTGGGAAGCATGCCCACACTAAGGAAAGAAAAATACACCAGCATTAGACACGACAATTTAAATTTACAAGAGCTGTGTTCCTGTAGAACTTGGCACTCCCTTATGAGGGAAATGTAACCATGCCCCCTCTTCTTCAGGAATAAGGATAAATTTATCACACGACATTCAAAAATCCTCTCTGACTTTCTCTCTAAGTGTCTTATGTGAACAATTAGTAACAACTGCAAAACCTACTAACCATTTTTCTGTGGACTGCAATTATATACCCTGTGCAGGGGCTGTCGGAAAGCAAGGGCACGTGACCGTTGGGAGTGCAGTTGGCAAGGTTACGTTCTGTTCCACATGGCACTACAGTATTTGGCATCCCATTTGGAATTAGGGTTGGTTTAGGAAGGTTCCCATTCATCATTATGTTGGGTGTTCCATTAGCTGATGGCCCAGTTGAGACACCTGTAGAGAGACAAAGATGTTCTCAATTATCTCCAGTAACCACAACTGATCACAAGATTTTTATCCTTTTCATTCTGTTCAATAAATTTAATGAAATATCTCCTGCTCTTCTTAAGACCAACATCTTACCTTTTATTTCCCTCAACTTTGCAAAATCAGACCATGCAAGAGCAAAGAGTAACAGAGGTGTTTACAACCGATATATGAAGCCACAAAAACTAAAACTAAAACCAAACACCATGATTCCAATTTTTTCTGTGTTCTGCTTTAGAGCCAATCCAAAAGTAATAAAATATTTTGCTGGTTTCTTGCCTCTTTAGTCATCTTCAGACTGCTATTCTACACATGATCTTAAAAAGGATTATGGGCCATGTCAATAGATACTGAGACAGCTCACAGCTTCCTTGTGGATCAGAACTTGAACTTACTGTCTTTTCTTTAATCCTCACTGTTTACTTGTTACTAAGATGTACCATTTTCTCCTGAATTTCTCCAGGATCTAAGCACTGTGCATTTAAAACTATCAAGAAAATAAATGTGTTTTTCTTTTACCTGTCTGCACAGGACTTGATACTGATGTAGGAGATCCTGGAATTGGTATTTCAAATGCACACAAAAACCCACTGACTGATAACCGGACCTTCTGGTTGTCTTGAGGAAAGTTCTTAAGTAAAAAAGAGAGAATTAGTCAGACAAATACTTCTATCTATGACTCAAACTTGTTCTGTTCTCTTGAAAACAGTTTATCTATCAGCTCATCTCTCCCCTCCCATATGCTCTCTTATAACTTTCTAGAGGGTAAAAAAGGGAGCCAACAAGCTCCCCTTTGCAGAGCTCTGTGGCCAGACCAAACAGATTCATTAAATAGTTCTCTGAACAAACAACACCAGTTTCAAGCCGTTTTAATCCTATTCAATGACAGCAAAAAAAAATTGTACATCTATACACACATATATACACCCTGTACAGAACTAAGTTAGGCATCACTTATGCTTCCAACCTTCTGATAGTTTTTAAAACTCATCAGTGCACTCTGCCTTGAGATTTATTACCTCAAGATAATTTTATCCTTTCTTTTCCCTAAAAATATCATTAGTAATCAATTCAATTAAACTTCAAGCTTCTACATCACTATTAATTTTGTTTACAAGTGGTTTATTTTCATTTAGTTTACTTTGATTTAAAATCTATTAAAAGCAAGCCAAGTTATGGTTTAAGAATGAAAGAAAAGTTCATCTAGAGGTATAACTAAGCTGACTTTGTAATCACACATGTAGTTAAATTATTACACAGTTCCTGTAAGCAAAGCTTAATGTCAAAAAGAATGAAGTATGATGTATACAAACAGCAAACACAAAGTATGTTGCAGTAATGATTATTTTTTTTCTTCTTACCTTTATATTGGAGCTATGCACTTCTGCAAGTAGAATCTGTTCTGGTTTTAGCCCACAGAGTTCACTCAACTGTTTTTTCAAACCTGTATACTTTTCATCCATGTTCAATCTCAGACCATATCGAACAGGTGTAGTACCATCTAATTTAATTACTTTAAAAGGGAAAAGAAACACTCTGGTCAGCAAACCAGGAAAGTTTTAATGAGAATAATACATTATAGCTACTCACTTATTATAAAGCATTTATTTCCCCATTTTAAGACATGATTATTTTTTTCTTTTCATCTTTTCTTTTGCCTCTTTCCCAACAATTCATCAGCATTTCACATGTTAGGAAGGTTGTGGAAGCCCCTGCCCTGGAGGTGTTTAAGGCCATGTTGGATGAGGCTTGTGCAGTCTGGTCTAGTGGGAGGTGTCCCTACTCATAGCAGGGAGGTTGGAACCTGATGATCTTTAAGGTCCCTTCCAACCTTAAACATTCTATGATTCTATGTTTCTGCATTAAGTCCTTTAGTCAAGACTGAAAATGGGTCGCCCATGCTCCATTTTTAAAGGTTTTATTTTAGTTTAACTGTATTCCAGTTTAAATTATTGTACTCATATTAAAATGGTTATATTATTTTTAATCATAAGTGCTAACATGAAATTTGGACATTTTGCAGCTGTTCTACAGATACAATTTTTATTTTAGCAAGGACAAGCTTATATAGGGAGTTAAACACTACTGCTCACCTGTAATTTCTAGGTGCATGTAGCTATCCATTGGCAAAGGCAAGGATAAAAAATTAAAAGGGTCAAATCTAACACTTATATGTCCACAAGTTTTACATTTTACTTGTGACTTCAGCTGCCCATGAAATAAATCTACAACAATGGATCTGTTTCTTCTCAGATGGTTTTCCCAGGCCTAAAACAAAGTACAAAAACACAATACCAAGTTAGAAAGTGAAGACTACTTGCTTGAACTGCAGGAAGAAAGATACACTGGAAAACCTCCCAAGATTCATTGGCCTATTAAAGTAGAATTATTTCCATCTAAGTTACCAATTTCTATTAAATAGGAAGTATTTGGTATCATTTAAATTATTCTGAAACAATCCTCAAGTATCTTGAAAAACTTTGGTGCGTGCTATTTGAGGAGTCATTCAAAATGATTGTGAAGTATCATCTTTACAACTTTATTATAATACTTAGAATTAATTTTCACTTCACAGGTGAAACTGACTCCTTAAATCAGAGACCTAAAGTTGCAAAGGACAACACAGTCCTGAAAGAGTATTGCCACAGACAGATTCATGAACAACTTAGCAGCTTAGCACTGTTGAAAAAAACATCCCAGCAAACAAATAAACCCCAAACCAAAAACTTTAATCCATACCTCTGCTGCTACTTCCCAGTCTGGTCGACCATCACTGTCTTTCAATTCAACATATGGCTTATCATGAACTCTGTTCAAATCCTCATGAAGACCATCCAGAAGAAAAGCCAGCAGCTCCTGTGAGTCTTGCTGTTGAAAGCCATTAAACCTTGGAGCATATTTTGCTATTGTCCACTATAAAAAAAGCCATAAGGTTATTTAACATCATGTAACAGAAGTCGTAACAATAAATCAAAATTTTCTAGACAAGACAAGCTGTCAAGGAGCATATATTAAATTGCTAAGAGTTGAATGTAAGCCCCTCAGCTTTCAGAATAGAAGAGCATTTACAGGCAAATTCATAATCTTTATTCCCAACAAGAGCCATAACAGCCACATCTTATACCACAACCTCTGATTCGTATCAGGTAACTCCTCTGACCTTTCAGCCACTGAACCATGATTATATTCCACAGAAAGCTGCTCAAGCCCAGAGCAACATGACAGATGCACCCTGGCCTCCTCCAGATGCACATCCTGCCTCTGCACAGCCCCTTCCTGAACACCTTCCCCACAGTCCTTACAGGAAGAAAGCAAATTCTGTCACCAGTTCAGAGTGACATACATGATGATGGACTGTCCAGGATGTGGTCATTGGCTTCACAGCCAACTTCTAACATGTCAAATGTATGTCCAGGTTTCCCTCCCGTTGTCTATGAGAGATACTGATTTGAGTCCCAGAACCACTACGATACAGGTAACATCAGGAAAAAATGCATTAAAAGATTCCTGCTATTCAAAGAGATGATTGCTTTCTGCCTTGAAATAACACACATCAGAGGCTCACCCGCAGCTTTAACGGTGCTATGTTCTTCTGAGTTCCACTCCACAGCTCCTGAACCAAATCCCCATAGCACTTGGCCATGTGTCCTTTCATTCCTATTGGATTTGTCCTAGAAATCATAAGGTAATGAATACCACACTATTTTAAACAAAGTTCAAACATGAGGATAAACAAGGAAGTGCAAAGCCTTCTTGCTGAGCTGTTTGAACTCTCTCAGAAACTAGAGGTTATATTCCATGCATCTAACCTAGTATCTGCTGCACAGCTGATGGCTGACAACCCTGAACTTCAAAGGATTTACTCATGCTGTCAACTTCTGAAAGCTGAAACTCATTTTAAAGAAATGTTACAGCATCTAAAATGCCAGTGGTCTCAAATAGAAAATTACCTGTTAAGTTCATAAAGATGTCTTCCTGAGATGAAATACCGTGTTAGAGGTTGTGTATTACTGACACACTGGATACTGGAGTTCATGAAGCATGTGTTACCCAGATTGCTTAATCCAGTAGCACCCTTTTCAGTAGGAACTGAGAAAAAGAAATCATAATTATACCAGTTGTACACATGTGAAAAATTCAGAATAGCATATCAGTAAGGTTAAGAATGTGACCTTTTCACAGTAACCAATTCAATTCAACCCACTCTCAATTACGAGATTACAGCCAGCACAGATGCAACAGAGGACCAGCCTGTTCCAAATAGCTGCTCTGTTTACTCTACTTAACAGATATTAAGGTTTTTTGTTGGATCTGAATCACCACTGACATCAGTAAAATCCATACAAACTACTTTCAGGTGAATAATTACAGCCCAGGAAGGTTGTTGCTGCCCCCTTCCTGGAAGTGTTGAAGGGCAGGCTGGATGGGGCTCTGGGCAACCTGATCTAGTGGAAGGTGTCCCTGCCCATGCAGGGGGGTTAGATCTGGATGATCTTAAAGGTCTTTCCAACCCAAACCATTCTATGATGCTATTTAAATCTCTGGATTAATTTGTTGAAATAATAACTATTCCTTATCTTAAAAAAAAAAAATAATCCAAAATATAAACACAAAACTGAGAACTTGCTATGTACCATTTGCTGCTGCTGCATCTGAACATCTACAAATTTATTTTTCTAAGTTAATAAAACAGAAAGAACAAGCAAAGCAGGCATAAAAGACCTCTTCTAATGTTAAGAGCACTTATATTGTTTCGACATAATATAGCCCCTTGGATTTTTCTTCTCATCATAATTCAATTACTGTGCTGAAGCACTTACCTTTGTGTCTGTCTATTTTACTGCTGTTTGCTATAAAAGACATCTCTTCTGGCCAGCTCATGTCTTTGTTTCGAACTAGAAAGAGATATGGGAGGAGGATTTTTAAAAAGTGTATTACTTACTCCAGAGAGCTTACATAGCTGAAGAGTTTTAATTAACATTTTCCAATATCTGAGATTAGAAATTTGCTTATTTTTAGTTATTATTTTTGTTCGATTTCAATGTTTCCAGTCATTATTGGAAATCATTCCAATACTGGCATCACTCCAACCATGCCAGTAAGATCTTCAGAAAGGAGCCTTGATATTTCTTTCCTGTTGGATAACAATTTTTTTCAGCACTTATTTTAATACTTAATAAGGATCCCCCAGATTTCAACAAATCTGTTCACTTCATGAGTGATCACTCATTTTATTTTTTTTTTCTATGAACCAAGTGTATTTCAAAGGGGGAAAAATTACGTGTTGTTGAAGATAAAGTGAGCTCCATTTCACCTGAGACAGCAAGGTGCTGCCCCTTTCTCTACATATAAATTCCCATTTCTTCTCCTGTGTCTGGTGATTAAGGCAGACACACAATGAACTGCATCAGCCACTCTGCCAATTTCAAATTGATTAAGTATGAGCTGAGCCAAGAGTAAGAAGGACAAGTCCACCTAGCACAGCAATCTGAGCTGTAATATCAAGCTACACTGAGTGAAACTCATACAGAAACAACACAAGACCCAGATTTCTATCTATCCATGGTGATGTAAGGACAACAGATTAAGTATGCACACTTCTCTCGTTAAAAAAGAAGCCAAAAAGGTCAAAACTAGTTGAAAACTCAGCTGATTTGTGCACTCTGATACCTTCAAACAAGGTATTTGTGACTGATAGGACTGCTTAGTGTAGCAGTGCATTGCAGAAGGATGAGATACAAGGACAAGCTGAAAACAGAAAGGCTGAGGTTGTGATGCCTTTTCACTATGATGAGTGCCAGTCAACTTCAAATGTGTCAGGTTCTTTCCAGTAATTAAAATCTTGGAAATGAATCTGACATGGACTGAAACATGCAGTTTTCTTCACCTGTTGCTCTGTAAGAATGTGTTCATGCAAATAACATAACCTGAACTCTTGTAAAACTAGTGTAAGTAAAGTCAGATCACAAAAAGACCTCAGATGTGCCCCACTGCTTTTGTTACATCTCTGGTATTTTAGTTATCGCTGTTGGGGCAGTGGATTATTTGAAGCTTTAGTATTTCTTTCAATACATACTTATATACAGACATCTATTCACACAATCTTTCTTCTTAAAACATTTAAAAAAAAAAAATTGGGCAATTATAGAAATGGGCTCTACACACACATATATATACTCATATAAAAATTTGTTTCTAGTCTGTAAACTAATTATAGTCCCTTTTTATACCTTCTATTACCAAATGCTGCTCATCTTGGATTTTAAGATACTCCAGTCTGTGATCTTCATCATCCAGCAAAGTAAGATAGTTCTGCAGGAGAAAAAATACTTCATATAGTTATTACTTCTAGATTTAAAATTCCCTGAGGATATTTTAAATTAAATTAAAACAGTACTAACAATTTCTTCACAAAAATTAGCATGCCAGTTTCCTACCTATGTTAATTAAGTACAGTAGTTCACTGATCTCCAGAAGAATTTGTTCCATTTTTATTCAATCGACCTAGACAGGCTGGAGACTTGGGCAGGGAAAAACCTGATGAAGTTCACAAGGGCAAGTATAGAGTTTTGCATTTGGGGAAGAAAAATGCCATGTACCAGTACAGGTTGGGGGCTGACCTGCTGGAGAGCAGTGTAGGAGAAAGGGACCTGGGTGGGAGTTCTAGTAGACAGGAGGATGACCATGAGCCAGCAGTATGCCCTTGTGGCTAAGAAGACCAATGGCATCCTGGTGTGCATTAGAAAGGGTGTGGTTAGTAGATCAAGAGAGGTTCTCCTCCCCCTCTATTCTGCATTGGTGAGGCCGCATCTGGAGTATTGTGTCCAGTTCTGGGCCCCTCAGTTCAAGAAGGACAGGCAACTGCTGGAAAGAGTCCAGCGCAGAGCCACAAAGATTATTAAGGGAGTGGAACATCTCCCTTATGAGGAAAGGCTGAGGGAGCTGGGTCTCTTTAGTTTGGAGAAAAGGAGACTGAGGGGTGACCTCATCAATGTTTACAAATACGTAAAGGGTGAGTGTCAAGAAGATGGAGTTAAGCTTTTTTCAGTGATGACCAGTGATAGGACAAGGAGTAATGGATACAAATTGGAGCATAGGAGGTTTAAGGTGAGTATCAGAAAAAAGTTTTTACTGTGAGAGTGACAGAGCACTGGAACAGGCTGCCCAGAGAGGTTGTGGAGTCTCCTTTGCTGGAGACATTCAAAACCTGCCTGGACGCCTTCCTGTGTGATGTGCTCTGGGTGACCCTGCTCTGGCAGGGGGGTTGGGCTGGATGATCTTTCGAGGTCCCTTCCAACCCCTAGGATTCTAGAATTTTTTCATTTTATGTGGTGTTTCTTTAGAATGAGAGAATTACATGCACTTAATGATTTGGAGGAATACATTCCGCTTGCTCATTGTGATTTGTTTACATACACATTTGAAAAAGATGCTGGATGCCTCCTGGCTTCTGTGCCAACACAGGCCTACAGCACCATGTGTGTCAATGAAAGAATATAGTTTTATTTCCATTTAAAACAGTTTCTACAATACTTTGTATCGAGCCTTTTAATAGGTCAGTCAATCACCAATTTTAAAATAAATCACAGGGTAATTAGATGTTTATCAGTCAGACTAGTAGGATAACAAAAGATAAGTCTTCTGGGTCATTAATACTACAGTATAAATTGCACTGCTTGGAGTGCAAAAAAACTCTAGAAACAAAGGGAAAGAGTTTTCCAACCAGGCAGTTAAACTTCAAAGGGAACTGAGGTCCACTATACTTGATCTTTTATTCTTGTGCATGTGGATTCAATAGTTTCTAGAACTGCATAAGGTACACAATATCTAATAGCTGTTGAAAGGCAGGGAGAGAGAGAGAGGAGAGAGACTGACATTACCTCACTGTTGTACAGCCAGAGGCGCATATCCTCTTCTTTTATACGCAGCCTCTGGGAGAGATACTCATGAATCTCTTTAATTGTTTGCATCCGACTGAAGCAGCCAGTGTAGGCCAGCACTCTTTTTAAAGGAGCATTTGGTGAAGGTACATTCCCTGGATTCATAATCACAAGAAAAGGTCCAAAGATCATGCATAAAACACAGGCCAACTGAAATCAGATCGATAACAACTTGCACACTATACACACTGTAAGTAGTTTTTGTGAAAAAGAAGAGCACAGTTCTACTCCTTTGGTTTAGGGATAAAGTAATGAGTTAGACTGAAAGCTTGTTCTTACTAACCCTTTGGGACAACAAATTTGTATCACAAAGCAGATAAATTTACATCCCTTCTTACCAAAAAACCTATTACAAAACTGCTCCCCTCAGATTCTCATAGGAAATAAATATTTTAAAAGAAGTTTTAAAAGACTGGACTACTCTTTTTCTTCTTCAAGACAGAGTATGAGACAATGGTAATTTTCAAAATAAAGGATTTCAGAATTCCATTTTCCTTTTGTGAGAATACTGTAAGTAAAAAATAAGGTAAAAAAAATCAGTCTGATTATTCTTGGAAGTAGCATGACTTTGATTCAGCTCTTATATGGAGATGAATATTGATCTGTGAGGGTGAAATCAGTCCGGCAGTTTCAGAATAAAAGTATTCTTGAGAACTAAATTCCTCAAAACTTATTCTGTGAACATGTCTATGATTTTCACCTGAATTTCTCAACAATCTCATGCTTCCAACACAAATTAATTCCATCAGTTGAGATTGTTGCTCTTTTCTATAATATGAGCTCATCCTTAAATAAAACATTTGCACAAGAGATTAGATGAACTTTACATGCTTTAATTTTTAAGCTTCTTTCATTTAAACTTAGGAAGTTTCTGTAACATATTCATGGCAAGCTTTTATTTTAGAGCCAAATCCTACTGGGCAGCTGCCTTACTTAAGTAACCAGAGAAGGGACATTGTTCTACTTTCACTGTCAAAAGTTTAATATAAAATAAGTAGTACCAAATGAAAAGATGCAATATTACATGCAACTTAACAAGAGAGTAAAACAATATTGGTGGTCATCTTGTAAGTCAGCAAAGCATCAGTTTTGCTTCACTACACCAAGCAAAGTATTTTTTGCATTTTCTGAGATTAGGAATCAGAGGATTAGTTGTAAGATTACAGCAAGAAAGCATATTTAAACACTCAAAAAGATTAATAACTGATTGGACAAATAAATTAGTGCAGAGCAAAATCATTTCAAATCAAGATCAAATTTGGCACATCAAAAGATTCTCTTTATTTGAATTTGGGTATTTTTGGATGTCCAAACAAAGCATTTTTCTGTTTTATAGGTCAAGTTAGGAAAAATGAATTTGGGTAGCAGGCAGTTTCTGTAGCGGAACTTGATCAAGCAGGCAGCCACATGAAGTTTGAGATTCTGTCAAAGCAGTGACAAACTGAGCATCTGCATGAGATTTTTAAACAAAGGCTAACACTAGTAAGGCTAAAGGATTTTGCTTTCAGTGGTCAGGCAAGTCCATTTCTGGCCATATTTTGCTGTGGATGCATATGTAGGCCTGTGTGTATCCAAACACGTGCGTGTGAACATCAGCTATTTCTTCAAACCTTGTGGAGGGCAGGTACACAGCCATGGGTACAGCCTGGCAACTGAAAACAAATCCTGAAACCCTCTTCAGCTGAGATGTGAAGATGCCATCTAAAAATTATTGTCCATTACTTGTACAATCTTTTGGTGAGCATTACCACCATAATTATGGCAGCTATAGCTTAGTTGGATGTTTACACTTTCTACTGATTTGTCTTTCTGAACTGTATTAAATAGTCTTCATTAATTCAAACACTTTCTTAAGAGTATTATATAATTTGAGGCATTAAAGCCTCTCTGTCCAAGTAACTGAGAATCAGCTGGCTGAACAATGATTTAATTTATTATACCTCTGTACTCTCAGATACACACCCACCCCCAAGGCACAGATGCATTATCCTATGGCTACAAAATTACCTACCAACAGGATTAATCAGATCTATCCTTCTTAGCCATTTAGTTGACGCAGTGCTCATTTCTCACTTTCAACTTGCCAGTCTATTTGCAGTAACTATGTCACTTAACCCACTTCACTGCAAATGCCTCTTCCTTCAAGAGAAGATGGGAGGAAAGCCTTGAAATCTTTACCAAATGCTGATTGTGCCTTGCAGTTGATTAGCTGGTGCAGAAGCACAGTGGCAGCAAGATTCTACAGCTGCAGGTCTCGCTTTCTTAGAAACTGCACACTGGTGTTCTTGCTGCATTCTTAAGTTACCTCTAGGTAAATGCTGAGGAAACATTCTCAGGCTCATCATACCCATATTCACCCAGATGTTGGACTGCTGCGTGCGGGTGGCCGGCTGCTGCCTCAGGAAGAGCAAGTAGCGAGGAAATAACTCTAGCTCAGGCACATTTGTTTTGCTGTTTTTGATCACCTAGCAAAGACATTTAAAACACATTTTAGAGAGTGCTGTTCCAAATGTGTAGGAAAATCCCAACAGGAATAGGAAATAATGATTAAAGCAGATGGTTAAAAAAAAACCAAACAACAAACCAACAAACTATGTTTTACTAGTAGGTGAGAAATCCTCCAAACTTCTCATGAGATCCTAGGCAAATATCCACAGGAATAACAATTTACTGATTTCTAAGCACTTTTTGAAGCTTATTAGTTGCAGATTGTCAAAAGCAAACAGCTTATTTAGCAGAGCCTATTTAGCTTCATGTACAACATCATGGAAAGAACATTTTTATAATTCCTGATAAGGATGCCATTTTCTGGAGAGACTAGCACAGAGCCACAAAGATGATTAGTGGAGTAGAACATCTCCTTTAGGAGGCAGGGCTGAGGGAGCTGGGTCTCCTTGGCTTGGAGAAGACTGAGGGGCAACTTCATTAATGTTTACAAGTACGTAAAGGGCTGGTGTCAGGAGGACAGAGCCCAGGTCTTCTCAGTGATGTCCAGTGATCGGACATGGGGCAATGGGTGCAAGCTGGAGCACAGCAGGTTCCACATAAACATGAGGAAAACCTTTTTCACTGTGAGGGTGACAGAGCACTGGAACAGGTTGCCCAGAGAGGCTGTGGAATCTTCTTCTCTGGAGACATTCCAAATGAGCCTGGACACGTTCCTGTGTGATGTGCTCTGCATGATCCTGCTCTGGCAGGGGGGTTGGACTGGGTGATATTTGGAGGTCCCTTCCAACCCCCACCATTCTGTGATGCTGTGATTCTGTAATAGTCCCTCCTGGGGGTGGGAGACTGGGACTGTAGGTGCCTGTATACATGGTTGCAATCAAATGGCTATCAAGAACTGAAGTGTTCTGATAACTGAAGTGTCAAAATATCCCTCAGTTATGGATTGAAAAGCCACCATTTGTACATATATTTTTTTGCAGATAGGATACCCAAACTAAAATTCTCTCATTCTGAATAGAAATCCCTTTCCTAATGACCCTATAGCAAAAATCTCAAGCACAATAGTTTCTGTAGAAAGAGATGTGGCCTTTTCTGGATCATGAAAGGTGTTTGTTTCCATGGAGAACGTGTGGGAGGAGGGTAACAGAAGCCAGTGATTTTTCACTGTAAAGTAATTGCCAGTACTAGGCTAACAGACCAAATCCTCAAAAACCATACAGCTAATTCTCTCCCATTTGTGACACTGAATATGTGTAACAACAACCACCTAATCTCTATTACTACTATCAAAAAATCCCATCACTTCCTTTTATTTAAAGTGCAGCTCCTGTAAGACCAGACACAGAATAAAAAAAAAACACCACACTACATGGACTAAATATATTCAACAGAAATAGAAGAAAGTTTCAAATGAACAGACAACATTACTTCAATTTTTCTTGCTTCTAACATCAGTCTACTTTTTTATAAATTCAGTATTAACAATTCAAGGCTGGCCAGCTTTAGTTCCAAATTATTATGACCTATTAATCATATTGCAATACTACACACAGAGAAACAGATAGCTCAATAAATTGTGAGTAAATTACATTATTCAACAATGTCTATTGGTATGTAATTACTGCATCTCTTTCAGAAATACTGTTGCCATTTTAACTGCAACAACAACAACAAAATCTCATTCTGATAACACACCTTCCACCCACTTCACAAAATTTTAAGAGAGGAGAAATGCATTTTCAAGACTTCAGGTGTCCCAGTTTTAATTTTATTGGTTTTGCAGACTTGTTGAAAATTCATCTTAGCTTTTCAAGTTGAGTGTTTTGATGCCAAGTCTTTAAACCCCAAGTTTACCTTTGTCTGCTTTAGCAATCATGATCAGTTGACCAGCACTTTTCCCCTGTTGCAGCATCTCCAAAGGTTTGTGCTGCAAACCTCCAGATAAATATCTACAACTTTCTATCCATGTCTATTTCTGAGACTGCTTTTTCCCAGCTTGCTCTTCAAGACTTTTTATTTAGACTACTTATTTTGGATGAAGTGAGAGATGAACACAAAAGATTACCTTGTGCATCTGGCAGAAACTCGAACACTTTAGGTTGCTTATATTATTTTGGTAGTTATGGCAAATAAACAGTGTCTATAATCACAACTTACCGGCCTGGGCAAGGACAGATTTGCTCCATACCAATGGTAAAGTGCTCTCCAAACTGGTTCTGGTACCATTACATAGTCCTTTCCTTCAATCAGTTGTGGAGATCGCTTCAATCGTCCCCCCTCCATTGTTAATGATGCAGCCTTCAAACAAAAAGGGGTTTTGTCAAATCTCAAAAACTAGCACATAGCTACAACGATTTTAGTTCAAGAACACAGAACACTGTTCAATTATTAAAAAACATTTTAAGTAGCAAGTAGCAACAGCTCTTCGCACTGCAAGCTGGTATTTAAACGTAACAATAAGTAGGGGTCAAGTTTCATTTCATTCTCTAAAAGGCCGCCCAGCGTAAAATTCATGTTTCTCTCTTTTGTCACCTGTTCCAACAACCTCGACACTGCACAGAGGAATCCAACCTGAACTCATCACTGACAGTGCTGCTCTGAATGTTACGTTTTGTTTGTATTTTGTTTTAATGCAACAGCAATAAACTCTTATATTTAGATTGAACGCACTGAAGCATTTAATTGTTAAAATATTTTACATTTAATGCTGAAAGTTGTGTTTTCATAAATGCCTTTTTCATCTGTAAGTTTTGTTTAAGAATATTTTGAATGTTGCTCTTCTTACAAAACACTCAATAGTAGTCTCAGAAGCAGAACACAATTTTTTCCTCTTAAAATATGAGCAAGAAACCCAAACTTTGTTATATGACAAAGCACTGTTAATTTTGAACTCCGCCACTAGCTGAAAAAAACAACACAAAAAGCTGTGATAAAAGTAGGCAAAAAGATACTTTCTCTATAGATGCATTTACCTTCACTGGTTCTTGTGTTACTAGGGGTTGGTTATCAATAGCTCCTGGTTTCTGAGGATTAAGTTGTAGCAAAGTATTCCCATTGCTTCCAAGGAAACACTGGTTATTATTGTCTGATGTATTATGCTGCCTAGCAAAACCTACATCAGTCCCTGGTGTGCCAGGGTAAAGAGAATCTGTAACAGAATACAAGAAAAAAAGAGTAAGTCTCTCTATTTCAGTTCATGAGTCCATGCCATAAATACAGCAGCTAAACTGTTGTATCCTTTCTGGGTTTTTGTCTTTAAAAAAGCTGTTGAAGTTTCTGTCCTTCATACCCCAGTAAAACATGCAACTCTTCCAAACTACAGAGTGACAAATATAGTAGAACTCCAAGAAAAGGTAAGAAGTGGATACATGCAATCTAAATACCAAAGCAGATAATTCCACAAATACTGGTTTGAAAACAGCCTAACTAGGTTTGTGTCAGAAAATTTGTTTGACATCTGCTTGTTACCCGGAAGTCTGAATATCAAACTCTTGAAAATCCTACCTTAAAAAAAATGAATAAATATGCAATAATGCCTTATTTTTTCCTCTTGAATCAGCACGTTTTTATTCTTATAGAACATCCTTTTGTCATGCAGAACACTAAATTTAAATTCCATGTTAGAAAGAATCTTTAATCTAAAACTTGTCTCCCTTCCTGTCCTTCCTCTATTCTCCAGTCCCCACCCCAAAAATGATTACAGGAATTTATCTATTTAAATTGAAGTTACAGTTTTAATATACAGACTTTAAAATACCAGATGCAACATTCACCTGGCTTATAATGGAACAGACAATCTCAAATTCTCACAAGAACTGGCTGAAAATCATCACTAAAATATCTTCTTTCACAAAGATGGCTCCTGGAATCTGCACGAACTCACCTAAATCACATGCCATGTAGAAGTCTAAGTTACTTGTTCCTAATTTATTTTTTTTTCTACTTCTTTCCTCTTTGTAATAACTGAGGTCATCTCATTGCAAGACATAGTACAACTAGGTGTGAGATAGAAACAATTGATGTGAAGGGAAGGAGAAATCCACCCAAAGAATAAATGATAGGACAAAAAATCTTCATGGAAACAATGCTGGAAATATAAAAGATGAACTGCTGTTTAAGAAAGACTGCTTCTTGTCTATCCACCACAGACTCAAAAAATCCTAGTTATTCACCAACATCCACACGTTGGCCACTTTTGCAATCTAAACTGTGTTATCTTTTTGCCTGGAGGAATCCATGCAGCACCTAGTTTTCTCAAAACCTGCTCTACAATTAAACCTCCAAGGAAATAAGATGTTATGCTTACTGCTGCTAGTAGTCTCTGAGGCTTCTGATGCAGTAGAAATATTATCTGAAAACTTTTCTTCTGTTGCACTGAAGTCATTAAGACCTCCCATTTTGTCTTCTCCCTGTTCTGAAGTATTGGCTGCAGCAGCTATGAGTGAATTCTTACCTCCACTCAAGACAGATGAAGGCTCTATCACAACAGGGTTTGCATCCTAAAGTTGGTAGGCAAGTAGAAAAGTTAATTTTAAGCCAACATTGAAGACATTTACCATCAGCCAAAACAATCACCAACATTCACAGTTGTGTGACTATTTCTGGGTATCACAATGAACTTTAGAGAAAAAACCCCAAAACTTTCTAGATTCTATTGATGAAAAATCTGTAGAAGCAATCAGACAAAATTGTTAAACCAAATTAATAAACTGCACAATATAAAAATTGTAAAATAAGAGAATTATTTTCTCTGGATACATGGTTCATGGCCTTTTTGTTTTATATTGCCTCATAATTATCACATGACTAAACACAGTATCGTGACCGTTAAAAAAACTGTGCAGAAAAGCTAAAAGTATAAAAATAAGACAAAAATGTAAGCTGGAATTACAGTAATTATTTGCAGGGCTTCAGAGAAATGTTGAATGTTCTCTTTGGTCAGGAGGCAAACTGAGTGACTAATGGCTTTGTGCTGTTCTGCAAAGGATGAGGTATGAAATCATGTGCACATTTGAGTACTAGTACTATGACAAGGATCAAATTACCCAGTATTACAGGCCTGTAAGTGTCCAATTCATTGTGCACAAAGAATAATTGTAATTACGTAATTAGTTAATGCATACACTGCAGTTTTTTGAATATTTTTAGTTATTAGTATTTATAAAACAACTCAAATATTTCTGATTACTTATCACTATATAAAACTTTTGATAAATGGCTTCACTTATGTAACCTGCAAAGAACACTTCTCTCCACCTCAATTAAATGTTACTAAATTTAATTTTATTAAATATGCTTTCTTTTGTCAAATTCACAGTGATGCTTTAACTTGAATCTTTTAGTTGAAGAGTATTAAAGAGCACTCTAATTATAAGGTTTTAGTAGGCCTCCTTTGATCACCATCAGGTACTAGACTACTTTTCATCATTGCCTATAAATCAAATTATACCAATTTCCTCCTTTATTTATCCGGAAAACGCACAGTGTCTTTTTGTGGCTCAGGCAAAGTCAAAACCAAAACAGGCAGGTTTATTATCAAATAGATCGAAAGAGGATTATTGTAAGAGTATGTTTTTATTAAAAAAAATTTTGGACACACAGCAATGATGAAACAAAGTACAGAAGGAGGTGACAGTTCAATGAGATGAGAGTGAAAAGCTCACCATGTGACAATGATTCAGCAAAATTATTTTCCACTAAGAGACAAGTGATGCTTAATTTCAAGCATTATTTCTTATAAGGAGCCATTTGCTCCACACTCTTTTTTCATCAACACCTTCACAAATAAAAAGAAATCAGTGATTCAATATGGATTATTATTATACTTACATATTTGACATATTCTTTCCACTGGTGCCACCATGGCATTGCAATAAGAAACCAATTGTGTCCTGGCTGAAGGCCATACCTGCTCTCTCTTTCTAACCAGCCTCTGCACATAAAGAATGAAGTAGTAGTTGAAACAGGGAAATTACAGTCCTTCTTTTGAAGTTATCAAAAGGTGATTTTGAAACCCATTTAAGATTCTGAGAAAAACACTCACCTAATAATCTGTCCTTCCTCTTCTGGAGTGGCAGGTCGCAGCCCCAAAACTATATGACACACCTGTAAAAATAAAGTAATTCTTATTAACAACTAGACCACTATGAAACAAGCACTGGATAAAAGAAATAAATTAACTCTAATGGAACTTTTCCAAAAAATCTAAATTATGTAGCAAGATCACCTACAACTGAACAAATCACTAAAAAAGGAGTGGTTTTGAGCTACGAGATTTAGTATCTGTTCCCTCTCTTTAGACAAAAACACCAAGAATGTCAAATGCCCCAAGACAAATTAAGGTGAACAGAAAATGAATCTCCACTCTTCATATCTGAAGCACAAGCTATGAAAGATCACAGTAACTGATATAAATTAGATATGTAAAAACTTAAGGTGTCTGTATGTACTGGTGAGAGGGAACGAGGAACTGGGACAATGTGAACTCTAGAAGAGCATAAGATAAAGGTTACAAGAGATAAACCAGAAAGGGTAAAAATGGGAAGAAGTGATAATAAGTGGTAATATAAGAAATGGAAAGGAAAATGAACACATGGAGATTTGAGGGAGAAGCTTAAAGCAGTCCAACCAACCAGTCACCACCAAAAATGCTCTCAAAATTGTAGAATATTCTCTGAATGTCTGATGACTGCTCAGTTTGGGTGGTGTTTACTCAGAGTACAAGTCAGCAGTCCCAGGGGGTTAAAATTTTACTCCTCTCTTCCTAGTAAAGCCATCTTGGCCTGGGCTGCAGGGAGCCATGAGTGGAGGGGAACAGACTCTGCAGGAGCCTTTGTTTCCCACTGCAGGGAGGAGATCAGCTGTTTCTTCTCCCAGACTGTTTTCAAATTGGTTGCTCCTCATAACATGATTTATATTTTTTTCCCTTATGTCTCTTTGGAGGCTATCAATTTGCATCTCAGCTGGAGATTTCTAATGACTGATGAGATACCTTATTTAAATATATATTACAGTGTGAGAGATCATTTCACATTCTCAATTAAACAAAGGCCATTAGCTGCTGGGAAGCAACAGATTTTCCAGCACACACAACACAGTTGGCTCTGCTGTTCCTTTTTCAAACTCATGTAAGGCTATGCCAGCCTGTGATCCTTCATAAAAACTAACCTCACTGCAAACAAACCAATTTGTTGACAAGCTTTCCAAGACTACTTTTCTTTCCTGTCTGTACATGAGACACTCAAGCTCACGACAGTCCAAATGAGAGCTCAGACAAATCAATGGCAGACTGTCCTGAGTGAGCCTGCAGCATGAGATGAAGGTGCCTCATATCACAAAGTTATCAAAGGAAATAACAATAAAAATCTAAAACTAAAATGTAGCAAGTCTGCCAGGAAAATACAGAATGCTGTAAACGAGACATCCTCCAATGAACAATGTGTAACAACTGTGATGTATAATCATCAATACAAATGTATTAAACGTTCATTCATTATACATCAAGATTGCATAGATATTTTTTAACCAATATTGTGATGCTAGACAGCCCAAAAATAAAGACAGCCTTTCTTGAGAAGGTTGCAATGTAAGTGAAACCTGATACAATTACAGACAAAAAGAATTTGCAGAACTTTGATTTTATTCTTTTCTGCTGTCGTGTAGCTGATGGCTTCAGAATACTCCCAGTTGCCCCAAACTTCTTGGAAAGGTATTACTTCAAAATACAACTTATGATGTACTCTAGGGTCATAAACAGGAGAGTCAGCAGTATGCTGTTCAGGTAGCTTCTCACAACAATTCTTTAAAAAAAAACCCAAACTACACAGCTTCTTTCTGATGGAATATTTTTCTGCTACAACCTGACCCTGTAACTGAGGAAGCTGCACTTTAGATGAGAATGGAGCCCACTGGTTCTTCCTGGCAGAACTGACACTGGAGGTGAATATTAAATTAGGACAAATCTTCAAGGCTTCATCAGGATTACTGTTATTTAAACTCAAAATATCAACCTCTAGGGAAAACAGGTACAGGACAAACTGCAGTGAACAAAAATACTCTAAGGGGGTTAATTTTCTGCACCAAGTGAGCCAGCAGTAAGATGTGATTGTTTGAAGTATTTCCTAAAACCCAGTTCAAGCTCAATTAAAAACAAATTCTGTACATCTAATCCTCAGCTTCTGCAACACAGTCGTGATATATTACAGCTTTCAAGGGCTGCTTCATTAAGAAAGCAACGAAAGGTTCCTTAGACAGCCTTAACAGAAAATGTAAAGGAAAAGTGGTTGTACAGAGTTGGCAGTATCTTTTCCCATTTCCTGTGTCACTTTCTTGGCAAAGATTTGCAAGAATACAGACTTTTTCTAATGGAAAATGTAACTGCTGATACACTTGATATTTCTTTCCACTTTATAAACAGTACACTACACTCACTGTAATAAATTATGCTTTAGGTATCTTCATGCACTGAAAAGAACAATAATCTAATAGAGAATCATTCCATCAAGGTAACGCACAGGTGCAAGAACACAACGCTTACTGCAACAGACAAAACTGTAAACACAGGGGCACAAATGCTGGTGCTGCACTCCATGGCCATACAAAAGGCTCATCAGTTAATTACCATAACTTTCAAGTCTAAATTTCCTGTAAACATACCTGAAAGAGTAGATTTAAAAATTCGTTGGCGAGTGCACTCTTCACACTCCATATCTGGTAATCCTCCAGAGTGAGGTGTCCAAGCTTAGTTAAAGGGAAGAGAAGAAAAAGGGAAGGAAAAGCCATTAAACCATTAGCCAGTTCCTATTTAAACACTCATTTAAATTCCTTGTGCAAAGGAGACTGCTATACACTTGCTTATGAACTACCCTTTTTAAAAAAGCAAACAATCAAAACCTCAAAGGACCTTCAGCTCACTGAAGCCATATTTTCTACTGCTTTGGTAATGAAAGAATTATAATAAAATATTTGCCCACCACTTTGTTGGAGTACAAGCAGGCAAAACAACTATTCAAACAAGTAACTAAACATTTCTAGGCATTTTTTATACTTTTTCTTGAATTAGTTTCAAGACACTCTTCCTAATTAGTGAAACAAAGGATGAAATAATGGAAACAACTTCCCGTATATTGTTTGCAGATGATAGTGCTCATCTCAAAAAGCAGGAACACAATTAAAGATTTACACCCAAGCTCACTAGAAAGCACAATGTAAACTACTAAGTTTTTTTGCTGCTTGCCATGACAGATGCCTCCACAGTTTTACAGGCACTTAAGAGCTAGTGAAATAATATTATGGCATATAGCTCACTGGTTGTATATATTATTGCAAACAAAGTAGTTTGATAATGATAACACATAAGTTACTACTGAACTAATACAACTCTGTTCCAGAATGGAAGGATGTGTCTTTACAAAGCAGAAAATAGAGGATACATTAATCCACTACCCTTTTTTTCATACAATCATTTTTAATATGAAAAAAACAGCTTATGCAGAAAAAAAATCAAGCATCAGATTTAAAACTGGTATTGATTATGCATAGCAAAGCCTTGCAAACAGTATATACATCTAATTAATTTCATCTGGTTATGTATTTTTGGTTCAGTTTCATCTATAAAAATGGCTTATACAATTAAAATATGTTATTTCTCTCATAGAGCAATGTGGAAAATTTTAATAGAAATGGACATTTCTTGAAATATTCTTTTCTTGACACATCTATGCTTAAGGTTTTACTAAATTTCTTAAGAATTTCTTTAGAATGAACTGAAGATACTAGGGTATAAAAATGACAAGGAAAGAACAGCAAATTCCTACCTTTGTTGTATCATGTATATTCAAAATATCTTCTACAATTTCAGACAAATCCATGTCCAATTCCTTAACAACAACAAAACAAAAAATGAGAAAACAGAGTTAAATTCTCACAGCACTCTGGTGGAGCTGCATGCATTCAGAATAAAAATATCACTAAGAAATACTGCTGATTCCCATCTGAGTGCTTCCAGACAGTTGAACTTTTGTACCTAAGGTTTATTTATATGAAATAGCATATATTGTACTTAAATGAGTCTGCTTGGGTAAGTGGCAGATCAAAGTCATGCAAGGTAAGTTACATCCAGTTGTCAATACTCGGCTAAGGTGGTTCAAGTAGGCCTGTATTTCACTGAAACCATGTTCAAACAACACTCACATTCCTACTTTTGAAGGATGACTTTAAGAAACAGAAGTACATTAATTACAAATCCAAATATAAAACTCACAGGTAATTTATCAGTACGGTTGTCTTTCCAGACCTCTAAAAGTGCAACCACCATCTCCTTAAGCTCAATGCGAGACAAGACACCATCCCGGTCAATGTCAAAAACCTTGAAGCAAACTGAGAAAAAAAGAAATTATTTTTCTGTTAGAACTACTCAACAATTTTTCTTTTTTCTTGTTTTTTTTCCCCTTGCAGAATCACAAGAACATGATTTAGTGCTGACAGCTTTGATCAGGCAGGATGCATGTGTGGTAGTGAGGAAAGGGAGCAGCTGTGTTTAATAAATTGAAATCCAGATTCCTGCAATTCTGTGCTGTGTTTTCTGATGTGACATAGCAGGGAACATATGTGCATCCAAAAATTTCCAGTGAATGATAGCTATTACGTTGCAGCAATATGGCTGTGGAAAAGTATGGAACAAAGGTATTTCAAAGCACAAGTACCTTGCAAGGAACCAGCTGAAACTGGACAGTAAGTAAGCCAGAATATGCTATTTACCACAAAATAATCCAACAGGAAATCTGTCTTATAATTGAACTTTCTGTGTTGAGATACATCACAATGCAGAACACTGCAAAATAATTTTTGGAATATATATTTTTCCTCCAAAGAGGTTGATAATTTATATGAAGCTATGGATAACTTATAAAATACACAGAAATAGGTTTAAACATCCTTTATCGATGGAAGCCTTGACAGTTAAAACTTCTTTAAGCTTTTAACCTCTAAAGTCTGTCATCTTTCACAGATGCAGACCTGTTCAGTGGAAAAAAAATAATTCTAAAAAGGTGGAAACAACTAAACTTCATCGCTCAAACTGAAAGACTTATCTGAAATTGGTAGTTATCATTTTGCATACTTACACTTCTGTCTTTCTGCCAAGGGTCCCCTGCAACATGCTGAGAGACCACAGGAAATTTCTTTAAAATCTATGTGATTGTCTCTGTTTTCATCAAAAGCATTAAACAAACCTGCAAACCACAAAAGGATCTCCTGTTACAGCATCTGGCTGAAACACCTGACCATCATACTGAGCATTCACATGAAGGGTTAATGCTTAACATTTTCAAGGAGATGTACAAACACTTATAATTAATTCTTGCCAAGTGTAATAAAGTTAATTAAGCACTACTAAGACCATTTCAAAGGTGAATTAATTCACTCATGCATGGCTAGGCAAAGCCAGTGGTGGGGAGGGAATCAAGAATTCTGAACAGTAGCCTCATTCTCACGCCTTCCTTGTAATGACTGATTTATCTAAAGCAGTGTGGTCAGAACAAGCATTTTCACAAAAGCTGAGGGACCAAAACAGTAAAGGTACTCAGATGCCAAATGCTTTGTCTTCTCCAAAGCTCCTGATAGAAACTCCTATCAAAATCACTGCATAGCACTGCAAATTTGGCCCTGAGTCACGAATTTTAATTACTGGCCTTCAAATTATTTAAGAACTCTATTCATTCAGCACATAAAACTTTTATTTTTAACCCTTTTTTCAGTATCAATGATTCAGTTGCGCTATTCACAGTAGACACATAAAAAGAGCAGAAAGCATTCAAGTTTCCCCATAGCAGCTGTGTAAATTTCTATCACTAAATAGATAAAATGCACAACTTGTCAGTTTAAAAATGGTCTTCTATTTTATCTCATCCAGGGACAGTATATGACAGTGTATTTTGTCATAACAGAATCCTAAGGGTCTCAATGAAAACAACTAAGCAGCTACAGGGCAAATTATCATATATAAAGTTTGATGTATTTCCTGACAACTAATGAAAATGCAACACAAAGAAGCATCACTTCATTCATCATTCCAGATCTCCCAAAAATGAGAAAACATGCCTGAGAAATCTCTAAATTTCAAACATTTATAACTCACTGGAATGAACTTCTGTAATTTAAGCTTAAAATACATTTTAAAATAGGTCCACTTGTAAAGTCATACAATCTGTATGCTGGTAGACCATCAGGTACTGGAGAGCACAGCAACACCACTTGCTCACACGTTTGATCACAGTTCCATACCTTCACTCAAAGATGGATGAATAGGAGGGGAAACTAAGGGGGCAAATGTTTCTAGATCAAAACGTCCAGTTCTTGATTGAGCTTTTAGCAGCCAGTATCGTTTTTCGAGATCAATGATGTCTGATTCTTCCACTGTATAACAAACAAAAAGAAAGTAATTTTTTGGTAATATCTAGATCCTGTTAGAACTCAACACCAAATAAAAATACAGCATTATTTTGTCACAAAGAGAAATAATGTTTTTGGTTTTTTTTGTCTACAGAGTCATCTTACTAATTCATCACTTAGTTCCACTTCAATAACACATCACAAGTGTTTAGAAATACAGAAATGAACTTGCCCACTAAGGGCTTCAGCAGTCTTAATTTTCACATACTTCTTCTCACTGAAACAAACAGACAGATTGCACGTGCAATATCTTATTTTCCAAAGGCATCCAGTATTTAAATCCTCTAAAAGAATGTGAAATAGCATTTAAAAAAAATAAAATCCCAGAACTTTTATGGGGAAAAAAAAAATCAGTACTTGGTTGTTCTTGAAAAATTCTTATTTGAGATTTTTAGCCTTCTAAGGCTAAATTTCAGTGTGATATTTCAACCCTGTGTCTCAGCATCAATTTTTTCCAAATATAGTTTGTTTCACTTTATAATACATACTACTGATGCACTTAGAAACCCAGTAAACTTTGGGGAGTGATTATACAAAACCAGAAGACACTTTATATGGAGGAACTTTCAAGCTAATTTAAAAAAGGGGAAAAAACCCAAAGCCAACAAAGAATAAAACAAGGTCCTAGGCAAAGGTGAATAAAAATAGCCAGAGGAAGGACTTATGTCTTCTTTCCAGACGTTATATATTATATTACGTTTTATCCTTGAAATTAAATAGATAAGTATAAATATATTAAATTTCTGCTCAACAGTATTTTTAACCTTTTTACATATGCAAGTGTGTCACAACACTGCTTTAGGTCAGTGCAAATTAATTGGTTCTCAAATAGCTATGTAATGACAAAGCTGTCTATATTAAGAACCACTACGTGTGATCCCATTCCCAGATGGTTCTGAGTCTTTAAATCCATGCCAGCTTTCTAATAGGTTTAACTTGAGCTATTTGGCCTGGTTTAGTCTACAGAAACAATAATAATCCTGTAAGGCTCAAAGAACAGAGGAGATCCAAAAAAAGTTATATGTCAAATTGAAATTTTATTGATTTCTTATCCTACTTCTGTCGTTAGGAGTAGTACTTTAATAAGAATAGTAATTTAGGCAACACACAACAAGCATGAACTAATTGTATAGGCACATCATATAATGCATCAAAATCTACACAAAACCTTAATCCTCAGGAGCAGAAAGTTTGGAAAAAATTTAACAAAAGATTAACATCTGAAGTAGAGTTGGAGTACTGGAAGAGGTTTCCATCTTCCTGTAAATTCTAACTAGAAAAGTAACACCACTGTAAACATGTCCTCCTTTCCCTCTGACAGTACAATCACCAGACAGACCACAGACTGCATACAGAACATCCACAGCAAAGCTGCAGCTCTGGGGTCTTGCTAAGCACACCTAACTCCAGGCTGTGCAGAGGAAGTTTTCCCTCCCCCTTAAGCCCAGGCACCTGCTGCAGGATCCTCACTGGCATCACTATCAGTGACTGTGCATTTACATTGTAGGCAAGATAACTAATCCAGAAGAAAAACTGACTTATTTCCCTCTTCCACTCCCCCTCCTTCCTAGATGGATCCGTTCCCTTACCTGTCATACCATCTCCTGGCCCTTAGCTGTGTTGTGATCATAGAATCATTTGGGTTGGAAAGGACTTTTAAAGGTCAGCTAGTCCAAAACCCCCTAAAATGAGCAGGAGCACCTTCAACTAGATGAGGTTCCCAAAGCCCTGTCCAGCCTGACTTGGAGTATTTCCCAGAATGGGGCATCTACCACCTCTCTGGGCAACCCGTGCCAGTGTTTCATTACCTTCAGAATACAGAATTCCTTCTTTTCATCTAGCCTGGATCTACCTTCTTTTAGGTTTAAAACCATCATATCTCGTTCTTTTGCTACAGGCCCTTCTAAAAAGTCTGTCCCCAACATAAAAGGAAGCAATAAGCTAAACAAACAAAGGAGTGCCATTCTACTAGAAAGCAAGAAAAAGAAACAGTTATCTAGTGGAAGATCAGCATATAGAAATGCTAGAGGTGCTCAGGACTGCCTCAGATGTAAGAAACCTCATGATCCTAAGCAGAACAGTCAAGTGATGCAGAACTGTATCCGGTGTGTTCCAAGAAACACAGGGAAGTCTTGATGAGTTAACAACACACCTGCCCCACAACAGTCAGCATGTCAAGAGATGGGAGAAAATCCACCAAATAAAGTACACTTTCCCTCAATCTTGTTGCCTCTACAGGTATCAGGGAGCTACAGTGCCGTTAAGAAAGAAGTCACAAGATATGACATTAGGACTAGAGTACCTAAATCCTGTAGGAAATACAAGAAAAAGCACATAATGGAGTGTCAAGAACAGAAATAAACAAAACGTAAAATAACTATTGAAACGTAAAAGCCACTTCATTGAGACTGAACCCTAAGTACATGAAGATAATCATGGTACTATTACACGACCTAAACAACTGCACATAAAGAGCAAGTTTGTCCTGTCATTTAGAAGAATGGCACGTACACATTATGCTTCTCATTAGCAAATACAGAAGCATTATGCTATCTCTCTTGAGCATAAGCATGTAAACCACTGTTTCCTTTTAATCTGCCTTTGTGACTAAGAATAACAACAAACGTGCCAGTTGCGCTTCATTCCTGAAATGATGCAACACTAAAAATATGCAAAACACGTAAGGAAGCTGACATTGTCTTTACTGAAGAGTAACTGCAGAAACCTGCTTGCACTGGCAGATGCATTACTTACCTTCCGTAACTAAGAACCAAAAGATGTGTTTTCTGGGAAAATAAAACATTCTCAAACATCTGTAGCAGAAGCTAGTTGTAAGCCATTTTTTAAAGTGCACTTCCGGATAGTTTCTGAAGTGCTAACTTTATGGCTTTATTATCAAAAAGCATCTTATCTGCATTTCTGTCAAGCAGCAGTTGAAATTACACAGTCATTTAGAAGACAAAGAATTTGCAAATAATAATCTTAAAAGAATAGCTGGTATTACCATAAGGGCTACTTTGATATTATATTCAGGATAGGTCAATCCAGTGTATTGACTTGGGCAGAAGGGACAAACATTTTAGAAGGCAAAGGTGACAAAGTTGTAAATAAAATTATTTGTACTGATTGGACTTGAGTTGAATACAAGTAAAAACGTGACAAAAGATTTTTCCATTCGTAGTAATAATGAATTGTAACCCACTGCAATAGTTTCACTTACTAAAAATACAGAAAGTTTTATTGGATTACATCACATGTGAAAGTTTAACTCAGCAGCCGAAAAGCCAGCTGTTACATAATTTGATTTCTCCAGAGCCATTTTTTGCACATAATCTTGTAAATCAGTCTCAGCATAAGTAGCACACTACCTATTTCCTCCATAAATATAAATCCAAAGAAATATTTTGCAATTTATGATCTATACATCTAATCATATTTGCTACTGAAGTTTAAATTAAGCATGATAAAAGCAAGTGGCACTTATTAGCCAAACATACTAATGTGTATGAAGAAAATGCCACATTCTGAAGAGGATTTGTATAGTTTTTACCTTCTTAAAGTACAAAATATTTTTCCAATTCCCTTTTCAAATCACGTTAGGAAGTGTGAACTGGGCTTTCATTGAGTAGTTAAAATTTAAACAGTTTATTATTATTTTAGAAAATATATATTGTATATACACAATATAGTCCAAAACATCAGAGAAGACTGGCTTTCAGGACCAAGTATGCATTTTTGTCAATTAAATACATGATACAATTATTTGAGGTCACATGGAGACATTATGAACCTGTGAAATTTTACCATACACTACAAGTTCTCTACCATATGCTATTTTATGTCTCACTTGTCCATTAAAAATACAAAAAACTTTCAGATCCGTAAAATTATTAACAGTGTTTCTTTTTCTGTTCTCTAAGAATTAGCTAGGTATAATCAGAAGAATGGTAACATCAAGTACACCTCAAGCTACAGTCTTCATATTGTACAGGAAGAATAGGGAAACATTTTCAGCAAAAATATGCATCTGAGAAACCATGAATCTACTAAAAAATACTTAATTTAAAACCAGCTGCCACACTGTGATAGACAGTCAGGCTGCACGACAGGGATAAACACTAAAAAAGCACCCTTCATTTTAATGCCACTTCCATGAAATATATGCCCTTCTTAAATATTACAGAGGATGCAAGCCATGAACAATCTCCTGTACTAGACAAAAATTTAAAACTTAGTTTTCATTTCAAGCACTATTTCTTAAAATTCATTATGTGACCAGAATTAACTATTTCAATACATTTTAAAATTTACCCACCTATTGGTACAATCCTCTCTGGTTCACAGCAGCAGAAGCATACCATATTCCCAACATTTTACCTGAAACTTGGTTTGTTTTACTGTTTACCATTATATCCTCCAGGCAAAACCCAGTTGCAGAGAGAGCTCTTCATCGCATAAAGGCTGAGTCAGAACCAGAGACTGAAGGATTGAGCACCCAACAGTATTTCTGACCAAACACCCTTGTTTGATGCTTTTCAATTAACACACAGAAGACTCTGGGACACAGGAAGGTGCTTTGCAAGCCATAAAATAGCCTGGGAACTAAGAGGATAACAAAGTGGCAAGATGCAGATTAAGTGACACTGCGGCTTTTTCTTACTGGCCTAGGCTGCTGTAATACTGTCATCTCCTTTTTTTTTTTTCCTAATTGAAAAATGGACACACAGAGCAGTGAATATTGTAACTTGAACCAAGATCCTTGTGTGTGTCAGACACAACTATCTAGCAGAATACAGATAAGGAGTGCCTTAAGATGGGAGCTCATACACAAGAGTTATTAAGAATACAGTCCCTCTCAAAGCACAAGTGTTCACACACTTGGAAGAAAATAGCACAAGATGAAATATGCTCTTAAAGGCACCTTTAATAAACGCCAAGTCTTCAGAATTGTCTTCTAGTGGCCTTCCATCCATCATTAAGAGGTGGTGTTTCAAGAGAGGGTACCAAAACTGAAGTGGCAAACTACAGAGCATGTATTTAACATCCAGACAGCCTTTTAATGTGATCAGAGTTCATTTTACTCAAGAGCTCGTTTTCCCTTTACAGATTCCCAGCTTCATCTTACCATAAAGCCCTACAGGTTTATAAACACATCTCTGACAGAAGAGGTTACTTCCACAGCATTCAGTTTCAATTTTATACTGTTTCAAAAACTCGCTCTTCCATTTCACCCATGCTGTCTGGCTATTCAGGGTTTATCTCATTTATTACATTAAATTAGTGATAACTGTATGTTCTAAAATATAATTATTAC
The DNA here is from genome assembly GCF_020740795.1 of Apus apus. Classification (NCBI taxonomy): domain Eukaryota; kingdom Metazoa; phylum Chordata; class Aves; order Apodiformes; family Apodidae; genus Apus; species Apus apus. The sequence continues at coordinate 5,044,727 of NC_067299.1, read as the reverse complement.
ACTGATTACACACTGTCTTCCTGCATCTCAGTACATAAGAGCTGCCAGAAAAAGCAGGAACATTTTGATTATTTTTCCTGATGACAGAAGAGTCTCTTCAAAGGAGAATCAGGATGCTACTTAATAGGAACTCGGTGACACAAGAACTGGGTAACAGAGAAGCACAAATTACATGGCCTATCATTTGAAACCACTAACCCCTCTGATAAATTTTCCCCATGGGAAGGGATTGAAAACCTGAATATATAAGCCCATCATCATGTGACACTGAGATATATCAAAATGACAATCATAAAAAAGGCAGCCACCTTTGCAGCAGAATAAATATTTACAGCCAAACGAAGGAAGCCAGTGAGGTCTCACCTGGAGTCAGCATGACAGCAAGATAGTGGTGGTGGGAGAGGAGACTCGGCCATGTGTCTCATCTCCCCACTTGTCTGTCTGCTGCACTAAGACACAGAAAGCTGTACTCCACAGGTAGGATGGAGGAAGTTCCACTGATGCTCACAGGAGTGCAAACCAGCCAGGGAAGGCAACAAAATTACATCCTCTAGTGGCCAAGAATTGTTGTATTATTGAATTACTGGATTTGGACTTAAGAGTACCAGAGAAGATTAGGAGTTTAAGTCATAGTTATTAAGGATGTAAAATGATGTAGGGGAACATTCCCCTACAAAAAATATTAGTGGTAGTAGTAGTCCTGACAGGATTTAGCTTTGATTTACATGGTCCATTAGAGTGCAATTCAATATGATGCTTTGGGTTTTTTTAAACAAAAGGTATAAAATCATACTATGAAACTGACTGAGAAAATCCAAACTACTGCTAGTTCATCATTGCTCAGATATCCCTGAAACTGGTTTTTGGGAACAAAGGTGTAAGAGAAACTTCAGTTATTTTGATAGCTTTCAAATGAAATCATTCATATTTATGATTTAAATTAGATGGAAAAAAAATATTAAAAGCAGTGTGTGCAACTTCCTGGAACTTTTAAAATTTCTTTTTTAATTATGTGTTGAGACAAATAATTAAAGTCATCTGCATACCAAAGTAAATGTTATTTACAAATGAAAAAATAGAATTCCTTTGTTTCCCTGCTAGCTTGGCTCATTAAGCAAATTTAAATGGAGTCACTGATGCTTTGCAATAAAATGTTCGCTGTCTGTTAATGTTAATAACTGGCACTATTTTCATCCCTGCCATTTTTCATGTCCCTGACGTATTATTCAGGATGTTTAATGGGAAGCATGCTGTGAGGGGAGGCTTGGTAGGAGGGCCTGAAGCTTGAGCCAGGAGAGGGCGTGCTGCGACCCAGTCCCACAGCCAGGTGCGAAATCCCTAATTGCACAGCAAGTTTCACAAATTAGTTCTCATTTTACAGTAGAAGAAATTTTAAACCCCTTCACTCTCTCACTGTATTGTGCTAAACATCATTTCAGTTACTTGTTCATCCAAAAGACAAGCACTATTTTAGGTCAAAGTACTAAAAACAAGCCCTGGTTTAGAGAAAAGGAACTGTCAGAACAGGTTACTGCTGTGCACATTCAGCTGTTTTAAGAATACTTCTGTAACAAATTTCTTATTATTTAGATTGACCTGATTAAGCTGCAATTACTCAACTTAAACAAAACAGCAAGGCCCCAAGTATTTACACTTACTGCAATTACTTCCAAGTGCTCAAGAATAAAATCTACAAGAGTATATAAAACAACCAGATTGCTCAAATCACTGACATCTCAACAGCAAACACTCTTCTCCTAGTCGTACCAAAGTCCTTTACATGCTTTATTGCAACCTATGCTTACATTATAGTTGCACATGAATTTATTAGCCTTTTGTTTTTACATTTAATTTAAAAACCAGCTGCTCCTTATATATTACCATAGAGATAAGGAAGCATTTGTTCTTTGGAGATTATTCCTAAATGCAAATCCTTTGGAGGCTTCTCTTTAGTTCCTTTAGTTCTCTGACTATATCACATACCAGCAATATTACATATTTTACTGCAGAAAGTGAATTCAAAGGTAATTCTGAAATGAGCATTACTTTCAGAACTGTCTCAATAATTTTACAATCCACTATATATGAAAGACCAAATATAAAACCAGTATTCACATCAAGTCACTTCAGATAAATATATTTGTCAAAGATAAAGTATTTTCCTCCTTATTTTTTCACTTCCTTGGTAGCAAAATTCTACTGTAAGAAGTGGTGTACTCAGTATTTTTATCTCTTAAAAATAATGACCCGCTGTGTCCTTGTACATAACAATGTTTTACATGTCACAGCACAAAAAGCAGAGAAGAAATCAGCACAGAGAAGAAACTTATCTCACTGAACAAAACTGCATGTATCTCAGAAGAGTGAGATTTAATTAAAACTACGACAAGGCAACAGTTTGTCTGTGAACTCTGTAACAGTTTTAAAAAATGTGTGTGATAACAAGCACCCTTTACTTACAGTGTGTGACTCCAGCCAGGGTCTGATAGAAGGTAGGGGTATCACTGTCATCAGTCAGTGTCACGTACACCCCTCCAGAGAGCAGCCAACGGGAAAACGTGAAAGCATCTTTGTTGTGCAAGAGCCAAACCCTGAACTTCTCATAGTTTACCTTTTCACCCTGTAAGGAAAATAAGAAAATGTGAGCTGTTTTCCTCTGCTTTCTCCTCTGCCAGTAAACAGGAACCATCCAGCTGTAGGGAGAAGAACTCAACAAACACCTATAAAAATAAGTATTAAAATATTTTAATTTTTTTCTACGGAGCATTGCCTGTTTTTCCATTTCATTCTGAAATACAGCACGGGGAGGGAAATTAGACTCCTTTGCTCTCCCTGCATTTCAGCCGCCTACTCAATGTGGCCTTTGGAAAGTCATTTACTCTGAACTTCAGGTTGAAGAGTCTGGGAGAAAATGGTTACTTACAGATCAAAATAAGAGGTTCTTTTCATGAATTTAAATTTATTATGATAGATATAAGCCCTTATGTGCCAAATAGCAGGTGCTATAAAATCATAAACATTCTGTTGTATCTTCACAAGTACATAAACACTTAACACAGAAAAAAATAGATTTGTAAATAACTAATAGTATGACTAATCATTAGTGATTTTTTGCCTCTACTGACCAAAACCCACTTTGGACCACAAATGTAAACATGACATTCACAGTATCTCCCAGCTCAGTCTCTTTTGCTGGATGTCTCATGGTACTGACTGGTCAGGAATATATAAAAACTACAGATTCACAAAGGTTAAATGCTGAAGAGGCTGTTTAAGTCATTTAGATGAATAGTTTCCAAGATGTGGCCATGAAACCATAGGAGTCAGCAGACTAATTTCTACAGGACCTACCTACCTAACTAAAATAAAAGCAACCCTATTATGAGTAGACAAACTCATTATATGGAGAACCTAATCTCCATAGGAAATCAACAGGGGTCTGTAAAGTGAAAGGGGTTTCAAGTCATTGACTACTTAAACTTCCCTAATATCACAGATCATTACATTTCACTGAATTACACCTCTACAGATTTCAACGATTTGCATTTGGCCATGGACCATGTGCAACTGCCAACTGCAGAAACTGAAAACGCACTGCTTCCTTTGCCAGGTTGCTCAAATGGTTAATCACCATCACTGCTAAAACATTTGCTTCATACTCCAATTGTAATAGATTATTTCAGGTCCAAGATGCTCGTTCTTTTTATGTCTCCTCTTCCTAGACTAGTGTGTTACATTTTTTTCAACAAACACATGCAGAAATACCCCAATATTTAACAGCTACTATCATAGACTTCCACAAGGTTATAATTCAATGAAGTCAAGACGTTACATTGCTGTTTCATCACCAGTTTAATCTGTATATATCCACACTACTGACTGACAGCATGGTCCTAACCCTCCTCTTGCCAACCCTGTTTCTGATCCTTCATCCCTTCTCTTTTGTCACCACAATCACATTAGTGCAGTCATGTGGCAAACAGATCTAGCTGAAAAATAACCTACAGGATTAGGAGCTGCAGAAAAAGGGATTACTTCTCAGCAAGATCAGTTTCCCAATCCAGTTCATCAAGGCATCATATAAATGCTTGAGCCAGCACAAAGGTAGAAGAATGAATGAAAGTCAGGAAAAGGGTAACTCAACAACATGGACTTTGCAGGATTTAATCCATTATGGAACCACTTGACCACCTGCTTAAGCAAAAAAACTCTACTGGCATAATAACAGAGAAGAAAAAAGCAACCCACAAGTTTTTATTTTTCCTTCTCTAGTGGTTTGGACCAGAGACAAAATCATTTTCCTACCACCACTTCCACTCTACTTTCCCTCTACTTTTTGCACTGCTTTCTGTAAAGGTAGCAAGAGCTGTGTCATGTTTCACTAAGACTTGGCACTGCTGCTGTTATTTAGAGGAAAGACAAAGAAGAGAGACAGGAAAAGTTTGGACAGGGGGAAAAAAAGCGTTTGAAGCAAGTACTGTTTACAGCTGAGCCATGACGGAACTTGAGCAACTAGAGCAATACAGGTATCATTGAATTTGTTTCCTGTATTTCAGAAACAAGAGTGAAGAAAGCTCAGATATATTTTAAAGCCTGTATTTCTAGATGAGTACATCCAGTAATTCTGAAGAACAGAAGTACCTATAAGCATGATCCCTGAAAGCACAAACTCACCCACCATATGGCAGGAAGGCAGGCCCACAGCAGGAACATAAAACTTTCCCACTCTCCAGCAATGACTCGGTATGATTAACAGGCCAGTAAATCCTGCTGAGTGGGTTATTACACTATTTTCATTTTAAAAGAAAAATCAATATACAGCATTTTCTTGAACAGAAAAACGGTTTGAAGGCAGATTGATACTCCTTTTTCTGCAAGTCTTCAGAAAGTATTTCTGGATTTCTTAGACAGTGTGCAATTAACTTTTAGGGTATTAATTCATCAGACCATATTGATAGGCAATTACAAGTAGGAAATACTGAAGTGTGTCAGCTCCAGAAACTGGACTGCAGTATCCATATGATTTACAATTCTAGCCAAGAATGAAGAATGTAACCATTGCCTACAAAGCCAACATGATACCCCACCAGATTAAATGAGTCTGCCTCAGGCAATGCCCACCAGCAAAGTAATCTTCAATACAGTGCAACAAAATTCAAGGTAATTAAGTCATCTGATATCTACAAATTAAACTTCTAGTCAGTTTTCCAGTGGAATGTATAATGATAACTAGATTTTGCCAGTTGTAGTCTCTGATAACAAATGAAGCAACCAAAGCACAAAACCCTGACAATTCCTCAGGATCACTAGTGGCAAAGCAGTTATCTGTGAATATTTATAAGTAACCACAGCCCATTTTAGATGAGAACTTCCACAAGCATCATAAAAGTTCCATCTCTGCAACAACCTAAAGAATAAATAGATGTTGCAGCTCTTGACTGGCACAGTGAGACAGAAGTAGTACTATAAAACTATTATTTTTAAACAACCACTGTTGGCAGGCATTTTTAAATTCAGGATGCACATTTTCTTTCCCCTCTCAGATCTGCATTACAGATTTTTCCCCAATTGTAATAAAATGTCCATACTAATGAATAAATTTCCACTACCAATATTAGTATTTACATTTACTTGATAACACAATTACCCTTGGGAAATGTTATTGTTCAAACTAGCACAGTATGTAAAGAAGCATAGAGAATGCCTAAATTTTTCTGCCAAGCTGCTATCCACATCAATACTAACTACATGTAATGTTGCAACATAAAAAGCTATGAGCTTTTACCCAATTTAAACAAGGTCAATTTGTTGCCATACATGCATGACCATGTATATATCAGAGAAAAACAAACTACCCAATGAAATGTTCAGATATTTGTAAATGCAATAGAATAAAACCTGTATGAAGTACCTCAGAGAAACATTTCTTGAGTGACTCTGGGACTTTCCCATCAACCACATAGAGCATCTTCTCCATCTCTTCACGGACAACATAACTCCCAGATTCGTTAGAAAAGAGACTGAAAATGTCTGAGGAAGTAAAGATATGTTTAAGTAATTGTGGTAGATACATTTTTCAGAGATTAAGTTTATAAATGGCTGAGAATGCCAAAGGCTATGAAACAACTAAAGGACTGAAAACTAAGCTGATTCAATTTCAACATAGCTCATCAAGGTTTAGGTCAAGAAATTTCTCCCTTTTGTTTTACCACTGTCCATTAATCAGAAGGAAAATAAATACTAGCAGGTCAGATTAACAATGAAGACAAAACAACAGAAGTCAGTAGGGAGATGCTTTCATTTGTTTTGAAAAATACCAATGCTGTCCTCCTTTCTCTTCCCACATACAGTGATCAACAGTCTTTCTGTAGGATCCTAACATTTACATTAATTATGATTAATCAAACATTTCATATTGGTGAGTATAGAAAACAAAAATGCACCGAATTTCAAAATATACAGCTAAAAACGTCTACAACATACTGGTTCTATTGGCAAATGTATGCCCTGGTTACAAAAATAGGGACTTAATACATCCCAACTTCTGTTTGCATTACAAGTGTATTTAACACTCACTATCCAACACCCTGTTGTTACTGTTATAATTTATATGACTTACATTTTGCTTTCTCTTCCTCTTTGCCTCTTGTAAGTAGAACTAATCCAACTATCAAGTTATTGAAGTGCAGCCCTTTGGATATTCCTCCAAATGAACAGTAGATAACCTACAAGAATAAAACAGAGAAGTTAAGAATAAGAGGGAGAACAGAGATGTCAGAACTAGAAGCAACAACTTACACTGAGGCTCCTTATGTGGCTTTTAGGCTTGTCACCTCACATTCAGCTAAACACACCTCTAATATTAATTCTGTGACACTTTTGTAGCTCTGCTGGTACCTATAAATTGGCCTCTCCAGGGTCTTTAATTTAGTGAAACACAGGTACTTGTCATGAACAGCAGTGCAAAAAAAAGACTCCAATGAAAACAGCTTCTTGCCTGCTCACTGATGCTACTTCTCCAGACTCTTTTATCAAGGTAATGAAGATGAAATCTCCTCCAGATTAAGCTTTGATAGTCTCAAAGCCATCAAGAGGTTGTTGAAGCATCAACTGTTTCACTGTTCCAGTCACAGGAGATGCACTTTCAGTAACACATCAAAACCCATTGCTTCAAAAAGACGTGACACACAAAAAATTCCTTCCATCAACTGTACCTTAACTATCTTAACACCACAATCATTGCTAGAATTACTGTTCCAGTTTAGTGCCCCACTCTAACAACAGTATTTAAATCTTCCTTCCAATAGAAAGCACTAGAAATCAAGAATTCTATTCCAAAGTTACTCAAGAGATCCACAGAGCAGCCAGCAGGGACAGTGTGCAGTCAACAGAAGGGCTGAAGCATTTACCTTTCACATGAAAAGTCTGTACACTGCAGTTTAACTTACCCAACAACATCTTACCAGTGATTCAACACTGACATATGAGATATGAAGGAAGTCAGGCATTTTAGGACAATCAGCAGCTATTTTTAGGAAACAGGACTTACCAACTCAATTATATAGCAATCTATTACTTCACCTTGCCTCCAATGCTACAGAGCAAAAATGGAAATAGGTGTGCTGCACTGCTCTTCAAACACAGACTCCTCCTGTAACCCCAAATCTACTCCTACAAGCATTAGGTATTAGAATTTAAAGCAGTCAGAACGTACACATTACTCTTATATAGAATAATTATTTCAGTGTCTATGCCTTTTAATTTGATTTTGTTATAGGTATCACACTGAGCATCTAACCATAAAGTATTAAGTCTAGCTGATGGGGAACTGTTACTGGAAAAGACTAGAACAAAGTGATTTGTCACTGATCATGGTTTGGATAGCAGACTTATCTGCTGAACTTCTTTTTTAAATACAACTTTTCTGATTGAAAGATAAAGGAACAAAGATCAGCTTCTATTAAGAAAAGTGTTGTGCACATTTTTAATAGTATTTTATTTGCTTTCATCTGAATTATGTTCTAAAGAAACAATATTCTAACCAGGATTTACACATACAATTATGTTCTGCTTCTTCATTTTTCTTCAGTAAAACCTGGAGTATATTTTTAATATAAGAATTTAGCTAAATAGCAATAGCAAACTTCAGAGGTCAGCAGAGCTTCAGAATTACTGTAGACAGGCTCACTATTTTGTGCATTACTCACAAAGAATGAATCATTATTAAGCCATGAGAGGAAACCCACAGATCTTAAGTGCAACACATGTATCCCTTCCTCCTGCCTTTGGTTTGTTTTTAAACATATGAACTCCAACCAGATACAATTCTAAATAGCTACAGTAACATGAACATTTGATCTCCTAAGCTCTGTTTTTTTTTTCCCTTTGAAACTACAAATTGCATAATTAATTTTAGCCTTTCCTGCAAGCCTCCCAAGGAGGCCAGGACACCTTGGGGCCCACAGAAAAAAACCCCACCAATCTACAGACTGAAGACACTTTTAAATATTTTTTAAACTCCCACCATAACCATCAGGAAACATTTACACTCACACTTGATTAGAAAACAACAGTGAGACGTGGTGTGTGCAATTGGAGTGACACTTGTCTTCTAGACTGTCAGCAGTTCTGGCAAAAACACATGTCACTAGCAATATCTTAAGTGGGTGACATCCTGTGAATCTACTCAACAAGTTTTAAACACATCTAAACAATCTACTTTTAAACCCTCGTAAAATGAATTCATTACAGGAGTCCACGAATTCCCACATTAATTAGGACTTCAGTTTTGAAGTATAAGTGTCATTACAGCACAAAATCTACCACTGTATGAGGACCTACCACAAGGAGCAGAATTAGGATCATAAACCTACTGGATGGAACCAGTGAACACTCTAGGATGATAAATTTATCCTCAAAAAAACACAGGATAATTCTAAACCAGATTAAAAAAATAAAATAAAAACTACATCTAATTATGATTTTGCCTCTTTCCAGACACACACTGTCCACAGGGAGTTATTTTTTAAGTACTTTCCATCTTCTGCCTCTCTCAACACTGCATTTTCATCATAGGTTTAAACCAGCGCTTGCCTTTCCCTTGATGCCTCTGGCTCATTCCTACCCACACTCCACTTCCAAACTCTTGTGCCAAAACAAGCATTCATGCAGCAGTTCTGTGAACAAAATCAGGGAACAAAGTTGAGTTTGAATTAACTTTCTCTTTTTTCTCACCAGGGTTCACTAATCCAGTTCAAAGTGGGTCACCTCAGGGTGAGAATAAACAGCCAGGATTAACCTGCCTGTGAAACTGGTACAAAATAGCCACATAAATGACATGTCAAATATTCTATATGGTACCATAACCACAGAGAACATCCTGTGTAACCAAGTGCAGTCTGTTATCAGTTGTGCCCTTCAAAGGAGTCAGGCAAGACAACATTACAGTGAAGTGGAATAAGGAGAAAACCAGTTCTCAACAAGCTGCACAACACAAGTGCCATGGCTCCCAAAATACTACAAAAAAAAAAGTGCCACCATCTCTACTGACACAGGTCTATGCCAGGAAATTGTTTACCAAAGACCTAAAAACCATCAACACTTATTACTCCAACTGTAAACTAAGAAATCAGTAAAGTACTTAAAGAATTTGTGCCTTCTGCACTGACAAAGAAAAATGTAAAAACAATTATTGCTAAAAGATTTCTTTACCTTAAAACAAATCACTAACACTGGAAACAGACATCAGAGAAACTAAAATCTTCCCATGTTATTACAAAAAAAAAGCTTTTGAGGTCATCTGCTGACCACTAATTCTTATTAATAAAAGCAAATTTAGCTTCCTTAGTAGTTTAATCACTTACAATAATGTTTCATAATAAATGACTTGTAAATCACAAAGTGACAATAAACTGACACTTCTCAGAGACACTTCTGAGTAAAGATACAATCAAACTATCTGACAGCAGTTAGAGAAAACCTCTCTAAATAGGTGCAATAAGATCACTGTGAGGCTTTGTGCCAGTAGTTTTTCCTATTAAAAAAAAGGGGAGAAGAAAGTAGCTGAAAATTCCCAAAGAATATATTATATGCCTACTAGCTGCTCCATCTGCAGTGGCTGGCATGTGTTTCCTTTCAGTCCCTCAAGGATAATGGTGTGGAGCTCAAAAATGAGCTTCAGAAACATCTAATGACAAAGCTCAGACAGATCTGTGTTTCCTCAGCTACCTCAGCCTAAATGAGTTGGGATTCTACAAAAGGAGCACAAGTTTAAGTGGAACAAGAAAGCAGTTATTGGAACCAAAAGGCCTCTTCTTATCTCTTCTTTCCTTCCAGTAAGAGCAGTCACAACACTGCAGCCAGAATTCTCAAGCAAAGGGAAGGGTGGAAGAGGAGGGTTGAATACCAGAATCATTTGAATGAGTCACTGCTCTTACTATCTCAGGTGTGGTTTCCACCTTAAGGAAAAATTAAGCCAGGACTGGGAGTGACCAAACAAAACCAGCCATGGGCCTGTCAAGAGCACTGGATAGATCTGGCTATACCACATAGTACTGTGGTCACAAAAAGAAGAAAATGACACACCTAGGAAAGACTGGCTACAACAGACTTACTGCTCCAACTGCCCTTTATGCTTTGTGTACAACATGTGGAAAACCTCCCACTGTTGCCTTTCCAGCAACTGGGCACAGACTTAGCAGAGTTAATTTGCAGAACGTATCCTAAACGACCTCTAAAGAGTTATCAGGCAAGAAAGTAGTAAAAAATCCTGTATTTTTTTTCACCTATCACAGTTACTACCACCAGACTCCCTGAAGACGCTTTGCTCGATATAGTCCTGTGTGTTACCTTCAGTAAATCCTCTCCTTGTCCTCTCATCAAGCTATCACTTTTCATTGATATGCACCTTTGACTATTAAAAGATGACTGAAGGCAAGTAATGTAACTGAGGCTGATAATACAGCAGGGTCTAATTCTACAGAAAACATCAGGTAGAACTCACAGTTTCATGCCACTCTAAGATGCAGCACTTCCCAAATACATTAAATACCCCCGGGGTGCTCAGATCATCCTCTTTTATTACTAAAGTTCAATCCATTTACAAATGTTTGAATGGCTAGATTATTAAAATTGAATTTGTGCTTTATGTGGACACAATGATTGTATAAGCTTCATGGGCAATGTCATGGCAGAGATCTGAATTCCACATTTTTTACTTGTAATCATTCTGATTTCACAAGATGCCTTCAAGGCTACACTGCCTATGTAAGCAATTTGCCTTTATATTACATTTGAATCAAGAATTTTTAAAAATATGCAGTTAGCTCTGATGAACACTATAGTTTAAGTCTTAATATAACCATTTTTTAAATCAAAATAAACCCACGAAAAAGCACAAAACAGAATTCTTACACATCACAATAACAGGATTTCCAAAACAAAAAAATGCATATATTAATTTAAAAAATGAGAAATCACTGGTTTTCTTTCCCAAATTTTAATAAAATATTGTATTTTCTTTACATTTTATTCTCCATCATTCAAATTTAACCTTTCTGTGCTTTTTAAGACTTTTTAAGAACAGCTATTTTGTAAATTTTCTCAAATACAGCTGTCTCCTCTCTTCAACCATCTGCAATTTCTAACTTAATCCTTAACACTGGCATAAAAGGAATAAAAAAAAGTACAAGTTAACTCTTAATGTAAAATTCTCAGCACTCTGTATTGTTTCAAACGATTCACATATAGTGTAGGACACATTTTTTGTTTAATCTTATGGGCTACTAACAGCCAAAGCATCCAGACAACATACAGAGAAATTAATACTGAGAACATGCTTTAAGTTGTGGGCAAGTCATACACTTTCTTTTAATTTGGCACTGATAACTACATTGCACTTTTCCCTGTTAAGTGCTGAATACCCACACAAAAGTCAAACTGTTAACTATCAGACCAAAGCAAGTATTATCATCCTCTTTGTCAACACTTAGGAAAAACAGAAACAGAAACAAGAATGTAGAAAAGATTAAGCTTAGGAAAAAAAAAAGAAAAAAGAAAAACTCTGCCAGAGTGTTAAACCTTTTGCAATGCACACTTCACTACTCACATTATCTAAATAAAACTGGAAGACTTCTACGCTGCCTGGGAAGGTCAGTTACACTGCAGATACCAGAAATAGAAGCTGTGATTAGAAATGACATGGTGTAAGTTATAATCTGAAGGTTCCAGCTAATCTTTTTCTTCCCTACCAACAATATTTTAATTTCTCTCCCAAGTCAGGGACAACACCATGAAAGAAAATAATTTTTTCAACATGCACATGTGCAGGACTCTATTACTATTTTTTACATATATATATGTGTGTGTATATATATATACACACAGAATATTTATATCCATGCAGTGCATTTTTATTCTGGCTATTTTTCAGTTAATTTAAAAAGTTATTTTTAAGAACTTGTAAAGTTAATCGGCACTTTAGGCAACAAAGTAAAGGCCTATGGAACAACAGCAAGTGTATCTCTAGAGTAAAAAAACACCTGTTACAACAGCTACACACAGTGTTAAAACTTCCCAACATTTTACTTCCCCAGATCTACACCAGGTTTATTTCCAAGTTATTTACCACCTATTAGCTGGGTTCAAATCAGTAGCTCAGTCAAACACACATCAGTGACAACCCATGATCCAAGCTGGGAACAGGCCTCAGATACAGAACGTACATTGTGATATTGTATGAAAAACAAATAAATTAAATTACCTTGTGTATCTGTTTAGGTGTGTTTGTGTGTGCACACCTATAGGTGTACAGTATCAACCACATGTGCCTTCCCAGAAAAACAGCAAGTTCATAGATTACCTCAGCAACTTTTGGAGGGACTCCATCACCCAGAACTTCCCTGATGAAGCACTGTTGAGTCATGTAATAGGAGAGTCCACAAGTTCTCTTGAAAGCATCTTTCAGTCGCTTTAGCTCTATGTCTGTAACTGTTAAGTGAAAAGAGAGGAGAAAAGAAAATACTTGGTCAATAAAGATGTCATAGAAATGCAATAGTTAAGGACTCTTAAAATCCTATACACCTCACATCTACCTTTACAATAAAAAGACAGGAAGAAATTAAATGTATGATTTCCCCTAAATAGCGGGAAAATGTAACTACTAGAAAATAAGATCTAATAATCTAATCTTTCCCAAAAACTGTGCAAAGCAGGCCTAAAGTCAACATCAATGATTATAACAGTTCACTGCCTGAGTTTTCTGACTACAGTAGTGTACTATAATTTGTTCTAAATTAAGCACCATTACAGTCACACAACAGGAAAACAAGCAAACTTTATGATCAATTTTACATTGCACGTAGGCCAGATAAATTATCTGTAAGCAATAGCCATTAACAGCAGCTGCAGCAGCAAGCTTCAAACAGTTTCACCTGGCTATCAGTCTCCTCTTCTTTAAAAAAAAAAAAAAAAATTACAACTTACATGCTCATAATACAGTAAAGCATTAATTTAACAGGAATACTACAGTTAAACTTTGGACTAGATGGAATTCTTCACCTAAGATTTTGTTGCACAGTCAGAATCTGATTGCCAGCTAAAACCTGTTCAAACTTGCTCCCAATTTGTAACCATGAGAAGTTTTACAACATCCCATTTATATTTGCACATGAGCTTCCTGAAAAGCAGTCCCTGCTTTCAGATTTTACAAGCATAAAGCAACTTTCTAACAAAAGTGTTGAAGAAGCAAAGTATCTCACTGAACAAGCCAAATCCATTGTCAAAAATGAAGTTGCAGAGAATAACACCCACTGACCTGGGTCACATGGAAGTTACCCTGTAGTACAGAAAGCCATCTACAAGCCAAAAGAGCTGATGCTGTAGGTGGTAGCTAATTCACTGTATTTATAGTAAGGCACTTTCCTTCCCCTGATATAACAAGCCAGACAGAAACAACACTAACATGGCCAAAAGCTTGTCAAGCTTTTTGTCAGACAACACAAAACAGAACACTTGAGAGCTTAATCCAGCACTCCCTTTAAAGCTTCTACATTTCAATTAATTCATTCATCAAAATGACTCCTTAAAAGTAAATCACACTGAAACATTCCTCCCTAATTTTAATCCTAGTCAACACTGAAACAGATTAGTGACTTCACTTAACAGTTGTGTATAAAACTACAAATTGGGTCATGTTTCTTTTAAAATTTTATTTCATATTCTGGGTAGTTTTGACCAGAAAATAAAATTCAAAGGATCTAAGCAATAAACCTAAAGTGTGATCCACAGAGCACAGGTGTTGCCAATTAATGTGGATTTGGCAGAAGACATACTCAAGTTATCATCGTCACATAGCTAGTTTTAATAAAACAAGCACACTTAAATTATATGGCAGAAGAATGTAGGTATAATACCATTACATGGCTTGTATGGCATTTAAAATTCACCATTTCATATCAACATCTGTTCACATAGTAATTTTCTTTCTTTGTATCCTTACATGTGATGCTTTAATGAATGCTCAAACACTGTTAGGCATGCCAGATTGTCCTTAGCTAACTGGAAACAGACTTCTGATACAGTATTTACAACCTGAAGCAATATTCTCCACACTCCCCAGCTCTTCTGAATTACAGAAACAGGAAGCAAAATAAAGATCCTGCAAAGAAACTGACCCTCACACCACAGCTTTTTCTCCAGACATGTGCAAGAAATTAACAGACATGCTTCACATCAGAGGGATGCTTCACCCTCCTCTCCTCCACACCTCTTATGCACAATGGAACTACAGCAAATTTTCAGCCAGCAGGAACAACTCCCCATCCCATGTTTAATGGGTAAAAGCTTGAGATTGCTAAAGGAACATCAAAAGGGAAAGCTACTGGTTTCAATATTTTTGGCAAGGTAAAGCAAACATCCTAGATCCTAGACAAAATCTGGCAATTGTTCTTTGAGGAAAATATTTTAATTTCTTGTATTATTTTTTTATCTGCATGAATACACACACACACACTTTTAATAAAAACAGACTCTGCATTCTGCTTTTTTCTCCCTATTATTATTATTTTTTTTAATCCTCACCAGTTAATCCAATCTGGCTTGTGGTCATTTAGCAAAAAAGTTGATACACAGAGTGTTAACTAACCAGATGCTTACAGCTTTACACATACTGTGATGGACTTTCAAGTAACCTAATTATGTTTTACTGCAAAAACAATGCTGATATACACACAATATATACAACTACTTAATACAGCATTGTGCCATTACCTATGTTTACAGGTTTCATTTTCTGGCTGTATAGAAAATTAAAATAATTTTAATTTTAAAATTATCAGAGAATTGCCTTTTTTTCCAGTGTTCATTTCTAACTACTGATTTTGTGTCTCTTGCTTCCAGTTGTTGCAGTTTCTCCCCATCTTGGCAGCAGGGTGGGGAGGAGGGAAGGAGGCTCAGTGCTGATTCCCTGGCAGGGCAGTTTCACAGACCCTTCCTTACCTTCCAGCTCCTGTCACTGCTGAGCTCACTTAAATGCAAAAGCATTTCTCAAGGGGAACACAAGCATGAACTCACTGAGATTTGCCCTATTTTCTTGCTAGGATTAATTAAAAGAAATACAACAGTCCATAACCATGTAAAACTTCCAATTGCTGTTTTAATAGAAAATTTTATTCATCCAATATATGTGAACTGACTATATGCAATAGGTTAGAATATAGTTATTTATAGTCATAAATTAATTTAATAATAAAATTTACCAGCCATTCCTTTGTGAGATTCACCTGTACTGACAGAAATTAAGACAATTTACAATCTGTTAACTCCAGACCATATTAGTACTCCAGAGATATTTTATGTATCGCTTTACTTCCCTCCCTAAGTGCCTGAAACAAGTTACACGTTTCCAGAACTGACAGACATGCAACCCCCTCTCTGGTGACAGAACTGCACAGAGCGGTATTTCTTGTGCTAAATTGACGTAACAAAGAGCAGTGAATTAATTTAACCTTGGCAGAGTTGCTGTTCTGCAGTTTCTCAGGACAGAGAAGCAAAGAGGTCTCACTGTATCACAAGTGAAGACAACCACAGCAATGAAACTGTGGCCAACACTATCTTGAAGATACACAGTCCACCCCACAGTGCTGCACACAGCAGTTCCTGGTACTTCCTTGAGCACCTATGACTGCCAAGGGCATATTTCAGGCAGTGTTCAGGAAAAGGAAAATCCCATACACACGTATCTACCACGAAACACAGAAGTGACTGGGGTCCTACTGAAGGATGAGCTAGTGAGGAGACTGGGAAAAAAACTAGCCAATACTGCTAACACCTTCAAGAACAACTGTCAGTGTATCATTTAATAGCAGGTAAGTTGATCCTGCTAGTCCATGTTACACTTCAAAAGCAGGTTATCAGTGCTACAGACCACATAATATTATTGTTTGCACGCACAAGCTACAAAACGGGTCGTGGAATTACAGGAAAGGTAATTACTTCTATTCCTTTCCCAGGACACATTAAAATGACAGATGCTGGCCATTTAAAATCATCTGGAAAGCTTTGTAAAAATAAGCTCATTATACATTTAGATCCAGGCACATGAAAGAACTACTGAAATGAGCAGAGTATAAATCAAAGATATTATCGATGTTTCCTATGAGCCTGGAAGACAAATAAAATATTTGAATACAAAATCCCAAGACCAAAGTACCTATTACTCAAGATAGAGATAGAACATGATGGCATGCTGCAAGGAAATAAAACTAAGTCTTAAATTATGAAAGTAACATTTCCAGAAGCAATAGATCTATTACTGTGATATTCAAAATTAGAACACTTACACATACCCACAAGATAGCTTTTTTCTCTCAGTTCCACATGTCCTATGCAGCAAGCATCACAGACCATGGAGGTATTTTTAAACCCACCTTTAGATATAAATCTAGTTAACAACCCTGTTTCCTACATAGAGTTAAGTTCCTTCATTAAGTTCACTTCTTGCAAAGGCACAGAATTACCAGACATTTTCAGGACACAATTGCCTACAAATACCTAAGAAAAGACCATTCACAAACTGCTTTCACTAGACAGACAGGCACTACACTACTACTGTGGCTGCATTCATAACCTGACAGTGAAAAACACAACATGTAAGGCTTACTAAAATAAGTTTATGGTAACTAACACAGAAAAAAACATCTCCACATTATTCCTACCAATAACAGGTGGCACAATCTCAACATTATGGCAGAGAAAGCAATGCAATTGGAGCTGAACACCTAATCTTTATACTGCAAGACTAGAGAAGCTAACTTTTTATTGTGAGGTTCTAACTGAAAATAATAAACCAATTTTCATTAATGAAATACTGTATTCTGATTTTTCAAATTACATTTGTCTACTTCCACTGAAACAAGTGATCTTTTCCACAAAAGGAAAGCACACTATGTCATTCTGTCTAGGCAATTTTCACTAGTACAAACCTCCTCTATGTTACCTTGGCCGGATGGGTTCCAATAAAGTTAAAGACAGTTTAACAGCAGATTAGTGCTGCTTCCAACTCTCCAGGGAATATTCAAGCTCCAGTTTGTTTAATAAAGTTTAAATGAAACCATGCAACCTCAGCTAAAAATGTCACCACAACTTACAGTAATTGTACCAAGCCTCCAGCTCATTCAGCTGTCAATGATATTTTTAGTTTAATAGTGTTACTTAAACTTAATGCTGTTTATATGGATTTACAACTCTGCTATTTTTTTAAGCTCACAGGTAATGATTTGTATAGTGTCTTTCAAAACAATCCCATGCTGGAAACCAGTCTCTTTCCACTGCTTTCACTCCATGTATTTATCATCAAGTCATCCTGGAGTTTTTAGAATAAAACTGTATTTGAAGCTCAAGCTATGCAAGCCTAGATGCCCAACCCCAGACTTCAAGTTTACTTTGCCACCCATACAAAACTGACCTGACTTTCAAAGGGGATCCCCATTAATTGGGAGCTGCAGGGAAATTGTCTCAGAAAAATGCTACATTTATGTAGAAGCCTAATGTTAGATATCCACATTCTGAACATGAGATATAAAGTTCCATTTGAAAAAGGAAGGCAGAAAACCGATGAAAATACTCTCCTGCACCTCATTCTACTTAAATCTCACAGGGGTGTGTAAAAACAAGTTTAATTTATCTGAAGTACTTACTGTCAAATCCTGTAACACACGTGCTCAGTCAGCTACTCTCAAATTTAAAGTCTGTTTTGTATAAAAATTGTAGTCCAAACAGGATATATAAAACAATAATGTATGTATCACAATTTCTTTTCAGGCAGCAGATACTGTTCTTTTTGCTTATCCATTCCGTAATGTTGAACTACATCTATAGATGTACCTTGAGGTGGAAGAAATCAACCCTTACAGCAGAGCTTTGGCAAGTTTTACAGGCACATTCTCTCTATTTCAGTTAAGACATTTCATTTAAGAGATTAATTTCATTAATCTCTAATTCATTTAAATTACATTTTCTCTCCACATCCTGCAGCACTAATCCCATCCTCACCTATTTGTCTTTATCTTGGAAAGTTTTAAAATGCATTTGTGAGTGTGGTTCAGCGTACAGCACAACCTCTGTCACTCCAAGACAAAGGTCACACCAAAAAGCACACGACAACTTTACACAACAAAAACCTGTACAAAACTCAGCAAGCTGGGAAGCAAATACCTATCTCAGCAAAAGCTACTTTGCTGTTACAAGACTGCTAGTGAAATTTATAGAGAGTCATCGTAAAAATATGACTACACAACTAAATACATCTAATATTGATAACTGTGCTTGTTCAATTCCTGTCTTGGAAAAAGAGATGGAAGAAAATGTAATGTGTGTAACAATCAAAGCCAGCTCTTCACTAACAGAAGTACCTACACTGCATAATCTACCATACCTCCTTAGAGACTAAGAAGCCTAAGTTTGTACAAATTACCTCAATAGTTTTATTCAAATAATTTAAGTAGTTAAAATCTGCCTTTTTCTTTTCTTTTTTTTTTTTTTTTCCTTAAAGATTCAACACAAGGAACACGACTGAGGTCACGAATGTAAGAAGTGCCACGCACCAGTGTCTGCCTGGCATCAGCAACTAACTTCCACCTAAAGCAAGAACTAACAGAATAACTTATCTTCCCATCTTCCAGCATATGGCTGCTCTCCAGCGCCCTTGCAGAGTTTAAAGATTTACAGATGCACTGAAGAGAAGCAACACCAAAATTTACGAGCACGCACTGCTGCTTAAGATGCAACAGCTCACGTATGAATGTTAAGCAATATAAGAAACAAATATTCATTTTGAAGGGAGCATGTCTAAAGGTTAAAAGAAGTGGTTAGTCAGGCTTAATGGATTTATCACAGCTTACATAACATAATTACTATATACCTTGCCTATGACATGTGCAATGAGAGTGAGCACAGTAAATGCATTTTAAATTCCCATTGAATATTTATCAGGAAAGTCAGGCAAGCCAAAAAAAAAACAACCTTCCTTTACAACACTTTTTCCCCTACCCTTCAAAATCCAAGTACAATTTTGCGAAATGCAGTGGTGATACAGGAGATACAAAATGCAGCTTTCAGAAGCATACAGTCACCTGCTGCAGTGAAGGGTAAGTACAAAAGCACGGCATTTGAACTCTTAATACTGCCAGAGACATTCAGGCAAGAGACACTTAACCTCTCCTTGTCTTAGCTGTCTCAGCACTAAAATGAATCTAAATTGTAGTCTATACCAGACAAATGTTTGAGAAATTAACTAAGATACTCTGTAAAAAAAGTACTATAAGCTACTAATATGGAGCTTGCTTTAATCAGCGGAAAGGACAGAATCCTAATAGTTTAACTGAGGGTAGACAGAGTTAATCTGCTATGGCTACTATGAATTAACAGCCAATTAGCATCATCTGCAACAAACTGGACACAGAAACAATGCACAGATCTGTTTTCTTTCCCCTCATCTGATTAAAGTGACTGCTGGAAAAAAAGCAGTGATTTGGTAACCAGAATCACAGAAGTAACACACAAATCATCACTTCCATTAGTATAAGCAGCAGTAACAGTACAAAATAAAGCAGGAAGAAAAACCAGAGAGGATAAAAAATTCAGTTAAGGTGAAAGGTCAAGAAACTTTGAGCTCATCTGACTAGAGGATCTTACAACATATCTAGCAGAGTTGGTACTTTTTCTCACAATTTTAAGCATCAGAATGCCCACAATACTCTACGAATACACACACAAAAAATCTGAATTTCCAACGTCATTACTGGATGAAAAAAAGCTTGCTATGTCAGTGCCTCAAAAAAAACAACAACAAAAAGCCCTGCAGATGTCAAGTATACAGACCAAGCAATAATTTGCAACCATCAGCATAACACTGCATTTATCCTTTACTAAAAATAACGAAACCTGAATTTTAATATAACAGACAACTTGATCATCCTTCAGAAAACAAGCAACATTCACCTACCTCCAGCTCTTCCTGACTTCCAGCTCAGGTTTTAATAATTTTAATATTTTGATTTTTAAGTGATAATTTTACAGGTTTAATATCAAACTCACAGGGTATATAATTCTCTAACCAGACAATTATCTTTCCTGTAATCACTTGCTCAATATTTCCCCCAGGAATCTTCATCCTAGTTATACATGGAAATTTTATTACTTTTTTCATTAGTCTTTATTGTGACTTAATGGCTGTGGTTATGAAGTTGTCAAGAACCAAAGCCATTACTAAAAAGCTTCAAAGAGGTAAAAAAATGTTCAAGTGAACACAAAGCAGGTTTGGGAACCACCCCAAATAGGTAAAGCAAACGTCAAAATACAATTGAGATAAATGAGCCAGCTATGACTAAAAAAATACAATCTCTGCACCCCCTCATCCTTGCTAGAAAGGAATCCACTTGAGAATATTTTGAGGGAAAACAGAAAAAAAATCCTGCCTCCCCTAATGAAAAAAACACCAAACAAATCCACTTTTAAGGAATCTTTCATAACCAGAGTATCAAAAATGGCAGATTCAAATTACACATTGCATCTCACTAAAGGCTTAACAACTTAGCACATTTACCAGTAATAGGAATTTAAGGATAAGATCAACACACTTTCAGTATTTAAAAAAGAATAAATCAAAGTATTCAACCCAATTGTTTTGGGTTGTTTTTTTTCTCTTACCTATTCTTTGCTTTTTGGTTGTAGTGGCTCATCCTGGTAATAAAGCTTTTCTTGGTTCTATTAGACCCAGCCACCAAAGGTTTAACATCTCATGTGCAGAGGGCAGAAGATTTAGTTATTACAATGGGATTTGCCAATTTTCTGTAACATGAATACTTAGCATTTATGTGACGCTTTTAATCTTCAAAGGGCTTACTTCTCACCGTTACCATCCTCAAAAAGAATGCCATTAAGTATTATTAGCCTGTTTTATCCATCTGTAAAGTATCTCCATCAGGGCACACACTGTCACATTGCTATTTGGATTACGTTTGCTTCAAGCAAAGCTAATCAGTACAGGTTCTGCGACAACCCTCCCCATAAGACCAGTGTGGATCGGAATTGCTACATAATAGCCCCAGCAGAGAAATAATCCTTCCACCATCTGAGCACTTAAATCTTACTGCCTATATTTGATATCCTCTGGAATTAAAGGAGCCTACTTCTATATGCTTAGCAGTCCAACCCTGTAGGCCACAGGAGAAACCTGAAAGAATCTGAAAATTCAGAAACCTTCACAGACCATTAGATTATCTTTCACCATTTGTACGACCGCAAATTTAAGTGTAATAAACTGCAGTATTAGGGACAAAAGTAATCACTGTTATCAACTAAAGAACTGGCAAACTCATTCTCAGTGACTGAAAAAAGCCATTTCTACCCCTGACTAATTGCAGGTTGCCACCTTTCCAAGCCACAGGCCCCTGTCAGAGCACTTGTTGTTTCTTCCAAGATGAGGGGCAGTCCCTTTCTAGATGCTCTGAGTAAATTATTGCTGACCCTGGAGAAGAGAAAACACACTCCGCTAAGCTGGCCAGCACAGCCAGGCATGGAAACAGCTCAGGAAGTAAAAAGAAAGGAGGCAGAGGTACAAGTTTTAAGTGGGTTTAAACATAACTTGTCTTGCTGCAACAGCAACAAGAACCCCAAACCCCCCTCTGACAGACAGAAGCATGGACAGAAATTATTCAGGAGTAGGGGAAGCCCTAAAAGCAAGCAGCCCTGTCTGGGACACCCACCTTCATCCAGGCAGAGTTGTCATTCATTGCCCAGTTTCTAACCTCTTTGCTC
The DNA here is from genome assembly GCF_020740795.1 of Apus apus. Classification (NCBI taxonomy): domain Eukaryota; kingdom Metazoa; phylum Chordata; class Aves; order Apodiformes; family Apodidae; genus Apus; species Apus apus. The sequence continues at coordinate 5,022,413 of NC_067299.1, read as the reverse complement.
CTCATTTTTCTTTCCTTTTCCACTACTATTTTCTTCTGATGGCTCCTGATAGTTCACATAGTTTGTACCGCATTTCCTAGGAGGATGGTTTTAGCTCTCAATGTTTTCAGTGTTTGGAACAGACATTTAGCCCAATTTAGACTAGAAATAAAACTGTTTTTCTGATCTGTCCCTTCATCAATTTTCCTGGAAAATAACACTGAAGGTTTGTATTGTCATAGGTGAGCAGAACAGCTTCTATCACAATTCAGAAAAGCTGCTTCCACTTTATTACCACCATGGTAACCACGTAGACATTTATACTTGTTAAGATACACAAAATTACCACGTATAACTCATTTCCAAGAAATAAACAGCCAATTAAAATGAAAGGCAAAGGCACAACCCAAGAATCTACATGAAAACACCACACAAGGAACTTGATACAAAATAAAATGTAAGATAACAAGTATTTAATATCCTCTCTTCCAACACTGTCAGAGATACTAAATGCAGCTCTACTATGAATTGTTCTTGATTTTTAAAAATTTTAAACATCAAGAACTGAATAAGAGATGCTTTTTAACAGACAACAGCAAACCATTAGCATCACTGTTTCCAAATGACTAGTTTTGAGTCTGTGCTCTGTTAAAAAAATTCATCTCCAAAAAGATTTATCACTAAATTTACACTATCCTATACATTAGAATGAAATGGTGTATTTAAATACACCAAGTAACAGCTGGAAAGGAATCCATCTTCCAGTAATTTTACTGCCACTGACCAGATTGATGTGATGACTCACATTTCAGAATTTCATATAAACACACTGTCCATTGTTCCACAGAAAAGAATTATAGAAACAGAAATGGTATTAGAATGACTTAACACCAAAGAACTAGAATGTCCTGAACAGCGTTAGCATTTGGAATCTCTCCCTGAATTCCTGGAGACTCACAAGATATTCCCAAGGACATCACCCTCTCTATTAAAGGCAGTACATTTACATTAAAAATTATGAACATTTTATATTAAGAGATCTTCGTAAAATATTTTATAATCTGCGTCTATTCTTTTAATACTCTTGCTTCTGCAGGTAATTAGCCAGTGTTCTATATTAGAATTAGTGTATATTATGGTTCCTTTCTCCTTCAGCCTATCTACATTGCAATCTACTCAGTATTTAAAGAACAAGATTCTTTTACACAAGACATTTACACAACTCTTATTTAAACAAGGTGATTAGAAGACAAGACTAAATTGCAGGTAACACAAAAAAAAGGGGAAATTTGTTAGTGACAAAAAGATTTATTACAGTTCTTCAGGAAAACAAAAGTCATGTGGTTAGTGGCAAGATTTTACTGTATGACATTGTTAGGGAAAACGTGGTAAAAATCTCCTTTATAAACAGTAGGAAATTTCCAGTGCAGAATAAGATTTTTTTTTTTCTGGATAACACCTAACAATTAGAAACACGGATTGAAAGGAAGAGCTTCTTCAGCCAAAATAGATTAATGATGCCATATTCAAGTTTATTTTTAGAAGAAATTTAATCTGCAAAACTGAAGTTCTCATAATTACTATCCAAATACTTTCAGTTCTTTTTCTCTACATTCACAGATTTATTAAATCTTGCACTTCCTCTTCTGCTTAGGTTTCTGAGTTTCTTCCACATTTTTTTCATTCAAGGTTCCAAAATTTTAAAAGAATAATTTTCCAAACTAATGCAGTAAAACGGATCATTTAAAATAATTGTCAAAAAATCCAGATAAATCAGTCTTATGATCATTTGTAGAATTCCACTGAGATAGTAGCATTAACCTGTCGAAACATTTCAGTTCATGACTTGCTGCCAAAGCAGTCTGCCACAGGACAAAACCTGAGCATCTCCATTATTATTATATATTAAGATAAGGAATATCAATTCAAAACACAAAAGAAACATAGGCATACATTCTATATTAAATACTTAACATGAAATTAAATTGGATGTGTGGATGACAACTGAAATATCAGCTAAAAAAAGATAGACATGGTGTGAATAAAAACCACAGCTTGTGAGGAATTCAAAAGGGCTTGTCATAGGTTTTATTTTTAAAGAACAAAGAAAACATTTCTATGCAGAATGCAATTATCTCTTAATTTGGTGTGGTGACATCACCTCTCATAACTTCTGGGTCCAATTCAGACTGTAAAGTAGGCAAAACAGCTTCAAACTATTTTGACATTAAAAAAAAAAAAAGTTATAAAAGGCACTGCAAAGTACAGCTTCATCTTCCAGTTGATGGTCAGAAGCATGTACAGCACTCTAATGGCTGTCCCACTCCAGACCAGCTCCACTCTGCCCTTCTCTGCAGCTCATGACATGCACCTGCAGAGAACTTGACCAGAAGAGAAGTTAAATCTCTGTTTAAGGTACAGAATGTCTCACTGTTAAAAGCCACTCTAAAAGTTAAAACTGAAGTGTATGGCAACATGTAAAGGCAGATGATACTTCTGCCCATCTTCCCAGTTTGTCCCAAGTCACCCATTCCAAGTAAGGGGTTGTCCTGTTAGTCCCAGAAACTCTGGATGGTTTGCAGTACATTCCACACTGACCTAGGCAGATGATGAATACCATTCCAGAAGCGAGATGGTTCTTTTGCCCCAAATTCACCACACGGTGAGCACAATGAGCTATTAACCTCATCAGCACATTTCCATGTGACAGAAGCTTGTTCTGTGTTGCAATAGGCTAAAAGGAGAAGGGAGAGGATTTAAATGCCCTAGAGATCACAGCATGCCACTTGACATGCCAAGTCACCCCACCTATGATAGCTTATCACTTTAGTAGATGTAACAATTCAGGCAAGTAATCATTTCTGTGCTTCCACCCCTGGTTGTTAAAAATTACCTTGATTACCATTCAAACCTTTCTCCGGCATATCCTAGTCTGCCTCAAAACCAAATAAAGGCCTTGTTACAAGTGTTAACATCTGGGGTTTTAAAAATTTTTTTAATTTTTATTAAAATATTATTTAGCCAAGAAACACACATCTCTCTTTCCTAGAACTCCACTACATGTCATTATAGTAATTATAATTGTCATTATAATGAAAGACTTCATGGTCTACACCATGATTGATTATAGCATACATCATTTTTAAACAGATTTGGTGAACCTCTACAAAAATTACACACAGACACATTTTGTTTCAAACCAATATCTGAATCCAGCTTACACCCATTTAGAATGAGAAATTCATAAGTGCTTTTACACCAGTTTAATTAAACTCCAGTTAAAAGAGATGCCCTCTTTCCAAATGTGTTCCCACCTCTAAGGACTACACCAACCCTGCTCAATTGTAAACACAAGCTCATAAAAAACCCTAAACCATTTCTCAGAGGTGTTAAAATTCATTACGTAAAAAAGAAATGCAAAATGTTATTATTACACAGCTAAGCTGAAAACACTACAGCTATACAGACACAGTCATCACTAACAAAGATGTCCCTGAAGAAATCACAAAAGAGGATGTGCATTAAGATTTTGCTGTTCTTTAGGCAAGCAGAGTATTTTTATTCCAGTAAGTGCTAGCAATAATATAGTATTCAAAGTTTTGTGAATTAGACCCTTTCAAACTCTTAGGCAGAATCTACCTTAATGGATTCTTCTTCTACATTCATTTTTGCCCAAAGGCTTCATTGTCTCATTATGTAAATGACCTTTTCATATGAAAATTAAATGTTAAAGATGCTTTTTGTAGTTCTTCAATACTGTAAATATCACATGGACATTCACAGCAATTCAGATTAAGTATAATTTAAAGAATAAGGGACTGCTTCAAGCAATGTAACAAATTAAGAAATAACTTGGTTTTAAAATACTTCAAAATTGAAAGTCTCCTTTAGAATTAACGCCCAGAATTTTCTTTCCTATACAGAAACTCAAGCTAGGAAATCATCTGTTTTATTATGAACAACACACATGCAGAACTTGCAGACCTTCAGGACAGTTTCCATCTCCTTGAAGAACCCAGCTAGCATCAAACACCCAACTGTAGCTCACCTCAAGAAAGGCTGGGCAGTTCATATCAAACCCTGTGCACTCCTGAGTAGCCTCCACTGAACACCAAGTCCCACATTATTCAAAATAATTCTGCAAGTTCCCACTAATAGTTCAGTACTTCTAGCTACCTAAGATGCAGTGACAAAGTGGACAGCAAACATGACACTCATTGCAGAGTGAAAGACTTGGCAGTCAAGCACAGGCCAAAAAACTGTCATGATTCTTCTACTCAAGAAGAAACAACTTCACTTCATAGGTGTCCTTAAGGACCTCACTCTGTAAGGTTCCACAGTCCCACACATCTCCTGGTGCACTCCCAGTCCCTCAGTCAGCAGCAGTGAAACATCCCCAGGCAGAACACAGCACCTACCTGGCCCAGTAACTCTCAAGTGAATGCACAGCTCCTGGCTGAGCAAATCTTTACAATTAACAGACTACTGGTAAATAACCCAGAAGGCCTTAAAGAACCCAACTGGGCTTTACAACAGTCCTTGAAATAATTTTGTCAGTGGACCCTCCTCCATTCCTTTTCTGTATGCTCACTGTAATTTGAATTTATTTTTGGACCAAAAAAGAGCAGGATTATTTTTTAAATAATTAGTAATAAATGTCATTATAAGAGCTCAAGATACAGCTCATTGGACCTCCCTGGAACCCCTCATACACCAAACTAGAACAAATGTATGAACTCACAATCTAACCAAATACACTCAGTTTTCCAAAGATATTGTCATTTTTTAAATGACAGATATTCATAACACATTTTCTTCAAATACAGAAAAATCATCAGACCTATCACAAAGCAGTAGTTGTACAATCATCCTAATTTATAGAATTAGATAGACATATCATACCTCACCTAATCATGTAACTTGCTAATGCTATGTTCTTTTATTCCCACTAAGCTTGTCATCCCTTCACAAGCCCATTTTCAAATGTGATTTCACTTGAGTACTAAGGAACTGAATGCCTTACTTATTTTATAAAATTAGACAGCAGGCTGGCTTCACTTTGAGCAGAAGAAAGGGGGTGAGGGTTGTTTTACTAATTTCTTCCACAGTGCCAGCAGCCAGAAAGCCTGATACTGTTACAGGTCAAGTGCAACAGGACTAAAGTAGCCCCTCTTTGTTGTTGTTTTTTTTTCCCCCTTTCACATTTCATTAGAGATGCTTCACATAATTTTGAAAAGCTTCCCAGCTTCTATTTTTGTCTTATTTTACTTTCTCTGTATGACACTGCCAAGTAGATTTAGGACCCTGATGTCATATTTTATAAAAACAAGACTTTACAAAATTCAGGATGAACAGAAATATTTCACATAATCTATCAGGTTGGAAAGTATTTCAGGAGGTCACCTGGTTCAACTTTGTGCTTGAAAGTGGGTCAACACTGAACTCAGACCAGATTGCAGAAGGCTTTGTCCAGGCAGGTCTTGAAAACCTCAAAGGATGAAAGTTCAACAACTTTAAAAACTAGAAATTGATTAGAAAGAGGTGACCATGAACACAACTTTCACTGATTAAAATACAAGGAATAAAGCAGAACAAGAAAAGAGTTACATGAGCTATGAGATATATAGGCATATAATTTACAAAGCAAAATGCTTTGAGTACTCAATTTTAGTCTACAACAATATAAGAAAATATACATGGAATACAATAGCTTGATAGTGTACTTGCAGCGTGTATCAAGATGTGTAACACTCAAAAAGAGGATTTGTTCAGCTTATCTTTTAACTTGGAGTCACCATGGGTTCAGTGATATTATCTATTTACACTCATTTGGCAGCTTTCCTGATTGCTTTCATTTGAATCTCTAGTTACATGCTGACAGAACAAAAATGTATCTAATATTAAGAGACTGCAACTATTTAGAGACACAATTCACCTGTCAAAATGAGAAACCAGAGGACTTCCAACATTTACCGAGTCATATTTCCAGGTTTTGAGGGCTTTTTGCTTTCAGATGTTCAACTGTTCCTTGTTTATGAAATGCCCACATTCTTAATTCCTTTTCTAAGAGACTTAAACCACTGTGTGCACATCCAACACTTGCACACTTACTCACCAACTTACTGTCATGTCTGGTACAGCTGGATTCTGTAATCTCCTAAGAATTACTAAAAACCTGCTAAAAGATACATTATCAGCTCCCTCAGAACCACAGCACTCACAGAAGCCTCAGCACAAGGCAACACTTTCCTGTAAGTTTTAAGCTTCAATTGGTATTTCATAAAGAACTTCTAAAGACCACAAAAGGCACCTCAGGAAAGGAAACTTACTGGTAGTTGACTCAAGTTTGCTATACAAATGTTCCTCATTTCCAATAGGAAATAACTTGGGCAGTTTTAAGTAAGAAGAGGTTGAAAACCACCGAGTACACTTCTCTAAACTTGGAACCTGAAGTAAAAGAATAAAAAGCGGTCACTGCAACTTAGCAGATGAAGAATTTCAGAGAAAGAAACTCTTCTAAAATGAGCCTCTTCATCAGTTCATGGAAGCTTAAGTAGAATTCCCCAAGTCACTTGTGCATTGTAGTGTATGTTCAGCAGAGACTACCGAGGTATCCTCCCAAAACAAGCATCAGAACTGAATGCCAAAGTTGTGAAATAATTACTGCTCTGTGAATTTGAGCAGCTACTTGCAGCTCCACAGATTTATAAACAGGAAGTGTGAAGCTATGGATTCATACCTGCTTTAATCATATGACAGAGCCCTAAAGCCATCAAATACTGGCTGACATCACAAGTCTCGCTGTATAATCTAGACTGTCTCAACAGTGGATCCTATTCATTCTGATGGGAAAAAAAAAAAAAAGAGAAAAAAGAAGGCTGAGAGAGGTCCAGGCATTTTCAACAGATGCATCTGAAAACTCAAAGCTCCTTAAACAGGACACAGCTTTACACCCCTAGAAAAGGACGCACCCTGAAGAACGTTCCCCTACCTACAGTGTTCAAGAACTGTTTTCCTACAAATGTGTCTGGGATTTAAAAAGTTAATTTCATAGTCTGGAGTAAATATAAAGCAGTCTTCTACGGGCTTGAGAGGAGACTCCATGGATTTTGTCACCAGGTTGAGATCAAGACAACCTCAAACAGACTATTATATATTTGCACAAGTTTTCCATCATTCTTTTGTCAGATTTATTACACCTGCACGCTTGAGGATGTTCATGATCAGACACCAAATCTATATGCCTTGATTTAGATAAAACAAATGTAGCTATTTTTCAAATTCAATCAAGACACAAAAAGTCATTAGCAAAATTTATCCTCTGCCCATCATATACATTAGTCATTACTGGAAAGCATAGTAACTGACCTTTTTGTGAATTAAAGCAGGTTTTCATTGCTTTGACATTTTTGTTGTTCTCCAATTGGTAGCATCTTGGAGATGCACTAGCTGGAAAGAAAACCATCTTCAGAAACTACTATTTCATGACCTCTCCAGAGACAAATCCTGTGATAACTGATACACCTGCAAGTTTTGCCTAGATATTAGCTGGTGTTTTCATTGCTTGTACATTTTTTAAAGGTGGTGCTTTTTTTTTTGTTTTAATTTTCCTGTTTTCCTCAGAGATCACTGTGCACAGAACAAACCACAATGACACAGACCTATCAGCAGCCCCTCATTTCTCCACGCTGACCACACTGACGTTTTAGCAGTTCCCCCTTCTTCCATCCCAGCATACATGCAACAAAAATTCTACCTTGCTTTAAGCAGAAAGAAACCTCCACCTTCCTCTCTGGCAGAAATTTGACAAATCCATGATTATTCACTGACATTTCTTTTGTTTAAGTGGTTACCTGATAGAATACTTAGCACATAAACTGAAAATGGCACAGGTTAGAATGACCTGCTCTAAGTGGAATTCACAAACTTTGACTATAGATTCTATAGCCTCTTATTTTCAAATACCTGCATAAATTCACGCTCAGTCTGTGATTATATTCTTAGAGTTACTTAAGCCAAATAATTTAACAGTCACTGCAAAATACAGTCCGTTGGGATGTGAATTGGCCACGAGAACCATGTAGCTCTCTCTTTCCTGGGGAATCCTTATTCAAATATTCTATGCACAACACAGGATAGTGCAGGAGCTGCTGTGCTGGGGCTAATATAGTAGTAATAGAAAGTTATTTTACACTCTTTTATTGCCTCAAAGATAGTCCTTCAAGGAACTGGGTGTCACGGCTGCCAGCAGAACAAGTAGAAGATAAGGCAGACTTTAGAGCACTGCCTCCTTGGCACAAGGCAAGGCCTAAGACTGGGCAGTTCTCAGAAGGAGGCAGCAGTCAGACAGCCTGCTGAACAGAACAGCAGGAGTTAGAAATCAGAGGCACATGTTGGAAAAGGCACCAAACCAAAGAGAGGTATTGCCTGAGCAAGGGAAGCCTGCCTGGTTCACAGCACTGCCCTAGGAAGAAAAATACTGTTGGAGCTTAGGGCTAACAAAAAAAAACAAAAAACAAAACAAAACAAAAAAAAAGGCAACAAACTCAAGAGGCACATTACCAGTTTATGCCATCACAATCATAATTTGATGAAATAACCAACACTTGTATGCCCAGTTTGGAATGAATCACTTGTTTTATAATGACCTGCCCATAAATTTCACCTCCTTACGAAGACAACCTCAGAGGGAGCTCTCACCACAAGTTCAGAACCCATACCTTTTCCACAGCATCAGGCAAAGCAGTGCCTCTAGCTACTATAAATAAGATAACCATAATTTGGCACTATTCATAACAAGAGAAGAGCCATGTAAAATTGCATGTCTTGCTTTTCATTCCCAAACTACACAACCAGACACACATTCGATATTACAGGGCATAAGAGGAAAAGGGAGACAAACAAGACACAATGTGACCTGTACTGGTGGACACAAGACAACCTCATTGTGCCCATCCACATGGCCACACCACCCACAGCACAGTCAGCTGCCTGTGCCAATGAGCCTAAAAAAAAAATTGCAGTACTACCTAATGCTGAAGGTTGAAAAAGGCCATTAACACTAGACTGCTCTCACACTTTCATCTCCTTGAACTGAAGTTACATTTTAGCTACAGTTATTTATATTGTAAGCGTTTAACCACAAAAACTCTCCTCACCTTCACAACCTTTGGTTACTCCCAAAATGAAATTGCAATAAATAAAATTGCAGACATTCACAACTTAAAAGTCAGCCTCGTTTTCTGAAGCTTACAGAACCAGCAGCACTCACTGCTTTTTTTCCAGACACTCTGAAAAACTGAAATGAAAACTTATGTCACAAAAATAGGATCACAAATTCTGAATGATTACTACTTAAGTCTAGTTAACTGATTACACATGAAGAACTCACAGCTGAAGAATTTGTACCATATCAACTAAAATAAAACTTTCTCGTCATTTAATGACCCAGACACAATGTTAGAGAAGGTGGACCTAATTAGACATAAATATATTTTGCTTTCTCTTTCTAATGTTTATGTTTATCCATTATCCCTGTTCGCACCCACAGAAATGCCACAAGTACCAGCATGGTTCTGTGCAAGAAAAAATAGCCTAACAAATAATGTTTTGATAACTAGCCTGTTTTACTCTTACAATGGTTCACTGGCTAAGCAAACAACATAGTTATTTAGCAAAACACCAATTTATATTAGAGAGCCTAAAACAACCTTTCTGTTCTCCTACAGAACAACAGTATTAAATGCCTCATACCGATACAATAACAACAAAGAAAAATATTACATTCACTGTGCAAGAAATAACTTTAAATAACTTAGAAAAAATGAATCTCATTTTTATGTCAACTTCTAATGATGAAACATCCAGATCAACTTCCTAGATTTTGAAGAAGTACATGAGTTTAAATCTAATGTTAAAATTTAAAAAATTTAGGTTTTCTTATTTATGAACTTTGGAATATGAATCTTGACCAAATGAATGTATTTTCCACTGAAGAGCTCATTTCAAACGCTTCCTGTTATATTTACCTTCACACTTCTACCAAGCTATGTTTATGACTCCAGCTCCCTAAAAGATACATACACCAATGCTTTTAAAGACTTCCTCTATGCTTTCACTAGAAGTGAAATTCTTCAAGCCTGTTACGATTAAAACCTGTAACAAAAGTGAGTTTGAATCACATATTTATTTCTTCTCCTTGACAGTATGTTGCTTCATCTCCCATCTGACACAGCATCCTTCAGCAGGTCCAGCATTAAAAAATAGTTTTAAAATATTAAATAAAAATCCCATTTCAATTCATTTCTCCTTCAATCAATACTCAATGTTTCCTCACAGTTTTCTCTTACCGATCACCACAAGCTGCTCAGAGGCAGGCAGAAATAAAAGGGGCAGCCATGAATTGGTTTGAGATATGCATCTTATCAATGCTTTAAACATCAAACAGGTGAACTGGCTTGAACTATTTGTACTACATCACATGAATCCACAATTATAAAAAGCTATCTTTCCTGCAAGCGATTTACTATTTAAAATTACTGTCCCTCTTTGTCCTTGGACTTAGATATCAGGTCTAGAGCAAGGTAGCTGACAGGGTGTAGCTTGCCTGTCGCCTTGGAGCCCTGCAGCTGCAAGTATTCAGCATTCAGCTTGTTTATGTTTTCCTTTCACTGGTTCCTCTTTAAATTCTCCAGGAGGAATCTAAAAACGAACTAAACCAGCAGCATATATATATATATTAAAAGCACGGAAGCTACATCCATCTTTCAGCCTAGATGCGTGCTCCCTATCACGGGCAGCAGCAAGTAAACATGAGGAGCCGGTGGGTATGAGCTGACAGGCAGCGCGGGGCGAGGAGCGGCACGACAGGTCCTGTCACATCGGGATGGCAGCGTTTCCCAACGCCGTTTTCCGGGGTAGCCAAGAGAGCCGGCAAGCGACAGGCAAAGGGAAGGCCGAGGGCTGGGAGGCAGCGGGAGGGTCGGGCGGCACCAGAGCCCGCCGGGTGCTGCCGCCCCCCGCCCTGCCCGCCCTGCCGAGCGGCGGGACAGCCCCGCCGAGGGCCACCGGCCGCTGCTGCCGTGCTGGGAGCGGCGAGGAGGGGAGATGCTCCCCGCGGCTGCTGCCCAGGGCCCATAATTGAGAGAGGGGAGAGAAATAAATAAATAACTCGGGGCGGCTGGAGGGGGGGGGGAGGGTGGGGGTGAAAGGAAGGGGGCGGGGAAGGAGCCTGAGGTAGAGGAACGGCGAAAGTGCCTCCGCGCCGGGGTCTGTCATGGTGGTGCGAGGAGCCACCAGACACCGCCTCGCCTCGCCGCCCGTTGACAGGGGCCGCGCGGGGCCCCCCCCTCCCGCCGCAACCCCCCACCCCGCCCCGCAGGCCCCGCCGAGCCGACACCCCCACACACACACTCCGCCCTCACCCCTTCGCAGGGCTTCGTCGTAGCTGAGGAACCCGATGCGGGACTCCTTGGCGCCCATGGTGCCCCCTGGCTCAGTCCATGGCCTCCCCCGCCGGCCGGCTGGGCCCCGCGGAGCCCGGGCTGCGCCGCTGGCGGCTGGGGCGCGCAGGGCGGGGGGGGGCGGGGCGGGCCGGCCCGGCCGGGGGGAGGAGGCGCCCGCGCGCCCTCCCCGCCGCCGCCTCCATGGCGGGTCACGTGAGGAGCCCGCGCGCCCGCCCGCCGCCTCACGTGACGGGCCGGGCCGGGCCGGGCTGTTCTGCTCCGGCCCCGCCTCCCTCGGCGCCTCCTGACGGCCCCTCCCGCCGCGGTCACGTGACCAGCCCGCGCGGCCCGCCCAAGGCGCCGGCGCGCGCCGCTCGCCTGTTCCCTCAGCGGCTGCGGCGGCGGGAGCGGGAGCGGGGCCCTGCAACACCCCGCCCGCCCCGGCAAACCGGGCCCTGCACACCCTGCCCGCCCCGGCAAACCGGGCCCTGCACACCCTGCCCGCCCCGGCAAACCGGGGCCCTGCCCTGGAGACAGCGAGGCTCGAAACAGGCCCGGCCGGGGTTATCCAACGGGGTCGGGGTCTCGGGTACCCGCCTACGCGCCCTGCCGTGCCACGCAGAGAAGGGCCTGTGAGGAAAAGCTCTCCCCCCTCCTCCCCACACGCTTCGAAATTTGTCACTTGCGAAGGTGGCAAGAGTTGCCGTAGGTGGACGCGGTGCACCGAGGGAGAAGCGCCAAGGCTCCGGTGCAACGGGGATCTGGGCCCAACTGCCTCTCACCCCCAAGGCAGCCCCCTGCCTCTGCACCGTGTGCCTCGGCCCCTCAGCCGCCCGCCTACCTCCCCGGGACCGGTGTTCTCCTTGCAGAGCCCGCTAAGGAGACGTACTGCAAGCACCGGGTGACAGGAGGAAGTTCCTGTTCCATGAAAATGTCCTTTGAGTGCCTGCAACAGGAACATGGACTGAATTGTAAAAGGATCAAAAATACCTCTGTCCTTTGCTGTTCTTCAGCATGTTTGCTTAAGTATTCAGCCCAGTGCTTGTACAGAATGGGAGGATTTCCTAAACGGCTTTGTTACAACATTAAGCCTGGTAACATACCCAGGGTCACTCCTGAGCAGAAAATACAGAGTTTGAAAGAAAACATTGATTTCCAGGGGCAGCTTGTTCCAAGGATTGTTCCTGCACAGAAACAAGGCCTGTGAAGACACCAGTTGCAAGTCATTCCCTACGTTACAGTTACTGTACAGAATAACCTTACCACATCAGAGCTGGAGAAAGGTCAAGCTGAAGTTACTTTCTCACTGATGTAAGTTCACGCTTAAGTATTTTTATAGCAAACATTCCAAACAAATTTCATATCTGAAACACAAAGCCAGGAATGTTGCTTACAGAGAAGCTAGCTTGAAGGCCAAATTTCTCCTCATGTAACACTACAAAAGTGCCAAGACACTACAAATGAATTAAGCTACTTACACTTTTTTTTCTGCCATAATCTGAATTGCTTATTATCTTAGATTTGTGAAAAAGAATATAATTAGTACACTCAAGCATAAAATCTGCCATAAAGAATCTTTTCCCTCTCTGGAATATAGACTATGGGGGTGAGGGTGGAACTTAAGTGCTTTTTAAAAACATAAATAAAATTGTTGGGAACATATTTCACCTGCCAACCACTTGTTACATACTTATATTTTAAAGAGGATATAAATTCTGTTATATTCTCTTAATCCTATGCTACATTTACATGTCTCTTCTCAATATAGTCTCTCACTCAAGCAGCTTTCAATTTAGATACAATATAAACTCTTGAAAATATTTTAATTCAACAAAGATAGCAACATGTAAATCAAAAGTGTAACCCAGCAATAGCAGAAACAGCTGGAGAAGTTAGTTTATCTTGTGATTAAATTAAGTATTCCAACGCCTAAGGATGGCATTCATTGTGCCATACTCTGCAGTGGATCACTTTCTTAAAGTATTAACTCACAGCTGAGGAGACAGGTTTTAATTCCTGACTTCCCTGTGGGTATTCCACTGTGACCTTATGTCTAGCAATTCTTTTTCATGTTTTGGTTGTTCGTCTGGATAAGATAGATAGATACATACATACATACAAAGAGAGTCCTGTTTTGCTTGGAACAAGCTGCACTGGGATACATCCAGACCTAAAATGGCACAACCATTAAAAAAAGCTATTAGGGCAGGAAGCAGCTACAATGGTGGTGTAAGACACCACGTCATTTTCTTCCAGTTTTCACAATTTCTCCATTACTATTTATCCTTGCCTCACCTCCCTTAAGTCTCTTACTTTAAATAATTTATATTATTAACCAAAGCCTCAGGTAAGAAGGCACACCACAGAACTGCCATCACCCTCCCAGGCCTGCTTTATCTAGATACGCAGAGGTGAAGAAACCTGCTGAGACAACATTTACCACCTAATACTATTAGAACCACCACAGTTTATAACTGTTATCCTGCATCTACTCAATTCCATGTTGCAACATGGATGAATTACTGGCATCCCTTTCTGTATATTTACAGAAACCCATTTACCTGTTTTCAGCTTTTAAAACAACTCAACTAATTATAAGCTCTTTTAGCTGCCCCTCTCAAGTACATAATTCTACCAATTCTTAGCAGACTCCTCCTATGCTAGTTTCAAATCATTTTCTCAAGTCAGGATAACCAGACTTTTATTTCATTTTCAGCTGAGGCCTCACCAGCCCTTTGCAAAACCAGCCCGATTTTGTCTGTTCTGTCTTGACAAAACCTAGACTTGTAGCATACACAAGCCCTGTTCTCAGGCAGCCGAGCTTATTAGACAGTATTGGATTTTTCATGACAACTGGCTTGCTTGCCCAATCATTAAAAAAATGAATGTCTAAAAATTATAATTACAAGTCAGCTCCTGCCACCATCCCACCTTAAGGTGTAGTCACAAAGAGCTGACTTGGCTTTTGATGCAAATGAGGAAGCGGAAACCTCTAGTGAGGAGTTCCTTCCTCTAGAAGAAAGAAAATGAATTGGAATGATGGTTAATATTGATGGTTAACAATTAATATTCTAAAAAATGCTCTTCCCAAAAAATGGTTAAAAATATGTATTACATTAAAGCTTGCTTCTTTTCACAGTTAGCTAAGTTTTTAGACTTCTACTGCATTTTTGTATGACATTTAAAAAAATTCAAACTAAAGTGACATCTCTTTTGTGTTCCAGAGATACAAATGCCATCTAACAAGCAGTAGAATTTTGCTTGAAGAACACTTTAAAATAATTTGCTTGATCCATTGTATGTACCATGGCTTGCACCAAATTTAATAACAAAGATATTCTAGATTGGAAAATCAGACTGGAGGCTTAGGATGGCAGTGTCTTTGTTCAGATTAAATTAAGCATGTTCTCAAAGGCATTGAAGCAGGCACCTAGAGATAAGACTTTGTATGCTAACCATGGATCAGATCTGGCAGTAAGTTTTTAATGAAGCCTTATTGGGGACCATAAAATTATAGATGTTGCTACTATTTAAGATAAATCACATAAAGATACAGTGAATTTAGACATGCATTAGAGTGAATCTAGCTCTTCTCTTCTGGTGGAAGAGTGCTCTATATGCAAATCTATGTAACTGGCCACATGTCCTGATTGCTGTGATTTGTTTAATGAGTCACTAATCACAAATTAATTCATAAGCAATTAGCAAATATCTTTAAGTGTCTTTGTATTGTGAGGTATATGTAGAAAGCCAGACTTTTACTGCTGCAGAGAAGCTGCAGGAGGCTTGCAGCAACCTTGCCTTCTCGGCAGAGCAGCTGTCAGTCACCAGGAGGTTGCTTGGCAGCCCACAAGGCTACCAGGGATGGGCAGAAAAAAAAAGTCACACAGGGCATCTGCTGAGGAGAAGGTGTTTTGAGTTGCATTGAAAAGGCCTGAACTCAAAAGAGATAAGCCAAGTAATTGTGAAACTGCTGCAGTGAATCAAAAGCAGTTGTGGGAAGAGCAGTGCAAGTCCCTAGGATTTCCCGATTTAAAAGTCACTAAAAACAGGAACAAAAAATACCATTTTCTAGGCCCTGCTTTATTATTTGCCTCTAAATCTCTGCCTCTATTTCCCCAATATCTCTCTCCCCCATTCCGGAATATATATATATATATATTTTTTTTTTTTTTTTTAAGGAACAGTTGATTTTTGGAAACTACTTCAAAATATATAAATATATAATGCTATTCTATATAAACACTGCACTCTATTCTCCAGAATAGCTGCAATCCTGGTCTTGAGGATGATATAAAAAAGTCAAAAAACATTAGTTTACTGTCTAGCATTTGTATCTCATACGAGCTTAGGAAGTAGGGCTAAAAGGATTTTCAGCACGAAGATGAAAAAGCATCCAGAGACCAAAAACAAAAGCTGAAACTGCCAGGAGTGTTGTAGAGACTGATGGCCCAACAGATAGAAAGTACAAATAGCATGAAGGGTACAAGGAATTGATACATTAACAGGAAAATCCACGTCAGAGGCCAAGGTCAAATAGGGCAAAAGCATCTCAAATCTCCCTAGGCAGGGAGGGGAAGTCCACCCCAGGCATTTCAAGTTAAAAAAACCCTGAAAAAAACCCAGGTTTTATCAAGAAAAAAACACCCATAAACCTGAACAAAATCACAGTCCTGCACAAGAAAAGTGTAGAAAACTCAATTTCTCATATGGTCACAAAGCAGAAACATAAGAATTTGTAATTGTGTTAAATGGATTCTGATCAGACAAGTCCTACTCACTGCACTAGAATTTATTCTTTCAAGACATTTATGTGCTTTTGAAATGTAGATCCCAAACTTCCAGCACAGACACAGCTAAAAGATCTTCACCCCTCGGTCTGGAAGGAAAGTTGGTAAAGGACTATGGGAGCAAATGATCATCTGGAATTTGCATTTATTGCCACCAATGAGGACTGAGACACACTGTACCAGGCATTCTACAAACACAAGCCAGCTTTTACCCCTTGCTGTTTCCCAGACAGTCCCAAACAGAGAGCAACAGAGCACATCTCAAATATGTGAGAAGAGCAGGAGGTGTGAGAGATAGAGGTGCAGTAAGAGTTTTTCACTGCAGACCTGCAGTGTTCGTAGCTAAATGTTTTCATATCTTTCTAAATATAATGAATTGAGGAATGAGAAAAACACCTCAAACCATTTTCTACCAGTCTAATTCTGATGTTATCAGAGGGAGAGGGGAAAAATACAAAGGCTTCCTCAGAGAACAACAGAACTACATATGCAAATTGCAACTTTTATCACATCCCACATTTTCTAGGAAACAAGTGGTTTAGAATAGTACTCAGAGGGTGACATTTGCTACAGATTTATACGAACCAGGCAAAAAAAAAAAGAACAGATTCTTACCATGACCCTTCTATGTACATTGTTACCATTTAAGCTGTACTTCTACACTATTATCAGTATGAACTTTGTAGTTTGAACTTTGAACATTGCAAGGAGAAAAGACCATGGCTTTATGGTCAAAGATGAATTTTAAAAAAGAAAAAAAAAAAAGAGGGTTTCTGCAAACCCAGTAATCATCCCTCCTGTTGAAGGGACACCTTAATGAATGCAGTGCTCACCAGGGCTGCAGTGTAGTGTAGCCAGGGGACTCTCCAAGTATGATTTGGATTTTCAAGCAGTTGCCCTTCCCCACCCACCCTGATGCCTCTGCCATACCCGTGGGCTGGCAACTGTTCCCTGCAACTTCCTGGCAGCAGCAGACACCTCATGCCTTCCTCTTCCCTGATGGGCTGATACATATAAGCAGGATGGGGAGACAGGAGAGAACAGTGTGTCTCTCTGCCCCAAAGGGCTGTGACAATACAGCATGGAGGTGACAACTACTGCTACAAAGGCTACAGTGACAGGAGACCTACAATGCACTCCCTCCCACATGTGGCAAGCAGCATACCTGTGTATCAGGTTGTAGCAGATACAGGAAGAGGAGTTTGGAGAGCAGTTCCCAGTCCTCTACAGGAAGACAGCAAGGGAAGTGGAAGAATCCCACAGGCCGTATCTGGGCTGTGGACTACTTCTGTTTAGTTTTGCCACCCCTTAATTGGAGAATTAATTAATATTTTTGCTGAGCCACTTCCCTGGGAATTTTTTTGCTCAGGGAGTTCACAACAGCTTTAAAGCCACTCAGAGCTGCTACTCACATTACTGCTCAATACATAATTTTCAGCTTATGTTATGAATAGTGTTACCTACACAACCAAAGAAGTGAGGTATGTCACCCACCTTCTTAGCTATTCTAAGATCTGTGGGTAAGTGATCCCCCACTTCTACTGCAGTTGCCTTTGAAACACACAGAAGACAACACCATAAGGTACCCTCCACTCTTGAGGTTCTCTTAAGTAAAGCTTCCTTGTGTGTGGAAGGGTGACACAATCACACTTGAGGCCCACAAAGAACAGTAAAAATCCTTTTCTTCCTGGCATACTTTGCTGACCTTCCTCCAAGCCAAAAGTAACAGTGCAACAACCAATGAAAGTCACAAAGTAAGTGTAATGCATTAGGAATTTTTATGAATATAATTTATAAACATCAATGATGACTTTCTATCAACCTGTTTGATTATGCCATATATGTGGAAAAATGTGATGGAATTAATCAGCCTGCTGAAGTGACTGCTAAAGGAACAGATGAGCTTT
Organism: Apus apus; assembly: GCF_020740795.1. Taxonomy (NCBI): domain Eukaryota; kingdom Metazoa; phylum Chordata; class Aves; order Apodiformes; family Apodidae; genus Apus; species Apus apus. The sequence continues at coordinate 5,004,293 of NC_067299.1, read as the reverse complement.
GGCAAGGCTGTTGCTAGCATTGGGGAAAAAAAAAAACTAACACTGTGAAAAAAATAAAAAATAAAAACTAATAAAAAAGAAGGAAAGAAGGAAAGAAGGAAAGAAGGAAAGAAGGAAAGAAGGAAAGAAGGAAAGAAGGAAAGAAGGAAAGAAGGAAAGAAGGAAAGAAGGAAAGAAGGAAAGAAGGAAAGAAGGAAAGAAGGAAAGAAGGAAAGAAGGAAAGAAGGAGGAAAAAAAAATACCAAATCCAAAAGCATGTCATTCAGAAAGTGAGACATGCTGTGATTTATCAACATAACAAGAACTGACAGGAGCATAGATCTCCCATCTCTAAGTATTACCACTGTGTAGATTAAGAGTAGTATCTGTCATCAAGAAACAATGGGAAAAGAAATATGTTTGATAAAAGCAACTCTGTACTCCCTTGTAGACAGAAAACCACTGTGACGTTGGAATGGAAATAAAGGATTTCTCTGCAGTACAATCCTCAGCAGCAAAAAAAAGTGTTGTGACAGGAGGAAGTGCAAATAATTAATAACAGAAGATCAAATGAAGGGAGTGTCTTTGCAAGAAGTGACTAATTATTACCCCATTTCAGAAGTCTCTATTGCATTGTAGCAAGAGGATGCTTGCATCACTCCCAGAGTGCTACAGCAAGCCTGGTGCACAGCAGGCAGTAGCTCACCACTGTGGCACAACAGGGCAACCTTCCCTTTCAAAGAAGCTTCTTTCTTCTGAGCTCAACATCTTTGCTGTTTGATTGTTGTATATAGAAGCAGCAATACCAAAGCATAAAACATGTAATGACTTCATGAACATTTTGCCAGAAGCTGATACAAAGAAAACTGCATTTCAAAACAGCAGGACAGAGAAGGAAAACAAAACCCATGAAGCCAGCACCATCATGTCATTTGGTACATCCTTGCACTGCCCTGAATTCTGTTTCAGATCTTGGAAGAGAAAGCCAAAGCATCTTATTTGCTAATTACAGTTTCACACAATTCAAGCACTGAACAAAGGACATCCCCAAATAGAGAAACCTGCCAGCAATCATGACCTTGCCAACAGACTGATGTCTCAGTTCAGTGCTTTCAAAACAGAGACAGTAAAAGAAGTCTGGACAACTACACACACAGATGTGTCTGCACACATCACCACTGATGGGGATCCAAAAGTTACACCTCCCTATTTGAGTTAAGGACACTCCAGACACCCTATAGACAGGGCTTTAAAAAAGCCATTAAAATAGCAGACCTCTATTTTATGCTCTGAAACAGCTAATGAGAGTCATTTAGAATTGAATTTTTAAGTTCTTTACCAAGTGGCATTGCCTAAGATAGCATCATGCCTACAATCTGTCCAGAGTCAATGAAGAGCTGCTGATCAAGCCAACAAAACAACAACAAGGGTCCAGTGGGTTGCCATCTGCTCAAACCACTGCATCACACCTCATTCCCCCAAATACAGCAGTAACCACAACAGGATGCAGATGACCAGATTGTTGAGCTGTCATTTCAGCTGAACACGCAGTGGCTGATGATGTGTTACATCAGCTCTCAAAACCAAACATGACATATCACTGCTGGACAACTGGGTCCTCCAATGTTATGCCTTGCCATTTTTGTGGATTGACTGTGCCCATCCAGCCAGGTACAGAATTAGGAGTTAATCAGAATTTTGCCTACTGTATTAAGTATTTGCATGTTTTTATTATAGAAAACATACTGTTAAATGATCCATAAAAGCCTTTGGCACTCACTCTCTCCTTGGTTAGAAGCCCAGCAACTCTTAGAAGAGCTTCTGGCCTAGAAGCTCCTTTCAGCTACTATAATAAAAATCAGGCTTGGAATATGGAGTAGGTTCTTGAGCATATTCTTAGCAATAGAAGATGAGTTCAGAGTAGCTGGAGGTTGCCAAATTGTTGCAGCTCAAAAAAGAAAATTGGTACATTCAAAGAAGGCAGCAATTTGAAGTTGTTATAGAGCACTTGGACACCACAATTATGGGGAAGAGTTTCTCCTCTCATTTCTCCTTCTCTTATCGCTTCCCAACTGTTTCTTCCACTTTCAGGTAGTTTCAATTTATCCTTCCATTTTTACCCACAGTTAACTAACAGCCTTCTAGTTGAGATTCTGCTGGTTTTAGTGATGAGGTACCATCCCTGCAAGGTGGGGCATGCGTGACCTTCAAACTTTCCATGAAGCCAATCAGAAAATGCCTTTAAACAGTGTTTCCTATCTCCTCAGAAAGCATGTATCAATTTTTAGCATATATCACTTTCTAATACCCAAACCATGCAAACATTAGCCAGCCCACACCACCAACAAAAAATCCCTCCTCTCCCAGCCCATACCCTGCTATTGTCTAAGTAACAGTTCCTCCATTTCACTAAAGCCAGTCTAGGGAGCTCTTTTTGCTTGCTCCTCCTGCAGGAATATTACAACAGAATAGGAATGATGGTAGCTGTTAATTTTATGTCACAGCTAGAAAACTGAAGGTCTTCAGTTCACACTTTCTCCTCAGTCTTTTAATTACAAAATTATACTTCAAGATTTGACACAACTCTCACCTCCCTATTTTCAAGCTACTAGCAAGCAAAATCAGACAAAACCCTATTTTTTTGCTAATCTACATAGTCTGAACAATGCTTTAATTTTTGGCAGGTGAAATATTGCTAATTACTAGCATATTCTACCAGTATTGCAATTTTAGAGACAGCTATATCAAGCTAAACCAAATTATAGGTCAGAATGTGCCAATCTTTTCATCATTACCATTAATTCCCTTTGTGGTTTATACCCCCTCACCCCAACATTTGTCTTACCAGGTTCTTTGAGCCTCTGGCTAGCACTGCTCAGCTGCTCCATAATTATTTATCACACTGGATCCAGCAATGAGACATTCACAGCACGCTCTTCTCACATTTGGTATAAACATTAGGTACAATAGCAGATGATAGCAAATTTAGATTTTAAGGCAAGAGACACTGGAATTTGGGCAGAATCAGATGACTAACAATTATTGCCCCCCCCCCCAAAAAAAAAAAAAAAAAGGGGGGGGGAGTAAAATGGGATTCTTGAGAAGAACATAATGCCTTTCTCTTCTGGATAAGCACTAATCTTAGGCCCTTAAATACTCCCACTTCCAGATATGGTGTTTAGTAACCCGTTCTAGTTTCATATTAAATTTCAATTAAAACAATAGGAATGTTTCCTAAATAAATTAGATCATTACTCCTTGTGATCCTCTTCCAGATCTGACACTTTTTTGCCATCAGACCTACAAAAACTCAGCAGCACTTTGAACAGCAGGATACGAGATCCTTGTCTGGCATCCCAAGTCATTTGGCCCCACCGTTCCCTGTAGCCACCCATGGTTTCTTTCCCTGCCATTAGATTCCACCTTCTCAAGGCTGAGATACCTGCCCTGCACCTTCACAGCACCTAGCATGATGGGACTTCATCATCTAAAGCCCTGGCTGTGAATTATACAAGCAATACATCACCAAAACCACTTTTTTCCCCTCTGCAGAATGATGTTATATAACTTATGCCTGCCATAAACAGCATAAAATGCACCTCTCTGCATTCCAGCATCTTGTGGAAGATCATAAAAGCACTTAATATATTATTTAAGCCAGTTAAGCTAGATAGCACAACTGCAGTAATTAGCAACAATTCTCCAAATCCCCATATGCCAGACAAAGGATCATGTTTAGCATTTTCAGGCTGGTAGGAGGGAATCAGAACATTGCAGAAATTAAATGGCACACACTGCTTGTTTTCTTCCTTCTGCCTATGTCAGCAGAGCTGATGCTTCATTACAGCTACCCCACCAGACTACCAGTACCAGAGACCGAAACCCATCATGTAAAGAAGACTAGTTGTCTTTGGTTTTAGCATAACAGGGTGTTCAGTGTTTTAAGAAAGGGAAATTAAGCCACTTCTCTTGATAGCTACATTCTGTAAGCTGGAAAGGAATTTCCTTGCCTTTTTTTTTTTTTTAACAAAACAGAAAACCAAAAATATACCCCAAACCCAAATTCCTCTGGAAAATCCATTACCTAAAGTATGAAGTGGAAATTTAAAAATACTCCAAGCAATAGCCACCCTCCTTGGATACAGGGTCAGGCACAGGGCAGCATCATGCACAGCACAGGTATGGGACTGGGGAGAGGCAGGAAACCCATGGTGAGATGTTCGTGGAAAGGACATCTGTGACAACAGGGGGCAGAGACACAAGTGCTACCAGCAAGATTGAACTTCATTACCCCTTGCCACCCTGGCACACATCAGGTGCCCAGAGGCCTCGTCGTGCTGTGTGCCAGCAGGCAGCCAGCCCAGTGGCACTGGTTGTGCTGGGAACTGTAGCCAGCCTGACTCTCCTGTGGAAAGAACAAGATCACTGGAGAAAGAGATCAAAATCTTGTCAAGGAGTAGGGAAAGAAGATTTGAGAGCCTCTGCCGTAAAGGGAGGCTTGATATTGAGGGTGCCATGAGTCATAGGGGGGAGACCTGGTGCAGACAGTCTCCTGGCTCTGAGCCCCAATTGCTCTGACCAGCTGTTGTTTTCCATCCCCTTAGTATGTGCAGATACCACATGGAAAAAGATTTCCCCTATCAAGTTGTTCAGAGAAAAGACTGGAAACAAAAAACAGGAGAGGAGAACCCCTTCTGGTGGCCTGACATTTTATTTATTTATTGCAAAGAGAGGAAAACCCCTTTTTACTCCTCTACAGTTTTTATTATTTTATGCCTTTATTATTTTATTCTTTTCCATCACAAAGGGAGGAAAAATCTCATAGGAGAGCAGCTGTTTGCTGAGGAGGGCTTGTAGCATGCAGGGCAGAGCTGTGAACCTGGAGCACCGGGTGTGCACAGGAGGAGATGTACAATCTCCTTGCTTCATCTCACCAGCACAGAGCTGTGTGCAAGGGAGCTGGCACTTTGCTCTCTGAAACACCAGAGAGCAAAGTTTCTTTATATCTAGCTGAAAAAAAGCATCAAGTCTGTACAGCCCCCTGAAGGGATCTTGGCCTTGATGGGCATTTCTTTACCAGGTTGTCTCCCTCCTTCTCTGCCTCAGTCTCTTTTCTTCCATTTAGAGACCAGGAGAGCTCTTTCCCTGGCTTCTGGAGCAACTGGGCTTTCCACCTGGATTTTTTTTTTTTTGCCTCCCTAACTCTACCTGGTGGCTCCTATTTGGCTTATACATTTAATGCCTCTCTGCACACCTGGCTAATCCCATGCAAACCCCTGACACATTCCCCAGACTTGACCTTTTGGCACAACACATACCAGACTCATAATTTTCCAGGCTTTGTCTATTTATTACTACGATGGTGGGCAAATTTTGTTAGGGAGGGAAGTGAATAAGGCAGATATCACCTGCTACAGTTTGTATTCCACGATCCAAAAGAAGATGGAAAATATTACAGTTATTTTGTTAATACAAGATACCCAACTTATTATAGATTTGATTTTATATGCAGCAGCAAAGGGATGGGATTATTAATCTCATTAACAATGCCTACTTCAATTTGCATAAAGAACTGGAAGCTTACAAAGCACAATAAGGAGAAAAGCTCTTAAGTATCCTGTTTCTCACAGGCTGCAAGTTGCAAAGTATGAAGGAAGCTGATAATGCTCTTTCAGTTCCTGGGGACTTCAAGCAGTTTAAAAGATATCTGACATTAGTAAACACCATTAGTAAGCTCACTAACAGCTGGCTGAAAATCTAAAGACAAACATCTACAAAATCGTTGAAGCATAAAATAATGTAGGAACCTCAGAAAATACATGTATTGACAAGCAGGTGTCCAAGCACATAAGCTAGTAGCTTTGGGCACTGTGGAAGGTTTGACTAGAGGTGTCTGCCAGTATGGGAATACTTGGAACACACCTGGTCAGACATTGCAAGAATTGGGTAGGAGAGATAAAGATGTATTTATGGCTTCTACACACCACTGGTCACAAACCGTGTTTGGGTTCTTTACCACATTAATTCAAACAAGTGATTAAAATGAGCAAATCTCAGCACTTACAAAAAAGGGACTCTCACGGTGTATTAAGTTGCCTCTAATAATGCTACATAGAAACACAAACCAGGCTCGAATTCTCTTTCAGATATCTTCCCCTACAACAATATTCATTAACTTGACCTGTATTTATTGGCATCCAAACTGCAAGGGAGAAGACAGGTCTCTAGTTGGCTGTTTAAGTTTTCATCATCCTTAAGCACCAGGAAAGGAATTTCCAGATCCAATTAGCAAAGCCTCTGCCTTTACAGTCTGAGCAGTTGCCCTGAGTATCATTAATCACTCCATCAAATGAAGCATTCACCACCTTCCTGGTAGGAACAAGTTACTGAAAAACATTCCTCATGACAATTCCTATTTAGCATTACACTGCAATACATTTGACAATGATGTTTGGTTTTTATGTTTAACTGAACCACTTTACATTCTACTTAAACCAGCTGCATGTACAAATACCTGCATATGTATCTGCATTTATCAGCTCTCCTTTCCTGTGACCTACCAGTAAATATGTATTGCATCAGATGCCTGTGCATATTATATGCAACCTGACTCATCACATCACATTGTATTCATGCTAAATCTGCCTGAAACAGCAAATAACAAAGAGCAGGATAAACAGAGCATCTTCTCAACTGTTTCCTTTTTGGCTACGTGCCTACTCTTGCACTGAAAAGCTGCTGTACTAGAAAAGTTGGTTAATGTTTGCACTTGCACAGCTCCTGGAAGACTAAGACACTCAAATAGCAGAAATTAATATACACAAAATAGCTGTCATGGGAAAAGGCAAAGTTTTCCCCAAGGTGCACTGTTACAGTACAGTGTGTTTGACTAGCATTTCAGCTCCCTTTCCTTTTCGGGGAAAAATATGAGATGCATAATCTGTTTGTACTCCTGACTTTCCCCCACCCAATTAGAACATTGTTTCAAAGGATTCCTGCCCTTAGGTAGGCAATATAATCTGATAGCTTTACATAGATGTGGTCTGGGTTATACCATCTTTCAAAATGACAGGCTTCAAAGTAGAAAGTAATGTCTTCCAGACGGGTAGGGGGACAGGATACCAATGGAGGACTCAAAGGCACATCTCATGCCTGATCTCGCAGGAGTAGACTCATCCACAAGACCTTATATGATGAACAAAATTAACTGAAATCTGACTCAGTGCTACCAAAACAGCTCAAGAGACAAGGGAGGTTTATAGTCCCAGTGGTCAGAGCACAGCTTTGAATGTTATTGTACAGCTCAACAGTGAAAAAATGCATTTTGCAGCCTCAGCTGTCTCATCTCCTGCTCTATCAGTGTACTGAGTAATGTCACAGAAGACTGCTAAGATCACTTTCTGCTGCAAACCAGGTTAATAAGACAACTTCTAAATACAGTGAGATCCTCAGGTGAAGGCAGACCAGGGAAGTCCATCTATACCTCCTGCTTGTATATTTATGGCTTTGGCTGAGATCTGAGTGCAGCATACACAGGAAGGTAGAAGAACAAAGACTGGCATTGTCAAGGGGACCTCAAGGCCTTCTCCATCTTCTGAAACAGTGAAGTGTACACACGATAAGCCAAGAGAGCCTCTCCATGTGGTAGTCACATGGTCTGTGGAAGCTGTAATCTCACAAGGACACAGATATGGCCATGCAAATATGGGTTATGCCTATACTAGTAACCATTGTATATCCCAGAGCTCCGAATCAGCCTTTAATCTAGCTGCTAACACGTGTGAAAGCCTGGGCTGGAGCAGCTTCATTTCTCTTCTGCTCCTGTTAGCCAGGAACATACTGCCCTTTGATAACCTGACTTGAGAGGTAGGGACATAAGCTGACAACATCTAGGTTTAAACCTTTGGAAGTGAAAAGGAGAGGAGGTGCCTGCAACACTGGGGACAGATGTCATGATCCCAGGCAGCAAAGATGGCAAGAGGATGGTTGGTATCAGGTGTTAGCAAACCAGCTGCATTTTCAACATCCTCTTCAACCAAACCACCTCTAACATAGTCCTCAAAACAACCAGGCTGAAGCAGCATAGGTGCTATCACCACTGCTTCACTCTGCATCTCTTACCTTGTATTAATATGTAACATACAGTAAAATACCAGTATAGGCTAAACAAGTTGTAACATACCTCAGATGGTCATAGCAAACCTAACTGCCAAGCATTAGCAGATAATTGTCTTTGCATCTGCTCAGCACCAGCCTGTGCAAGGCTCCTGCGTCAGAGCTGACATCGAAATTTCAGACGTGGGGGAGGAAGAAAGCAGACACAGGAGAGAAAATGCCACAGACATCTTAAGGGGAGGGCTTGTCTTAATGGATTTTTCCCATTATTGAATTCAATTATGGGTAAAAGGCAAACTTCCCTAAGAGAGCTTGAACGTAAGAACCTGTCTCTCTTTCAAGACCCATCAGTAGGTTCTTTCCCAAGGCTACTACCTGCACCAGACGGGTGCTCAGCATCACCAGCTGCACAGAGAAACTCTTGACCAGAAGTGTCCAAATTTCTGCCAAGAGCAGTAGGGTTCCCTTGGCACAGCCATGCCAGGGAGGACACAGACAGGGGCCTTTGTACAGCCCTCTAGAGACTCCCAGTGCCAGAAGCGACCTGGCACAGGAGCCTGGCTGCATCACAGCTGCAGCAATTACACTAATTGTCCAAGGGACGAAACAATTGCACTTGTCTGACTGGTCAGGGCATGACAGGAGCCCCACACATTTTTCTTTGTGAAAGCATTTTGCCTTGAAGTAAATTTCCAAAACAAAGTCCCTTTAACTCCAAGCCTTTCCAGACTTTTTCCTGGCAAGCGTGACTTATTATTTCTAAAAAGACCACCTTAAAAGAGATGCTACCCTGGAGAGTGAGATCTCACTGCAGTTGGCTTTCACCACCATCTGTGAGGGAGGTAACACAGCACACACAGCCATGAGCATGACTTGAAGAGCTGCACTTTGCACCACCTTCAGAGACCAAAATAACCTGGACTGATGCAGTTACAAGGTGCTGGACTTGCTAGAGATGAAAACCCAGCAAAAAACAAAACCCCCAAGACTCCACCAAGCTTCCACAGGTGAAAACAAAGCAAAGGACCTTTCCCTTTCATAGCCCATACAAGCCCTCAACAGCATTGAACATCCTGACTTCAACAGCAAGGGAAAAAACCCAGGGTCTTATGCCTATTTCTTTAGGATCACGAATGAATGCCAAAACTGATGGGCAGAGGTGACTGTCCCAGAGGGCCATGGTGCTGGAGGGCCCCAGCAGTCTGAGTTGGCAGAACTCAGAACTTGGTCTCCAGGCAGCCTGGCTACCCTAGAATGTTTGGGTCCAAGCACAGTTCTGTGGCAGTTTTCCCCTGAACAAGTGCGAGTGAGGTCTTGGGGAAGGAAGAGGAGGTCTGTATCCCATGGAGGAGATGAGCTTTAAGGATGAAATGGATGGAGCCATGGCAAGGGACAGCAGCAAGGATGGCACAGATGGCCAGGTGAGCACAGGCAGGGAAAGCGGCACGTTGTGAGAGCAAAGCAGAGTCCAGCTTCAGTTTCACCTCCGCAATATGGTTTGGGATCAAATTTGCAGAGAAGCAATCTTCTGAGGAAGCAGAACCTGTCAGAGAGGAAAGGACTTCTCTTCCTACACACTTCTGCATGTTTTACAAGGCAACATAAGCTTTTGTTTAAGTCAGTTACGTAAGTGTTGCTTTCCAAAAGATGAGTGGAGGAGTTATCTACACAAACGTTTACACAGGGAAAACAGCCACTGCCCTTTGCAAGAGAAAATATCCCCCTCCCCAGACCAGGGAGGTGCAAGTGCAGTGGCTGATGATTTTGTTTTGTTTTCAGTCTGGCTTTGCAGCAGGTCAGCCCTGGTACCTTTACCATAAAGCTGCAGATGGAGCAGCGTGGCCTTACAATGAGCCCATTGTAACCACACATTTCCACTTAACAAGTGACTGCCAGCCCATATTTGATTAATGCCTTTAGGAACGAGCGATCATTGTTTACCTTGTAATTTATTACAGGTAGGATATCCAAAAGGGACTTCAAGTAGGCACCTAATTCTTATGGGCTTTTAATTATAATTGAATACCTAGCTTCATTAAACACCTCTGAAAATCCAATCTGAAATGTTTTGGCAGAAAGAGAAATGCTTCTAAGCCTTAGGACACAATTTGTCATCAGCAGTTGGCTTATGTTTTTTTTAAAGAAAAGATGTAAGATTTGCAGAAATAGGAGCACTAACCTATAGCTTTGACAATCTGTAGAGCACACAGAAGGATCTGGATGGCACAGTGAAGGAGGCAGTGACGGGCAGTGAGAGCGCTCCACCGCACAAGACCCCGCTCATCAGCTGGGCAGAAGGCCTCGATGAGGACACCTTTAAAATTGTGAGAAACTGAATAGAATTTAGCAGTAGAAAAAGTCAGTGGCATCTCAAGTTCTTAGGGGAGAGGGAGCAAATGAAATCCAGGAGTTTGGCAGAGGGAGCAAAAAAAGCAAGCAGGACAAGACACTTATTTCTGTAGCTTTTTTCCATGTCTGAAAGTTTTTACCTTGTAGTTGTTTCCCAGTCATCTAGATATTGCACTTTTAGTTTTTAAAAAAACAACCAACAACCACAAAAGACTCAAAACAACAACCACAAAATGATCATACTTCACATACACTGTTCTTTTTTTTTTTTTTTTTTTTTAAACAAGTACTGCTACATTAGCATTTCACATGACACCCTGTGCTCCCAGGATATAGTGGTTTGGTTCCTTTGCATCACTTACACCACAGCCACAAAGCTTCATCTCATACCATCCTCCCCTGCCATGGGATATGACCTTCCCATTCCTTGTGCATCCTGACATAACCACACACAGCCCCAGTCACAGCCCAGTACACACACACACACACACACACACACAAGAGGGAAGGCACCCAGACACAGCATTGGCTCCTGTGTCATGTGCAAGTGTTTGCAACACATTCCAGGTTTGGCCACAGGAAGAAGCAGTGTGAGAAAAGGCAGTAAAGCATTTCCCCTCCCTGCAGAACAGTAGCTATTTTGTAGCCTGAAATTTGTACCTTTTGCCCTACAGTGTTAAAAAGGAATTCCCAGTCTCGGAAATCCCTCAATTCCCTTTCACATCATCTTTGACATGCTTCCCCTGAGGTGTCACCAACCTTGGGATGTGCTGGAGCAGCTCCTGCAGAGCACTGGGAGCACCTGACAGAGGTTCTGGTGAAGATCCATGTCAGCTCTCCCAGGTTCACACAGAGACACCAAAACACAGCACTCCTTCCATGCTTCCCCTGCTAGCTCCTTCATCAGTTTATTTAGTGAAAGGGAACATCCAAGACCTGGATTTAAAGTGCTGAACACCTAACACCAATGCTTTTTCTTTACAGAGCAAGGAGCTTTTTAGACCCTATAAGAAGTCACTCAGGAAACTCCATTTGCCCCAGTACCTCTCCAGAAAGAAAAAACTGAAGTACCTGAAGAAAAGTTTGACCACAATCGGGAGCTGCATTGATCACTTTCTCCAGCAGTACTGCAGACCCTCTGAAGTCCAGCCCTGGCAGAAGTAAGAATTTCCCCTTACCTGGCACTAGTGGTACCACACCAGTGATGTTCCCAGAAGGAATTTAGACACCTGCTTCGGCCCTGCATTTCCAGGCACTGGAAATGAGATTGGGTGTCAATGGGAAACTTGTATAGTTTGCTGTAATGCTGAAAACTCACAGATTTTACTGGTAATTTTAGCAGAGGCCATGGTGGCACTAACTCCTGCCCAGCACAAGGCTGATTTTGATGTGCTGTTCATCAACAACATCTCTTTGCAAGTAAAGGGGCTCCTGAGTTAAAGGATAATCCTTTCCATGCTTAGGAAAGAGTAATTCTTTAAAAGTTTCTAAGCTTTGGTGAGGAAAAAAAAAATGGGGGGAGAAGGGAGAAAGAGAAAAGCCGTGCAAAGGATATGTCAGTGGTTACAGTCTCTATGCCACAACTAGGGAGCAGAAGGGGCAAGAGGATGAAGTTTGTACTCACATGCACAATCCACCTGTCTGCCTTTTCCCAAGGACACTCTGGTGTTTCGTTGCCCTCTTCTCAGAGAGGAAGGCAAAGCAGCTGCAGAAGCTGTATAAGTACATCAAGAAAAATCAAATGGATAAGTTTGAGGTAAGCAAACACAAATGTTAATACTCCAGAAGGCATTCCTGCTGTGCTGACTTTAAGGGGATAACTGTAGCATGCAGCTTACACAGGTTGATCCATGTCAAGGGAGAAGTCTCCTACTGAGAAGTCTGTTTATCAAAAGGCTCTAAATCCTGCAGATATTGCCTGTCCCTCCCAGAACACAGACACTGAGCTATCACACCCATCAGAAGACTTTCTGTGTCTAGCTCTGGGAAACTGAGCTGCTGTCCCCAGCACCAAGGTTTACAATTTTGGAGCTGTTTGCAGATCCCTTATTTCCAGTCATGCTTTACAGACACAATCCGATCCATAATTTTATCTGATGATAGAAGAGTTCAACTTTGAAAAAAGCAACTAGTTCAGGTAAAGCCTGTGTTTGCCAAAGCTGATTCCTGTGCCTGAGCATCATCTATGGAAGGAAACTGTAATGAACAGTTTCCCAAAAACACCCACTCCTAGGGGCTAACCCATATAAGCACAACCATAAACATATCTCCTGAGCAAAAGCTGAGTACACTAGAAGTTCAAATATCTACAAGAAACACATAACTTAAAGTTTATTTAAAAAAAATTAATTATACAGCTGTATTCAATAAGTAAAAAATAAAGAGTCAACTGGGAAATTGCTTTGAGTAAATCAGAAAGCAGCAGCAGGCAAGAAGACCTCATTGGGTTACCAGAGCACTGCTTGCTTCATGTTAAAAAGGGAGCTGTGGTCATCTGATAGCTGGCAATGATAAGGCCATAAATAAGTTTGGGGCTGCAGGTAAACAGCTCTCTCCTTTCCAGTTAGAGAGAAAGGGGGAAGCCAGCCACCCAGTTTTTGGTTTTAGTTTATGGGGAAGCAAACCTATTTATTTATATTTTATAAGGCTCTAAAAAGATATTCTAACACTGAGGAAATCAAACCTATTGTGAAGAAAAAACCCAAAACCACATACAAATTCCTGTTGCTAGCGCGAGGTGCCCGAGATTAACTGGGAGAGATTAAAAAAAGCAACTGGCAGCCCCAGGAGACGACAGGCGCTCCTGCCCCCTGAAACTCGTGAGCCCCGTGGAGGGTGAATCCGGCTCCATTTCCAGCACAGCCCTTCTCCAAGGCTTGGCTGAACCCAGGACATGACCTTGGCTAAGGAGAAGTCAGAAGTCCCACTGCTCCTACAGGGCATCTGGCAGAGGGCAGCTCCCCATTGCCACCTGGGAACGGGCACGAGGAGAAGCAAATAACCCCCCAAACACCCTCCCATCCTCTTGCTGCCCTAAATAAAAAACACAATCAAAACACACAATTTCACATTTTCCTTCCCAATAGCGGGAGAAAAAATAAAAAAAGGGAGGGAGGGGGGAAACTAGATGGTGGGTGACAAGTATTAGTCAGGCTGTGTCGTGTGCTATGGGGACGCACCGGAGTGTGCACCAACGAGCAGACAGCAAGAGCTGCGCGGCGCTGGGGAGCAGGCAGCCTCCAAACAGGCAGAAGAAGCAACAAATTCTGCATTCCCTTATGTAAGGGTTGACAAATGCCTTTTGTTATGCAAGACAAGTGGGAGAAAAATAAGCATCTTTGGCCTTTGTGGGAAGGGAACAGCAGACGGCTCCCTGCTAAAGCATAAACAACAGGCTACGGATCCGGGGGGGACCAGCGTGTTCTGCACAACAGAAATAGATTATTTGGAAATGCCTCGTTATTTAGATGAGTGAGCATAAAAATACAGAATCTATGTGTTATTTGTAAGTGACTGAGGTTGTCAGCATGGTAATTTGATAGTTTTTCTGAGTTTTGTTAGAGGAGAGAGCATAGTGAGAAGCTGTCCACTAGCCTTGCTCACCAGTCATCTTAGAATCAGGGATCTATGTTCACTTCCCTCACATCTGAGCTTTTAAGCGTTTTCTTTTATTATTAAAAAAACCACACAGCCACATTGGAATTTAAACACTGGTCCCAACTCTCTGTTTTTAGACTTACTGAAAATACCAGCTTCTCAGATTAGTGCTAGAACAGAGCGTCATTCACCTCGGCAATCTGCTGGCTCCCATACAATGCTGAAAGCTGTAGAAATCAGTCTCAGTCTGAGAGAGTAAAGAAATAATTATTCTGGGCTGAGACTTTAAAAGTTGTTTTTTAAAAGAAAAAAAATAAAATCAAACGGCAACATGAAAACAGTTTCTCCCTGGGATTGCCTAGAATGATGCAGGGGCTGCTCTCATCAGGCTCCATGGTACCATCCCACCACCCTTAGGATGTTCAACACGGGGAACCCATCGTCACCCCGAGCCTTTCTCCCTCCCAGGGCTCAGAGTGCATAAAGCGACAGTGACATCCAGTGGCAGCGCACACCCGTCCACAGCCCTGCACCCGGGGCAGAGCACCACCCACAACCCATCCCACCACACGGCACCGTCAGCTACTGACCGTGTCCCTGTAGCGCCTGAAGAACAACAGCTCTCTCACTAGTGTGATGAGAAGGGTTCTTGCTTTAAAACGCAGATTTTTAGGTGCTTGGGTGAGCTGGGCTGCAGGTCAGTGCAGGGGCAGCACAGAAAAGGTGGCTTTGCAGAGGCCAACAGGACTGGCTGCTGGGTGGGATGGAGCCTCTGAGCTCAACTGCAAGGAACAAACACATCCTAGGGTGAGGATTTGTGCAGACAGTACAGTCATTTCTCAGCTCATTGCTGCTGCCACCTGACAGGACTATGGTTAAGCAAGAGTTATTGCTCAAGCATGAGTCAATGTGCGCTGTTTGTTCATGTATCTTCAAAAGTGTTGTGGGTTTTTTTTTTGCTTTTTTTTTTTTTTTAAAGGAATTATGCTTTCCTTCAGCAAACCCATATTTAGTTCCAGGATGCAAAGAAAAGAAACTGAAGCAGCTTTACATCAGGTGGAGTCTTAGAAGAGATACAAGAGACCTGCAGGAAGACCCAGGTAAGAGACAGTCAGCACCAACACACCTGTAAAGTGCTAGAATGACAGAGAGGTACTTGCATAGCCAGTGTCATGTCGGTACCCAGCAGGAAGAGCGTTTTCCTGCTCAAGCAGAGCCACCCACACTTGGTGTTTTTGCAAAAGGACCAGCAGGTGAAGACATGATCAGGGGTGGGGCTGGAGGAGTTGGGCAGGTTGAACTGCTGTCTCACAGAAGACACATGGAGTAGGGAAAACTGCAGCAAGAGAAGTTACTATAACATAAGGTGGCAGTAAGGCAGAAGACATCCCTTTGTTGGCCTGTGTCAGCTGCCATTAATTAGTGTCTCTCTACACAGCAATCTGGATGCTCAGAACATAGTTGTGGTTTGCCTTTGGGCCCACCCTGGCAAAGCCAGCTTGTCTTCTGGAGCAAAGAAATGCAGACCAACCTGTATCAGGCATGTTTGCTAACCAGAGTCACTGGCAGCCTGTTTACTCCAGCCAGAACTCCGGCATATGCAAACTCCAAAGGAAGAATGAGAAAGGGACATTAGGAGCAATTGCTGAGGAGATGGGCTTTGCCACAAACAGGTGCCACACTCTGCCTGTGGAAGGAGGATCTGTCCCACATAAGCCTATTTTCAAGCTGCTAAAATGCAATCACATGTCCTGTGGGAGTTCTCATGTACTCATAACCATCTTGCTTTTCATCTCTTTTTCTCCCCAGTCTCTCTGTTTACCTCTAAAAAAGTCCAATCTGGTCTGAAACAGCTCTGAGGGAGCACTTAAACACCAAATTGATAAACTGAAAGCCAAAACCCAAGAGCTAGCTAGACAGCGTGATCTGGGAGGCTGAGTAGGAGTCCCACACTAACCTGCTGGCTGTGCAGCTCCAGGCAGGCCTCCTCCGCCTGTCTGTTCCCCTCCAGGAGTAAGGAAAAATAACATCCAACCAATTCTTACATAGATAAATGCTCCAGAGACACAAAGTGCCCAAAATACTAAAAATTAGTGCAACTGAAATGTAACGAACATAGCAAGAGTTTGGGATTAGCAGTTGCTTGAGAGCCTGGGTGGTGACCCATCACAAGCAGCCCGGTGTTCCTATACATTCCTGCTGACAACGAACATGTCAGATTGAGCTATATGCAGAGTCCAGCAGTAAAGCCCCCAGAGGACAGCTTGGGCACAGCAGCATCAGCTCCTACAGCAGATGCAGCTTCTCAGAGGAGCTGAGCCTTTAATTTACTTTGTGTTTTTGTTCGGGTTTGTTTGTTGTTTTTTTTTTTTAAGGTTCCCAGATAACCTCAGAGGTCAATGGAAATACAGAAATCAATTAATACAGTGATATCACCTGAACAAAAAGCAGGGAATAAAGACAGGCTCCATGTTTCCCTGAAGTCACAAAATATGGAAATACTTGCAGTGTCACAACAACAGCTTTGACCCAAGCAAAATGAAAGTTATGCTGTTTTAAACCATGTGAGCTGATTTATTATTATCCTGGAGTTTCCTAACAGCTGTTGTGCCAGCATTGAGACTTGATTAAGGATGCGTGAGTATCAGACCTACCCTCATTACCTCCCTCTTTCTGTATAAACCCCACTAATGGAAAACCAGCATTTTTAAGAAAGCAGGCAGCTGCTCCTTTCCTTGTGGTGGCAGAACCCTCCTCTGATGAAAGCAGGATCTGCTCCCTGTTCATTTCTGCTCCAACATACACACACACAAACCCTCCCCATGGTCAGCAGCTGTACCCCACCGGGAAGGAGGGAATGGAGGAGGAAGGGAAGAGACCCATGTGCAGAAAATATTCTGGTAAAAAGAAGTTTCATAACTTTTACACATACGCTTGCCAATTTCTAACTGCTTTAGGCAAATAATGGCCAGGAGCCCTTACACACACCAGGGTTCTTGGCAGATGCAGCAGCACCAGCCATTGACGCAGACCAAGGTGGTTGTAGCCCTGTTCCACTGCTGCAGCAGGGAGAGACTCACATGACAGGTAATGCTTCAGGACAACAGTGAACAGACAAAACAGTAACAAAACAGGCTGGTTTGTACTTGAGGGTTGGCTAGATGTGCTCTATGGTGGAATCCAGATTTTAAGAAAACATCAGACACACTAATAGCTTGGTATGGGCATTTTTTAGCCTAACCAGTAGAAAACCCAAAGATCCTTCCCTCCTACATTCTAAAAATCTGATGGTTGAGTAGAGGGTTTAGTTATTGTCTTCAGATTTGAACCCAAGCAAGAAATATCCCTCCTAGATCCCTTTGGAAGGGCAGATAACACAGACCATTTTTAGAATCAAGACAGATTTCCTTTTTAAATGGCATCTTGGATCACATCCACAGACCTTGGCAGGAGACTCAAATCCCTGGTGCCGCTGCCAAGGGTGCACAGAAAACCACTCAGCGAGGCTGTGCAGGAGGATGTTGTGAGCTGTCTTCACTGGGCAACAGACTCTTGCCTTGGGTTTCACTGTGCACAAGAGCAGACACTTGTGTAATGCAGACCTGGTTCAGCAGCAGAATATGAGGAATTTTTTTAGAATAAGAGAATACTTCTTTCAGGTAATGGTTTTGAACTTTCTCCATAGCACACACTCTATAAACCAAATGTAGTAACACATACAGCTGCATCAGAAAAATACTGTATGACCTCAAAATGTCACACTTGTTTAAGGCAGAACTGAGCAAGATTAAAGCCTGCTCAAGACTTGGATTATTTTACAATTTTTCCAGTAGGAATTGAGGTGACTTAGAAGTGACAGGAAAGCTCTCAAGGAAAGCTGAGCTCTGCTAGAAGTAACTCACAGTTTCCTGACCAGATGATGTGGGCAAAGTGAAGAAATGTCACCTTCTGAGCAACCTGCTCTAAATGGACACTGAGAAAACCTTTGGTATAAACTACAGGATGCATTAACAACACTCATGCACTTTTACAGGGATCCCTTCTTCCTGCTGTTAATTTTTGGATGCTGGCAGGCAGTGGTGCTACCAAAGCAGACTTGCACAGCTTGTAGCATTCAATGCACATTTCCTAACTTGGGCTGTTTGCTTTTTTCCATTTAAATGGAGCATCAGGGAATTCACAGAAGTGTTACACAACCTTGACTTTGGCTTTTAAGGAAATTAAGACTTTCGTGCATTTTATAAAGAGCCAATGTGCAATGCAGAGTCAAAGGAGAAAAACAAAAAACAAAAATGACACAAAAACCCCCTTTCTCCTCTGCAAACCACAACCTGAAAAGATGCAAGGAGAGGCTACTATTGACAGTAAAGAAGTCCAGGACAGTAAAGCACACATTTTGTGCCACAGGAAGCAGATACTTTGTGCAGCAGGAAACAAAAGATGACAGGAATAAGCAGAACTTGTGCTGCCCACATCCCCGTGGCACTGAAGCCTCGTGGCAGCTGGGCACACCAGGACTGACACCCCCAGGACAGGAGCGGTTGCTGTCATTGATGCACCAGACCTTCTGCCAGCCAGAAAGAGATCCCTGTGCTTCAGAAAGTCCAAGGGAGTGTTTCTCTTAATGCTTAAAAAACCCCAAACCAGCCACAAACCAACCAGCCTGCCCCCAGCAGCCTCAGGCCAGTTTAAGGGGAATCGTGGTTACATTTTGCCAGCCTGAGGAAGGCACGATCCCTGCTGATGTCAAGGTTTTGGACTTTGCTCAGAGTAACCAGGGGAAGGAAGTCATTACTGGGAGGCAGCTTTTACCCAGCTTGATTTAACTCCCCAAAATGCAGCAGTACAGCCTCATACCTCTGTTTTCAAAACAAAGTTACCTTTACCTGGGCAGGAACAGTGTTTGGATTAATTCTTCCTTCACACCAGCTGAAGTGAACAGACTTTTTACTAAGTCTCTTGCTGTTGGTTTGTGCTTGGCAGTTTGGCTTCAGCACTCCCAAAACGTCACCATTTCCCTGAGGAAAAGGGAAGGAATTGAGAGAGTTGCAGGAACACACGCAGATACCCACGGACTTGCATCTTTCACCCATTTAATTTGCATCTTTCACCCATTTAAACTGGCACAGATACAACGTTTCAGGCTACACAACCACAAAGGGCACCATGACAGCCCCGAGGATTTCAACCTCACCACCTCCAGTCACCCTTGTTTTACAAAAGGTGAACCCAGCACAGAGACCGTACCTGGGTTCCTCAAGGTGCAGCACCTTTCAGTTGCACTTGGCCTCCTAACAGCTGGACCAGTGTTGGAAGGCATTTGTCCTTTGAAAACTGAAATTCTAGACCTGTGAAATAAGGAGACACCCTGAGCCCAGTACACAGCTGGAGAGCTATAGGTCAATTACAGGCAAACTGAAGACAAACTCAAATGACTAAAACATGATGGTTTTAAAAGAAAAGCTCCTAGAAATGCTGATTTCCAACCTTTCCTGTGCTCAGGCAGGCATACTAGACGTGTGTGCTGTGACTGCTCACTTGCTCCAGACATGCTGTGTTCCCACAGCTACTTTAGGGGGAAAAAAGACCAAGAAGCAGGGAAGGACCCATGCCTGACAGCTAAGGAGGGCTCCCATCCTCCTGTGGTTCACACTTCACAGACACCCAACAGGCTCAGTCTCCATCAAAGCTCACAGCCACCCTCTGTTAGTGCTTTGTCTGTAAAGGCCAGCGTGAACATCATCACTTTGTACCCACGAGAGCACCTGAGTACCTGAGCATCCCAGAAGCTGCATTTGGATCAACTCAACTTCACCATTAAGAAGTAGATCCAGGCAAACATCCACGTTCATACACGTTCTGGTAAGGCAGGGGGGCAAGGGGAAGCAAGGGGGCAGGTATTGACTAAAAGCAGAAGTTTCCACTGAATTCAATGCAGATACTTCAAAATGCGGGAACACTATATTTATTAGGTCAATATTTCATTTTAGCAATACAGTTACAGAATATCACAATGCTGGTTACAAACATAGTATGGTTTGATGGTTACAAATAATGTCGGGCACTGCAGTCTGTGAGAAGTAGAATAAGAAACTTAGTCTTGACAAGTAGGGTGGTCATCAAAGTCTAGTAATGATCAAGATACTCTCATATAAATGAACGTGGCACTACAGGTAGAGATTCTGGTTTAGAGGTGGTTTTTGTGTAAGTCGTTTGATTTATACAGTTATACAGTTCAAGCAACTTTTTTTTTTTTTTTAAATGCTATTAAATTAAAATCCCCTGTAGTTCAATAAAGTATAAAAATAGTACTGAACCTGGTAATATTCAATAAAATGTAGAGTTCATTCACATCATTAAGTAGTAAAGAAATTGTAAAGTTGTAGTTACCATGGCAACATTGCTTCCCATAAAGGAATATACATAAAAGAAAAAAGTTACACATATGGTACCTGTGACAATTATTTAGCGATCCAACACTGAACTTGTGCACCACAAACCAAGTTTCTAAATATCTCTATATATTTATATAGTATATATATTTTATTTTTTCATCTTAAAATTTAGTTTCGAGGAAAAGAAAAAAATGTGCACTTCAACAAACTCACTAAGGCCACTCATGCTATAGATACCTAGGATTGCAATGGAATATTGTTCAACAAGACCCTAGAGCACGCACCTTGATATCACTGAAGGGAAACCTGTTTCACTGCCTAAAACATTCCTGAGATTTAGGGACAAAAGCATCACCAGTGCTGCCAATTTTTTGTACGAAGTTTAGTTCATTTCTACATAGAGGAAATGTCTTCCCTGCTTCTCACAGAAAACCTCACAAGGCCAAGAAACACAAGGTACAACAGGCCAGTCGTGTCCAACATGGAAACAGCCTCAACTAAAGAGTCAGGTTTGCAACTAATATTTGGCCAGTAATTTATAAAACATAAGGAAAAAAAAAAAGGGAAATAATGACATTTAGGGAAAAGAAGGTTTCTGCCCAGGCCACAGGGGGAAGGACCCCTGTTTATTAACAGCAACATCTCCCCACGCTATTTGCTGCTATAGCCTGCAAAGTCAAACCAGATCAACACAAATCAAGTGAAGTTCAACCATGTTCTAGGCACGATGCATTTTCCTTTTTGTGCTCTACCAACACGTAGGACTATAAAAAGGAAATCAAGGTAAATGTGCATTTTTTTTGTACCATGAAAAGCAGCACAATGGCACCTTTAGCAGATTTCAGACTGCAGCATGTTGAAATAATAACTTCATTTTTAAAGTTACAAAAGAACATTGTTGTCCTAATAAGTTAGAATTCAACAACAAAACCCCTTCAAATTATTTAACAAAACCTGTGTGCAAGAAGAAAATAAAAGTCTTAGACAATAGGTATGGACACAGAGTGCACATGAAGACTAGGACACCAAGGCAGACACGTACTGGTTGTAATTAATATCATCCTATAAACGTGACCAAACAACTGTTTGGGGCCAAATAGTTACCAGCTGTTTTACTTCAAGTAGCCGAGGGATATATTTATTTCCAAATATCTTTCTGCAATTTTCCCCTTTTTTCAGCTCTTAATCTTTGTGTACTTTCCCCCTTCCATAACAAGTCATCCCAAACAGCCCACGTCCTAAGAACACCAAGGAGGAATCCTGACATCACCTTCCACACTCTTGTTACCAACTGCAGCGTTCACAGAAAACAGGACACACAAATTACTGATTCAAACAACATTATGCTGAAAATAAAATACTATGGGTTTAACTGAAACAACAGTTACAATAATTTTCCTGAAGGTGACACCTGTCCTCACGGCTTGCATCCCGTTCCTCTGCTGTGATTAAATTACTTACCTTCAAGAAAAACTCAGAAGATGCATTTCCCTGGATTTCCACTCCCAGGTCTCCCCCTTTAATGCCAGCACCAAACAGCACCTGCTCAGCCAGTGGGAGGTGCACTGTGCATCTAGCAAATGCCAATAATTAATGAACTTTATCTAGTGTTTCACAGTTGGCTACTTGAGTCATAGGGGGATGAGCCCTCCCAACATGCCAGGCTTATGTTCAGCCCCCTCCCCAGTACTTACTTTCAGGTGCACATGGAAAACCTGCCCTGGGGAAGGACAGGAGGGAATCCCCCCATTCTGCCTCTGAGGGGAGCAAGGGAGGCGCAGGGTTTGTTGGCAAGTTCTGCACTGGGAAAGCACAGAGCATGGAGAACGTTGGGGACTGCACCTCTGCTTCTCCAGCTCTGTCTGCTGCAGAAGGTGTGGAATATTGAAGTAACACTACCAGAGCTACTCCAACCACACTGGCATGGAGGAACACAATCATTTACCTTCCTCTGAGGTCGTCAGTTGGGCTCCTACTTTTCCAAAAACATCAAACAACAAACTGTAACAGCAGAGACAGTAACAGTAATTAACAACTAAAACCACAATATCTCAAATAGCCTCCAGATGCCAACACAGACATCTTCCAAGAACTCAATTTATGAGATACAGAACCAAAAGCTAGAAAAGGTTTCTGTTATTACACAGAGAAAAAAGATTACATCTGCAGCAAGGGCAGCATTAGGTGAAGGTTCCAAGCTAGGGCATGCAGAGCAGGCAACAGAGCACTTTGTGGGCAGCTGCAAAGTAGTTCTACATACTTCCTGTGCTTTAACAACTTCAGCCATCAGCCACAGCTACCTTTCTCCTGAGTTTACGTGCCTTGGTGTGACTGGAGTTGTGGAGATGCTACAAGGAGAAGTTCAACCCACGAGTCAAGTTCAGGTTTGATTCTGTCACATGGAAAGCATGCTGCTAGTCCTGCAAGGATCATTGCAACTGCTCCATTGCCAAGTCACGCTTCTTGGCCAAAGTCCTATATCAAAGAGAACTCTGGGTAACTTTTAGGACTTTTAATTCCTTCTAGACAAGCCAAAGCACCAAAAGATACAACATGCTGGTGAAGTAGCTTTAGTAAAGAAGGAACAGTACATCCAGCCAGCAAGATCTAAGAACAAAGCTACTGATTAAACAAACTGAACCAATGCATTTGGTTAGAAGACAGAAGTGTGACACCTGCCTAACCTGCCCCGTGTTGGAAGCTCTCCTGGTTGCCCCAGCTTGAAGGCAAACCATGACACACAAACCAGAGCTGAAGTGACAGCAGTGGTTCATGTGCACCACTTTGACTGGTATCAGTCAAACAATGCTCCTCATCCCAGACACAACAACTTGAGATCTTTGAGATTCATTAGTCAAAAGCTGGAAATGAAGACCCAAGACTGGAAACCCTGAACAAAGAAATGGTCTCCAAATAATCCATGTGTAAACTCATACATCCAGTTTGAAGCTCTTAACTTCTGCAGTACAGAAATTACAGCTTCTCTAGAACAACTTTAAGCACACCTTCCCTAAGTTCTGACACTAACACTACATATTTAATTTAATTTTAAACAGTTTTAATAGTACGTCCAAAAAGGATTGGTAACAACTTTGTAGTTCAGTGTCCTGCTGTATGGACATTCGGGGATAAACACATTTTGCCTTGTAGATAGCTGAATTTGTAGTACCTAAAAGCAATCATTAACAAAAATTGCTACAAATAAATAAAGATTTTAAAACCACACCATTTTAAGTTGGCTTTTCACTGAACAGACCTTGAGAATATACTGCAGTCTAAGCCTTAACACCACAGGGGCTTTTAATGCAAATACTTCTCACATCAGTAAAGATATTCCAAGTACGCAATCATTCCATCTGCATTCACTAAGTACACAACTGCATTTTCAAGTTGATATTATTCAGTCTTTCCTCCAGAAAGTTACTTGAAGGCACCAGTATATGAACTATTGGCCTGCAAAATTTCAGTTCTTAAAAGAGCCATCAAGCCCAAGAAGTCTTGTCTGAAATTTCTAGTTCTTCTCTGCACTCTTTCTTGAAGACCAACAAGCAGCTTTCCCTGTCCCAAACTCAAGAAACAAATTAAAAACCAGACCCTAAACAAACCATCCAGTCCAATTCCTGTAGGAACAGGGCTCACTGAGCCTCAGCTTGGACTGACCTTCCATGGCCAAGTTAAACCCCTGAAAATAGGGGGTGAAGGGAGAAAACCCAAAAAACTGACAGAATCCTAACAAGAGCACCGTTTGTGCTGCCATAAAACTGAGGTAACAGCAGTGAGTTGTTTCTAGTTTGCTATGTTACACAGACTTTCCAATGAGTATTACCTCAACATTAAAAAAAAATAATATATTAAAACCAAAAACACCCAAACAAAAAAAAACAAACACAAACAAAACACCACACAACCAAGCAGCCCCCGCAACAGAAGAAAAATTAAGACAAGCTAGTGAGATAGGCATTATTAAAGGATCTTTACAGCTGACTTCTGCTTTTCAAATTAATATAAAGGAATCAGTTTCTGGTTGCACTATTGTTTTAATGTAGAAATGAAGCGTCACAAAAAAGACCTGTTGTGCTTTTTGGCATTTTTCCACTGACCCCTGCAAACTGTACAATAAGTTGTGTTCTCCAGAAACATAAAATTGAACTGGATTGTAATACAAAACTATTAACTGGTATAAACAAGTTACTGCCTCAATTCTTAAGAGTAAGCCCATTCCAAAAGGAAAAGAAGATGGCTGCAGCAAAGAGTTAAAGCGCTTCTAGTTTTTGCTTGTGGCATCAACACTAACAGCTGTATAAGCTCACTAGGTACAGACATGCCATTGCAACCACTAAAGAACGTTCACTTCCTAGTTTTGTATCTATTACATGAATATCATTTTGCACTGATCATACATCTAAATGAAAGGATTCTACTGTAAAAGTGAATGCAGGGGAAGAAATATTAAATTAAAGCCACTGGTCCAAAAACTGTTTCTAGTAGGCTGGTCCACTTTTGATTTTCCTGGTCCTGTTCAGAAGATTAGCACTCTTGGTTGGTACCAAAGAACACTAAGATTGCTGGTCTACTGGATCTTCTCTCACAGATGAACACTGGTCCAGTTCAGGATCTTAGCAACAACCTACGGTCGTTACTTCCTTAACAACCTATGGTGGTTCACAAAGAGTATGTTGCTCTCCAAAGTGGTTATTTGCCACTTCACTTCATAAGGCAGCAGCCAAGGCTGGAACATTCCCCCTTTTCTTGATCTTTGCAATTTACTTTGCTACAATGCGCACAGGAGAAACCTCCTTCTCATGTCACTTCTCATAGTTCAGCATTTATTCTTTCTATGTATCAGAAGAAAGCTCTTGAAGAAACCTTCCATTCAGAACAAGAATGCAACTCTTTTGAACTCAAACAGTTTTATTTAATGTTTTCTTGCAGACTTTCTGCAAAGTAGCTTCTTTTGAAAAAGAGAAAGAAGGGGTTTTCACGAATACCAAGTTAAAAATGTGAGCCGAACTAAACATGCCATACACATGCTGATAAGGATTTAACACACATTCATCCTTATGGGCACTCTTCAGTAGACTGGACCAGTGTTTCAATGCAAATTCCAGCCCCCAGAGAACTACATGGTTTAGATTTCACAGTATGACTTTTCCCCCTGTAACCTGGGGAAAAAAAACCTTAACTGGTTAATTGACCAAGTTCTTAGCTACTCTGTCCATCAATGTTCTGAGACATCAGAAAAGACTGGACCACTTCTTCAGTGGATTGAGGGCTGGTGCTTACGTCCTCCAGAGCATCTGTGACGGAGAACTGCCGATCCCGCAACCGGTTCCAATTGGCCAAAATATTGTGGTATTCAAAAACTTTCTCATAATTGCCAATGGAATTGTACAGTTTAATGAGACCTCTGTAATCATATTCAAGTCCACTGTATCCTTCACCAAAAAGCTTCTTTCCTAAAGGAATCCAAAAGAAAAGATTCAAAGGTTATGCACACAGATGTCGCATCTTATTTTTCATGTAATTTTTACCAACGTTTCTGTTGTGGCAAAACATCATGGTTTTGTTACATTAAATCAAGCACAACAGCAAACACACAAGTTTCCTGGATGATGGTTTGAATTCTATCTACTTTCTCCTCTAAAGAGACTAAAAAACATCCTCAGAGACTCTAGAATCAGATAATTAATTACACCATAGTTTCACATGCATAAAAATCTACCAGTCATACACACAGGGCAGTTTGTGTCACAATTTCACTCTGGATTTCATTCAAACAGAGTAGTTATTTTTCAGTTTTCTACCTTAACATCCCAAGTTTTTCTGTAACACTGTATATAACTGTATGAAGCAAGATTGTTTCTCAAAATGGAGCTGCAGCATGGCCCAAAGGTGCATTTGATTTGGAATTGTAAGTTCACTGTAAATTGTAATGGGCCAAAAAAAGACTTGGTGAGCACAGTCAGGCTGACTGGCACAGTAGTTTTCCATTTCTTTCAAAATCTAACTACATTCTGCACATCAGCTGTAGCCACAGCTCCAAAACACAGCCTAAAGACTAACACCCAAGCTTGTCATTAGTCCATTTCCAGATCCTTTCAAGAGGGAATTCTGATGGAGCACTGAAAATAATACAATTCCAGAATTCAGTCCTCAGAACATTAAAAAACCCCACTATATCCAGATTGAAAACACAAACAAAATAAACATCTTGCATTTCATTAAGTTCTTTGCTAATAAAGTCACACACTGTAAGAATCACCTACCAATTGCTATGGATCTCAAATAAAGCTTTTCAGCATTTTCATATTGATTCATATCATAGTTATAAAGAGAAGCTAGATGACCCACTGACAGGGCAACTTCATAATCTTCTTGACCCAGAAGCTGCTCCTTAATCTGAATTGCCTTGATGTGCATTTCTTCTGCTTCCTGTGAGGATCAAATTCACACAGGTCAGTCAGACACCACTCACCATGCCATAAAAAGAGGAATAAAAGGAAGATTTAAGGAAACATAACTATGTAGTGCCTAGAGTCTGTAGCATTTTTATAAAAGGCTAAAAGTAAGAAAGCCAAAGCCAAATAAAGTTCTCCACATTCTTAATGAAGTGATTCAGCAAACTTTTTCTATCATCAAAATTGCTGGACCCTGTCTCTGAAGGCCTCAGGCATCTTGATGGATTATTTCTGCACAAAGCTTTGGAGAGACACATCACAAAGTACAAGTTTTCCAACAATAAATTAACAATGGAGTTAATAAATGCAGACACTGAGAATGACAATTTCTTGTGACAGACACAGATGCCTTGCACATTTTAAGTTAAGACCTTTACATCAATATCATCTTACCTTAAACTTTCTCATGGACTGATACAGTCTCCCAAGGTTGCCATAGTGTTTTGCTGTTTGTACATTAAACTCCCCAAAGGCTTTTTTAGCTAATTGGAGTGAGGAGAGATGCAAGTCGTGAGCTTCTTGAAGTAACCTCTGCTCAGTCTCCTTGTTGTGACAGTCTATTGCAATCTCCTCCAGGATAAGTGCTGAGCATAGGAGAGAAAAACATCATCACTGTGCTACAAACACAAGTTGTGAACTGGAGGTAGCAGAATGCAAGACACCTTGGGAGACATCTAACCAGGCTCTGTGTATATTACAAACCATTTTCAAACATTTATGAGCAGATATCAATCTCCCAACATATATTTATATATTTTTATATTTTGTATTTTTACTTCCCACCTCCAAGTCTTCCAACTAAGTTCTAAAGAAGTTGTTTTTTGTTTTTTAATTTTACAAGTGTGCTGACAACACTGAGGGCTACAAATATCCTGGGAGTGACCTCCATTTGGAAACAAATACTCAACTTTCAGTGCCTCTGCTAGGGAACAGAATAAACCCATCTGCATGACTGATTTTAAACTGTCCCAGTAATGCAAGTAAGGGTCCTACCTTTAACTCTCTTTGAAGATGCCAAGAGAAGATGGTCTTCTGGGAGGATGTGAGTTATAATGCCAATAGCACGTTCAGCATGGAATCTGAAAGTTCAAATGAAAAAGTCAAGATACATATATGTAAGTTAGCAGCTGATGGATCAAATGTAAGAAACACTAATGCAATGAACAGACACATTTCAATTCTAATTGGAAAGTCTGTAGCATTTAAGAACATTTTTCTCCAGTACAAAATTGGCTGCCAGTACCTGACAGGATTGTACTCACAGAGCATTGTCAAATTTTCCAGAGCTGTACTGGTGAACATAGGAGGAATAAGCCAGGTCTTCATGGGCTGTAGCTACATGTATGTTTTTACCTCCAAATACCGACTGCCGGATATCAAGAGCTGTCTGAAAGAGTTACCACAACACCATTTCATCAGTTAATACAGAAAAAAAAGCCCCCAAATAATCTCATTGTTATAAAGGGGGGAAAAAAACAATCTACTGGCTCTGAAATTCTGTAGACCTGTACCTAGAAGCTTGAGGCAGTAGATATATACAAGCCACTTAAGAGTCAGGGGAAAAAAATGAAAGCAAAACCCCACAGCTGGGGGTATTTTTTTTTTCTTTTAAAGAACAAAAATTGCAGTAATTAAACCAACTTTTAGCTCTGGGAATTAACTCTATGTCACTTTCAGTAGAAACACTGGAGAGTATCAAGATAAACAGAAGACAGACATTTAGTCCTGCTGCATACCTGATAGATTGCAACAGACTGGCATATATTGTCTACGTTGAGCAAGTAAAATCCATAATCTAGTAGCGTGTCAGAATATTTGGGGTGCTTGGCTCCAAAATGCTCCCTGGAGAAACATACTTATATTACAAATTGAGGCAAGTTAAGCATAATTTTTAAGTAGTGGGTAATTCTTATTTAAAGCCACTTACCGGGCAAGGTAGACTGCATGTTTTATCAGCTGTTCAGCCTTCTTAAATTCACGTTTTACAACACAAGCCTAAACAGGTTGAAGTGAAACATATGAGAAGGTGCACACTCGGAACTCCTCTCCTCCAGATGCCACCCCAGTTGCCAAGTACTATCTTGATTTTCAAAATATCATCATGGTTACCAAAGGACTTTTCAATTATTTAAGAAAAGGGTCATAGATAACATTAAAAGACCTACATTTTATTCTGCCATAACAGCCTAACTAAAGGACTAGTACTATACCTAGTCTAGGTTAGAGGAGCAAACCACCTTTTGGCAGATGCTCTCATATGAACTTTGTCATGATGGTCACTTGAATTGCTGTAACTCAGCTTCAGAAAGAAAGAGTAAAACCAAAATCCCCACAGGTCTGAGACTGTGGTGGACCAACCAAATACAAATACCAAGCCATAAGGGCACATGATATGGACCTGGTTACCCAAGTATTCTGGAGGTACCACCTTCCTTATCCAATCTTGGTAGCAGTTTAATTACAAAAGAAACAGGGATGATTTAAAATTCACCTTTGAAGCTTGTCGTAAAACATCCACTACTACTTTTACAGGCAGGCCAACCGTGATCTCCTTCATAGCTTCTATACACCATTTATAAGCCTGTTGAACAAAGAGTTACCAATATAATGAAGCTGGAACTTGACTATGTTGCAATATTAAGAAAAATATTGTTTGGCTTGAAAAGAATATAGATCAATTACAATATAAAAATCTTAAAAATACTCTTTCAATTGATTATGTGCACTGAATCTTGTCTTAAAGACGGAGTTAAAAAGTGCTCTTAAGGTTAATACTGAATGTGCAAGTATTTTATACTAGCCTAAGGCTTATATTATAATAATGACTTTCACAAACAAGCTTTAAGTAATCCTCACAATTCCTATTGTGTAGGACAACTTCACGGGTTGTGTACTTAAGAGCTAAAAACCCCCTCAGTCTATACAGCAGTTACACTTAAGAAGCAGTTCTTTATCAAACAGGTGCAAAGAATTGCTACCTATGTTCTACTATTTATTTTACCTATTAAAATAAGCTTTTTAGTGTATTTCCTTTACAGAGGGCCAACACATACTACCACATACACCTCACTTCTTAATGTTATTCAAAAGTACCATTAACAGTTTGTAGAGTAACTCAGGACAATAAACAGAAAAAATAAATAAATCAACAAATCAAGTCTGGTATTGCCTCACAGGTATGAAAAAACACCAGGAACTCCAGCTAGAAAGATCCTGTGCAGAATGAGTCACTCACAGAACATCCTGGCAGGTTTCATAACCAGTTTTCTGAACAAACCCAAACCCCCACTCACCTCATCGTAGTGGCTCTTGGCAAAGAGCAGTGCACACAGCTCCCCGTAGAGCGCCGCTTTGTTTGCTTGCTGACCGTGCTTTGCGAGTTTGTCCATGTAAGACTGAGCCAGTTTGAACGTTTCTTCTCCCAAGTGATATTTACAGTTCCCATTTCGAACGTGCAGCAACCTGAGGAGGATATTAAGTGATCTGAAAACTGGTGTCTGAATAAACCATTGCAACAAAGCAGGACCGTGGATCTACAACTTGGTATTACACTAACAATAGAACTGGGCAGTCATCCCAACAAAACTGCCCTGTCTGGATTCAGAAACACAGAACAACTATCTACAGAACATTGTTTCAGTGCACCCTGCTTTGTCTCTTGCATGGCAAGAATTTTTACTGTTGGAGATGATTTTACATATTGATGCAGCTTCACATATCTCAGTGCTTGAACCACTTTAGCCTGGTGGCTTTGTGTTTTATTTTTCATAAAACCCATTCTTCTCAATGCTGACAAAATTCCATTTCCAAAACCCTGTAATATATAGTATTAAAACCTTTCTACCTCCTTCCCAAAGTATGGTAAGCTGAGACAGACACTAAGTACAGACATGGTGGGTTTTTATACCTTTCTGCACTTTTTTTAAGTAGCACAGTGCTTCACAAGTGGGCATTTTTTGGGGGATGCTTGGGGAGATGAACAAGATGGTGTCTTCACAAGAGAGTCAATCACATCCATTTGACATACTCAGCACTGACTTAGCACCACAAGAAGAGACTGTGTTGACCCAGTTCACAAGAACTCTAAACAAAAACCTCTCCCCTCTCCTTGCCCCATCTCCCAACCCACTGCCTTCTCATCTAAAGGATTAACAGAAACTTCATGAAACAACAGCCAAATGTAGACAATAAACACAGCACTACTGAAATATACTCGTTTCTCTAAAGAAATAACACTTTCAGCTTCTGGCATCTATTTAAAACAGAAGCAAAGAAGGTTTTCTGTAAGGGTAAGCTGATGCTTATTTAGTTAGAGAGATCCATTAGAAACGTGTTATCACATTCCAAGCCTAAAGCACAGAATTCTATTCCCACCCATTGCAGGCTAAGAAGAGACAGCTGCTCCTTCTCTATTGCCAATGCTTGCTAGTTAGCAGACATGAAATTTTGGTAAATTAACCTCCATTGTCCCTCCTGGAAGTCTTTTATTAGGCAATGAGGAACAGATATTGAAAACCATCAGGCAAGCCTTTGCAAATCAGGAAGACAACATAATGAGAGATCCACAAAGTGCAGCAGAATGTAATGAATGCTGTGTTGCAGAGAGGCTAACACTCTGAAAACATGAGCTCAGGTACAGTGTTTTATACCTATTATCACACATCACAACAGATCTTCCAATAAACTCTTAAGGGGGAAGGAAGGAACACTGAGGTTTTTGACCAAATGTTTCTCTTCTCTAAAGCTGAGTAGAGATTTAGTGCTTTTGGAGCCAAGCCTCCTGCAATAGCAAAGTAATACTGCAAAATCTGCCCTAATCATTCAGCCTGCCTCTAGCACAGCCTCCCCTTACACTTTCTATTGAAATGTATTATGAAACTCTAACAAGAAAGGAAATAAAAGTTCACATTTTCACAAGAAGGGACTGGTAAGCAAGCACACAGCAAATATCTATTTGCCACTGAGGGAGAAGATCAAAAGAAAATACCTTCAAAACACCCCTGAAATAAGCTACATAAACACCAGCTTTCCAAGGAGAAACAGCAATGCAGCTCAAGAACAGAGAGAAAAAAAGCAACAGCCACATTTTTCCTTCAAGAGGGTCTGAAAACCAAACATGATGTAGAAGCGCACTGTGTTCTTGGTCACAGGCAGCAGAAAAACTAACATTCAAGCAAGAGAGTAATTTTAAAGAGCCTAGAAACAAAAACTAAGCAATCACAGTTTCCCTAAAGAGGCAAAGTATTTTGGCTACACCATTCCTTTGGGAGCTGCTATGCAACATCAAAAATACAGAGTCCAAATCCCATGTAATGGTACGAGGCAGTAGGGATAGCACTGCAATTTAGATAAGTGCCTAGGAAAGATAATATCCAGTGTCTGAATGCTTCAGTGATAGTGCTTAAAACCAAACGAATTCACAAAACCCAAGCTAAACCCAACCCAATCCTCTAAGATAAGCAGAGTTTATTTGATCCAGTTTGGAATAACAAGAAATCCTTTATTAATCCAAAGGAATTTTAGAAGATAAAGCCAAGAAGAAGAAAAAAATGCCTTAGGACATTTATGCTAATAGCTATGAATCCTCTTTGAAGTCTGCAATAAGAGCTTTTGGGGAATAGCTTGCCCCTTGCCAAAAAAAATAGTTCTCTAAGATCATATACTCATAGCAAACAATGTTACAGAGCAGCTTGGGAAGTCCAAAAACATCAGAAAAAAACCCAAGAATCAGCAAAAAAGTGAAACAATCGAAGTGGGAGAAGCATGTATCTGTATTATGTATTTGTGCTTTATTGTTTAACATAAATTCATCTGAGAAAGCAAACCAGAAGGATCCCACCACATGCAGAAAAGCAGCATACAAGCTTGTAGAAAACTCAAATCTTCGCATTTTCTCATATCTGCATATATTTATTACTGCTAGCACACACACACCAAATTACGTCTAAATAACAAAACAACTTTGATTTTCAACTGCATTCTGTAACTAATGCAATGCATTAAACTCCCAGAGATTAGACTTCCTAGCTTTTAGGGTAAGAGCAGTCACTTGTATAAGTTGTATTTTCAGAAGCTGAACATAAATTTTGTTCTCTTAGAACTCCAAACTCCAGTGCAAGCACAGAGGTAAGAACAAGGTATTCTACAGTGGGGATTAGATTTTAGCAAGTTGATCTTACTGCCTCGTGATTCTGAAGCAGAGTATAACAACAGCTCTCTCCCACAAAAAGGCTTTCAGATTTTACATACTTAAAGCTTCTGAAAGTGTTTCTAATCCTCTGGATTTGATCCATTTCCAAATAAACAATGCTGTCTGATTGTTTGGGAGATGCCTGAACACAAAGCAGTGTCTCCTCATTCACACTGTTGGCCAGAGGGACTTAATGTTACTTGCAGGTCATCAACCTCAGGACAAGAACAATGCCAGTCCTCACCCAAACAGAATTAACATCTCTGGTTCAAAAGAGTTCATCCTAACACTGGGTGTTTTTTCTGTAGAAGTGAGAAATCTTTCCACATCTGTGTGGCTCTACCCTGTTGTCTAACAGAGAGAGTTCCCCGTTTTTCCTTTCTTTACCTTGTTTTCCTATGTGGAGAAGAGGAGGGTTTATTTTTAAAGCAACGTTTCCAGCTTGCCAAACAGCCCAATGCAACTAGAAAACTTTTTTTAGATTAATGAGAAGGCAAAGGATCAAGTACTAACAGCAGTACTATATCCATCATTCCCAGTTCTAGGAAGGTGTGTGTGTGCCCAGTCTTCTCCTGGCATCATCTTATTTCTGGAATGAAAGCCAATGGTATCTGGCAGAGCAGCAACTGTTGCCACAGCCCTCTGGTTGGCACAGCAAACACGCAGCTAGTGGCAAAGCTTATTTACTCTTCATATTTGTCCAACCAGAAAGAAGATGCAGGGTTTTTTGAGCAGTTTTCCAAAATAAGTCTTCTCTTATATTCAGATACATACTTTGTTGTTCATTAGAGCAGCCAAAAAACCCCCAAACAACCTATTTCTAGCATGCTCACTAGCAGACAGGTATTCAAGTGTGCACCTGTAGCACACAAAAAAGGTCAAGTCATGGTGTTACCAATGGCAACTGGATAATCTTTGAGGCCTCTGTGAATGGAATTCAAAAACAAGGTGGTACAAAACCCAAATGACTCCTAAAGGCAAAAATTCTTTTCCAAATGTTAAAACCTGAGGTTGAAGGTGTCCACAAGAACTGAACATCTAGATATTGAGCTAATCACATAGTTAAGTAGCTCAGCATGGAGCAAGAGAACCCACTGGATCTGGAATCAGGAAAGGTATGTTGTTGTATTTCTGCTCAACTGTATTGATATAATTTGTGTCTGGATATGGCAAATTCTCTTGTAGGAAATACAACTTCAGCAAACACCAACGTAACATTCCTTCACATGCAAAAACCCTTGAAAAAAACCAAGATGTTGGAGCCCTCTTACTGCCCAGCAGTAACAGAACAGGAAAATGGTGGTTTTTTCCATGGAGCTATGCTGCCAGTTTACAAGCTGAAAACCAAGGGAACAGTGCAAAACCAGCAGCACCTGATCTTCAGCTCTAGCCAAGAAAAGATTTTGGTGCACCAAAAGACTACAGGGAGCATCTGAAGTTTGATGGCTCCAAGGCAGTTGGTAATATATGAATGTGCACTTCACAATAAGACACCCAGGAAGGAAAGGTGAGCTCACCTTACACAACATTCCACAGCACGAAACCAATGAAGGATTTCATCGTGGAGGGTACACAACTGAAGGCAGGAAAGAAACACCTTCTCAGCATCACTGTACCAGCCTGCATCTGAGAGGAAACCCCCTGGAAAAAAAAATCAAAACCAAACAGAAACATGAGCACCAAAACATCTTTAAGAAGAAAAAGGGTTTGCTCAAGTCTTGTAAGAAAACTTATTTCTCAGAACTGGACATGACAAACAGGAATCCTGTCAAGGCTAAACCCTCCAGTCCTGAACTGAAGAGGATGAAATACAAGAGCAGAAGAACTCGCCATCAGTTGAAGATGACTTTTTGTTACATAGTTTACCTACAGTTTTCTGTCAAGAAATATTTACCAATACTAAAATTATGCAAAGTCCTAACATTAAGCATCACATCTGCAATCAAATTTTAAATCGAAAACATTTGAAATAGCAAAGATAAGCTTATATAGTCTCAGATAATAAAACTCAATATATTTTTCTTAAGACAACAAGTAGCTTTCTAAAAGTGACATTCTAAAACCACACATTATTTAAAATCACAGACATTAATATGAAAAAAATAAACAGTATTAGCTTGAAATTTGCATGAAGGAATCATACTTTAACCACGAGTTACCTAAAACAAAACCAATCTGGATTGCTTTTTCTTTCACAGCAGCATCTGACTCTGCTATGTAGGAGCACCGTCTGCTGAAAGAATAGGCCAGTACAGAAGCAACTTTTACTCCATGGTCCATCAAAGCCTGAAAACAGTGATGAAGCAGATGTCTGAAACAAAAGAAAACAAAATTTGACATGAAGTTTTTAAAACATTGCAGTCAGTTGGCTCTTAAGTGCCATGAATTCAAGTGAGTGGTGATTCAGAGAAATAACTCCAACCCTCTCTCAAACCACAATCTCAAGGCTAATGGATTGCAGTTGTTGGAATATCCAACAAATAAAGTGAGTGTACGCAAGGTTCTTTAAAAGGACACTCCAGTGTAAGTGAAACACAAGCAAGCCACACAATATTAAAACTGGAAAATAACATTTTCTGCTAAAACTTAGAGGGGAGAACCTCAAATCCACCCTCACCCCACAACTCCCACAGAAATCACAGATAAATGAGCAGCGATGAATCCACTGCCATCACACACATGCACACAAAGGGAGGGAGGTGTGTCTGAAGACTCAAAGTTTACTCTGGTTACAAAGAATCTGATCTAAAAAAGTTAAGTTCTTAACATTGCACCAGAAATTGGAATATTTAATGCCAGGAAACCTCTTTAAACTGGGATGATCCAATCAGCTTGATAACCTTTCATTTAGGATTTGTTACAACAGCAAGAAAACTAGAGACCTCTTCCCAATTCAAAACCTAGATCAAGAGGTAAGAGCTGAAGTGATAATTATTTGTATATCGAGATACCTACCTTTTATCTAAAGCTCGTAGCACCTTTGCAAAAACTTCTAGCTCACAAAATTCACTACCCAGCTGGCATAAGCGGCCCTGTTGGTAAAGCTGAAAGAAAAATATAAATAAATTGCAAGATTTAAGACAGAGTTCTGCTGGGAAATTTAGCTAAAGTGTAAATACGACTTATAATGAAGTCTAGACTTCAAAATATTGAAATACAGCAGACTAAGATTTGTTCCACTATCCCCA
The DNA here is from genome assembly GCF_020740795.1 of Apus apus. Classification (NCBI taxonomy): domain Eukaryota; kingdom Metazoa; phylum Chordata; class Aves; order Apodiformes; family Apodidae; genus Apus; species Apus apus. The sequence goes on along the minus strand of NC_067299.1, from coordinate 4,968,022 downwards.
CATAGGAGCACAACTTAGTCTTTAAAAACTAAGCACAGAAGTCAGAACAAAAATACTATTAGTAGCTTCATTGGTAACAAATGCTTTGAAAAAGAAGGACTCAGAATCTGGCATACAGCAGTGCAACCAGATTTTATATAGTATATAAATAAATATGTAAAAGACCCAAATCCACAAGTTCTGCAAAGGATGACTCAATATCCAGAGCTAGAGGCCTGAGCCCTGACCCCATTAATACCGGAGCTTACACAAATTACACAAATGATTCCTGCTCATGCATTTATTAAAGGCAATGGTTAGTTCAAACTAATTTGTCTCTGCAGATCAGCTAATCCATCAGTTGACTTATTCATAAAAAACAAACCACGGAGGGAGTTCTTTATGCAACGCATGGTTAAGTTGTGAAACTACTTGCCACGTTATGCTATAAATTCAAGAATTTACACAGGTACAAAAGTGACTGTACAAATATATGTCAGAAAAACCCTCTGTGGGCTGTTAATTCCTGATGTCTTGAAGCCTCTGAACCACAAATGACAAAGTGGAGTATGTAACCTAAGGAAGCACTGCTGGGCACTTGCCATAGTCCTATGCACCACCAGCAGCCTCTGCTAGAGGCACAGTACTGGATCACACAGGGCTGTTGCAGGACAACCATTTGTTACTCTATGTGTTATAGAAAAAATACCCCTGGTCCACCCTTACTTTATATAAAAAAATAAAATTAAAAAAAAACCCTTCCTGTGAGGCAGCAACTGCATGGGGAAAAGGGAAAATTTTAATATTCCTCTGAGATTTTGTCCTGTGTCTGATTCATCTTTTTCTCCATGAACACTGGAAGTAGATTCAAAACAAAGTGTGTGAGAACATCTCCAGCCAGATGTTTTAGTCAGCTCTTCTTATAAAAGCACATGACACTGCTTCTACAGCTCAGCAAGTTTGCCATTTTAACAACAGAACCTACAAAAAAACTTCAAAAATACTTCGACCTAATAATGTCAATTGCCAGAAATGAATGTTTTCCTTTTAGTCATCTATTTTCCTGGGGAAAAAAAAAAGAAGCCTTTCAAAAAAACAGTCTAAGTTTGCATGCAAAGTTACTCCTCAGATAAAACAGCACTTCAAAGAGATCTCAGTTTCTTCTGGAGCTATATTCTCTCTGGCAGTAAAAGTACATCAAGTCTGATGTATTTAAAAACTACAGTCATGGTTAAGTGTTCTCATTTTCTTCAACACAGCTGTCTAATAACTGTTCCATGAAACCTAGACATTTTCCACGATAAAAAAGATTATTAAATCTTGCCTACTATTCCATGCCAAAAACTGAAGGCTGGAGATCTTATCAATAAGAGGAGATCATTTCTGGAAGAAACTATGACAAATACCCAAGCTATTTTACTAGGATTAAGGACAATCAAAAGTACTATCACATGTTCAACAATGAGACTTCCAATCAAGTACATTATCATTTCCTCTTAACACCCTGCAGTGCTAACTACAAATCCCAGAGATTATTCTGATTCTAGTTTACCAAATACTAGCAGTATTTGTAGTAAGACTTATTAAAATTAATATATTTATCAGTTTATAAAAACACATATTGTACTTTGCCCACTGTTAATGTGATTCTTAAATTGCTAATGAATAAATGCCCTGGTTGGGTGGGACAGAGGGAGAAGTCCCCAAACTACCCCTTCCATTTTGATATATCAATTATTTCAGGCACATGTCAAGTGTAGCCTCCAGCCCAAAGGTCCAAGCCTGCACATCTCTCACCCTAATTCGTATGTAAACACTTGCACCATTCTGCCACACAAAAAAACCCAACCTCTTTTTCACTGGTATAACCAGAAATACAGAATCCTTTGGACATTTACCACACTATTCACCTTCCCTTGACATACTGGCAAACATTGTTAAGGAACTTTCTCAGCCTGAAGTCTCTTGAAACTGTTCTAGCTGTTCCAGCAATATTCTCAAACTAAATTTGACATGGAAATAGTGAGTATATGTCAAACTGTGAAGCAATTCTGGGAGATGCAGTAATGCTCATTTGTTCATTGAGAAGCGGTTGCAAACACTGAAGAAATTATGCTCTTATTAAAACTCTAGAGAGACAAAATTCCTGACCACAAGCCTCGATACATCACATAAAAAAATAAACAAAATAGTGATTCAAGAAAAACATGCCCTGACAAGAATGGCAGAGGTTTGGACTTGTGAAGAACTATTCTTTTTTAAGAAACTAATGTCTTTTAGACACCAACTTAACCTATTTGGAGCTTAACAGATTTATTTCTCTTCAACTATAGAAAAAAATAATAAAAACCTAAAATATGACTTCCAACTTCATCAGCTCACACTGACACATTAATGATGGTGCTGTAGACAGGAAGCAAGGTATAAATTTGATATATAGGTGTATCATTACACACATGCATAATCAAACTGTTTTGCATGCCTGTGAGAAAACCACCCTGATCCTCCTTCAGGATCTAAGGGTTAATATTTAACTCCTAACAAATCCCCCTAAACATTCAAAAGCTGCATATAGTGGTGTCCCCAGTTAAACATATTATTAATACAATGAGATCAGTTACAAGTTAATGTTATCAGGCACATGTAATTCTATTAAAGTTCTTGTCAGATTTCTCTTTCTGAATAGATTAAGCTGAGCTCTAACAGCTTCCCACCCACTCCACTTCCTGTACCACACCAGCAAAGTTTTTTGTTTCTCATCTACAGAGTCCAAGGGATACAAAGTCAGAGCCTTACAGTCACCCAAGCATATGATTCTCCACAGCTATAAGTGGGGAAACACAGCTGGCTTTGAAGTTAAATCAGTAGAAAGGAAATGAAGTGGAAATAGGAATTACCATTTCAGCAGGAGCTGAACACCTCTGTTCATGATGTAACCTCATTGCCTGAATTATCATTATGAGTCCTAGAGTCTAAGACTCAACAAGGATACTGAAAAAAATAGGGAAGCTAAAGAACATCAGGATTAGAAAATGTGTCCCACAGTTAGAGGTTCAGAAAAAGAAACAGCAAACTGAGTATTACAAGTTAAAAGAATAGTAAGCAAAGGCAAGAAGTTTCAAACCAGTCAAGACAAGAAGGAAAGTTTGGTTCTAAACTAAATTTAGACTAGATATAAGGCACATGTTAAAATAAAAAGAACTGGAAAAAGCTCTTAAAGTGATTATTCTCCTTCACTGTGAGGCTTTAATTTAACAAGGTGATACAAGGATACGATTTAATTCCAGCAGCATTCAGTGAAGTCCTACTGCTCACGCTACTCTGGAATCTAGCCAGGTGAAGAAATGAAGAATTAAACACATGAAGAAATCACTGTAATTTCCCACATACATGTTTAATTTCTGACCCCCAAAAATACACCCCTATGAATGTAATTAAGGCTTTGTCAAGTTACCCTGATCAGTCACAGCAGAAATCCTACAAAATTTGGCCCATTTGCTCTGTAATTTTTTGCCTCCACTCACACATTGATTGCTTATGACCTTGTTTGTCCTCCTCTAGTCAGAAAATCTCAAAACTAAAGCAGCACAGCTACACTTGATGTCATGGGCACTTCATCCTCTTCACTCTAATGAAATACGCAAGTGACCGAAGCCTTGGGACAAGCTAATTTTCTCCTGTTCTTACATAAATTATGTTTATAATTACTCTCCATCAGCAGAAACCATCTCTACTGCAATGCAGGGAATGGATGTTCCATTGCCTGTTGTGAACAGTCAGCAAATTCCTGTTTATTCATTTTGTTTGGTTCAAAGAATACCTAGATGTGATACAAGAACTTATTAGCCATGTTCTTTTTTGGATTAGCAGAATACAGTGAGGAGACAGGATACTGCAGCTTCACTCATTATTATACAAGTTGGAGCGAGAGGTTCTAAACCCACAATCTGTTACTTTGACTCCCATCAAGCTAGAAGCACTTCAGAATTTTTATCTACCACTTCACAGAGAAAGCATGATTATAACTTTTTGGATTTTGCCTAAAAATTAAATGCAGAACAAGTTAGCAAAGTGCAATTATTAAAGTTTACAGGTCTGCACGAACTAAACCAAATTAATATTGTCTCCAGTTGTTCCTGTGGTTCATGATCTCATCAAAAAACATCCAAAGAACATTGGACCTAAACCATCCTCAAAAAAAAAAAAAAAAAGGAAAAACACACAATCCAGAAAAGACCTTCCAAAAGCAAAATAAACATTGGATGAAAATCCTTATTAGCCAGTACAAGTCCAAGATCAGCCCACTGGTGCGTAATTGCAACAAACACCTATGACAAAGACTAATGAAACTAATGAAGCAAGGTCTTATCAAATCCATCCTGAGAACCAAAGAAATCAGATAATGACCCAGAATATAAAGCTGAGGCAGGGGGGAAAGAACTGAATTCTATATAAGACACTAACTGATCAGTTATCAGGCTAGATAGCTCAAGATAGCAGAAACTAGATTCTTTACATGAACATCCTCCCTCAAAACACCATCCACTCCCTAACCAACAAAAAATGTAATCTTTTCTTCCTTCCTCCCCCCCCCCCAACCCTGGGGGAAAAGGGGGTGTTACAGTTTATTCCAGTTGTTGGTAACTTTTTACTACTGAATTTTGGCAATTGCAAATGCTGCCTACCTGCTATGCATGCCCTTTCTTAACTGAGATCCAGCATATTTCTTTCTTTGGCTTCTAAAAGCTGGACACTCTTTTCCCTCCACCTCACATCCTTCACCCTCAAAAAACCAAACCAAACAAACACAACCAAAACAAAACCAAAACAAAACCCTAGCTAGCTTTATTAGGAAAAAACACAACCAGGATTTACATAAACCTGGCAAAGAAACAAAAGAAACAAAAGATTATAGGCTTGCCTTTTTCTTTTACCTCAGATGCAGGTGTTATTTGTAACAATACTAGTTACTAAGCTCTTTCAAATACAAGATATTTAAATATTTTTAAGCACAAATGCAGACTTGAACATTTCCAGGATATCCTCACTAGTATTCTACTCTACCTCTTATTTTTCTACCAGTTGCAAGGAAAAGCCAAACGTAATTTGAAACAACAAAAAAATAAAAAAATAAATCCAGTAACACCCTGCTGGACCAGTACAGGTTTGTTGTTTTACTACAATCACAATTATTTGATATTGTCTTTTCAAGCATTAGTCATTGTTTAAGAATAAATATGCTTAGTATTAGGAACCTGCCTACTTTGTCACCTTGCAGCTGAACTCATTCCTTAACGAGTCCCCAGCAAAGAACATTCTGCAACTACCCCAGGTTTGGCTCCTCACTGTTAACTGGGAATGCACACGTTTATAGGGCAGGTCCTAGAAGGTAATGATTCTGGATATGTTGAATTAAAAGTAATTGGATTTGTTCAGGAATAGGAAATAAAGGCAATTTATTATGGCAATAGAGCCAAACACTGGAATAGAGGGTACCCTGGGGAAAAAAAACAAAGATCAAGGAGCTCTGCTAGCATTCTCCTCTCTTTTAAATAATAGCACATGGACCATCTTGGCTGCTGTACCAGTACAGTGTCCTACCCGTGTCATCTTCATCAATCTGAACAGGTTGACAAACCGTGCAATTCTGGTAGATGTTAAGTTCAAGTGTTCATGCCAATGAATACAATACAAAAATCTTTGTACGGTCACAGCAAATTAACATCAGTGTATCAAAATAAGATCTGTTGGATACCACTTTTTTTAATCACAAACATGAGTAACACCTGGACAACAAACCATTACTTGCAAGTTAGACGTGAAAGCCTGAAAACATTTTTATTGCTTTTAATAATCACAGAAGGTGATTCTCTGTCTTTTTCAAGGTCTAAATGCAAGTATATTAATGCATATCCTCAATTACACACCACTTTTCCTCAGCTGTATTTAAAGAATATCTACTATTCCACAGGATACTAACAACTGACACCTCCTCAACACAGCAGAAACATCCACCATGTGGTCAGAACAAAGATTTAAAAGTCTTCTAGTTTGTTTTACTTCAAAGACTGTTAGTGACTTTGGAAATTCTATTTCTGCCTTAAAGAACTTGATGGTGAGGATATACGGCACACAGCTCAGCAACCTGAAATGGTATTTAATGTCCACATGATTTTGAAAATAACTGCATCCAGAACCAAAACAGTAAAACAAGTACCACACACAGCACGAGAGGATTGTCCAAAGGTGTGACCCTGTTCTCATTCCAACCTAATTCAGCCATATCATTTGTATTGCTGTAGTCAGCCATCCAATACAGGAATCAAGAACCAGTTACTCAGTGTTGTTGGGGTGCATGCAAAAATGCAAACACTGTTCCAAAAGACTTGTAATCTGAGCTAGGCTTCAAGGCACCCACTGCAGGCAGACATTTCTGCATGTAGAACACCAGTTAGTAAGGGCTGAAGACTCCTTTCAGCATCCCATCCAAGGTTTAGTTTCATTTGTGTATGAGCTGATTTGAATGTGACTAGTAAAGATGACAGGTTCTCCGACATAGGAAAGATATTTAAAAAAACAACTAGTGAAGACATGGCAGGCTGGCCTACCCCTGGCAGCAATGGGGAAAACACTTACTGCAGTATGCAGCCCAGCTTTATTATTCTGTGTGTGGACATCTCGTAGATGTGTATTTATAAGAGGAACACAGGTGCACCTTAAACATTTCAGATTATAAAAAATTTACCTGTTGTAAAACACAGGAATAATAGGAAAAGCACCGCAAATTACTGTAATGGACAAAAGTTATCCTGGCTAGTGATCAGTACAACAGAAATGTTATTTTGAGGGCAGGTACTGAGCAGGTACACGAGCAGAACAGATTAGAAACTCTCTCTAGAATTGAAATGCACTGCATCTTCATTATGGAGCAACTCCATATGAGTCTGATCCAAAACAACCACTGAAGAGTGCTAATAAAAGGATAATAAGTCAATGATCTATTAAGTCCATCCACAGGTGGGTTTTTAAACAATCTGGGAATAACACACACTTGGATAGTTCTATCATTAGAAGGAGGTTTTGTTTTTATGCTTTTAAATGCCACAGAGTATCATCCTGTCACCCGAATAAATACCAGGTCAGGCAATGCCATGAAAGTTTATTCATCAATATAGGTCATACCTACTTACAGTTAAAAACAATCCCCAAAAAATTCTTCCACAGTTATTTCTGTATCTTTAGCCTTTATCTGACAATTCCCATATGTCAACCACATCACTCTTGTGAGCATGCTCACACGTGGTAGAAAGGGGTTTCCATATTTCTCAAAACGTAAGACAAACAAATAACAACTAGCACTCAGAAAATGTAAATGCTAGAAACAATTTCCCTGTCTCTAGATTAGCCTTCCGTATAAACAATGTTACTCTCTATATATGTGATAAGCCAGTATCCCTGGTTAAGATTAATCTAAAGAATTACTTCACTATTACCCATCGTAGGTTTTTTTAAACACAATGTTTCTCTCCTGAGGAATGCTCATTTCCAGCAGTTCCTCTACATGGATGAAATGCCAATTTAGTGGACAATAGAAATTAATGGACCATCTCGATCTACCTTTTACTCTAACTCTGGATATTTTAGAGGCAGCTGAATGAGAAACATCCCTTCCATTAAAAAATTATGTAAGGCTAATAAATTATATCATTAAATGAGTCTCAATTATTTTCATCTGGTTCCTACCAAATCATTTAAGAAGGTACAAGAACATGCAAACTCTGTTCCTTCCAGCTGACATCACCTTCGCCAATACATTAAGAAAAAAAAAAAAAAAAAGGAAAAGGAAAAAAAGCAGATCCCAAGACAGCCAGCTTAGTCTCTCACCCTGCTTCTACCCCGTCTCCAAAACCGGGGGGACACTTTCCCCCGCGCCGGGCCCTCGCCCCCCAGCCCCCAAGGACAGGCCCTTTCTGGGCGGCGGGGCTCCCCAGCCGCCCCCCCGGGCCAGGCCCCCGCCGGGGCAGGGGGTTCAGCCGCAGGGCCCCGGCCCGGGCCTCACTCCCCCCCGAGCCTCCCCTCCTTCAGCCGCAGCCCGGGCGGCCCCACACAGGCCCTCACTCCCGTCCTTCGGGCCCTACTCCGCACCGGCGGCCAAGCGGGGCTGGCGGGGGCCGAGGCCCTGCGCCCCTCACCTCCCAGACCCCCCGCGGGAAGCCCGGGCCGGGCCGGGACCGGACCTGCCCTCCCTCCTCCTCCTCCTCCCCAGCCCGCGGCTCCTTCTATCTCCCCCAGGCCGTGCAGGGCCCGGCCCCTCTCGGCCCCCCCCGCCGCTTCCCCGTACCTTGTAGTAAACGTCGAACTGGATGTTCTCGGGCAGCGAGCGGATGTCCCGGCGCCGGGCCCGCCCGTAGCTATCCACCACGGCCGAGATCGCCGTGTTATAGAGCGTCTCGGGCACCCACTCCAGCTCCACCGCCGCCATCTTGGGTGTGCGGAGCCGCCTTCCCTCCACCCACCTCCCCCCGCAGCTCGCTCGGCCCGCTCCGCCTCCCGCGCCTCCCGCCCTGCCGAGGGCACCGGGTGATACCGGGGGAAGGAGGGACGGGGCGGCAGTCACCGCCTGCGCGGGACACGAGAGAGTGGCCGTTCCAAGGGGAAAGCTCGGGGCAGTGAAGAGGCGTGGGGCTACGGGGGTGGTATGGGTGGAGAACTGTGGGGGAAGGAGGGGAATCCTTGCCGGCAGTTGCAGGGAGTGAGAAGTGAGGTGTTGCGGGAGGGCTGGGACGTGGGGCAGGACCGCGGCCCAGCTCGCAGGTGACCACCCCAGCTGGGGCACAGTGTCTTCCACACAGTCCGACGTGGGCTTTGGGGCTGCCCGCCCTCCAGGTTTGGTGGCTCCAGGGACTTTACTTGCACAGGAGAAGCAGGCCGAGTACCCCCAGCACCTTGGGCCTTCAGCATCCCCCACATACGCTGAGCTCCAGGGCCTGACTTGGGACACCCCTCCTGTGAAGTGTTTGCAGACTGATAAAATCACAGAACTTTAGGAATTAGAAGGGACCTCTGGAGATCATCAAGCCCAACCCCTCTGCTGGAGCAGGACCAAATCTAGGGCAGGTCACACAAAAACACACCCAGGTGAGTCTTGAAAGTCTTCAGAGAAGGAGACTGCACAACTTCTTTAGGCAGCCTGTCCTAATACTCCATGGTATTTTCACCTGTGGTAACACGCCGCTTATATTGAGCCTTTTATGCTTTTGAGTGTGTTGACAGCTCCAGGTGTGCATTATTTGGGAGATCAGCATTTGAAGGGGCTTGCTAACATACCTGAAGTGCACCTGCCTCCTCTGGTGTTCCTTGCTGGCTGCATGTGGTAAAACCACCCTTTTTCTCTCATAAATTAACTCTGTCACCCCTCATGGAAATGGTACTATGTTTTGTCATTATCTCATTATCTTTATCAAGCTGTTTGAGGCCTGTTTCTCTTCCTAATTTGCTTTTTCCATGCAGGCCTTACAACACTAGGAACATATTAGATAGTTCTTGGACACAGATGGTAGATTTTTAGGCAGAGGCAATTAAGATAATTTGGTCTAAAACAGACTTGCACTGTGTGGAGCCAGTGATTTAGCCACCCAAGTGCAACACAGACAAGGACTTTGAGATTACTACTTGGTGTAGTTTGTAATACTGCTCTAAGTTAATATCACTGAAGACTGACTGCCCTAGCATGGTCTTGAACAAAACTTTTATTCAGAGTTAAATATTTTGCATTTTTCAGACTTATAATTATTCACATGGATGGAAAAAAAACACCAAACCCTAGATACACTCATTATACTATAAATATTTTTCCTGTAAAGTCTTACTTTGGTTTTCTTAGGTGATATAGGACTACTACTGTGACTTATTGTTTGTTCTTTTTTTCCATTTAAAAAACCATAGGAGGCTGAGCTGCTGCTGTTTCACTTTGGGAACTGGTTTTAATAATCCTAAATTGTTGGTATTCCTCCCTCCCCTGGTTTGGGGAGAGACTATTATTCTTTGTCCTTAACTTGCAGAAAGAAATATTATAGGGTGGGAAGAAAGGAATGTGACATAAACAAACCACAGATTATTTCTTTATCCTCTTTTTGCTTTTGCCCATTGGTGGCTTCAGGTTTTTCTTGTATGTTCTGAGGTGATGTGATTTTTTTCAGTTGAGGAAAACCAGCTGGTTTCCATTGGCAATTAACACCCCAAGAGGCAGAGGCTATTTAACTCAGTTTCTTTCCAGGAAACTAGTTCAGAAAGGTTAGAGTTGGAGGCCTGCTGGGGGAGAGTGGATAAGGTAGTTTTCTAGAGCATGAAGGAAAAAGTTTTATAATATGTAGAAGATGCTTATTGTTGTTATTATTTAACTTAAAGTAAGGTATTTAATAAGTTTCTGAAAACAAGGGCTAAGGTAAGTGCACTTTTCAAGACAGTGCTGTGACAATGGGCTTCACCTTTGTGATAAGTTAGTATTTTTGAAAAATTAGTTAGGCCTTGCCTTTTACTGACTTTTTTTTTTTGTAGACAAAATCATAGTATGAATATTCAAGGAGAAGAAATAAGCATGTCTATGAAAGAAAGAAATGTTATAAATCCTTTCTGGAATAAATTGTTGTTCAGTCTGTAATTCATTTTGGAAGAGCCTGAGGAATCATCTTTACAGCTAAAGTGATTTAATCTCTAGATTGGAACAAAATCTAGGTGTAGTAGCATTTCTTAGTACTGTATTGTTTGTTACATTTATGTTTGAACAATGTGATGATTTTCTATTATAGAAGGTATTATTAGAGAGTTGGTTGAGTCCTGGATTCAGTGTATGTGTTTAATGTTGAGATAGTAGGTAACCATTCAGAGTAACAGAGTAGCAAAAGAGACTTTGAAAGTCTGTTTTAATTAAATTACTGGTTAGTTTTCTGGATACCTTTAAGCTCAAGAGGGATCCTGTTTGTTGAATGGATTTTTTTTTTTTTTTTCCCTTGAGCTGTATTGGGAAGTTATTAGCAGCATGGCTCTGTTCAGTGGTGTGCTTTTCACATCCGTAAATTATTTTAAAGCCATTGCCCATTAATAGTTGCAGATGTTAGAAAATCTTTCTGACTCCAGCACTTGTTGGCAGAGGTTCTGATAGATATTCTTATCTTTTGTCTGTTTTTATATAGGGAGACAGTGAAAGGACTTTTACAAATACTGCCTGTGTCTGAAAGCAAACTGGTAATGTCTGTTGTTTAGGCAAAGGCTTTCAGCCAGTCTGTCTTCTGTAATCTCAGCTTTTGAAGATGCATCTGGGTATCTGAGCAGCTCACATGTAAAGCGTATGGGGTGCGGGAGCTCTGGACATCTGTGTGTCATTGTAGTGGATGGGGATGCAGACATGCCTAATAACGGGTAAATGTAGAAAGAACACCTAATCATAACCTCCTTTTATAAAAACTGCCCCTAGAGATCAAACGACCTCCTGGTTGTCAAAATTCCTTCTGTTGAAGGAGTTCATATAGAAGAGATTTTTACATCTGTAAAGAAAGATGGTTGTGTAATGGCAACAGAATGTGGTCAGACCCTGTTGTTCTGCATCACAAAAACACTCCTCAAAACCTTAAAAAAAAAAAACCAAAAACAACCCCAACCTGATACTGGTGCCAAGGTACTATTTCTGAGTAACAGTGAATTGCTGAAGTTCACCTGTGCTAGAGGTTGTTCATGAGTGTTTCCAAACCTGTGCCTGAAACCATGGTTTTATGACTTAGAAGTCAATCTGGTCTGCAATTTACTGCAGAAAGTAGAACCATTGTCTCTGTTTCACAGTTTTTGACTCTGTATCTGACCTGCAAACTGAAAAAAGGGTTTGTTGTTATTTTCAGTCATATGCACAGATTAATATTTCAGCCAAATTAGGAGCCGTACATTTATTGGAGCTTGCACAAAAGCAGCAGGATTGCCTCTTTTGCTGCTGCATATTTTTCACCAGTGTGTTCTTAGGCCAAGTCAACTGGAGTTTCACCAGACTCATTTTTAGCTGAAATTAATTAGTGAGTGTTCACATAACAATCATTTTTGGTGGATAGGTAGAGATGCTAATTTTTGTTGGAAAGGGGGTGATTAGTGTTTGTGAGCCCTTTAATTGACCCAGTGAAGAACTAAGATGGGATGTCTGTCTGCAGATCCTCTGCCTTCTATCTCAAATAATTTTGTAAATATGGTGTGATGCTACAACTACTGCAATTATTATATTGCTTCAAAAGAATAAACAGTGCTATGTAGTTTGAAGTGTATAATTGGAAAGTAGTAAATAAATACAGGGTCTGTTTTGCAGGAATATAACTCTAGAAAGGGATGAAAAAGATCAAATCTGTTTCATATGCTGTGAGTGCAAGACTGTTGTTTGCATGCTTTCATTAGAGGCAAAGTACTGTCAAAGAGCAAAAATGTGCTTGTGGAGTTGATGTGTTCACATAGATAAAGTTGAGTCTGAATCTAGCTGCACATTCAAGCTAACTCTTCAATGGAAAATTTAGATCTAGGTCATAATCTGTCACAGTTTAGGCTTTTCACATTAGACCAGCAGTTCTTGTTTTGTCATGGTTTAAATGTGAGCTTGCATATGTGAACAGCTTTATTTTTATTTAATTACTGTAGCTGGACATACTTAGTAGAAAAAAAAAAAGGATTCTAAAAACAATAAAAAAGCTGCTGGATTTTCCTTCAATGTACTTATTGAAGTGGGAAGGAAGTGAACTGACATGCATAACATATGAACCTACTATATCTCCTTGATGTGGATATTAAAGGAACCTTGAAAATACTTTATGGGGAAGTTGTTGAAGGCTTCTAATTTTAAATTCTTAACAGGAAATCATTAAACTGTAGAGGAGCCAACATAACAGACTGTTGCTCTAAAACAAGAGCTAAATGCAGAGCATTCACATGAACTTGTCAGATCTTTTTTTAATGCGGGTGTTTTATTTTCTTTTATGTTTACTGCAACCCAGATAAATTAATTTTCATCTTTATTTTCTTTGTATACATCAGTTTGGCAGTCAGATGTTGGGTGAGATGTTAAAGCAGTGCCATTATGGTCATACCTCAGAATATGAAGAAACTGAGATTGTACTCCAGATCCAGAGGGTGTTAAGTCCTTCCCTGGTCAGGTCCTGCACACTTTCATTTCCTAGGGAAAAACCTTTAAAAATGTGACTAGTATTCAGGTTTATTTTCTTCTTTTACATGAGATATGAATGCTTTATCTGAGACTGTGGCTGAGATCACTGACATATCACACAGGATGTGCAAGAGGTGTAATGATGTCCTAATGTAGAATAACCTTTGGTCACTATCAGCTTGTTGAAGCTTACTCAGAGGAAGGGGAAAGATTAATATGTAGCTGTAAGCACTGAGACATGAAGATTGGTCACCAAAGGCAGCTGAAGTGCTTTACAAATGCAGAAGGCTTTAAGAACATTGCTTTGCCAAAGCCAGATGGGCAGTACTGGTTTCTGCTGTTCTGTGATTATGAAGGTTGTGCCCAGGTTATGAGCTTTTTATGTATCTGAGCTATTGATGATTTTCTATTTTTCATCTCTCACATAAAATTAAATGTGGCTTTTACCAAATATGATTTTGTGTAATGTTAAAGCATGCTGTTGGAAAAAAGGGCAGGATGCTGGCCACCCAGTCCTGGTTTGTGATGTGGAATTAAGATGAAATTGGATGTACCAGTCTCAGTTCTTTTTATTGTCTGATGTGGCTGGGGGAAAGGAGAACTGCTGGGAAAAACGTCAGTGTCTGTGTGAGCCTTCTTCCTGTCACTCCTGCTGAGCAGGTAGACTTGTTTATTCCCTTGGTTGAGTGTAGACCTATGAAATGTCGAATTTCAGATTCACAGGAGGTGGTGTTTGAGGAGCCATGTAGTGCCCAACACTTTCCTCTGTCTCTGCTACAATGTACCTCTCTGTTCTGCACTATTTGAGCTCTGGGCAGGAGACCTGGTGCACCTTATTCCCCTCTTTATGTTGCTTTTTCTTTGTTTTGCTTTTCAGTCTTTTATCTAACAGACTCTGTGATGTCTTAACAAGTCGTGTCACTTTTATTCAGTTGTCAGCTAACCCAGCAGTTTAACCTGGGTTTAAACTACAGCTGCTTAATCTATTTTGACTAAAGATGGTGTCATTCTCTTTTTTTTTTTTTTCAAAATGTAACTAATTTAGTTTAAGACTATAAGAGAATTTTTTAAACTACAGTTAAAAACTAAAAACGTGTCATCACAAAATAAATTGTGGCTTTTAATTCTGAGAAATTATTTTCATTGGTTGAACTGGAGCAAGCAATATTGCCTGTAGAGCCCCTCTGAAATGGATTTAACTGTTAGCCAAAATGAGGATAAGCTATCATGAAAGTAATGTAAATATTTGATTGTATTTGGTTTAGGAGCATTTTATTTAAATTATTGTAACTCTTCTTATATTAAAAAAAAGCTTTCAATTTTGAGTGTTGTGAGCTGATGCAAGGGGGGCTATTTAACTTATATGTCTGAAATAGCTGGGGACTGTAGGCAGTTTCTACTTGGCCTTTAATTCCTTTAAGTATGAAAACAAGAAGAGCACTTGTCATTTTTATTACAAGCAAGAGGTGCATGAAAAAGATGCTAAATTGCTCTTCAATTATTGCCTATCACTTAGGTACTTGGTGTGAAAACTGCAGTGGTGCCCAGACTTCATCTTTATTAAGAGCTTTTCTCCCTGCACCCTCAACTTTTTTATCTCCTCTGTCCCTGCTTTTCTCTACGTTCCTGTTTCTGCAAGTGTCTGGCTTAGCTGAATTGAAGCTTCTTGTGAGGAAAAGGACTTCAGGAGAAATTTAGGAAATGCAGTTCTAGTCGCTGGTTGTGTGCCAAGTCAATTCTGAAGCACTTTTGTTCTCCAGTGTCAGTTTTGGGAATGCAGTTGTTGCACACAAGAACATCTGTAATGTATTGTGATTTGATTAAATTGATGAGTGTAGGTGTGATTTCTGTATGGTGCTGTTGTTTTGATTGTGAAAGTATTGACAGAGATGAGGCACTTTATTGCACTTGAAAAGGCAGAAGCAAAATTAGACATAAAAAAAAGACAGAAATACCTTGGAGTTTGAACTGGGCTTTCTTCCATGGTAGCTATTGTTTTTTTCCCATTTGTTTCCTTCTTTACAAAAACCAGAGCACCTAGAATACCTTGAAGTGAAGCATAGGGGTAGGAGTTAATCTGTTTGGTTCTGTTCCTGAGTAGCCTATGATTTTCCACTCTAAATTGTTTAGGAGAGCATTACCTATATTGAATTGTTCTGATCCTTCCATAACAACCTCTCTGGGTTTATGTATTCAGCTATGGAATAGGGATATCATGTATTTAATTATATATGTGGCAAATGTACATATATATAAAATACTGTTATTAAATTTAATGGTTGGATTTTAAAAGCAATTCTATGTTTGGTTGATGATCTGGTGATTGATCAGATGCTATAAACACCTGTAAATCAGGAAGAGTTGGTTATTTTATTGTGTGACTGTGGATTAATTAATGGTTGTAACAGGTTTTCAAATCCCTAGGCACTGTTGAAACTCCAGGCTTTGTTGGGGCATTTATTTTTTTAAATACTGCTGACTTAAATATGGTTAGTGGAAGGAAATCCAGAGTATTTGCAGTACTTAAGCCAATTATCTCTATTTTACTGACAGTGGAAGGATTGTTGCAAAATTCAGTAATGGTTTTTGGCTGGTTTAAGCTTGTAGCAGGAAGGGGCTCTGGGAGGTGCAAGTGGTAGATGGCAAATAAACTCATAGTTAGAATTTCGGCTATAAAAATGAAGTGCACAAACTCCCCCAGTATGCAGGGAATGGCTTAAATAGTCATAAGCTCAAACCCTGCATCATCATGTCCTGCGGGATGCTAATTCCAGGGAACCCACCGATCGAAATGCTTTGTGGTCTGAGCGGGAAATCGGGGGTTTCAGGTGCTCCTGAGCAGGGAAAGAAGGAGAGGGACGGGGCTGGAGGAACGTTCCTGGAGCAGTGCGGGGAGTGTGTGCGTCGAGTTAGTATCTGATTTCCCTACTGGTGGTTAGTGAGTGTACAGGCAGGTTTGAGCAGAGCGCCGGAGGGACCCGCAGCAGGATCGGGCCCCTCCCGTCCCGCGGCCGGAGCTCCTGCGTGCCCGCCGGCAGGGGGCGCCCTGGGGTCCGCGGGGGCCCGGCCGCCCCTTCCTGTGGGGGCGGTTGGGCGGCAGGGGGCGCTGCGGCGCGGGCGCCGTGCGTTCCGGCGGGGCTGCGGAGGGGCGGGCGGGCGGCCCTGCCCGGGCGGCGCCTGTGACATCAACAATAGTCGGCGGCGGCGGCGGGCGGGGAAGCATCGCGGGCGGGGAGCGGCGGGCGCCGCCGCGCCGAGCCTTCCCCCCCCACCCCTCCCCGCTCCATGGAGGGGCTGTACTCGCTAGGGGTGAGCGTGTACTCCGACCAGGGCGGCAGGAAATACATGGAGGACGTGACCCAGATCGTGGTGGAGCCCGAGCCGCCGGCCGAGGCGGAGCGCGGCCCCGCGCACAAAGGCGGAGCGGCGCCCAGAGGCCCGCGCGGCGCAGAGTCCCTCGCCGAGAGCGGCCGGCGGCGGGGAGGGAGCTCCCGGGGGCCGGAGGAGGAAGCGCTGCCGCCCGCCTCCGCCCGGCGCCCGCGCCGCTCCGTGGCCTTCTTCGCCGTGTGCGACGGACACGGCGGCCGGGAGGCGGCCCAGTTCGCCCGGGAGAACCTGTGGGGTTTCATCAAGAAGCAGAAGGGTTTCGGCTCGGCGGAGCCGGCCGAGGTGTGCGCGGCCTTGCGCAAGGGCTTCATCGCTTGCCACCTGGCCATGTGGAAAAAGCTGCGTAAGTTCCAGGCGACCGGCGCCTTCCAGCCGGGCCCCGTGTCCTCCCGGGGCAGCGGGGAGCGCTGCCGGCCCGCGGCCTTTCCCCCCGGCCGTGCCTTCTCCCTTGGGTTCCTCTTCTCCTTTCCGCAGGGCCCTGCAGTGAGAACGAAGGGGAGAGCAAATCCCCCAGCCCACCTGCCTGCCCCCGAGTCGCCCCTCGCTCCCTGTCCCCCCACATGCTGGTTTTCCCTGAACGCGGGACGTCCCGCTTTTCGCCGCCTTTTTCTCCCCCCGCCCGATTGTGAGATGCGGGCTGGGGAGCCTCGATCGCTGCCGTCTGTGCAGGGAATAGGGAGGAGAGGGCGAAAAGCGGCGTGATTTGAGGGGTTGACTCAGGTCATTCAGTGAAACAAGAAAAAGTGAAAAGCAAACTGGGGGAGAAAAGGCGGAATGAGAGGGTGAGGACGACTTGCGGGACAATTGTGCTGTGTAGCTGAAGCCCGTGTGATTATAGAGCTGCGGTTTGTTTTCAGGGTGTTGCAAGTTGGGCCTTTGAATTCGGTGTGTTGGGAGGTCTTGATTTTGTTGCCTTGGGGGACTGCATGGAAGTCCTGCCTTAGGTTTTCCTTGTCACGAAAAGGGGGGAAAAAAAAGTAATTTCAGCAACCCTAAGTGGGCTGGACAGTTTTTTCCCCTAACGGTGCCTCGATTCCAAGTGTTTCTATGGAGTCCTGATGGAAGGGTTAAAAATGTGGCTGTTTCAGAAGGGGTAATCGTTAACTCATTTTTATCGTTTGAGCTTCGGGGAATATGCAGAGTACGTGGCAGAACAGAAAACAGTGTCCTGATTCTACGGATTGGTTGCTTAACTGCAGTAGGGTAGCGGTTGGGGTCCTGAATAGGTAAAGGAGAGAGACCAGACAGGTGACAGTAATCATTGTACTTTTCCTTCTCCCTGAGATCTAGTGAGACTACTGGATTGAGTTTCTGAAAGGAATGTGTTTGTTTTTTTTTTTCTTGGCAAGATGAACGTTATGGCTTAGAGTATGTTTGTTGTTTTATATATAATGTGTGGTGTGTGCTGTATATGCATTTGTGTTGAGAAGCCCCAGAAAGAAAACACAGGAGCAGTGAACAGCGTAGGCAGGCAGGCAAGAGGGCAATGCAGCAAAATTGGCTCAAAAACCTAGACAGCAATCCTGACAGTTGGGCTTGGGAGGCAAACATAGAAACCAAGAATTGCACTTTGAGCACTGCGAGGTTTCGGCAACGTGATTCAGGGCGAGGGGGGTTATAGTGTCAAAACAGTTTCGTTTTCTTTTTCCTTTTTAGCAAAATAGAGAAGTTGTGCAAGCATCAGATATTTGAGAATATATGGGGGAAGGAATAGCAAGGTTGAGGGGACACTGTTATTGGATACAGAGGAAGTGAATTTTAGAAGCACCAGAACTTGACCACGGCCTCCGTGAGTGGCACATGAGCATGGTGGAGAGAAATATGTGAATAGGGGAAGATGGTGTGGGGGAGAAAGATAAGGAGTTGAGTTGTCTAGTTGTAGCATGCCTGATCTGTTGTTTGTCACTCTATGTGTGAGTACAAAATGGAGAGAGGTGGAGTGAAGTGACAGAATGCAGGAAATACTATTTTAGTAATGAGTGTTTGGCAAATGGTACTTGGGTTGTGGAACCAATTTAAGTTGTTGTGAGAAGCAACATTGCTCTGGGTATGAGCATTTGATGACAGGTTTAGGTAGGCTATATAGTAAACTTCTCTAAGTAGCTTGTTTGGTCTTATGTCTGCTGCTAGGATTTTATAGGACAAAAACATTGCTATTATCTAGTTTTCAACTTCTCTTATGGAATCCCAGTGCAAGTTTTACTTACAGTGGATAGTCTTCCATATCATCATACCTAGAGCAGACCTTTAACTGGCTGTTGGTGACACTAGATGTGAGAAGGACACACTGGGTATTTTGGTATCTTGAAAGCAGGGCAGGAGAATAATTAGCATTTTTTGGTGTGAAAGATGAAGTCTTTATTGCTTCCAGTTGATGGCTATGGGAAGAGCTCCTCATAATCGGCTGCTTTGTTAGTTCTTGGGAAACTGTGGGGCCATCGCAGTAGCTGTCCCCTGTGATAAACAGGGAACATGTTGATGAGGGAGAGTAACAGAAAAAATAAACCAGAAAAATACCCCTTTGTCATTGCAGATTTTTGTTGTTTAATTATAATAAGTAATAAAGTTATCTTTATGCTAAAGAGCTTCTGAAGTTCTAATTTGAAGCCTGTTCCTAAAACTGGCACTGTTGGGAAAGGTGTTTACAAGAAGCAAGTCCCAGGTTTTGATGTGCTTTTAATGGGAATTGCAGAGGTTTGTCTATCTTTTGTAATACGTTGTGTGTATAGCCAAGAGCTTGTTTTAAAACATATTTAGCTTGATATTATTAAAACATTTTTTCAGCATTACTAGTTACAATTAAGGAGTTGCATGCTTCTGCTTTGGTTATAACTTCCCATTAAATTTAATTTAAGCAATAAGAGTCAAATAATATTTTGATCTCTTGTGTAATATGGCTTTTAGTAATTGTCACTGAAAAGTCATACTTTCAGGATTATTTTTAGAAATATTTAAGAGTTTATGTACATTTTCTTACTTGAAAAGTACCTAGACCACCTGAAGCAATGCAGATTTTCAGGATAATGTAAAGCTTTTGTGGTCTATTGTATTAAAAATTAATATGGTGTGTTTCTTTTTAAAGTTTACTAAGTGTTTTAGAATCAAACCAATTTGAAATGAGGTGTCGTAGTTTGACTTAATATAAGTAAAAACAGTAAAATGAAAATGAAATGTTTTCTTTAGCAATTCTTTGATTTCCAGAATAATCCTGAATCAGTCTCAAAAACGAACAGGAGCAGAACTTCCCAAACTTAATTTTGGATCAGTCACTGTGTTTCAGATCACACACAGACATCAAAGTGAGTTTACTTTTTAGACTACACACAGGAATTTGTTTTTCAGTTAGAGAGGTGGTATCCAGGTGTAGGATCCCTATTTTGGTGTCCCAGGTACACTGGGATGGAGGGTTTGTTTTAAACCAGTTTCTACACTTCTGTCCTGTACCTCCATCAGAAGAAGGGTGAAAAATGTAATTGCAGGTTGTGTTCAAACAACTTAGAGTTCTGGAAAGCTGCATGGATTTTTCTTGAAACTGTCAAGTGCTGTAAGGAGCAAACTAGATTATAAATAGGTAGCTTTGGATTCTTGAACACTACATGTTTTTTGTTTTTTTTCTTGGAAGAGTAGGAAGTGCATCTGTTAAACTGAAAAATGTATTTTGTGGGTAGGTATTGTGAGAGTCTGTACCAGGCAGTGTTGTCAGTACTCTGTGAGACACTGATGTGGGTTTACCTCCTACTCTCCATTCACACCAGCTGGGTCAGTGTGTGCTGCTCTGTTTCATAAATGATGCTATTTTCAGATCTTATAATGTCAGCTTGGTGTGGTATGAAAAATGGGCAATAATTTGCTCTGAACTTAGCAACATAATGTGTTAAACTCGAAAGTGGGTGGCACTGAGTATTGTTACTTTGAAGGGATGTTACTAATGCCAGTTTGTGCTTAAGAAAAAGCTTGTGTTTTTATTGGAACTGGTGTGGCCAGGTAGGAAAAGAAGTGTTATTTGTGTATTTAAATAAGAGTGGCAACTGGAGCTGATGTTTCTACTAGAGAATTTAATGCACTGATGGTCTTCACTGTTATTTAGCACATATTCTCAGTTAATTTGTTAGAGGGAAAAAGTGCTTTTTGTTCATACCTGATAATATAGGGTTTGTTTTTTTAAGTCAGTATTTTGTTATATATCTAAATACAAGAAAAAGAGCAAGGTAACAAGAATAGGCTTTAAAAATAGCATTTGGTGAGTTTTTCTGGGTCATGGTATTATGTAGGGAATGGATTCAGCAAGGAAGAAAACTTCCTCGATGGTAATGCCCTGTATATGTTTCTTTTAAGGGGTTCCATATAGTTTGCACTAAAATGTTTTGTGTTTTTTTTTTCACATGAAGGAGAAAGAAAAGATGAAACCATGTTAAATTTCATGGAGCAAAACAGTTAACTGCTGCCTAGGACAGGAAGTATTGACATTTTCAATTTGCTGGCTGTTGTGGCAGCTACAAAACTAGTTGAGTTTACCAGCTCAAAAGTTAAAAAATGGAGTGAAGGGCAGTAGTGCTTTTCAAGTAGAGGGAAAAATTGTTTTAGAAATATGCTGTTATATTGCTAAGTTACAAGATAAATAAAAATGTGCTTCTGATATGTGGAGGAATTTGGTGTCTTTTTTAATACTTGAGCTTATAAAGAAGCTTAGAAGTTGTGATGCCTGTGTTATTTTATGATGAGACGCAATATCTGAAGAGAGGAATATGCTGTGCTTTATATAATACTTATTTCAAAACAGGAGGAAGCCTTTATAAACTAAAATCCCTTGATGGTAGGCGGATCTAATTTCTGGTTCTGCTGGAGCCTAAAATCTGAGGTTCCTTTATAATTCTTTTTCTCACAAGTGGGTGATTTCACTCTTTGTATTCTTCATGCCCGTAAAGACTAATTTGACTCTGATACGTTTTATTGCTATTGAGGGGTTGTTACACTGACAGAAACTCATTAGTTGCAGCTTGTTTTCTGTTAAGTGCATGGTTAAAGTCCTCATTACTACTTGGCTTCCTCCCTCATTTGCTTTCCATTTGGAATGTGTTAGATTTAATATCCACAGTAAAAATTGCCAGACAAAGCGCTTGCAATAAGCTGATTGAATGTTTGTGTTGTTGTAATAAAGCTACTCCTAGGGAGAAAGTGTATTTTAGAATTTAGAACACAAAGCTAGGACTCTGTTAGAACTTAAATGTTGAAATTTTGCTGGCTATCCTTGGTAGCCAACACTGAGGAAATGCAGCTTTTATCACCAGGCGGTCTCTAATTCTGCTTCTCCTTCAGCACGTCTTCCATGTTTTCTTTCTTGCCTTGGGCATATGAATGTGGTTCGATGGCACTAGAATTTAAGTTCCCAATTTTTTGCTTGTGCTTAAAACTTTACAAGTTTAAAATATCCATTTTTACAGTGAGGAAGGCGTAATTGTTTTTTTTTTTCTTACGTGTTTGTTGTGCCATAGGAAAATAAATAACAGTGAGTGCTGTGGCAGCCTGGCTTGGGGATTTCCTGCAAACAGAGTGTGTATCACAGTGGAATTTTTATGTTGTACTGTGTGAGCGTGACTTGTGAAGTGCAGAAGATAGAATGTGACAAGGAGATGAGTCTCCCTTCTGAATTTGTCTGAAGACATGAGTGGGTGCAGTGAAGAAACATGAGGTTGCTGTTGACAGTTGAAAGCAACTGATAACAGGCAGTTTGAATTCTGTTTTCTCTGGGTACTGCAGGAGGGACAAGTGTGGCTGATCTTTCTTAATTGTGATGTTGTTTCAACCATTTTGTGGAATTCTGGAAGAACAAAAGAAGGTGGGAAAGAAATTTGGTTTGGGCATAAAAGGGGGAGACTAGTGTAATAGGAAATGAACGTGTGTTGAGGGCAAAGCAGTTGTGAAAGGAGATTTTCCTAACCATGCACAGTTCACACTAGAATAAGTATTGCTTGGGATTCAAGGCTTATCTTCTGCAGAAGGTGTGATGTTGGCTTATGGAGAGCATACTTACTAGTCTGCATTATTCACTCCTCCACTAGGAAATGGGAATAAGTTGAGATGTTATTCAACTTAATGTTTTTCAGCATTTAAAAGTAAAGTAGTATTTTCTTTCCTTCTGAGGTGATCAGGAGTGTCCAGAAAACCTGATTGCCAGTCAAATGTCCAGATGAAATGACCTAATTTATGATGTTTCTACCTCTTCTGACAGGGAAGTGAACAGTAGGTCTTAATGATGAAACATGTGATCAGTCCTCTTCAAAACTCAAGGAGCACTTATTTCCCTATATTCTAGTGATGCTTGGAATATTACACTTAGGAGACAGTGTTTTGAATCCTGTTTGAGTGCTTTGATACTGGCTCTATGTATGTGTGTCGGTTGAAGCTGTAGCTAGAGGAGGGGTGGTATGAAGGGGGGTGAGGGCTGAGGCCACTGGTTTCTGGCCACTATATTGTAATGTTATACGAGCCTCTGTGACATGTTTCATCTTCAAAACATTGCCAGTTCCACAGAATTAAAAGTCAGATGTATTTTTATTTGCTTTTTTTCTCATTGCAGCTGAGTGGCCGAAGACCATGACAGGTCTCCCAAGCACGTCAGGAACTACTGCCAGTGTGGTCATTATTCGTGGGTCAAAGATGTATGTTGCTCATGTTGGTGATTCAGGAGTGGTGCTCGGAGTCCAGGATGACCCCAAAGATGACTTTGTGAGAGCTGTGGAGGTGACACAAGATCACAAGCCGGAACTTCCCAAAGAAAGGGAAAGAATTGAAGGCCTTGGGGGCAGGTAACTGTCTCTGTGCTCTTTACTTCACATTTCATCTCTGGGTGTTGTTTGTGTCTTTCTGACTGAAGTAGGTGTAAGCTTGCTTGGTTTTGAGGAGGCAAGCAAGCTGCTGAATCTCAGTCTGTGTTACATCCCTTATGCTTTTTTCTCTAGCTTGTTGGTGAATAAGTTTGTGATCACACTGTTGTGCTTTTTGCTAGTGGTTTATGGTATAAACAGAATTTTAACTTCCTGGTAGATTGCCATACAGCTGAGATGTGGTTACAGTTCTAAATGTTCACTGAAGACTTCAAGAACAAAGATACTAGTATTTGACCTATTTGTCATTAAAATCTGAAGGGGAAAAAAAAAGCCTTTCCATGTAGATAATGATACAAACTCTGGAATACCTGTTTTGTCAAATGGTGGCAACACAGCAGTTTTGACAAAATACCTTATAATTTCTCATGCATCCTGCATTGTTCTTGAGGTGAAAATGGCAGCTGTTGAGTAGGCTCTTAAAAGCTTCTGTTTAAGCAACATAAAAAAAAATCTTAGATTTGAAACAAGATGCTGTATTTGCTGTGTTTAAATATACACTTACAATGTTAGGATATTGCATTTGAACATGTATCTTTACATAAGTGATTTCTTCACTGTCAGGAGCAGCCGGATGTTAGAACATCCCAGAGTTGTAGTTGATGTGTGTTCCCTGTGGCTGAGGAGGAGAGCAGGTTTGTCAGATGGCACTAATGTTTTGAGACAAACCTCAGGGCTTGCATTTGGCGTAGCTTCACAGGAGCTCTGTTCTTTCCTTCTGCAGTATTGCACCAGATGGATGGGCACGGTTTCCTTCTCTGAGCAGTTCAGAGGCAGAGATCACTGAAGGTTTTCCTGTTGACATCATTCATAAGAGAACTCTGTCAGCTCATTAACCCTCAGATATTTGTATCGTTAGCAGGTGGAAGTCGAGCACTTAGCTGGATCAGGGATGGTAGCTTTTCAGAAAGGGTAACTTGCGGTTTTGCTAGGCTAGTAGTTGTAGGGGTTTCCAGCTTGTGTATCTCAGAAAGTGAAAGTTTCTGAAGCTTCAAAGAAGCATTTCCTGGAACTTAGTATCAGCAGGAAGGGTTAAAAAAATATTTTAAAAATATTTACTTTTAGTCTTGCTCTTTCTGTTTTTCCCAGGCTGGCTGTTGTAGGCAGTTGTGAGGTGGAACTGTGCATCTGTGATTATTATGTCTTCTCTTTCATGTGAGAGAACTGGGAAAAGTTAATGAGAGAGCATAATTGAATCTTCCATCAGAAATTATATTTTCCTAGTAACAGTCTCTGTGTGTGGAATGAGGTCTTTTAGATAGTGACTGAAGTTGGCTTTGTGTGGCCATTAGTTGTATGAATGGTGAGATAGATTTTTTTTTTTTAGGATGTGGTCTTCATGAATTTTCGGGCGCTGTGCATGCAAAGGGATGGAGCTAAACATGCCCTTGTTGTTAAGGCCTTTGAAGTCTCAGGAAGTGTCTTGAATAGCTTCAGTATGAGGAATCTTGAGGCTGTTCCAGAGCCTCTTAGTTTCTAATTACCAATGGCTGTTCCTTGGATAAAAGCTAGCTTTTAAGTGTTTAGTTCTTAACTTGGTTGGGACAAAGCTTTGCTAGTTCCTTGTTCCATTTCCTTTTCTTTCTTAATGGCTCATGCTCTCTTCCCTGCCTGTTAACAGCTGACTCGTTTACTTGCTCTGAAGCTTCTCTTTTGCCCCAGTGCTTGGTGCCTTAGAGCAGGTGTTAACATTCAAATGCAGAGCTGCTTCTTCCTATCTTCTGCTTTTAGCAGATAGCAACTATGAACAATTCCTCTTTTATTTTTGCCTCCTGTTGGTGCACCATTAAGAAAATCCCTACAGGAGGCTGCTCCTTTCTCTTTTGTTTTTTCAGCTGCACTGTTCTGCTCTTCACTGCCAAACTTTGGCAGATGGAGAAAACTACATGATCTTTGCACCCAAGTGAGTTGATGTTGATGGTCCTCATCTGAGGAAAGCAATTTAAATTCTGCTTTTTCTTTGGCAGGTTAAAAAGATATTTTTACATCTGGTTGTTGCAGTCAGCCAGAATTTCTTCCAGGTTTTCATTCTTCTGCTTTTTCTTCTGCCCTTCATCTCTCACTTTTCCCTTTGGCTTAATATGGAATAAAACTAAGTGATACCATGTGTTTTGAAATATTTAATTGTTCTGTCGTTATTGACTACATATTTGCATATCTACCTGAAAAACTTTGCTTTTGTTGCCATTCCTTTTTAACCCCTGTCTCTTTCTGATGGTTTTAGTGTCATCAACAAGTCTGGGGTGAATCGTGTTGTTTGGAAGAGACCTCGTCTGACTCACAATGGCCCCGTGCGCCGCAGCACCATCATCGACCAGATTCCCTTCCTGGCAGTTGCTCGAGCACTTGGTAAGTCATGTCCATGTTAGGAAAGTGAAACACCACTGCATACAGGCCACCAGAACTGAATTAGACCCCCATGTGTTTGCCAAAACGTATAGTTTAGAGGGATTTACTTGCTTGCCTTGATTACAAGGCATTCTGAAATGTTGAGCCTTTTAAAAGTTTTTTTTAATACAATATGGATTTCATTTAAAAAATAAAGCTGTAAAAGATGCCCTTGAGTGAAGGACTCACACTCTGTGACATGTGCAGGATTTTCAGTGTTGATTTTAAAAGGATGGTACTTCATTTCTATTGCGAATGAAAATGTACAAAGCACAGTATGTGTCTCCGAGATGGAGAGCATGTTTGTCTTTTCTTTACTGAAATAATAGGACTGTAATTTTTGAGTAGATGAAAGAGTAAGTTGTGAAGTGTTCAGGTTGGATGGAGTTTGGAGCAACCTGGTCTACTGGGAGGTGTGCCTGTTCATGCAGGGGGGTTGGAACTAGATGATCTTGAAGGTCCCTTCCAGCCCAAACCAGTCTGGGATTCTGTGATAACACACAAAATACTTTGGTCTTCCATTTGTGGTGAATCTATTCTTTCAAGACAGCGCAGAATGAACAAAGGGATGAAAGTCAAGTCTGTTTTTTCTGTAACTTGCCTTTACAAGAGTATTAGTAATAGGCAGCTGTCTTTGAGGAACACTTTATTCAGAGGACAAAAAGGCATGTCACAATACTTAGCAAAACTGGTATGAATGGTTTTTGGGAAGTACTTCATAACTTCAGCTACCTCTTGATCAGGAGTGTTAGTGTTTTCTTCTCTTTGCTCCAGTGACAAATTCTCTATTCAGATATACCTGGTTATAGGTTCTTTTTTATGGAAATGTGGTATCATATTTTTACCTGTGAAAGCTGTCCTGTGACTTAATTTCTTCTTGGCAAGCTTGACAGTTACATGGTAGTGTTGTCAGTGTTCCTGGATGAGCTGGCAGTGTGTCATGGGGACAGTCTGTTCCTGGGTCTGTGGTTGTCTTGATAATTGCATGGCATTGCTGTGTCTTATTTCAAAGGCAGGGGTATCTGTTCCACATGGATTTGTCTGGTGTTAAGAATAATTTTGCAGTGATAATTAACATTGTAAAAGATAGCTGTATATCAAGGAAGGACTCCCAGGTGGCAAGGTGGCTGAATGATGGTCTTTTAATAAAAACAATGTCTAATTTTGTAGGCCTTTTTCTCTGTATCTCATGAGTCTTTATGTGTCTATTTAAGGCAAGATAGATGCTTATCTTATGGTTATTGAAATCGACTCGAGTTTGAGAAAATCCTTCAGAGTTAATAAATGCCTAGCAAACAGATCTCCATCCTCTGAGCAGTGTACCCTCTTTTCCCCTTTTCTGCAGAAAGGTACATGTTCCTCATAGATTACAAAAAGCTTGTGCTTCATCTTGGTGAATCTTTCATTTTTTGCAAGTTGTTTCTCTTAAGAGCTTGATGAGTTCTGATGAGGTTCTTCTCAGCAAGTTGAACAAAAGAGTTTGGCTGGGTTTTGTGTGATGGGAATTCGTGGAATCATGCATCCTCTCATTACATTCTTGCCCATTATGTGGGTGAAGAGATTTACTGGATAGTTTCAGGTTCAAGAAATGAGCATACTATCTTTTAAACAATTCTTGCTTTCGAAAGTTAGCAGACTCTAAGGCTTAAAAGAAGGCTTTGGCATCTTCAAATCATGGAGAAACAGGTTTACAGTGACTGTTGGTGTTTGCCTGCTTAAGGAGCACTTCCTAATGTCTTCACATCCCCTTCTGAGAAGGTATGACAAAACTCCAGGAAAAAGGAACACAACTGCTTCGCTCTGTAGGACCCAGATGGTGCACAGACGCTCACAGTTTGGAAACAGGATTTAACTTCTTTCTGAGGCCAGCATGCCCTTACACTGCTTACAAAAGACCTACCACGACTAAAGCCGTTTGCATTCGTGCTATTGAAGCCTCCTCGACCTCTTGGCTGCCTCCCAGATTGCTACCCTGGTTGGCACAGCACTGCAGAGTTGGAGCCTCTCCAAGAGGAGTAATAACTGTCAATGTTGACATATACTGGTTACCAAAGCTCCAGTCAATCCCACTAAGATCTAGTACAGTGATTCTCTTTGCTAAGGCCAATCTCTGTTGTTATTCTTGATAGAAATCCTGTGTGGATCCCAGACTGGACAAGAGTTTTGAGTAGGAGAGCAAGAGTTTCTCAATACTCTGCCTTTACTGTCTTTAAAGTGGGAAGATTATCTGATTAAGTCCCCTCAAATTTAGAATGTGTATTTTTAAAAAAGTTGTCTTTTCTCTTACAGCATCTTAAAATATGCTGGTGTAGTCTCATCCATCATTCAGTCTAGCACTCATTGTGAGGAGTACAGCAGAGGTTTTAGAAACAGCAGGAGTAAAACACTGTGGTAAAGTATTGCATTGGCCAAATATTTGGACAGCAGAAAGGATGCTGGTGCGGTGGAAGTCCTTCTGGCCGGATTAATTCTGTTGACATTCACTTTGTTGTTCTGATTGTCTGCAGTGTTTTTCTGCCCTAAAAGAAGCATTTGTGGTATGCACTTTTTATTACCACTACTCCTCACAACAGTTGTGAGGGCATTGAAGTAATGTTTGGTTTATTTATAGCCCCATAACAAGTCAGAAATACTTAGGCTTCCTTCTATCTCAAAATATCTGTATGCTTGTTTTACTGTATACAGGTTTTAAGTCTTGTAATGAATTTTCTTTAACTGTGTGAGAGTATTCTGCATTTTAAGCAAAGCTACTTCTGCTAACCTTTTCTGGGCAATGAAAACATCTTTATACCAATTTGCCTTCTGATAAATACTTAGGAATCCTGTGCAGTCTCAGAGTTGTTCACCTCATGACTTGCTACCTGTTCTGATCAGAAGAGCATTTTGTTTCATTAGAGTGTAATGGGATGCTCAGGGCCAACAAGCCATCATGTAATTTGTGTGTGCCATGGCATCATGTATTACTATTTCTTTGTGGAGACATTAACTCCATGTGGCACTTGAGAAGGCAGAGTAGACTCTGGTGAGCATGTTCACATGTACATGTCTTGGGGAAAGAATGCTGAGAGGGGAAATAAACCTTTTCTGTGTGTGTAACAGCCAGACATGCTAGCAGGAAGGTTACATGTCAGCTACAGGCATCTTCTAAATCCATTAACTTAGACCTGTTTCTGGGATGATAAACAGAGGGCTATAAATGTACAAGATGTATATTCTGTTCCCATGTGCTGAACCCATTGGGGAAAAATGGAATGAAGAGTTTTTATCTTTGGAAAGTTTTTGAAGTAAAATCTGGCCATGTGTGAAACTTTCAAAGATGGTACAAAGTAGAGGGAGTATAGAAAAGCTACAGTCTGAGCTTTGAATATTTTATGGTATAACATGAAACAAGGACAGTGTAGAAACAAGTAGACGAAATATGTGATTAATTGCTGAGCTTTGTAGGTTGACTGTAAGTGTAACTTACACTCATTGCAGTTTTCTTAAGTTGCTATTTAAGCTCAGATCCCCAGCTTTCACTCCTTATCTTCAGCTAAGCAAATGATGTTAGGGTTGTCTTTTTGAAGCTTGAAACTCTACCTTAGTGTTAACTTCAAGGATTTAACTCGAGGCCAGAAATGGAGTAGCTCTCTGCATGCCATTTTAGCTCTTCACCTCTACCTTTGTAGACCAGCTCTTGCAGCCTTTCTCATGCAATGTGTATTCTCATGGTGTAGCCCTGGGCAGACACCTTTTTTTCTCTCTTGCCTATGATTTTGCTAACAGACAAGCAGAGATGAGCAGTTGTGATGAAGACTGCCTTATGAGCAAGTTTTAATTCACCAGTCATTTTAAATTTAGATACTTAGTTTAATTTGCTGTTGAAATACTGTTCTCTTGCCTGTGTTTTCCTTTTCTATGCAGTGTTGAGGCTGGCATTCCTTTAAAAGAAGTTAGACTGAAATAGTATGTAAAAGCAACTCCTGAAGGAGTCGTGAAGGTTTTAAAGCCTCAAGCGCTTCTGTGTAACTTTCCTGCTTGTTGTTTCCTTTGGTTTTGTCCCCATCCCTCAGCCTGAACTGTCTCTAATCATTCCTGGGTTGCAAGAAGGGGAAATCGCGTTGCTCTCATCTCTGTGCTGCTGTGAAGATGCCCTCTTGTGGCTGTAGAACCAGGTTGCCTTGGGTTCTGGTGAAAACGTTTTCTACCCCAGCCAAGCCTGAATGGTTTTAAGTGGTTACTGTCTGTATCCTTGCTGAGATTTGTCTCACTTCCTAGCAGAACTGGCACATGGGCAGTGAAGAAAGGAAGTTCTCCCAGTCCTCTCTTTATACTAACAGACGTTTGAGATAAAACTTTGATTTAAAAAGATCTGGGATTAATCAAACTGGGTTTTTGTTTTGGACTGACTTAAAAAAGTAAACTTTTTCCCTCTATTAAAACCAAAAGATATTTTTGTATTCAAAACAGCATGCTCCAGAAACATAAATGAAAGACTTGGTTTATATGACTTTTGGACATACTTTTGCTATAAGAAGGCTTTGGGCTTAATCCAATCCAGTCTACTTCTATGACTGGTGTTTTTGTTTGCAACTTCAAGTACTTTCCTGGCAGCAGCTGAGTTCTAGTAGTTTTTTTTCACTGAATTTTAAAAGGTAATAATAAGCAGGTAAGCTAGACAACATGTTTTGATATATTTGTGTATGTAGCTAAATTAGTTTTCTACTCCTTTAGTGTATAATTTCAAACATCTATTTTTCCCTTTGTAAGATGGGATGTAATTTTGTGTAGACCTCTGTATATGGTGTTGGTTCAAGTCATGACTAAGAAACAGGTATGATTTTTCTGGAAGATATGAAAGGAACAACATTAGTACCCTGTTTTTGTTTGGAAAAGGAATATGCGAGCCTCACACCAAAAGAAAGATTCCTGGTGTGTAAGTTTTTAGGCAACATGATTAAGTTTTGTAACTGTCTGGGTTTTAATTCACAACAAAAATAGTATAGCTCACAGAGTGAAGTCAGAGCTTGGCATTCCAATTCTGTAATATTTAGCTTTTGACACAACACATCACCTTGCTATCTTGGCTTCCTTGTCTGCTAAAGGGTCACCTGTCTGTCTGCTTGCTCTGGGACAGAATGGAAGATTTCCGAGCAGTTTGAAATGTCTAGGGAGAAGTGTAAGTTCCTTTCTGGCTTACTTTCCTCTCCCTTTTTCCTTCCCAGAATTTTAACAGAGGGTACCATGTAAAGTGACTCTTCCTAAGTTTGTCATGTATTCCTCAGATGCTGTGGATGCTGTAGCTCTCCAGCTGGCCAGAGAAAGATACACAGCTGACATTAGTATTCTATCTATGCAGCAGCTCTAAAAAGCATTGGCTTCATCTGTAGTGCTCTGCCCTTTAGGGGAAAAAATAAATAAATTAAAAAATAGTGCCTAACCCTGGTGACCTGGGTTGGCCTTTGCTGACTTGGTCTTGAAGGATCTCTATGCTGTACTGTTCTCCCCAGGATCACTTGCCTGCTTTATTTGTCTGAGTTTTATGGAAGGAAACTGACAGAAGACTAACACTGAAGGCAAATTTTTTTCTTTAGGGCAATTGCAAGTACTGGCTGTTTCTTTCTAGGTTGAGGAAGGAAGAATCTGGATTTTCTGTGTGCCTCTTTGTGGATTTCTTCCTTGGTCAAAGAACAAAAACTATTTTATTTTTTTTACAGTTCGTCACATCTAGAGCTCCATTTAGCTTTAAGGAGCTCCAGACTTGTCTGGAGCTGGTCATTTAATACCTGGTTGTGTTTTAATGCTGTTCTATCATACAACATTGTAAATAATTTGTTGTTTATCTCCTAGAAAGTGTTGAGCTTGACCAGATGATGAGTACAGTTAAACTTAATACTCAGAGGTTCAGTTCTTACTGTACATTTACAGCAAGCTTGGAATGCTGCTTTGACAGAGGTGATGCCACAGGACATTATTTGAAAGAATGCATTTTGCCAAAAAATGCATGTTTAATAAACTTAGTCTTTGAATCTGTGAGTACTTGAACTAGTCCAGCTCCTATTTGCCACTTGCTTTCAGGAAAAAATGCTCTTGTGATATCAAATTTTCTTTCTGCCTCTGCCCCCATTAAGAACAATGATAGTATTGTAGAGATGTGGCTTAGCTGCAGATTTGCACCTGAATTTGGTCAAAGATTTTGACTATTATTACCAGGTAGTCTGGCAGCTGTTACAATGCAGAACATGTCAGGCCAGCTCCTGATTTGTGTGTCAGGCCTGCAGGGCAGTGTATGATTGCTCCATGGCCTTCAGAAGAGCAGCTCATTCTGGAGGAGACACGCATTCTGGAAGGCTTTTCAGTGGCAACTAGGAAGGTTGGTTCTGGTCAGGGATTTGCCCTGTGGTTTGTGAGGTGTGGATTCATCATGTGTGTTCTGGAATCTCTCTTTGCCTTTCAGCATATTTGTAATCTTTGAAGTCCCCTTTATAACCAGTGTGATATTCCTGATTATCCCCCTGAGGAGCCTTCTTCCTCTCTGGGTATGATTGTTACTCAGCTGTTTTCTCAGGAAGAGCAGCAGATGGACATGATGACATGTATGTAGATGAATCAAAATTAAATAGCATCAGGTTATTTTTATCATACAGCACAGTATTTTTGATTAAAAAATGATTCAGCTAATAACATTTGTAATTTCTTCTAAATGAGTATGAACAAACTAGCTAATAAAACAAAAAATATTATGGATGTTGGAAATGGATGCTGCTCTTGCTTCCAAGATCTGGTTGTTTTAAGGTCCCAAGCCCTTGTTTGATTTACCTGCTGAGTCCATGACAGGCATGGTGTGAAGAATTCTCAGTGCATGGAGACTGGAGACTTTTTGTGGCGATTCATATACAATAATTGCTGTGTGGGAGCTCAGCTCTTCAGTTACAGTATTTATTTTGATCTTGTTGCCAGCTGGCTTGCTTTGTTGTGAGTCTGGGAGGGAGAGTGCACCTCTACACAGCAGGCTTGGCTTTTAATTAGCACTTAGTAGAAGCATGTGTATGTTTTCTGCTGCTGCAGTGAAGGTGAATTGGTGCTTTAATGAGAATGGACCATCCATGCTTGCTATGGCGGAGTAATTGAGTTGAAGTATTCCCTTTCCTGATTCTGGAAGAGTCTTTTCAACTGGTTGATAGCTTAAGGCAAAGCTAATGGAAGGAAGCAGGAAGGCAAAAAGCTTTATTATCTTTAAAGGGTGGTGATGGATGCAGAAGAAGGCTATGGGCATATTTTCTGAAGCCAGCAAAAAACGAAACCATGACAAAACCTTACTCATTGACTGGAGTTCTTAAGCTTCTGTATGCTTTTCAACTCTGACATTTTAATTAATTTCTACTTTCAAAGTCTTGTGTTCTGCACAGAAAAATCTAGCCAGTGCCTGCAAATAATAATGTTACTTTTGTTGCTTATCACTACAGGAAGCTGTGGATGAACACTGAAGAAAAAAAAAAGGAAGAGGTGTTAGCACAATGTAATACCATTCTTGATTGAAAGGCTCAAACTTAGAAAAAGCTTTTATTTATTTTTTTAAGTATATCTGATAAATGCAAGTGAAATAAATGGAAATGGAAATGCATTTTTATGATGGAGTGGTTTTTGAGTGTGGTTTGGAGGAAGCACTCGAATCAATAAATGTTTTGGTTCAGATGTGTTATTCAGACTTGGTTCAGGCCATTGTTACTGGTGAGGTGACCCCAAACTCATTTGCACAGCAAGAAAGATTTAAAAATAGAAAGGTTCACTGCACGAGGCCTTCCAAGGAAGAGGCTATAGCTCTCATTTTCAGCTTTCCTGCTGGAACACGGGAACATTACTTGTGCTCCTGTGGCATCTTTCCAACTCCACAGTTTGGCACATGGTGTTCAGCTGGGAAGATGCTCTAACACAGCACTGTGTGGCTCTGAAAGGGATGCTGGTGCTGTGGGAGGAGGAGGAATGCAGAAGAGAAATTAATAGGGGAAGGGCTTTGGTCTCTCCTCCTTTGCCTTCTTACTTTGTTCTTTCTCTGGGGCACATGCACGCACAAATATGGACACACCAAGACCTGTGTCTTTCTGTATTGCTTGGGTGGCTGTGGAGGATCTTACTTGGCTGTTGTGTTGTTTTTCTTCTTTTATAAAAAAGGTACTATAGGACCTGGAGTGTGGAAAGGTGGAGTTTTTAGTTTGGGGTTAGTTTTTTGTTTTCTCTTTCTGAATATGCTAGTTTTAAGAGAATAGAAGACCTGTAAACAGCTTTGTTTGGATGTGTTTTTATTTAAATAACTACATCTTAAGAAAAATGATGGAAAAGTGTCAGAAGCAGAACAGCAATTGTGCTGAAATCAGTTTGTGTTACAGGCTTGAGACTGGTGGCAATTGTTTTCTGGAAACATTTTCCTAGGGTTTCCAAGATCGATATTTTCATGAGTAATGGAACAATTAAAAAAACATTTTCTTCTTTACTAGGTGATCTTTGGAGTTACGACTTCTACAGTGGTGAATTTGTTGTGTCCCCTGAACCTGACACTAGTGTTCACACAATTGATCCCCAGAAGCACAAATATATTATCCTTGGCAGTGATGGACTGTGGAACATGATTCCACCTCAAGATGCTATCTCCATGTGCCAGGATCACGAGGAGAAAAAATGCTTCATGGTGAGAGCAGTGGCTATAAGTAATTGTGGAAATTTAGTACTTGTTTCTTCTAAATATTGCTTAGTCTGGCATGCATGAGAAGTACCTGGCAATGGCATTGGACTTTAGGCTTATTCATAGTTCTGTAACAAGATGTAAGTTATGATGTGGCTGATACTGTGCTTGCACACACTGGCAAACATCATGTATGTTAACACGGTTTAATTATTTAGTTGTCATTTTGGGGAAATGGGACTAGTGGGATGGGATCTGTGAGTAATAAAGAAGAGAACATGTTCCATCTCTAAGGATGTTTTACAACATATTGCCTGGAAATGAAATTTATTTCACGTTAAAATGTATGTTGCAATGTAGACAGTTGTTTATTAGTTTTTACATGGCTTGTTAAAAGTCTGAATTAAATTAATCTAGTTTATTTTACAAAACAGTTGTGAATTTATGTAGTGGAGCATGTGAGCATCAGATAGTAAATAGTCTGTAACCCCCCTGAGACTTTTGGGAAGATTGTAGGATGTGTTACAATCAGTCTATTTATGGAAGTCATTGCCTCAGTTTTATGGTTTAAAGCACCCATATATCTACATGGACTCTACTGCAAACTGATTTTAGGGTTACATTTCATTATGAATAAAGATACAGTTCAGTTAATATTTCCTCTTGTGTTTCTGAATCAAGCTACTTTAGCAGATGATAAATAGGAATATGTATCTCAGGCTGTGCCAGATAAACTGCCCATCTCCCATCTATAAACTGGGCCTGATGGCTTTCTCTGTCCCTTTCCCCTCATGTACAGGGAGAGCACAGACAGTCCTGTGCCAAGATGCTGGTGAACAGGGCGCTGGGCCGGTGGAGGCAGCGAATGCTCCGTGCTGATAACACCAGTGTCATCGTCATCTGCATCTCGCCGCTGCAGGACAGCAAAAGCAACTTGGAAAATGAAGAAGAATTGTATCTCAACTTGGCAGAGAGTCCCTGCTACAGCAGCCCTGATACGAATGTCATGACGCCCTCCCGCTGCTGTACCCCCCCTGTCAAGGTAACCTTATTTTTTCAGTTTTAAATGTTGCACTTTTGAGTGTGGAGCCCACTAAATATCCCTTTTCTTCCCCTAGTAGTAATTTCTTTTCATGCAGCTTACTGAGATGAGTAGGATTGGGGAACAGGGAAATGGAAAATCAGTCAGACCTTTGCCAGTGACTGAAGTAGTATTTTTAGAAACTATTGGTCTGTCAGCTCAAACTGCTATTTAATGTTGCTTTGTTTTTTTTTTATTGTGGTTTTTTTTCATTGCAGAAGACTAGGCAGTATGCATGGCTAGATAACATATTTCAGTTATAGGACAGTAACTTGACAGCAATTAACTGACCATGTCCCTAAGACTTCCATGCACAAAGCTTTGGAGAAGCAGACAACTTTTAACAAGTTTCTTAAAAGCATTTGGAACACCAAAGGCAGAGTATTAAGCTTCTCAGAATTGTTGAATTTAGAGATACAATGTTTTTGTAATTCTTACAATCCTGATCATTTATTATTAGCTGTTGATTTCTGTTCTCTCCTTAATGTAGATGAAATTATTACTGTGACTTTATGCCTACAGTTCCTACAACTTTGCATGGTTTAAGTGTTGTCCAAGATCCCCCACAAAATCAGAAACGGGCTTTTGAAGGGGAGGAGCCAGGCTGTAGGGATCAGAGGTTGGAAAAAAACACAACCTCAGCGTGTCCCCATAGAGAATAAAGTTGGGCAACAGTTTGTTTTCCTGTCTTGCCATGTACTTGGACAGCTGAGGAATTGCAGACTGCTTGTGGATGTGTTTTTAATCTTGGTGTGATTTGGTTTGGCTGTGGGGTTTCTTTTCTTAAGATAACCCATGGGTTAATGTCTTCAAACACATTGTTCTAAAGAGTGTTTTATTTCTGTGTTGGGACATCTCATTATCTTCCTCTGGTTGATTTAATGTTCCTTGTTAAAGGAAAAGATATAATAGAAGGTCTTTCTTCAGGTTGGAAGTTTTAACCAGGAACATAAAGCAGAGCTGTTCAGAAGGTTGTTTTGTTTCCCTTTAATAACTGGAGTGTAATTATGAGTGGATGTTTGTTTCAGTAATTACCAGCTGCTCCTGATTTAAGTAACTGCCCTTTGATGTTGTGCAGTATCTTTGGATAACTGTCCTTTGGGCAAAGTTAAAAGAAAGCAAAAATAAGGAAAGGAGTCCTTCACATTCTGTTGGTAGAAACAAGCTACTAATAAAATGGCAAACTCAACCTTTCTGTTTCCTTCCCATCCATCCAGTGTAGCAAAATACATGAAAAGAGCTTAGAATCTAGCAGAATCTTGAGTGGACATGTCAGTGAAAAGAGGAGGTGACAATGGAGAGGATATCTTCAGAGAATGGAGAGAAGCATGGATTGCCTTGACTTTTAACAGCTGTTGCCTTCAAAAACAATTAGTTTGGAAATGGAGACCAAATAAAAGTTTCTCAGTTAAACAGAAGTGTTTCTTAATTGCATATCCTTCTGGCCACAATTAATACCAAATTAACCCAAATATTCCTGAGGCCAGTGATAAAATTTGATGGATTAGATTGCTGAGAAATGAAATTGGTGATTCATGTTTGGTTTTCTTGTTGCATTTCTCTTTAGCAGCCCATCCACTGACTTCATTTGGCTTCC
Source organism: Apus apus (assembly GCF_020740795.1). NCBI lineage: Eukaryota > Metazoa > Chordata > Aves > Apodiformes > Apodidae > Apus > Apus apus. The sequence goes on along the minus strand of NC_067299.1, from coordinate 4,930,858 downwards.
CAAAGCCTTATCTACTCTCAACTATTCATACCAAGCAAATAGACTTTGGCAATAGGAGCCACAGTGTAAAGTGTCTTGCACAATAAAAACATGAATGTTGTGGCTAGACACGCTTATTTCAAAAATTAAATGGAGCAGATTTAGTAATGTTGCCAGAGCTGCTCAGTGCGTGTCATCTAGCTTTCTTAGGGGTTCTGCAAGAACTGAGTAGGAGAATAACCTCTAAAATTCCATCCATAAAGGTCTTTCCTCTGGTCTTGCTATGTGTAGTAAAAGAATATTCTCTAAATAGTTTTATCTACACATGGGGAGCAACAGGGGAGCAGAGGGAAGTGGACAACCAAGTCTAGATGCTAGAAACTATCCTGATTTTCAGAGTGTATTTTATTAAACCTTAGTATTTTTTCAAAAGTGCTGAGCAGTCATGGATGTCTTATTGAAGTTGAACTGAAGTTGTTTTGGGTTGTGACTTAAAAAGCATTTGTTTATTCATATGAGATGTTAAGCTGTGTGTGCATTTGAGTTTTCAGCAGGTTATTTTCTTAAACAATCATTGTCATCAGCCTTACATTGATGGCACAGGGAGTAATGTGGCCTTGAAATACACTCTTGAAGGACTTACTCTGTAACTAGGGATTTCTTCACAATTAAATCTTTAATAAGGTCATACTTCGTATCTTCAGGGCACTGCATAAATACTCATTTTCATAATCCCCCTGTGGTTACTGAAAATGAGTATTGTTCCCATTTTCCTGTTCGTAAAACTGAGAATGAGGAAAAAACACTTAACAAAGGCTGCAGAAGTCAAGTAGCTGAAGGTAGAGGTAGTTTAGAATGTCCCTGGCTCTTGGGACATCATGGTCAGTGACCTCACTTTAACGTACAGAATGATTGTGCTTCTGAGAGCATGGGTAGATGTGCTGTGAGGAATGGAGTTGTTTTATTTATAGGTTACAGCATAAAATGAGGCAATAACATGTTATTTCACAGAGCAAACAGTGACTATTTTGAGAATAGCTTTGTCCAGTGCTCCACCTTTCTGTGTGCCATCAGGACACCTAGGGTGAAGAGTGTGTCCATCTCCCTGATAATCTGGTTATGCAGTAACTAAGACTTCTAAATGTAACAAAGGTCAGAAGACTTTTTCAGCTCTTTGCCCTAATAGTGTTTGGCCACCTGGTGTAGAAAATCTTCAGGAGGGCAGTAGAAGTGTGTGTAGGGAAGTCACGTCTGCATGTTGAAAAATGCTACTGTTGAAAATCAGAGGACAGAGACTGCAGGTGCTGCTTTCTACACAGCTTCCTACATAGCAGGTTCCTCAGTGCTTTATAGCAGCAAAAAGGAAGGCAGGCTGAGCAGCCTCTGAAAGAAAAGATTACCTGTCTGCTGCTATGAGACACTTGCAGATTGGATGATTGAAGTAAGTCCTTTTGTGAAGCTGGTGTGCACAAAGTATCAAGTTCAGAGCCAGACTGAGTATGTTCTGCTTGTCAATGTGGAGAAAAGAGAACTCTGTTTTGGAGTAGAATTTTTCTGTCTCTGATAAGGTTTTGAGATATTCTGTCACACAGTCTCCACTCTCAAAGGATAATGTGTGTGAAATAATTATATTTATGCCTAAATGTGTTTTTTTTTTTCTTTTCCCTTAGCTTTTAGAAGATGATCCATGGCCACGACTGAATGCTTCTGAGCCTTTTCCTCCCCTCATGCACAGCAACATGATCTCAGAAAAATACTTAGAGCTGCCAAGCGAGATTGCCAAAAGCAATTTACCTTCATCAGGAGCCACCCTGAAAGATTCAGGCCCACAGGAAGAGAAGAGCAGCAAAGCGTTGGCTTTGAGGATACAGGAATCCTACAGCAATGGTTTGTCAGTCAGTCTCTCCCCTTCCAACTCTGCAAATTCAGGCATGGACCAAAAAGGCTGCAAGGTGTCCCCTAATGGCCAAACAAAAGCCCAAGATGCAGAGAGGACACCCACAGCAAACTTTAAAAGGACATTGGAAGAATCTAACTCTGGCCCAGCTATGAAGAAGCCCAGACGTGGCCTGAGTCGAAGCCTTGGTGTCCAACCAGAAGGGATGTCCACGACCCCGCAGCGCAGGAACCCCGGCAAGCTGGCCATGCGCCGCAGCCTGCGCGGCCAGAAGAAGCTCAGCAATCCCCTCTTCCACCCCCCCAGGAAAGCAGTCTGCGTTTGCTGAAGGGGCCTTTTGTGTCTGGAAGTGTCTTTTGGTCTGGTTAACATTTTCAAGTTGGTGCAGAAGTTTGAAACTCTTCCTGTTTCATCTTTTTTGTTTTTAAAGTAGAAACTTCTTTTGGTATCGAACAGCTTTATCCCAGCCTTGTACTTGCTTGTATTATAACTGTGAATTTTGTAGATGTGTAGGGTATAAGTCACTGTAAAATGTGTGTAAATTTGTATTCCTTCATATAAATGTAGTCTCTTTTCCTTGTATAATTGTTACAGCGGGGCTAAACCTTGTTTTAAAAAAAAAAATAATTAAAAAAATCCTTTTTGTTAATTTACTAAAGTCATGAATTTGTATACGCTTCTTGTGATGAGAATTTCACAACTTTTTAACTAAAGTAAATTATTAAACAGAATGGAAGATATGTATTTTCGTAGTACTATACGTTCTACCTAAAGTGTGTCTTTTAGAATACACTAGGTCTATATTTTGGTTTTAAATTTTAGATTTTTCTCTACTCAGAAATGAAATGTACGTGGAAGCAGAGATGTTGAGTCTTGCTTTACACAGCTCAATGTCGACTTCTTTATGTTAATTAAAATACTATGCAGTATCTTATTTAGTGTTATTTTTTGTAACATTAATCGTCAAAAGTATTTAGCAAAAAAAGTGTGTGTTTTAAAACTCTTGACTCCCAAAAGCATCCCAGAAAGCCATTTCCATCCCCTCTTATAATTAATGATGGCATTTTTATCCAGGCATAAATGTATGCCCTACAGAGGCATGAATTTTCTGCTATTCCAATACTGATGGTGCTGCTAATACCTTTCAAAATAAGTTCTTAAATTATTTTCTGACTATTTTCATTGAGTATGTGGACCATGTGTATGTTCACCTAAATAAAACATGTGAAAAGTTGATGGGGGTGCTTTTTTTAATTATTTCAAGCTTAAGTTCTGTTGAGCACATTTATCTTTGAGTTAGTCCAAAAATTGAGTATTCCCCTTTCACTGCGGCTGGTGAAACAAGACATCCCACATAGTTTTATTATGGGACTGATCTTGGCACTTCATACTGAATGTTTAGTAATACATAGCCTGCAATTTTTTTTCACATGGGCAAGTAAAAGGCCAATATTTTATTCCAATGACTAGGATGGTTGTTTGTAGAATCTAATTCTTTACTGCTGGAACAATAAAACATGGGTTGGAATCAGGCCTGCCATAGGTGTTACCAAGGCTCCAGAAATCCTAGGGGTACACTTTCTGAAAATGTATAATACTCTTTCATCCACCCTGTGAAGGCAGCACTATCTTAGATTCAAGTAAAGCTCTGCTCAAATTGAACCTTTCAAGAATTTCTGTGCATATGGGATGCAACTTCAGTTTCAACTGATGGTGAAATTAGACACTATATGGGGGAGGGCAAGTATAGAGAGGCTAATGACAGCAGCTATAGAGACTTACAAGTCTTTGCAGCAACTTAAGATAGTAATTGTGTATTTTCAATTTAACCTCATGACATTCAACCTTTTAAAGATGAGTGGTCACAGTAAAGATGCCAGTATAACACATTACCTAGATGAGTATCTATTGCTGCTTATAATGTAAGTCTGCAAAATGACTGGAGCCATTTTCCTAGGTGTTGTTTTTTTTTTTCCTCTATATAGAAATAAGTTTTACATTTTCATCAAATTCTGCCACATTCATGAGTGTGTTTCTCGTTCTCCCCCATTTCATCACTCCTGTTCTAGACTCTGGTGTTTCCAGATGGAGGGGCAGACATTGGCTTCTGTCACTTTTAAAAAAGACAAAATTAGTTTTTCCTAAGCCAGAAGCTGAATGATTATGTTAAACATTCTGAGCTTCTCTGCAGTAGACATAAACTTGATACAAACTGGCAGCAGTTTACTCTTGTACCCTTTGCCTACCTGCATTTAATTTGACTTCTCACAATCATGAAAGCTGAGGCAGGGAAGTGTGGGAATGTACAGCCAACGTGTGAAAACAGTCTCCTTTTGGTAAAGTCAAGTAAGTTACACTGACTCTTTTCCTCTTGTGAAACAGAGCTCCAATACGAGCAAGAACATTACCGAGAAGCTGAAACAATGTCTAACCTGCATCACCCTGTTGCTCTTTCAAAAAAAAATAAAACCTCTATCACTACTTCTTTTCCGGAGGACAATTCTCTCGGGCAATTTAGAGAAGCCACCGCCTGGTATTTAGATCAGGACGAGGGGAACAAGGAGCGGTTACTCTCCTACAGCAGGTGTAGACGAAGGGTGCTGAGAGTGCCTTGTGGTTCCAGGAGATTCCCAGAGAAGGTGGCCCAGTCCTGACTTTCAGGTGCCCGCTGCCTGGAAGCACGATCCAGAGGCCCGGAGTCCCCGCTGGAAACCTGCCCGGCTGGGAAGAGCTGCCCGCGAAGACACCCGGTTCCTCGGCTGCAGCCAAGTGCGTCACCGCCGCGCCAGGCCGAGGCCTCCGCACCCTGCGCGGCCCCTGCTGGGGGGCACCGCCAAAACAAACAGCTCTGAGCAAACCTGCGCCTTCCCCTCGGGAGCCGCTGCCTGGGAGCGCTCCGGGCCGGGAGCAGCTCCTGGAGCCCCCGCGATGCCTGGTGCGGGGCGGCCCGGCCCTCGCTGCCTCTCGGCCCGGCAGCGTCCGGCTCGTCCTGCGTTCCCAGCGCCGCCTCCCCTCGGGTGCGGGGCGGGGGCCTCTCCCCTCTGGTCTCGCCCCTCTCCCCTCTGGTCTCGCCCCTCTCCCCTCGGGTCTCGCCCCCCGCTCCCTCAGGGCCCCCCAGCTCCAGGACCCCGACCCCTCCCGCGGCTCCGCCTCCCCCCCCCCACGTGCGCGGGACCTGCGCGGCAGCTCTCGCGAGATCCCGATGTAAACAAAGCTGCGGGGGGGGGGGGGGTGGTTAGGAGAGCGCCGGCTGCTTTTCGCCCTCTCAACCGAGCTTGGAGCGCAGCCGCCCTCTGTGTCCCCTTTGCCCCGCCCACCGCTGAGGGAGCGGGGCGGGGATTGGTCGGCACGGGGGAGCAGCCCGCCTTCCGAGCCGTCTGATTGGCTGCCGGCGCGCGGTGCGCTGGGTGTCATTCCCCGTGGGGGTCCCAAACACTGTCAGTGAGGAGCCGGGCGGAGGCGGCAGGTGAGGGGACGGGACGGGGCGGCCTCCGGTGGCAGCGGGATCCCCGCCCGCGGGCCGCGGCCGGCAGCGCTGAACGGGGGCTGCGGGGCGGGCCCGGGCTCTGGAGGAGCGCTGTGGCCGGCTTGGAGGGCGAGTGTGGGGATGTGAGGCCGGGCTGGGGCCGGGGCGCTGAGGGGCGGCGGGCGGGGCCCTGAGGGAGTCACCGGCGCGTGGTCTGGGGGGGCGCGGGGCGGCCGGCGGGGCTCGGCGCCTCCCCGGGTGGCCGCGGCCTGATTCTCGGGGCGGGCGGGCGGGGGAGAGGCAGGGCAGGTTGGAGCGTTTTGTTCTAGAGTTGCTCAATAGCGGGTGTCTGAGGGTGCCGAGGGCTTCCCGGCCGCCTCCGTCCTGGGGCCTGTGCCGCGGGAAGCTCTGGCGCCGGGACGCCTCGGGTGCTGGGAGTTGTGGTGCAGGTGACAGCGCTCAGAGGCGGGCAGGGTGTAACGTGAAGGGATTTGTTATCCTCTGTGTGCCTTTTTTTTTTTTTTTTTCTTTCAAGGTTTGTTGGCGTGTCTGTGAAACTTCAGTGGTGTTGCTGAGTGTTTTGTTATTAATTTTTGGGGCGCTAAGCATTTATACTTGCTTCAATATGGCCCTTAAAAAGACTCCCCAGACATGGAAAGATTATGATAACAAACACCACGTTGGGCATTGGGCTTTTTCTCTCACTTTATGTAGTGGTTCTTGCTTTGAGTCAAAGGGGGACAGTGGAGTGGCTGAAAAGGTTGCTGGGTCTGTGGGGCTGTTCTAGTGTTTTTTGCTTTTAGGAATGTTATGCTGAGTGTTCACATGGAAGAAAAGAAGTGTGAAGAAGAACTTTAAGGCAACATTAAAAAGTAGTGTGTATTCCATCACACTTTTTCTGTTAGGTTCAGTGTAACCCAGTGTGGGTTTTCAAGAGTGCGGTACGCTCCAATTGTGATTGTACATGTTTTTTTATATAAAAAACTGGCTTATGAGTTAATAAAGTTATTGTATAATGCTGATAACTGTGTACTTGTACCTCTGTCTTTACTGCACATTTTGAAGAAACTTTTCTGCTTTAACGTGCAGGTTTATGTTCTTTTTTGCTTTTGTGTACAAGGCAGGAGCTGTGGTGATTGAGACACTGAAAAAATAAGGTGGTGGTTTTTTTTGAGAGTGCAATGTAGGGTCATAATAGCCTTACAGGTTTGTAGAAGTCCCCTTTCCTTCTTCGAGAGGTTTCTGTCATCTGTAATATGTCAAGAACTAGTGTGATAAATAATCCTGATACAAATTGTATTGAAAAAAAGTCTTTCTTCCAGGTACCTGCAGCGAAGCGATGGCGACAGAATCTCCGCGCCGCCCCAGTCGGTGCACCGGAGGGGTGGTGGTTCGCCCACAAGCTGTCACGTAAGCGAGTTCTAGGAGAATAGCCCTCCTTTGAAGTGTTGGGTTTTTTAAAAATTATTTTCTTGGGGAAGAAGAACCTAGCCTGAATTTTCCTTCAAAGCCAGCTGTGAGGGCTTGTGTTGACAGTACGGTTTTGTTGCACTGAGTATTTTCCAAAAAGATAAAGTAAACAGATGTTGCATTCCTGCCTCCTAGGACTGTGCAGGACAAACTGTCTCCCTAAATGGGATGCTTTTAGTTTGTACACTAAAACGTTCCAAGTAGTACATTTTAGAGATGAGTATCTTGCAATGTTTTCTTATTTGCACATTATTGTTTGCTGTACAAACACTGCGCTAGCTGGGGATCAATGATTGCAGACTCCTTCCTTAGCCTAGAAGGAACATGCTACCCATGTTCCTCTCTTTTGAAAAGTACCTTGTCACAGGGGTGGATATATTAAAACATATTAGCATGTCATTAAAGTCCTTCAGTAAGTGGAATCATGGATTCTAATCTTTTTGCTCAAGAGTACAAAGCCAAGAGCAAAGGAAGAAGCCAACTCCACTCAGAGCACATAAGAGACCAATTTCTTTTCTTGAGCATCCTTATTTTAATTGTGTGTTGGACTCCTAGATTCTTAACAATGGAATTATTTTTTTTTTTCCTTTTGTGAGTTTTGGCATTGTTTGGATTGTTTTTAAGCAGTTTAAAGATATCTTTTGGGAAGTTTTTCAACTTCAGGAGAGATTCAGAGCACAGACACAGAGTAAAACATTTCCCAAACATCAAATTTGTTTCAAGATGTACTGTGGGGGGTGAAGAAGAAAAAAAGCTCATTTCATGAGCTGAAAAATTAAGACAGGATGACTCTTGCTGGTAGGCATTCACATGAGAGCTTCAAAAGCTATTTAATACTATACCTGTAGACAAGTATTATTGTTAGGTAATAAAGGGCTCTGAAGGTACACAGACAGTTTTGGTGACCTACATAAATCAAAGAAGAATCAGTGGTTGAAACCACAGCTTATAAATTATAAGGCCTCAGCTTGAAGCAGGAAGACAACTTTATTTGATGCAGTAATCCCTGGATTGCTGAACAAGATCTACTTTTGTCATGAGTTGGAATAAGCTTGCTAAAATGTAAAATTTTATGGTTTAGATTTATTTTTGTTTTCAAAGAGGAGTCAACCAGTTAAGCTGATCCAAGAGTTTTAGCATCTGACTTGAGTATCTGCTGTATTGCTCTGTATAGGGCAGAGTTCTTAACTACTACTACTTAACTACTATAGAATTCTTAAATACTGAACACTCTCTTTAAAGCATCCAACAGCACAGTTTCAGAAAGCATGAAGAAAGCCCTTGTAACTTTGGACATGAAGAGTCTAGATTTCCCAGCTTACAATTTTTCTTTGTTGCTATTAGAAATCAGGAGCAAACACGGGAAAAATGGCTATCAATGTAAAAATTGATCTGGGGACTACCAAAGCTGTTAACTAAAGAGTTAATTAAAAGAAAATAAAAATGGTTCCAGACTTCGTGAAGGTAATACTTGTTGCCAGCCTGTTTCAGTATTACTCGTTACAGAAAGCACAAACTTTTGGTGTAGTTTGAACACCATCTGTCTAAGATAGTCAGCCCACATTGTGTTGCTCAGCAGTTAGACAAGGCTCACCCCTCACAAAGGGCTAAGCTTCTAAAAGCATTAGTTTGAACCGGAAGAAATGTATCTTGCAGTATATACTATTCTAAATCATTACTGCTAATGAACTTTCAAGAAGGAGTAAGTTTCCCAAACTATAAAATAGTATCTGAAAATACCTCTCCTTGTTATTATTAGTTAAGGTTTGGTTCCATCTCCTGCACCCAAGTGCTACCACTTCCTTCCTCACTGCACGTAATGCATAGAGGGCTTACAGTTCACTTGCCCCACAAGGAGAGCTCCAGCCCTTAGCACAAGTCCTCATCTTCATGTTGTAATAACTAAATCAAGTAGAATACTGAAGAAAGATTTTTTTGAATGACAATTCTACTTCAGTCAGCCACTCCCATGTGGAGAACACGGTTTCTGTTTTTGCTGTTACATTTTATACTTTTCCCCCAAGCAGCTATTTCATAAACAGGTGTCACTTGGTTTTTTGCAGACTTTTAGGCCTCTCTTTATGTTATCAGAGTGTTTGACAGTGTATTAAGTAGCTGCACTGCATACTTAGTATTTTCTTTTGTGCTAAAGATTATACATGATTTTTTCTGGTGATGTGTCTTGTGATGCGAATAAATTTTTTTACTGTGAGAGTGACAGAGCACTGGAACAGGCTGCCCAGGGAGGTTGTGGAGTCTCCTTCACTGGAGACATTCAAAACCCACCTGGATGCGTTCTTGTGTGATGTGCTCTAGGTGACCCTGCTCTAGCAGGGGGGGTTGGACTAGATGATCTTTCGAGGTCCCTTCCAACCCCTAAGATTCTATGATTCTATGATTCTATGATTCTATGTGTCTTATTTAATATGTTCACAACTGCTTCTGAACTTCAGTGGTAGTTAAAAATTTGCCTTCTGTTTTCAAGGGAACAATCATATATGGAGAGTGTTGTCACGTTTCTTCAAGATGTTGTGCCACAGGTAGGTGTAGATCTTTAAAACTTTTTTTGTGTGTATGTGAAGCAGTTGAATCAGGTGGACTGAAATATCATTGAAAAATGAATTTTTGTTTGCTTTTTTATGTGAAGCTTAAGACCAGATTTGTCAAAGCATAGACTGCATGCGATCTGAAAACTGGGCCTACAGATTTCCTCTGATAGATAATAGTTTAAATTAAAATCTTAGCTAGCCCGTGTCCTGGCTTGAGCCAGGATGAAGCTGAGCAGCTGAAGAATTACAATACAAATGGCACGAAGAAGATTGCAGCCTTTTCCTATGATGATTTTTGGCAGTAGAAAGTTAGGGGATGGGAGTGACTGGGTATAACCCTTCCTCTGCTTCCTGCAAATACTATTTTTTGTGTTGTGGTATGAAACCTGTTCATGAACCATGGCTGGACTGGTGTTAGAGCAACTTGGTAGATGCCCTTGGTCACCTTAGCTTTGGTCATTGGCTGAAAGGAGGAAGTTTCTTTTGCCTCCTTTTCTCCCTCTTTTTTTTTTTTTTTACCTCATTACCTTAACTTGCCTTGGAGCGTCCTGGCTGATGTGGGGCTGTGGAGCTCTATCTAACCTCTTGGTCTCCAGCATGTTTTTACAAAACAGAAGGCCTCACTCTGCTTTTTAAAATATGTATTTTTGTGTTTTTTTTCTTCTCAGTTTTTGGGATCATCCTCTCTGGAGAATAATTATGATGCTTATGTCTGCTCTTGGTCATAGTTTTTGGAGGTGGCAGCAGCATGAAACTGGAATTGTCACTACTGCATTGCTCATGGGCCTCCCAGTAGCAAAGGGAAACAGTTTCTTTTTTTGTTACTACTTGGGAGTGCTGTAGTCTGTAGTGGAGAAGCATTGCAGCTAATTTTTTTGTAGCCTTTAGGAAACTATCTTCGTTCTTATTTGAAGGATTATCTTGGTTAGTCAGTCACAAATTTCCTCAAGAATAATATAATAAAATTCCCCTCACTAATAAAAATTTGTGAAGTGCATTTTGGACTTCTGGTCAAAATTTAAAACAATCAAACTTTGATTTAAGAGATTGCTGTGTTTCACACCCCCCCATTTTTTCCTCTCTAGTTAAAGGATGCAGTCTGTGTTTTATTTTACAGATCAGTTTGCCTTGGAAGCATGGAATGTGATTTGTTTTGAAAAGTAACACCCACACTTATTTTTTAAATTTATATTTTTAGTGCATCTTACTGCTTTTCTGGCATAGATAAAGTGATTATAAAAGCTCTTTCCATATTTAATCCAAAATACTCCACAGTATTTTCTTACAATTCACTTGGAAGTGATGTTGTTTCTACTGTAGTTCACATTCTTACTACCACAGTTTCTCCAGAGAACTGTAAAACTTGCAGTTTGGAAACACTGCAGATCTCCTCTACAGTTTCTTTTTGTATCTCATATTTTAATGGGAGTCTGTAGAATGCAGAACTGAAACATGGATCTTTTATACTGGAATTGCAGTTTATTCTCATTTAAGTGGCTACATTAAAGATGTCACAAATATAACTGAAATATACTGGTAAAATAAACTGTGTAGTACAGGTCTCTTTCTTTTCTCAGTCTTGCTTACAAAGCATTTAAGTGAATCAAAGATAATTTTTAAAGTAAAAATTCTTCACATGAGAATCTCTGGCATTGCTTTTAGTAGTGTGCAACTGCTAAAGGTAAAGATTGTAGAAGCCACTGTGTTTTACCTTGACTAATTACTGTGAGTCACCTGGTATTTCTAACCTGTTCCAGAGGACTTGTTATATATGTCTTGTCATTTCTACCTTAGTAAGTGATGTTAAACTTGTTGATTTATATTTAGTATGGTGTTTCTTGGTCACGAAACCATTCATTTTTGAAACAAAACCTCATGGGAACACTGCTGACAGTCAGATACATGCATCTGTGTTTTTCTTTTTTAACTTGCATTTCCTCCTGTGGTCTATAGAGGGTGGAAAGAAAGGTGCTGAAATATCAAGTCTTTTGCTTTTCATTCAGGCCTATACTGGTACCCCACCAGAAGAAAAGGAGAAGATAATTTGGGTCAGATTTGAAAATGCAGATTTAAATGGTATGGCTTCATTTTTTTTTTCTCACTTATTTTTGTAATTTTTAGGTCCATGCTCAGTAATTTCAGTCAGCTTTATCAGTGAACATTGTTGACTCAAGATTAAGTATTTAATTTCCCTGTTCTTAAACAGACTAAATTCTGAGTGAATAATTACACTTTTGTATTTACCTCACAAATAGAACAAATAGGCCTTGTGACTTCATCCAAAGGCAAACTAAGGCTTGCTTAGGGAGAGAGGCAAATCTGAAACAAAGTCCATTTCCTTTCCTTAAGGTAGTTGAAAACAAAGCGTAAAACTGAATTTGTTTTGTCTACTGTTTTGTTTCAAAGGCAGATTATCTAACTGTGAATCCAGTCTCAGGTATATTTGCAGTGGTGTGACAGAATTCAGAGTATGCTGGAAAGGAAGAGCTGCTGGGGAAAAAGAGCAGGAGATTCCAGGATGTCTTTCAGGGAAATAGTAGAGCAAAGCTACAAACTATTCCTAAAATGTAACTTGTTCATCACTTCCAGAGTATCTTAAATTATTGGCAAAGACTCTTACTTTGTGCAGGCAACAGGTCTCCCAACCATTTCAGAGAAGGTGGTGATTGCAACAGTCTTTTGCTGAGAATATCCAGCAGATCCCCACTTAAGATCTGAGCTGTTCTGCCTAACTATCCTGGTTACTTTTTTTTTTTGAATAAGAAAGGTTATGGACTGAATGAGAAATGGTTGAATGCTGCTGTGAATTAGTTACTTCTTGAATTAGTGGAACATCTTGGAGATGGTTGTGGTACATGATATGTGTGCTTGTCATAGGAGCTTGGGGATCTAAGGGTCCTGCCTTCTGGAGAAGACTAGATCTGAGTCTTCTGGGAAATTGCTATTTTTTTGTCTACCATCTTTTCTGTCTAGAGCTCTATGGTAAAGGCTCATTCTGGTCTCAGATGAAATAAGAGCAAGCATAGCCAGAGCTGTGATGGGAATTTTCAGCCTTTCCAAGAGGAGAACAGGGAATATTGTATGTTTTTCAGCTGCTGAAATGGCACCAGAGGGTGGCAGTTCATAAATTCATGGTTATTAGAACTAGGAAAGGCCTATCAACCTGTACGTGGCATTACCTCCAGCTGTAGGCTAGTTAAGGTTTGTTTGCTTGTGGGGTTTGTTTTCTTCCCATGTTTATTTTTCAGAAAACTCAGGCATTCCATCTTTAGGTTATTTTCTACAGTGTAACAAAACCTCTTCAGAATATTCTGCAGAACTCTTCATATTCTATTAACATTCACTTTTATGCAGCCTAATCTGGTTGGGCCTGAATAAATTCCCTTTCACCATCCTTAATATTTCCTCTCTTTCTTTGATGCTTTCATGCTTGCAGTGAGCTTTCATTCATTCTGTCAAGGTTGAAAATGTAATTTTAGAGGCTTTACTCCAGAAAATATTTTCATTAATGTGTCTTGTAGCACTTTCATTCCAGGGGATTTCCTTCATTTGATAAGGTTGATGTAAAGATTAATTACATAGGATCTAGAAATAGTTTTGACCAGTTCATGCATTTGAAACTTACTGTAGTTGTTAATTTTATTGGTCCTGTGCAAATTTGTTCTCTGTTTGAAAAGTTTGCCATGTTTTATTAATCACTGGAGAAGGAATTGCAGAAGTTTGTGGAGTTTCTAGTGACAGCCTACATTGTAATCCAGAAAATTTTTCTCCATGATTTTAAAGCTGTGAAACTTTAACAAATGTTTGTCTAAGGGAATATATTTCAATATTGTTCTACTGTAAAAAAATTTAAGTCCCTTTGCTTGCTCTTACTTAGCACAATAGAAAAGTGCATTGAGAAAACACCATATAACTGGTACCAGCCATAGTTGAGTCTCACCTGTTAATAATGGCTTTGATATTTAAATCCAATGTAGATACATCAAGGAATATGGAGTTCCATGAAATACACAGCACTGGGAATGAGCCACCATTACTGCTAATGATCGGATACAGTGATGGGATGCAAGTCTGGAGCATACCTGTAAGTACAGAGTTCACTTCCGTGCCCGCAGGCTTTTTTTTGTTTGTAGGATTCTGTTATTACTTCAGTATTTTATTGTTAATTTTTCCTATTGAAGTGGAAAGAACCAACATTTGCCACCAATGTCATATGGTTTCTAAGTAATATGCTTATCTTAAGATTAATTCTGAGCATAGATCAAATACTTCATGTACCTTCAGATTTGAGGGCTTTTTACAAATTATTTCTGCTAATAGAGTTTTCAGAGTTGAATTGGGAGTAGAACTTGGTATTATGGAATAGTTTGTATCCCAGAAAAAACATAAGTCTCTTGAATGTACAGAAAAGAATAAAGGTGGAAAAATATGAAAATAATTTGTTTGTCCCAGAAAGTTAAATGCAGAAATGCAAGTATGACAATATTAATAGTATTTTACAATCACGTTTGTCATGTACATAATTTGCAATTTTAATTTTATTAAAGTCTTTGTGCATATGGGTTTGATTTCATGCTGTCATACACACACCCTGCAGTTTGTCTTTCAGAGTGGTTTATGAGCACGTGGTCTTAATTTTGGGAGTTTACCCCAAATTTCTGCAGACTACAGAATGAAGTTTAATACAGTAGGTCATAAAATTCTTGACTTAAAAAAAAATAAATTGCTCATAACACTTTGTCCTTCAAAGTAATGTAGGGAAGATGGAGTTCTTTCTTTTTGTAAAACACTTGTAAAAAATGTGTCTCTTTTTAATAACTTTTTGGTTAGCTGTGTAGGACATGTGTTTACACACCAGTAGCTTAGTATAATAGAAAATCATGTTAATTTGTACACCAAAAGTTAAGTTAAATTGAGTTTCCCTGCAGTGTGGGAGAGCTGGCTTTTCTCTTCTTGATTGTGTATTGTTAGCTGGAGATGAGGAAGAAAAACTGCTGAGCTTTTGCATCTGAAGGAGGGTTTAATATAAATGGATTATGACCTAGGATACAAATTTCAGTATTTAGTAACTCTTTACTAAAATTTAGGTACTTTAATCAAAATTTATGAACGTTTTAACAAAACATAGGAAATTTTATCTACTTATATATCCTGAGAAACTATGTATAAATCTAATTCTAATGGCTTTATTTTTAATGGAGCAAAAAATATCTTTGGATTGTGGGTTGGGTTTGATTTTTTTTTTTAATATTTTTTTTTAATCTGCCTTACACCAGAATAACTTTGAAGAGTAAGAATATCTTCATGATATATAACTAATGTAGTACACTATTTTAAAGACAGATCAGTTTTATATTAGTGAGCAAATCAGACATCTACAGTGGCTCAGAAAGGCTTTGCTTTGTTCTTCCAAGTGTATTACAGAAAACAAACATTAGGTGTCACTAAGTTACTGAGCTAAGAGAGGAAATACAACTGCAGCAGTTACAGCACAAGTTGATCAATTAGTTGAGGTACCGTGAGTAGACACATAGACGTAAGATAATTTTTATAAAACAGCTTGCTTTATCCTGCTGAAGCGTTCTTATCCAAATGAACACGTGCTTTTCTGAAAAATGTATGCAAGTAGGTTGTGTTGGGGCTTGTCCTGGCCTCTCTAGGACAAGAAGAGCTTTGTGTCTCGGGGAGATTGCTTTGGTTTTGGTGTTTTATCCCCTCCTCTGTGTGTGCGTAACGTGCCCTTTGCTTTCTGGTGGGGCAGAAGGGCTGTGCATCCCTGGTAAGTGACCTTCTGTGCCCGAATGAAAGGGTGTCTCTGTCAGACCTCTCTGTGCCCTTAAGGGAGTCGTTGTGAGATGGGATCTTACATGTATAAGGAAAGGAAGAATGAGATGAGAGTCTCAGCTCTTTGGTGAGCAGATTACCTTGTGTAACCTACTCTGCATTAACTGTCTGTGGTTAAACTCATACCCATGGTTCACTGCAGGAAACATGAAATAATTTAATGGAGATTACTAACAAAAAACAAGTTCAACTGTTTTGTTTATCCTGGTTTATGTGAACTAAGTGTGATTGCTGGTACTGTCAAGCAGGTAGTAGGTTGTGGGTGGGTTTTAAATATTTTTCTTTTTTGTCTTTCTCTGCCCTGACCCCGTCTGAATTAGCCACAAGTTAGGACACAAAATGCCTGATGTTACCTTCTTTTTAAGCAGGATGCTACAGCCAGGCTGTCTTTTTTCACCAATGTCTTTAACTTCATAATTCCTAAATTATTTTAGGAAAAGTAAGATATATGAAATTGTAGGACAGTTTCTCCTAGTGTTGTTAATTTTTTTTGGTGGAAGTATTTTTAATGGGTGGGGGGAAAAATGCCTAGTCTGGAAACATTTTACCATCCACCTTAAAAATGTCTACTATGAGGTATTGCATCACTTTGTTAGCCCTTCATTTGTGTTTTCTGTGAAATTCTGAGACCACATACAAAGTGGCACAGCTTTGACCTGTGCCATTTGTGTTAGTATAATTTCAATATTGGGATGGTTCCTTTGTTGTTAAGATGGTCTTGGAGATTTTCTCAGTTTTGTAGTCTTCAACATGAATTTGAAATACCTTTTCATAGTAGGATTTGTATTTCCAACAAATTTGGAGGTAACATAACCTGTTTGGTTTTTTTCCTTGTTGTTATTTCTCCATCTCATATTTTTGCTTACATAGTCTGAGTAAAATAAGATCTGGCAGTTCTGTGACTGACTAAATATTTAGAGTTTATTTAACACCACTTTTTTTTTGTCTTTTGGTATTATACAAACCTTTCTTCTTAATGTTGCTGAATATTTAGCTTGTAATTAAGCAACATTATTCCAGTGAAGAAGAAAAACGATCTCTATAGTTTGAAACCCTTTCAGTCTGAAAAAGCAACAATTTGACATTTATGTGAAAATCAACTCAGTAAGGCTATTATCTATAGCATTGTGCTTTTTATTCCTACAATTGAACCTCTATTCAGCACTTAATAAAGTAATGTGTTGCAGGCAGTCCAGTTTGTGTCTGAGTGATTATGAAGTGTTTATGACAGCTTCTAAGCTGACACTCTCTGTAATGGTGTTACATTGACTTCTAAACACCTTCCCAGTCTGCCTCCAGGAGTGTGTGTGTCTCTTTGCAGTCTGAGTGGTTTCACATTAACATCTCCTTGGAGTAAGATCTTTGACTACAGAAGTGTTACTTGCAAATGGAAGATACCATTAGGGCTGCTTCAAAGGGCTAAAATAATGTTTGGACTGCTGGGTGCTGGAGCAATGGCTGGGGTTTTGAAGTGCAGTGTCTAAATCTGTATTGCATAAGAAGCGGAAGGTGTCCATCCAAATGACTTTTCTTTGATCTTTGTTTTGAAATGGGGATAGGAAGGTTAAAAGTGTTCTTAAAATATGCCTTGCTAAGTGGGGAGAAATCTGGGAGTATACAAAAGTATGACTAGAAGTTCCTATCTGATAATTGTGCAGTGTAGTTTTGTGTTTTATTTGGAATTTGTTTTTCCCTTGCTCCCAGTTTAGTGTTTCAAACACAATTGGAACTGATTTCTGCCTAATGTGGTTTCCAAGTATCTGTTCTAGATGTTCCTGTTCAGGGAAATGCATGTTGGCTGGTTTTGTGGCAGATAATGTTTTTTTCATTGTATGCTGGAAGCTTCAGAAGTAGAAAATTCATCTTAATTTAGTGATTTATATTACGATTAAAAGAGAATGATCAAGCTTGTGTTGAATAAAGTAGGAACTACCAAAGAGAACTTTTAATAATGAGCACAGCTGTATATTTAGCAAAAAGTACTTCAAGGCTGTGGTATAATGGTGCTGCCACAGGCTGAGTGGATGTGTCAGCCCATGTGGTAGGTGCCTTCCCTGTGGAGACCTCTGGAATGCTGAGGACTCATTGTACAAGGATGGCATCACACGCTGCCATTTCTCTACTGCCAGACCTTAAATTTCCTTAAATACTGCTGTCAATAGCACTATGATTTGTAAAAATGTTTTTTAAAACTGCGGTTGTACAGCAGGTAGTCTGTTTGGGTGTATAGATGGATGTATAGGTAAGTCAGACATGCCAGTTCCATTTTGTGTTCTCAACTGTTCATCAGAAGCCCCGTGTGCTGGGGTTTCCATGTGGCCTTTAGTCCCTTCGTAATTCTTCCCCCTTTAGAGCTGGGAAAAGCACTAATCACTTATCACATAGTGAGCTGTGATCCTTCCCTTGTCCAGACCTCCTCCTGATGGAAGGTACAGCTCTTATGGCTTGTATTAGCCACTTGAAAAAATGCAGTAATGACCTGACCTAGTAACCCTGAAAAATGTCTGTGGACTTTACAAAACATCTATGCAAATAATTTTCTGAAGCTTTGGTTTTTTACACTTCTTATGGTAGCAGTGTGTAAGAAACTTTCTGTTTTTACACTCCTTAAGTGACTGCAGAACCACTGGAAGTTATTTTTAAACCCATACCCAACATCAGTAGGAAAAAATCATGTAAAACAACCTTTGGAAAGGATGTGGTGAGAGGTATCAGAAGAGTCCAAACAACATTCCCTGTGGCTCTCCTTGGGTGGAGTCAAAGCTAAAATGAAGACTCACAAAGGGTGTTTTCACGCATATTCTGCTTCCTCCCTGGATTTTCTGTGTCCTTCTTAATCTTTTTGTAGAAATGATGTATTTAAAAATAATGCAGAGCTGTTCCCCGAATTAGAATATTATAGGGAGTCTGCAGCCTGATCATGCTGAAGCTCTTCAAAATGGATGACAAAGTGATCTTGAGGAAACTGTAACCAAAACCATTTCTAAGGTTTCATTGTTTATAAATTCAGTTAGCTTTCTCATAATTTTAAATGCTGGGTGCAATTTCATACTTAATTCAGTCACTAGAGTAGACGTCTGTAACATTCTTTGAGCATCTAAATTCTTATACTCTCACTATAATTAGATACTTGTTTTGAATAAAAAAGTGGACTGTTTGAATTTCTAAACTAAAATGATAAAAATTGTCCTGTTACTCACAGGCCTTCTTTACTCTCTCAGCAGCAAGATGACTGGTAGTAGTCTTTAACCCAACAAGATTATACCAAGCAGTATTTTGCGGTGGTATCTGTTAGTTGCTTATTGTCATGTTGTAACATCGTACCATCATAATCTAGGTCATATTTAAAACATATATCAGAATATTAAAAAAACCCTACCCCAATTTCTTCCGTGTGGTCTGTGGCAGTTTTTTAATGTACAAGCAGTTTGCTTTTATATAGTTGTACAGTGGTTGAAACATTGAGTTTCAAACTTTGTTTCAGTTTGGTGTACATTTGACTTTTTTTTTTTTTTCCCCCACCATGTGAAAACCATTTTCTATGGTTGGAAAGTATTAGTTATCCTTAGTGTGAACAAAACTTCCTTTGTTCTGTTTTTTTTATGGGTGCAAACTGGTATGCTCCAAACAATAAAGCTCTGTCATCAAAAATTAACCAGTGCTCCAGATTTCTGGTCTTGTCATACTTTAAGCAGCAGCTCAAGACATTTAAGTGCAGGAGAGGGTTCTTCTTCCTCTTTCAATCTGTTGTTTTTAGGAGAGAAAGACAGAGGCTTCACTGGGGTTTTGAATTAGTGTGTTCTTTCCTTGCAGCCTTCCATGTAGGTCTGGGGCTTGTGGTTTGATACCAGGCACTGGGAAAGCTGAAGTGTTCTATCAGACCAGCTTGGAGCCGTCATCTTGGATTCCCTCTTTCACAGAACAAGTACCTGAAGCTGCTTTTATGGCTTAATATTAAATTCTTGAAACCTGTTTGGAAATATTCTTGGCTTTTAGAATGGGAAAGAAAACTTTTAAGAGCTTTGAAACCTGCCACAGGGACTCGCTACTTAGCTGGATCAAATCCAAAATGGCAGCCACAGCCTAGTTTCTTCACAGGTGCTTTTTGAAGAATTTAAAGCTCTGTTTTCAGTTCATGAAGTCTATTTATATTTTGTCTATGCTTATGAGACTGTGTAGCTCAAGGGACTGGTAATGGGATGTGGAGCCTTTTACCTTATACTTGCCAGCCCACATCTCACCCAAGCTGGCACAGACAAAGTTGTTAGCCACGTAGTGATGGGGCTGGGCTTGTGTTCACTGTGGTTCCTTGTCCCACTGTAGTTCCTAGTGGAATAAGTGTCCCATTCACAGAAGAAGATTGGCTGTCTATGTTGGTTGTCTCAAGAGTGAGATAAGGCTGGAACTGGCAGGAAGATCAGACTATATAATCTCTCTACCCTGATGATGGTGCTTTCAGTCAAAAATGATACATGTGGCCTCAGCAATGGTAATAAAGTTTTATGTTTTATACAGAGAAATGAAGGGCATTAGCATAAACCACAGTTAATTCAGGATTTTATAAGACTGCAAATAGCAGAAGCTTCTCCTAGTGATAGTGTGTTTAAAAATTTAATTTTAAGTCAAAGAAAATCTTGAACTGTAAAGCCTTAATGCATTTTTCAATGCCAAGCAAACCAGAGGAACAACCAAGCTCTTACTATTCCATGGCATGCAACAAAGCCCGATGCCTTATGTGATTTCCTGGTACTATAAAGTAGCTTAAGAATATAAAACTTAACTGTTTTCTTAAGGGATTTTTTTGTTTGTTTGTTTCATGTGGAGCTGTGATTAAGTATTGGTGGTTTAATCTAATCCATGTTGTAGTGTCATGTCAAGATTTTCTGTAAACTTTGTGGTGCATTTTACTGAATTTGACTTCTTTTTATTTTTACAAATGAGATGCAGGTGGTTGGGTGGGATCTTTTATCTTAATTACAAAGTTGCAATGAGGTATATCTGAAAATTTGCTCCTTTTTTGAAGTCAGCAATGTATATAACCTACTAAGTACATGAGCTGTACAGGTGGCTGAAGTTACCTGACCATTTGCTTGCTTTTTTTTCCTCAGTTCTACACAGTTTGCCTTTCATGGGGACAAAAAAAAGTCCTACACAGTCTGAGAGTAAAGGAAATGTTATGTTACAGTGTTATACATGACAGTGGTCTCAAAACAGCAGCTACTTACCTATAGTCTTTGTCACTGATACTGTGGCTTGAGTTAGACCATTTAACCTTTCTTTGTGTCATTTCAGATAATGAATATTAATTACAAAAGTAAAAGCATTATATGCATGAAAAGAGCTGGACTGGGTTTTCCAAGTTAGGTGCTGAAGTATAAATAAAATTAATTTGTATTTAGATATTTTACGCTTTAAAAAAAAAATAAAAAATCTCAACTTTAAGCTCTTCCAGATCTTGGCATCACAGGCTAAATAAACATGCTCTTTGGAGTTCACTGTATTTAAGAGCAGAAACTGAGTTGAGAAGGTTTGGCCTTCATAGTGTATCTTACTTTTGGGACTATAACTTTATTTGAAGTAGATTGGAGTTAGAGCTGATGTGCTGGCATAGTTAAAAAGTAGAAGGAGGTGACTGAGTTGGGTTGGATTATTTTATGTGAATCACTTCTTCCATACTTTTGTTATGCTAGTTCTTTTCCCTCTTGTTTTCACTCATAGCCATTGATGTGCATACACATGTGAAACAGCATTTTCATTATTTGGGGGAAAAAATCTTTAATTGCCAATAATAATAGTTCCAAAGCCTTCTATTTTTCTTCTTCTCCATTTCCTCCTTTTTCCCTTTCATAGAGCTGGTGTGTTCTGATGGATAGAAAATGTGCTGCTGTCTTCATCTCTTTTAATCTATTTCTTTCTCTTTCCTTAATTTTTCTCATTTTCTGCCTAGCTGTGCTCTCCTGTTTTTCCAAGCAGTCTTTTTCTGGATGCAGATGTGGCCTATGTACGTTTTTTTCCACACTGTCCTCCAAACTCATGCTCTGTTCAAGACAATCAGCAAACCTTTACTGAATTGATTTCTGATCATCATTCTTTTTTGCCTTGTGTAGAATCTGGTCAGCAAACTCTGCAGAGCAGAGGCCTCTAGCTGTCCCAGAGGGAGAGTTAAACTTGTTTTGCAAAAGCTGGAGTACCACAATGTTGTATGTTGTTCAGATGATGCTGCTAGCTGGAAGAAGAGAATCTGCTGTTATTGGAACATCTGCCTAATAAAATAAAAGCAGGGTAGACTAAGGGATTAATTCTCATATTGATTGCAGTTTTAAAACTGTTGTGTCCACCAGGAGTAATTCTGATTACAGCATTGACTGTACAGTTGATTCATACCCATGTGGAACTGCTGGCTATCTGCAAGACTAGCATGACTAAGAATGTTACTTCCCCAAGTTTGTGTAGCTTGGATGTTATTCTAGACATAATGCAGCAGAGCAGTAGTTCACTACATTCTGTGTTTACTTACTGTTTACAGAATGATCAACTACCTCTAGTAGTACTACCGCTACCTGTCATAAATAGTGTTTTTAAAGTTATCTTATGGAAGACTTGTGCTTCAGTGGGTAGGTTTTGTTCTGTCCACATTATCTAAAGCAGTAATAATAAATAATGAGGCTGGATGTTAAGGTTGGAAGTAAGCTAAGAGTCTGGAGTACTAATGATTTGTTGGTTAAACAGTAGTAGTATTTTAACTTTTTGAACGTGTGATCTGAAATGCAGAAAGAAATGGAAACAACTACAAAATGGCATTTCAAAAAGCTAACTTGGATTTATAGTTTATTGATTCATAAGAACCTTGTTCCAAATTGTGTTCACTTCTGATATTGTAAACTGCTTGTTTGGCAAAACTTTATGCCAACATGTTGGCTACGTTCTTTGTCTCATTACATCTGTTTTAAGTTGTTGGTTATTTGGAAATGAGCTTTATAAT
Organism: Apus apus; assembly: GCF_020740795.1. NCBI lineage: Eukaryota > Metazoa > Chordata > Aves > Apodiformes > Apodidae > Apus > Apus apus. The sequence continues at coordinate 4,908,671 of NC_067299.1, read as the reverse complement.
GTTTGCCATTTTCCTGAAGTTTGATGTTCCATATCGGATCCATTACCAGACAGTTAGGAAAATGCATTCTGACCATTTACAGGAAGTCTGGGCATTCTTAGCTGCTTCTGGTTTAATCTTTTCAAGATTGCCATTAGTGACAAACTTCATTAGTTTGACCCCCTATTTTTAAACAGAATTTTCACACCCGGAGAATATGGAATGTACCAATATACCAAATTCTCTGATCTTTTACTGCTGATGTTTGCCACTCCTGATCATTGATTAGTAGGTATTTTTCTTTGAAACCTGCAGTGTGTAGAATAAATACTTGTGTTCCCCATTCCTTGAGTTTTTGTTAGTTTTAGTCAGCAGTCAACTTTCAAGTCGTGTTTCTTTTAAAACATGTATGGTCATTAAAAATGGGTAGTGCTAGTATCTCATTCATGTTGTCTAGGGCACACATTGCTAGAGGCAGGCCTTCTTTGTTGCTTTACTTTGTATTGTTCAAGACTTCTAAGATATATATTGTCATTCAGAGAAACTGTGGATGGTTGGTTAGAAAAGCAACGTCTTACCAACTTACATTCTCACCTACCTTTTGTATAATATCTTTCTACCTACTTTCTTACTTACTAAATATATATAAGTATATGTATATAATTTTTAAATATTCATAATCCATATGTTTTGCAGATCAGTGGTGAAGCTCAGGAACTCTTTTCTGTCCGTCATGGTCCAGTTCGAGCTGCACGGATTTTGCCAGCTCCACAAATCAGTAAGCAGATATTTATCTGGTTCATAATTAAACATAACTGTTTTTACAGATCTTTGTCTAAATCATGGCTATAACCTGACATGTAATTTTTTTCCATTCCTTTTCAACTGTCCCATTCATTATAGCTTTCTCTGAGTATTACTACTTTCCCCCCCTACTCTGTAGTCCAGTGCTTTCTCCAGTTTATCTTCAGGTTGCTTCATTTGTATTTTAGAGAATATCTGTGTCTATCTGTGCTCAGAGATCAGTCGGGAAATGTTAACAATTTTACTTGGAAATATTTATTACCAATATTTTATTGCTGTAGAATAATATTGAAATTACTTTTTAATAGCTAGGCAGTGGCTGATATTAGTAGATCTAAAAATTATTAAAAACTCCTGTTACAGTGTGTTGTGAAGTCTTGTCATAATGTGATGCCCTTCTAAATTCTTAAACTATTTAGAAGGAGGAAAGTATGTTGTGGGTTTTTTGGTTTTTTTTTGTTACCCATTCAGGACCTGAAACTAAACCAAATGTAAGATAATGCAAGAAGTACCTGATCTAAGTGATCTGGTTTGTAGAAAGAGAAAATATCCCTTCCTGATAATTTATATGTTTTATGTATGAATAAAATATCAAATATTTTCTAAGCTCTGAATTTATCTAAATAATCTACTGGCACATGCACAAAGTTTAACAGTTGCAACTTTCATGGTGTTTTTAAAATAGGCTGCTTTTCTAAAAGTCCCCAATAATGAGAAAATGGAATTTGTTTTTTTGCGGTGGTCTGATTTGTTTCCCTTCTGCTTATTCTGTGTCAAGTTTATTCAAGCAGGTTGACTTTTTTAGTGGCTAAACTTTTATCATGATCCCTGGAGCACCAAGAGGCACCTCCTCTCTTTTACTGCTTAAATGCTGTTTTATCAAGCTCTAAGGCAAGCTGCCTGATTTGCTAAACAGGATTGGTTTGGAAATTCTGCATTAACCCCCTGGAGGACCTTGCTGCAAAATTTAAGCAACCATGCAAGAACAAGCAAATCCTTTAAAAAATTACACTGTTCAATCTAAACACAGTATCTGATTGTAGACCTCTTACAGGTCTAAGATCTGCTGGTGTCGTGGCACATTTTTGGTTTTGGCAACATTTGTGTATCCACTCTCTCTGTAACTTCATCTGGGCAAGGTATTTCATACAGCTGCTGAGTAGTATTTCTACTCTACATTGGTTGCCCTGTTTTACTTTGGGTCTGAAAAGGAAGTGCTTCTAGTATGACCAAGGTCTTTTGGGATTCTGCAGGATTACAGATTTTACTAGAAAATAATTGATTAATTAGCTAACTAAAAATAGTAAATTATCGTAATTTTATGTGTCTCAAAGTAAATGAAGAAAGTGAAAGGCTTAATGGGCAAGGCTTGTATTGTGTCTGTGATTTCCTGAGCAGAGGGATATAAAGTATATCTAGATGTGGTTCTGTAACTCTGTTATAAGTTAAGGTAATTTAAAGCAAAATACTTCTCCAGCTTTTTGTGCCTTTAACTCTGTTTATGGGAACACTGTGTAATTTCAAATGAGCTATGTTTTTTTTGGTGTTATGTGTTTGATTAAGTAATTGGTGTCTGTGCTTCTTCCTCCCTCAAAAGAAAAAAAGAGGAGAAAGAGAAGTGCAAATGAAGTAAATTAATTGAAGAACCTACAAGTTCTATTTGAGCAAAAGAAGACTTTTTGATTTTTCAGTTTAAGTTACACTCTTATGAACTCCTTCAAACTCTGTCTCTAAATTGCATATATTTAGCATTTGACAATGATAGTTGTTACATTAGAAAACTGTTCAAATTAACTCATATTAAATTAAGTCAAACCTTTTAAAAACATGTTTTGGTCTCTTTTTACATGGCTTGGTTTGAATAAATCTTTGATTAACAGTACACAAATGTATCATTGACCAGTGTCTGAAATCAGATAAAAGTAAAGCTGTAATAAGAGGCCTTAGATAACTAACACATGAGCTTTAATGATTCTGAACAAAATAAAAGGAGTTTGTAAAGGAGAAGCTGATTACCATCAGTAGACTCAAACACTATTTTACTGTAAAGCTGTAAAAAGGGAATTATTGAAAATAGAACTCTCTTGGTGGATGGATTTGGCACGTTCCTAGAAGCAGATCTTCATTTGTGATAAGAAGCTCATTCCCAGGTGTGAAAGGAAAGCTCGTGGTTTTAACTTGGTGACTTTACAGTAGCAGAACTTAATAGTTTGTCAACTATTTTGTTAAAATACTGAAGTCCTTTGATGTTAGATCCTCTGCTGCATCATGTGCTTCCCAGCATAATAAAGCATTGTTTCAAAAGAGTTATTTCATGCAGGCTTATTTCATGCAGGCTTATTGCAGAGGAGACCCCCTCAAATCTGATTTAGCAGGTTCTAAGTGCTCCTAGTAGCAGGACCATGCTGCAGGATCTGGAGCTGGCCTTGCATGTTGCCAGCTGGGATCCGGTGGGGTTTATTAGCTCAGGCTCTGTGCCATGCTAGAGCAGTTCAATGGCTCCTGGAACTGTTTTGACCTGGCAGCTACACTGCAGCCTTTGTGCAGGGTTTTGTCTGAGCTAACAAACCAGGCAAGACCTGACCTGGCCCAGCACTGCAGTGCTTTGATGTCTCTGTGTCCATGGCATGGTTGGCCTGCAGCCTGCTTACGATGTCCATAAAGACTTGAGTGATTTCTGTAAATAACACTGAAAAAAGTAGACATGTGCTGCTCTTCTGTGGACAGCGAATATCTACTGTTGCCATCAATTATTTTTTACAGCTTGCAATATAAATTGCCTTTTTGAAGGCTGAAGGTTTACACTGTGACCAAATTTCAAGCTTAAGAGAAGAGATAATGTTGCATAGCTAATAGGCAGAATATGAGAGCATCTCTGGCTGGACGCTGTCAGTCTTAGAAATAAGAATCCTAAGTCCTGGCACTTTGCGTGCCACATGCTGCATTATCTGCTGAGCCATCTGGTTGGCACAGCTTTTTAACTCACCCAGCTCTTCACTTTCAAATCCTTCTGCTGTGATTGAGTTTAGTACTTATTTATATGTATACAAGTGCCTGGTTTGCGGGGTTCTGGATTTCTCTTTAGATAACAAAAGCATGCAAAGGAAAAAAAAAGAAAAAGTGTGTTTGGAGGCAAATTTATGTGACTTTATGATTATTAGGAGAGAGAAACCATTAAGTGGTAGATACAAGACAAAGCTGGAACCTTGCAGTTAAATTTAGCTACAGGAATAGCATTGTGTGTGGTAGTTCATGGTTAAAGGGTACATGATGACAGGCTTGTGTGTTGAAGCTGAGATCAGTTATTGTCTGTAAAGCCTATTTCCATGTCTCAGTGTTATGAAAATAAATTCCCCAGTGAACTGAATTAATTTATTGCCATTTTCTAGATTATGCTTGCAGAAAGGATGATGTAATAGTCCTTTATCTCTCAATGAATTTGACTGCATAGTGGAATAGACTGGTTAAAAAAAAAAGGCAAATAAGAAAGGAAATTAAAGAAAAAAATCCGGGGTACTATTTAAAAAAAACCCTGATGAACCAAGGGGACCTTATGGATGAAGGATTGAAAACTAAAATTAACATGAAAAGCTAAAATTAATTGGGACACAGTAGTTCTGCATTTGAAAATTAAAACTGTAAAAAGCTTACCTGTTGCAGCAGATGGTCTCTACTGCTTAGATCTTTGGTAAAATAAAATGTGAACCTCCTAAGCTGACTCAGCTTTATGTGCAGGTATACTTAAAAGAAATACAATATGTTGCTTTCTAAAGAAAGGCAGATGTGAGTTTTGTATATATTCAACCACTTGGGTGGCTCAGTGGTTTTAAGTTCCTGAAGGCCAGAATAATTGCAGGGGATGTGTACATGAGGAACTAGCCCTGCAAGCTGAACAAGCAGTAGCAATTGGTAGCTCGGATTGGATTGGTGTAAGTGGGTCATGCAGGTGTGCGTTTAAGTTCTGGTGTTTTGTAAGTGTTCTGTGGGTTGTTATGGCACAAAGAATGTGTGTGGATTACAGAAATGTCAGAACAGAATTCTCAGCGTAGCACGTAGGCCTTTTATAGATATTATAGGGAAGAATTTTGGAAGGTGACATTTTAAAATACTTGTTTCTTCGAAGCTGTGTGGACTGATCTGTGTGCCACCATTTCAGTTATGGCCACATTACATCAATGCCTGAGATCCAGACCTCAAACTTTCCCTATATTAGACTGATATATCTGAAGTTTTTCAAACAAGATTGAATAAAAATGAAATATTTGTCTGGCTTCAATTAACGTGTGACTCTAGAAACCCTGATTTCTAGCAAAATGTTTTGAGGTAACTTTTTTTTTTTCATATAGAAGCTACAGAGTTATCAGAGAACAAAGTTGTGGTGCTGAGCAGAAGAAAAGGCACTTTTCTATAAACATGTGTAGCTCTGAACTGCCAAGATAATGTTCTCCAGCCACTGTTGCCTCATGCAATTTTGCTGTCTTATCTCAGAAATGGGAGGGAGGAATGGGCTGAGAAGTTAGTAGATATGGAAATCATCTGGAGTTGGAGGGGTTTTAGGATGATAACTTTTGGGGGATGTAAGAAACAGGTATGACAATGCAGGTATTGGAGAGAGACTGAAGTCTGAAACATGTGGGCAATGCTGGGAGTTAAGTGAGATAAAAAAATACGATGCTCGTGGTCTGGAACATTAATCCTATAGGAGCACCTGAGGGTCTGGGATGAGGACCAGTGATCAGGCATGGTATTGAGTAATGCAGTTAGAGCTTTATCTCTGCAGGAAAAGGAGCATTTATAGATGCTACCCTGAAGCTGAGGAAGGAATTAATACACTATTTTTAGGACTGACTCAAGGCTCTTCTTCTGTTTCAAGTAGCATATATGGGTTTTTTTGCATTTTTGTTCCACAAGAAGCAGACACAAAATGGTAGGGATTAAGCAATATTAGTAATTTTTAAATTTTTTTTCCCCCTCTTTTTCCAAGTAAGGAAGAAGCAAAATAGGAAGCGAAAACCATATGGAGTGAGTGGCCTAATGTGTTGCCAGGTTGGCTACTACAGAGAGGTGGGGCAGGACCACAGATGCAACACAGTTTTCAAGTAACAGATAGAAATAAGAGGGGTTTAGTTGAGCAGGAGATGCAATGCAGTATTAAATGGCTGTGATGTAACTTGGTCAGCATATACTCCATCGTGCATCTATGCTATTGTAAATAGGTCAGAATTTGACATTTATACAGTGCATTTCTTACTCAAGGGAAATGAGGTACTTTTCATAGTTGTGAGTAGCTTTTGAGTTCCTGTGAAAATCACTGGGGCTTCATTTTTATTCTTGAAAAAGGTGTGCTGCTGCTGCAGGTTTTGTTTCTGTGATTATTGGCATTATTGAGAGGCCTTAGTAGGCCCACACGATATCTATTCACAGTTTCATCAGAATTACAGTACATAAGCTGCTTTGAGCTTATGTGTGGATAACCTTTTGACTTCATAATGTTCTAAATGTTGATTTGTATGAAATTTCATTTAGCCACAGATATTTTTTTTCCAGTTTTAAGTACACTAACTGAAGTTAAATAGTTGGGTTTTTTAATAAAACATATATCATTTAGCTAAATTGAGCTGCAGATAAGGTGCTGCCTTGTTGGCAGGAGGGACAGATTTCATTACTTTAATTGTGTGATTTGTCAGGATTTTCAGCCTCTTTATAAATTCTGTAGTGTTATATGACAGAATTAAAAGGATTTAGAATAAAAGGAGTTTAAGGAAAAGACTTTGCAACAGGATTTCAATACTTTTTTTGTATTTGAGGGATTTAGCTAGCTGTTTTTCATTTCCATCATCCTGCTGCATTTTGTTAAACACTGTGTGTGGAGCAGGTGTGTGCAACGTCAGTACATTGCACATGCAAATAAACACAATTTTACAAATAAAAATTAATCCACTATAACCTGGAATATTAAATCCCACTGCAGGACTAGAAAGGGTTGCTGCCTGCATTAAGCACTGCAGAGAACAGCACATGTTGCTTTTTGCAATCTCTTGAATGGGACTGCTATTAACCTGATTTAATGCTCTGCAGAGTCCTCAAACTAATGAGCCTTTTCTACAGTATTAATACTTACATCCTGAAAGTGTATTTTTGAAGTAGAAAATGGATTTTTTTTTTTTAATGGAGACTTCAGTCATTACAGACTGAAATCAGAAGTTCAAGCACCTATTGTACAAATTTTGCAAATCTGTATCGTAGGTACTAAAAATTGGTTTTCCTTTTGGTTTTGTGCAGTTGTTTCCCTGTACTCCTCATCACCTTTCTTCCCCTTGCTCCCCCTTCCTTGTTAACCTCGCAACTAGAGCATGAAGAAACTTAGGAATTCCTATCTTTAATATATCTGAGTTTAAAAAAAAAAAAAAAGAATAGTTAAATACTTAGGGTAAAATCCTGGCTCCACTTAAATCAGTGTCAGAACTCGTGGTAGTCAGCACTTCACCCTGTGCTGAAAGACCAGCTAAGTGACTAGAAACAAATGGAGTTCCTCTGTTAGTTGTATTGAAGAAGACAAATTGTTTGCCAGATTCTTAAGAAGACTATATGTTTCATTTATCAATTTACAGGTCAGTACATACAGTACAGGTATGACTCATAAAAGCTCTTGAATAATAGGAATAAAAGGAAAATACATTTGGCTGTTTTAGGAGACTTTTAAAGCTATTGTTGATGGTGAAATTATTGACGTGACCCATTTGACTTTATAAATACCCAAATGTGTAGGAGGGAAGACTTATCCTTGTACAGATGAGAGTACTGAACAGTTTTTTTGTTACAAATTAATTGCATGTGCCTGAGTTATTAATAATTAACAGAGTCTGTTATGTGAAAATGTATATTGTTAATTGTTGTGCCTTTCTGAATAATTGATTTAGTGCAGTACACCAGTATTTGTGAATTCAATTTTGAACAGACTATATCACTAATATTCTTTATAGATCAAAGGGGTTGCTGTATAATGGAGAAAAAGAACCATTCCATTATTCCCTACACACATCCATACATATAGATAGATAATTAAAAAGGCAAAGAAAACAGGAAATTCAGTAGTGGTTTTGGTGTTGATTGTTCTGCTATAGAAACGCACCCTGGAATTTAATAAAACATTCACAAATAGAAGGGAGATATTTGAATTTTTTTGCCCTTTTTTTCTGTTTACATGGTAATAAGTCAAACTCTTCAGCATTTTTAAGATCCCATTTTAAGAAGTGGCACCCAGCTCGTGACATGCTGAGGAGAGTGGCTGCCTTTGGGCTGCTCCCACCGTTCACGCTCTTACGCTGCCCTTCGACCTCGGCAGGACAAATTGGAACCCAGTGTGTGAAACCCCCTCAGCGCTGGTGACAGCCTCATTACAGACAACTTCTATAAAACAATGAGAAGTGGGCAAGTCTTACCTGTTACACTTACAGAAACCTTAACCCCAACTGAAGCAAATAGAAAGTCACTCAAAAATCCTGGCTGGATTTTGCTGCCTGTATTGTCACTCGTTGCCATCTCCTTCAACACTTCTTCCAGTGTTCATGACTCTGCTGTTACTTTGAGTTTCTATCACTCGTCTTATACAGGCTGTGAATTTTGTGTTATATATTCAATATCCTTTTAAGATATTGGGCCCCCACAAGGTACACACCTGCCTTTTGAAGGGTAACACAAACAGTACATAGTGATTTGCTTTTTCTTTTTCTGTTTTCCCTCTTATTAGGTGCTCAGAAATGTGATAACTTTTCTGAGAAGCGGCCTCTTCTTGGCGTGTGCAAAAGCATTGGATCTTCCGGGTAAGGATATTTTTTGTGACTGAAGTCTTTTCTATAATTGCAATGTCATCTAAAAAGCCCAGTAGATCACATCTTTAAATAAAGCTCTGTTGACTTTTTGCTCATGGGATAACACTGTGAAGTGCTTTTAAAGTTTTTTTTCAGTGTGTCAGTAACCGTTTGCCTGTGACTTATCTTTTAAAAAGTAATTAAAAAAAAAAAGAGACTGTAGATATAAAGCAGATAATATCAGAAATATCAAGAAGTGTCTAAAACAGTTTGTGTTTTCAAAAGTAATTACAAGTTGCTTTCAAGCAGCAGTTGTGTACCATGAATTACAAGCACAAAGCAGGTTCATTGTTACAGCCGTTCACTGTTAACAAAATATACGTTGAATCTACGTATTTGACTTAGAAAAATAAATTAACAGTCTTGTGCTCTCTGGACAGTATTGTTGTATCACTCTTCTTATAAAAGAGGACCTTTAGATATTTATGTCTGTTTGGTATGTTGATTCAGACAGTGCAAAGGATTTATATCTATACCTACTGGAAAATATTTGCTTTTCAAGGGTAATCCTCTAGACAGCAATTCAAAGGTGAACCAGTTGGAGTAAATCTTCTTACAGTAGTAAGACTAATTCTGTGCCACACCTTTTTTAATTAAGAATTTAATCACTCTAGGTGTGGAGGAAGACTATCAAGCCTCTGTACATTTTTTTGGTGTGTATTATTACTCAGCTAAACTAGATATTAATGTTGCCTGTCTTAAATGTTTAAAGCAAAACCCATGTAGGATAGAGAAGTGAAATGTATTTCTATGAATGTGTTTACAACTTACAAAATTGTTTATAGCACTTCTCCTTTCTGCTTCCATAAGTGTATGTAATCTTTTGACTAAATTTTTCTAAATAAGAGTGCATAATCATACATAAATATAATAAAACAATAACTGGTGATGAAAATACTGTTTTTGGAGGAGTTTCTGGCTTAATCCAAACAGTGTATTTATAAATGTAAAGAATTGTGGGATGGAAAAAAACTTTCCTCCATACTTTTGCTTTAGAAGCTGAGGTGTCTGAGAAATGAACTAACTATAGGGATTGTTATTTTCACTAGGTTGTGTTCCTCAGTTAATGGGGAATACTTGAAAGATTATTGGTGGGGGTTTTTTTGTGTTTGTTTTTTTTTTGGTTTTGTTTTTGTTTGTTTTTTTAAAAGCTTCTATGTTTTCAAACTGAATGGATGGATAGGTTTGTGTTACTACTTATAAATAGTTATCTGCAAATGGAGGATTTTAAGTCAGACTTTCTGCTGTGACCAGAAGGCTAACATGATATTAAAAAAAGGAGACTGTGCTACAGTCTCTTGTTTACCCATTTAATAAAGACTTCACAGTGGGAGACCTTTTCTACATTTACTGCTCATTGCAAGTTGTTTTTGAGAGAGTTCTTGCAAATTACATGTTTTATTAATAGTTTTCAGATTAAGAGTTGTTTGATAGTTTGTCCTCGACTGGAGTCACACTCCTTTTAAATTGGCTCAAATGTTGGACTTGTTTTTTCTTGTGATACATTAATAGATTGTTTGATTACATTTCTGTAATGATTGCTATGGATCAAGAAGAATTTGTGTAGGACATTAAAATAGCTGTGTCACAACCTCTGAACCTGAATCACAGATTTAGTTCTGTTCTCAAGGTTTTGTGCTTAACATAATTTCCCATATTTCTTAATGGTTGTAGACAGATTAACACCTTTTTTAATCATACATGTGAGGAAAATACTGTTTTTATTCTAGAGCATTTATTCCAAAGCAGTTGCTACTTTGACTACAGTCATCTCCTCACCTATTTTGGAGATGATGCTGCCTTATAGCATGAGATCCCACAGCTGGCAGCACTCAGCTGAAACCCTGCAGGGGATGCAAGGCCTGGTCTGTCTGCTGTAAGGACAGGGAAAATAGTTGGTGGAATAATGTAGCACCAACTTAAAAATATTTCCCATGCAAGAGAAAGTAAACAGTGTCTAAAAGACTGAATTATTTTCTCAAAGGCAGCTAGTCCAAAGAAGATCCAGAATTGAAATCCAAGTCTTCCAACACCCAGTCTGTTATGCTCAATACATTACACTATATTCTCTCTCTTTCATATAAATGAAATGAGATTGGACAGAGTTATTGCAATAGAGCAAATGTCTTTATCTTTGCAAGGTGTAGCTTGAAAAGAAAACAATTTCACCAACACATTCCCCCTTGCACTTATTCCCCTTCTCACTAGAACTTGAGGTTGTCACTTTCTCAGAGGAGAAATGTGGTACCTCCTGAAGGGATTCTGCTACTTCCAGCAGTCCTCTGGCTTTCTTCAGTTCAGACTTCACCGAGATTATAGAGAAAATCTGTCAGAATCATGTCCCAAGGAGAATGATTCTTGGGGAAGAAATGTTTGACTCCTTAGCTTTGATTGTAATTTGGACTTTTTCTAGGAGTTCTTAAAAATTTCTGACTTCTGGTTGCTCTGCTCAAATTTTACAGCTATTGTTATTCTTTTTCTGGAACATCCCTGGCAATTTTTACATTTGCAAAGAGATTTTATTATCCTTCTCTGTTATTGGTGAAAAAGGGACATATTTAGTGCTTTAGAAAAGCTGGTGCCTAGTACCATGACTTAGGGTCATGGTGTTTCTGGAGGCAATACTCTAATTTAAACTTCTTTGCCTTGGCCATCTTTTTTTTTTTAGAATCAGTTCTCTGTAGCTCTTCTGGAAAATGCTTTGAAGTTGTTAATTTTTTTGGATGGAGGGTGAAGAATAAATACATTTTAAACCTGACTTGATATAACCTTCAGGAGGTTATTAACTCTTGGTTACAGTTTAGGAGTAGCTGGAAATTATCACATGCTATTCTTGACCTAAAGAGAAATATATATGTTAGTGTCCTGGTTTGAGCTAGAATGAAGCCAATTTTCCTTTTACTGATTTTTTTGAAGAGCTTTTAAAAGATATTTTAATGAAGAGCTATTAAAACTGTGCATACACAGTTTTGCATGCAGATGAGCAATCACACTTATAAATGGTTTGTTAAGGTTTTTTATTTTTATGGGCTCATGTACATAGATTCAAATGCATAAACATCTTTGGGAAATTTAAATTCAGCATGTATGAAAAATCACATGAAGTTTTAAGTGTTAAAGATGATAAACCATTATAGTAATACAAATCTGATAGAATATAGTTTAGATCCAATGCACTGGCATTTGATAATGGCATTTAATAGTGTTTTATCTTTTAGGACTATATCAATAAGATACTGACATGTTCAAGTTAGGAGCTGGGATTTCCTGGTTCTGACCACTAGTCTGCATTAGTGGTTACCAGCAGGAAATTCTTCTCTTTTCCTCTAGCTGTTAAGTAAATATACTATAATGAGGGAAATATGATAAAAAGGTATTCTTTTTTAATGTAGAACACTTGTCAATCTAGAATCCAAGGAATTTTCAAGTAGTAATGAATTAATAGCTAAAAAAATACCACACATGTTAAATAACTCCAGTATTTTCACTATCCCTCTAATGTACCATGAACATTCATGGAAAGAAATACATGAAAAATTTTGTCAGTGATGCTGTGCTAGGACTTTTCCTTTCTTATGAAACAGACAGGTATGAAAGTACCTTATGCAAAATATTTGTCTAAAAACAGTCTTTAGATTTGTTTCACTCTTGACAATTTCTTCTACTATAATTTACACAGTGAAAGATCTCTTTTGTAACATAAAAATACAGTAGTTTGCCCCTGAGATCCCCTGATGTTTTACAGAATTATAGGTCTTTGACAAGTCTAAAAATACCTTGTTAACTTTCAGTCTATGTCCGAAAGATTTACAATGTATTAACTTAGAAATCAACTTCTGGATAACTTAGCATGTGCGTTGCATCTCTTTTGTAATATAACCTAATGCAGTAGTTGGATTTTATAATGATAAAACTTACATTCCTTTGAAAATCAGTTTTAAGATCTTAACCTTCAGTTTAGTGTTTCATAATTTTAATTCCTAATTTCTTTGAGAGTCGTGTTTGAGAACTTACTTAAATTTATTTTAGTGTATCTGATTTCAAACTGCAAAGTTCAAAATTTTAATTTCTGGCACCTGCTTGACATAAAAGTTCTGTAGAGAGAGATTTGACACTAATATCAATCCTTGTATTCCCCACAATAAATCATTTACTGAGGAAGATGAAACTTGTGTTTTCTAAACTTCTGCCTTTTATCTGAGTTTCAAACCAGCTTTTGGTGCACACACATTTTTGTATTTTAAAAGTCCAATTTTCCATCTAGTAAAATGACTGAAATGTCTAGCATGGTTTCACTATATAATCTTTTGAAAACAATAGTTTTCTCGGCCCCCAAAAAGGATGCAGTCTTGTGACACATAAATGGGAAACAGATTGTGTTTTTTGGCTGATGCTACAATGCTGGTTTAGATGTTGATTCAGTCCACTCCAGTCTTAGATTACAAGATTCGCAAATAAAAGGAAACCAAAAAGAAAAGAACATTGACATAAATTTTATTTTGGGGCAGTTTTGTAAAGGCATGCTTACTTTGTTCTTGGTGATAAGGCTTTAAAAAAAAAAAAAAGCTCTGATTTTATTAATCATAGAGATTATTTCAGTCACCTGCAAAACTGCAAGGTGCTATTTATGCCAAAATCCTCTGTAGTCATGTATGATAAGCAGGGAACTACAGGAGTGTAGCTAATTGAAAGATCACTTACAGAAGATTAAAAAGTAAGAATTTGAGGCCAGTAGATTTACCAACTTTCCACATTATGGAAAGAAAAGAACCTCAATGAGTAACCTACACAGCCAGCCTGTAGCATGTGTTAGGTTTCTAGCATATATTTTTAGAAAGACACATTACTTTAATGACATCAAGTGATGGAAAATTTTGGTTGACTTGAAGAATTGGATGGAGGTCATTTAAGGGCATGAGAAGCAAGAGGTACTCTTTTTTTAATCATGGGAGGAGAAAGGAAATAAGGGCACGTTAAGGAAGGAGGAGTAGTTGGAGCAAACAAAATGTATAACTTTGGATAGACAGCATTTTTTTTCCCCCCTGCTGATCGGTTTACAAAGCAAATCAATTGGCAGCAGATTTTCAGGAAGCGTGCTTTATTGACATGGCTACTGCAGATTAAATCCCACTAACCTTAACACAAGTTTAACTCAGGAATGTGTTTATGGGTGTGTTAAGGTTTAGGTAGAAAGCAGCTTTATGTGAGTAAGAATAGAAACAAATAAAGATTTAGTATTTCTCTCACGTTAATATTCTTAAAATCACATGATCCCACTCATTATCTGGCAAAGTAACTAGTTAATGCTAAAATCCAGTATCCAGTTCTAAGTGTCTGTGACTTTTAGTGTTTAAAATTAGCTAGCTGTGAAATGATCTGTCAGAGACAGACAGCAAAGCTCTCTGGAAGGATCACCCAAGAGAAGGAAATCAGCTATGATGAATGAAGTTCTTGTTCATGGTTCTCACACTGTTTGGAGTAACTCTCCTTGGGATATTTTTACTGGAATGCCATTGCAAAGACAGTGGTTATGCTGTGGACTCACCTAGCTATGCCAGGGACTGAATCATCCAATTGGGTGCATAAAGGGTGTATCCATTCAAGATAAAATACAAGGGTTTTTTTCTTGTTGTTGTGGGGTTTTTTTCTTTTTTTCCTTTTTTTTTTTCTTTTTCTCTTTTTTTAAATTTTTTTTTTCAAATTGCACATACAAATGGGTTGGACAGGTGGTTCTAAATTGCAATAGTATTTGACACCATGAAATAGATTTCATGAAGTTTGTTAAATATTTGTGGTCTTTTATTGAAGAGTATGCAAAATTTGGTCATATATTTTATCCTAAGTCTTATTTTTTTGAAGACTGTCAAGGATCTATAAGCTTCAATTTCTAGAGAGCAACCTTTAATTCAATGGTTTCTGCTCTAAATATTACAGTAGAACCTTTTAAGTTGGGTAAAGTGCTCTCATTTGTATTGTCTTGGAGGCATTGAGTCCCAAAGGCTCTTGGACTGTTAAAAAACTGTAAAGCATCATTAACTGCAAAGTGTGCCTTCCTATCAGCTGCCTCACAAAGATTTCCTTCCGTTCTAGCATGTGAAAAACATTATCTTCTCTGGTTATTGTAGGAAATATCAGTTTAATCTCAACAGGTTGTGTGGGAGCTTTTAAGATCCTGAGAGATGCGACCTCTCAGTAAAGTACTTTAAATTCCTTTTAGTGATGTTAGATTTGACTGTAATATTCTGTGCTAAGTACAGCAATGTTCTTCATTTTAAAAAGACCTCTTCAGATCCCCAAATTTTTTCTTGTCACTTGTTTCTATAGTAGTTATATTTATGTACTTCAGCTATTTTTGCAGTGATTAAGTTATGTTCACTAGTAATTCTGTGAATTTTTGCACAAATTAAAATGATGGGAGATGCAGCTTTAATGGAGTAAGGAAGTGTTTCCTATTGCAAATACTGAGGGCAGGAAAGATCTGGTGTTGTTCTGATAGACCAAATGTTTGTCTGAGTGAACTGTCCTAAGAAATAACCTTTGAACTATAATAAACTGTTAATCTTGGATCAAAACTGGAAGGAAGAAAATGAGGATTTGGGGTCAAACTTTGACCAGTTGGTGAGAACTAGGGGTAGTGTTGGCCTTCTAAAGCTTTGATTTATGAAGCTGTAAAAAGATAAACCTTTCCTAAGTGATCCTCGGGATAGCGCGGAGCTTGGGAGAGCAGCTTTCCGAGCTGAGGCAGTTTCACTTTACTGCTGCTCCAACCCCCCGTGCATGTAATGATACAAGGAGGAGATGGAGGGAAGGAAGTAGCCGTTTGCTAAATGCACAGCCAGATAAAACCAGCTGGAGCACATACCTTCCTTGAGTAACTTGTCAAAAGCAGCACTACAGGGAAAAGATAATGCACAGCACCATTACAGGCAAAGCTGCTGGGTCCAGGGCCACTTTAAATTCCACTTTAAATTATTAAATACTGTAAACGCTATAAAGTTAATTAGAAGAGGAACAAACTCTACAAAGATAAATGTGTTTTCAATATGTTTCTCGGGGAGGGTACAGTAGAAACCAGTGAATGAGAGGAAATTTATTTCTGGCAGCACTCTAGACGTGGAACTGTGGTTGAACTTTTTACCCTAATTACGTCCCCGCTAATGCCTGCAGCGGTCTGGAATCAAAGCAGCCCTTCAGGCCCTGGAAAGTCTCTGATGTGGCGAGCGTTTGTTGTGTGATGAGGGTTACTTAAGAAAAAATGGAATATTGTGACAGGATTTTTCAAAATTTCTCAGTTACCACCCACCTCAGTTGTTGCCTACAAAAATAGAGTAATTGTTTGCATCTGTGTGTTTTTGTCTGTCTTAGAAATAACTGTTATAAATCAATGTGACATAGACTCAGAGAACAGTTGAGGATTATATTTTCTTATATGTTTTACGGTTGTTTCTATGTTACATACTGTAAGAAGGATATAAAGTACATTGCAAAATAGTTAGAAGTTTCAGGATAATTGAAGTTGTTCTCTTTTTTTGAGGATACTAACATCATCAATTCAAAAAAGATGCTTTTCCTAAATAGCAGCTGTCACTTCATGCTTGTAGTTTGAGCAGCTAATTACAAACTGCAGTAACTTACAGCCCTTGTATCTCTATTGTTATACAATTGCTGCCACTTGAGTAATTCAGTACAACTTGACAGTATTTGAACTTTGTGTCTGTTGCTAAATGCCATTTTCTGTCTTACAGTGGTCTCTCTGGATTCCTTCTTGTCCTTTCTTTCTTTCTTTCTTTCTTTCTTTCTTTCTTTCTTTCTTTCTTTCTTTCTTTCTTTCTTTCTTTCTTTCTTTCTTTCTTTCTTTCTTTCTTTCTTTCTTTCTTTCTTTCTTTCTTTCTTTCTTTCTTTCTTTCTTTCTTTCTTTCTTTCTTTCTTTCTTTCTCTTTCTTTCTCTCTCTTTCTTTCTCTCTTTCTCTCTTTCTTTCTCTTTCTTTCTCTCTTTCTTTCTCTCTTTCTTTCTCTCTTTCTTTCTCTCTTTCTTTCTCTCTTTCTTTCTCTCTTTCTTTCTCTCTTTCTTTCTCTCTTTCTTTCTCTCTTTCTTTCTCTCTTTCTTTCTTTCTTTCTTTCTTTCTTTCTTTCTTTCTTTCTTTCTTTCTTTCTTTCTTTCTTTCTTTCTTTCTTTCTTTCTTTCTTTCTTTCTTTCTTTCTTTCTTTCTTTCTTCACAGTGGAAAAGTCAAGGGAGTTTGCTGAGCTCAAGCATTCATGTTTAGATTAGATTCTTTTAAATCTTTCAAGTGAGGAAAAAGACAAAGCACGATAAGTAGAATAAATTTTTTAAAATTGATATAATTATTATTTTTCTCTTGTTCTGTTTTTGACGGTGAATGAATAAATTTTGTTAGCTTTAAAATTTTACATTTATTTATAACATAGTAAATTTTTCTTCAGTAATTCAAAATAGATTTACAAGGCTTCTTTGTAAAAAAGTGGTAAGACATTTTTTAAAAAAGATCCTGCTTAATCCCTTCTGTCTTTAAATTCTGACTAGGCAGTATGTTCAGAATATCATCTGAGGAGGCCTCTTGCTGCATTTTTTTGGATGGTTGTTCACAGAAGTCTTTTGAAAATTAATTGTTATTTAAATTATTAATAGAATATTTGTACAGTATAATAAAATATTACAGATACACAATTTGAAGGACCATATCTCCCACTTCAGCATCTGCTAGATTAGATGACTCTCAGTGGTGAGAATGCAGTGTTTGTGTCCCTTTCCTTAGCAGTTGCAGTTCCTCCTGAATTCTGGGCTGCATGTAACTATGAAATTCCTCCAAATGTTATGAGAAGTGGTTCGGTCAAGGGGGTGGCTGTACCAGTGATTTCACTGGTGGGAGAAAGGTTGTAAGACAAGCTAACATATTTTGTGATGTTAAGCAATTCATATAGAATCTCAACCTTAAGGCCAGGTTAAAGAAAAGCAGATGATTGGTTTTGCTATTTGTGAAGCTTCTTGTTCAGAGCGATTGTTTTCAGGTACTATTGTTTTGTTGTGTTGAGCTTTCAGTTAATTCAGTTAGTGATAAATCTGTGCATCTGAAGATCATCAAGTAATAGGTAAGAACAGAATTAATGGTCACTTGAGAAAGTTTTGGTCTACCCGATGTGACCAGGACCTCTTAGAGGCTTTGTTGCTCGCAGTGCTTTTCAAGTGTCTTAACCGTAATATCTAAGCTTCTCTCTGCTTAACTTCACTCATCTGCACTCTAAAGCCCTCTAATTCTTTCTTGGAAATGGAATTGTTTTCAGGCTTCTCAGAAATTGTAATGTGAGCCATAAACTAGCATATAAACAATTGAGATTTAGTAGATGTACAAGCAACTGAAAGATGTCTTGCTGTCATCCAATTTGAAGCAGTGAGGCTACTTAATACAGAGGTGATGAAGTGTTGCACAGTCCCATTAGTTTCTGCTTATGTTGTTAATGACACGGGTGGCAAGCCTATTGCAGGGAAAACAGGTTGGTACAGGGCTTTGTCTTTAATGCTGAATTTAAGAGGTGGTTTTTTGTGGGGGTTGGGATGATGTGGCAGGCGGGCGTGGAGCTGCTTGCTTAATTTGGCCTTTGGTGGTGGTGATTACATGTGAGATGAGAAGATGCCAGTAGGCCTGTCAGAGCCATGAATCGTTAAGTGAAGTACAGAAATGAAAAAAAAAAAATTGAAATATAAATAAACTAGGTTAGAAGAATCAACAGGAAAGACTGCATGGACATTCACAATACTGCAGTTGCAGGAAAAAACCCATAATTTAAATATTGATTATTGGGCATTAAGTCACACATAAGCTGGACTCTTTCACCCACACAGGTTGCAGAGGAACTTGTCACTCTCACAGCAGCTGAGCAGAGACATGGTTTGAGTTTTTGAAGACACTTTGTAGTGTACTTTAGAACAGTGAGTTCTGTTCACTCCCAGTTTAGATCGGTTTTGGCTTTTGGTGGAGTTCTGGCTTTGTTAAATGTAACAATGTCTCAAGTATGCTTCAGTAATCAACTGCAAGCTATTTTCTGATATGCCATTGATCAGAAAGTACTGTCAATAAATAATGGCTCAAAATGAAGGAAAAACTTTGATCTGTAGTTTTATACGTGTTAGCAGTTTGTAAAAGGGAGGGCTGCAAGGCTGTAAGTGGCTCGGCAAAATGCTCTTGTTTGTCTTCTTGGTGGAATCTGGCTGTAGCAGAGCTATTTCAGCATCAGTTTGCTCTCAGTGTCATTGTTGGTCCGTTTTGTACCTTGCAGATCACTGCAGGTTTTATTGCAGTACAAATTTTATGCATCTGTTTCAGTGGTGCATCCTGCTTCCTTTGACAGTAAGGACAAGACAACTCTTAAATTTAGTGGTGTATTTTTTTGGAGGAAAGCATAATTAGCTGATCATAGATTAATCTTTGACAGACTTATGGCAGAAATGCAGTTGTATGCTACTCAGAAGTTAATCTTTGTTCATTGTCTCCAAGATTTACAGAAATTTTTCCAGTAGAGCATATGTTGATAGAGTGATCAGGGATAGCTGGTGCAGGGTTAGAACTGCTGTGTAAAAGAACTGTTGCACAGAAGAAGAAAATCTAGCCCAGAATATACCAGAAAAATTGATTCTGATCTGAAAAGTGGAGCTCCAGATGTACTTTTCCACAGTGATAGCTCTGGTCAAGTAAGCCTTGTAGATAAACAAATCTCTTGAGATGCCGCTAATCTTTCTGTATTAACTAACTGGAAATACGATGGGACAGCTATGTTTTGTAACATGTGGTATGTCTCAGTGAAGTGGAAAGTGTGTCACACTCTGGTCTCTCTGCAAAAGCAAGCCACAGCTGAAAAGCCAGCTTGTGCTATATTTTACACTTCAGCGACAGACAAGCCACATGCCATACAGTGCAGCAATGTAATTCAATGTGCTGCAGCACAGAAAGGTAGGTTGTAGGCTATTGTGTGGCATTATTTAGCTTCATGGACTTTGAGATTTAAAAACCCAGCATATCTAGAAAGCCTCTTCTGATGATAAGAATGAGCAATGTTGTTCTGGGCAGAAACACAGTAGCGTTCAGAAACAGGTTGTGTGCTGCTGGTGAGGCAGGATGGGGAAGAACCATCTGCTGCCAAAACTGAATTTGGAGGATGCTAAGCTTTTTAGTGTTTTGAAGGATTCCTTTTCCATTTACTTTTCTCCCTTTTACTGATGGTACTGGTCTTGTAGTATCTGTTAGGTGCTACCAATATGTTGATAAAACCTAGCCTTAAATTTCCCCCTTTTGTTGATGCACAACAGTCTTTCTAACACCTCAACTCCAGGCAGGATTTGTTGGAACTAACGTGGACATAATGGTTGTCAAAAGTACTCAGAACTGAAAAATCCATGACCTCCTCCAGTTCAAAACATCTGTTCCAGGGTTGTCAAGAGAATTTGTATTTTCAGATTCTTCCCCCATACAGTCCCAGGAGTGGAAACAATTTTGTATTCTGTTTTTGGTCAGGGGTTTTGCCTGTTCTGTGAGCTGTGGTATGTGATGGAGAATAACCTCCTTGTGTCAGCAGTGCTATTGCAATGTTCACCTGAAGTTGCAGATGATGACAATGTGCAGAACTGGAGAGGAAATGCTTATCTGCATTGCCCTTTAGTAGGCTGGCTTTTTACTACATTGAAATGAATATTTTTATTTATTTAATATAGAATTGTCAGCTCGCCCAATAACTGTACCTTATCCTGTGCCCTGCACAACAGGCATTTTGCTGCATCTTCTCTCCTGACAGAGCTCTGGTGGACTTTAGGAACAAAATGGATTGTTGTAGGAGCTGCAGCAGGGAAGTCTGTTTCTGTCAGGATGCAGCTAAACACAAGTTTAGTGTAGGATACTGTACAAACCCTATAGTGGAAACAGGCTGCCTTCACCCATGGTGAAGTGTGAGTCTGTATAGAATGGGATGGCAGGAATCCACATATCTGCTTTTTTATTCATTGTACAAGAAGAACATCATAAAATTAGATGAGCAGATATCCTGAAAATGCTTGAACAGCAAGTTCAGTGTAATGAGTCCCTAATTCAGATAACTATAATATATCACCTATAAACACTTGATATACTTAAAAAATATTTTTGATGAGCGAGTTAATGCTCTTTGTCTACAGAAACGTGACTTAAACATAGTTATGCTTGTTTTGATCTTTAAATTTTAAGTAAAGTGTTAGGAACTATTAATGTTTCTACTAGTTTGTGTTTTTAAGTGAATGTGCAAAGCATATTTATGGAGTGGTAGATCTCCCTACAGCCATCAGTCTGGTTTTAATATTGTTTTCTTTATGTGCTTGGAGAAAAAGCAAAACCAAACCAACCAAACAAGAAACTTTAAGTAGCTTTTATGTGGACACCCAATTTATTTTAAAGCTTTGTTCCCATCTCTCTCTTTTCCCACACTTCTGTCTTAGTAGCATAAAGTGTAGCTGTGTTGCATTTCTAGATTAAACTCAGAACAGTCTGAAATTTGGTCACTGTTTTATATTTTGTTTAAAATTTATTTCTTTGGTGATAATTTTTATGTATTCTGATCTCTTTCAAGAATCGTATGTTTTGTTAGGAGAAGAGTATTATACAGGTTCTTTTCTTAGAGAAAGTAAGTATACAAATTTCCAGATGAATTTGCTGATAATAGGTAATTTTTTCTGTTCTTATATGTGATTTTACTTATCAACAAAATGGAATATTCTTAAATAATGTAAAGGGAAAGCTTTCTATATATTGCTTGTAACTAAGGGCTTCTTTTAACACCTTTTAAAGAGAAATAGCAACATCTCTATCTATACAGTTCAACATAACTGCAGATTGGGACTGTAGTACTTTGAGCATTTGAAACGTGCTTAAAATTCTCGAGTCCCAACTTTAAAAATGGGCTGGCAACTGTTGGTCACAGGTGACTTCTGTATTGTCCTGCCTGATGATGAGTCAGTATTAAATACTGTCTTCTAGCATCTTGCTTGCTGCATTATTCATGCAAAACAGTCTTCCTCCCGTATATTCTTCCTCCAGTCCTTTTTGGCTAATAAACCTTTTGAATTAGGACTTTGCTCGCTGTGTGTTTTTGTGAAGTGTCTTTAACGTCCAAGGCACTGTGATAAATGTTCTTTGTGGTGCGTGTGTCCTGTGTACATGCGGCTCTATTGTTAAGAGTAAGTGGATGCACTTGATCTCCTGGAGGGGAGGGCTGGCCTTGCCACTTACAAGCAGCACTTGACAAGTGATTCATGGGATGGTAATTAGAACAGCTTCACAGGAGTCTGTATATCTAACAGTCAACAGTAAATATCTGCTAATGATCTGATAAGTAAGGATAAAACAGTGGGAAGAAGCTGGCTTGGAAGCCAAAGGAAAGGTTTTCTGTTTGTTGTGGGTTTTGTTTTGTTTTAAATAAAAAAAAAGGATCTGATGGAAGAAACTGAGGCTTGTAATCTTCTATAATAGAAGAGAGACTGAAGTATGCATAGACAGAGACCAACTTACTTTTTCTCCTCAAAATCAGTGAATTCCAAGTATTAAGTTAATTCCTTACCTTAGCTGGCCATACGGAGAGTATGGAAGTAAACAGCATAGCAATTGCCTGGCATGAAATTGGCTTTTTAATAAAAGTTCTTAAATCTCTTTGAAAGGAGTGCTGTTGCAAATGTTTCACCAAAGGTTGGTATCTTTTATAGGTCTTTAATTAAATTATTAAAAGTTAATGGATTATAAAAATACGTGCTTGCCCTTGGAAAGGGCAACGGGTACAGGACTGGGTAGAACATTTTAAAAACGCTTACCAATGGTAACATGCAGAATAAGGCAGAGAATTTACTTGCTTTACAATAAGCTTATTTCAACGTGCTATTACCATTAAGTATTCTTTGAACTGTGTGACAAAGCTTGTAATGCTATGGCAATGTCAATTATTTAGTAACAAGTTTTACCTTTCAATGAAGTTTAGCTTCTTTAAGAATAATTTTTGCTGAAGGCCAAATGGACATAACTTTGGCTTAAATAGATATGGCATTAAACGGTTGTTTAATGTGTTTGTCTTCTGTAATTTACAGAATTAATTTGTACCTGGGCAGCTAATTATGCTAATATAAATTTGCCCGTAAGCTGGAAAGGTTTATGCAGTACCACACCTTGCAGTAAAAGACAGATTTATTTCACCTGAGGGTGGGGATTTGTGTCCCTCAGAGACAAAAAAGAAGATGCATTTTTCCTTCAGTAGTTCACAAGGTTCTGGCCCAGCAGGTCACTGTCAGGCCTCAGGGACAGACACAACCAGTCATCCTGGAGCCAGAGCCAGCCCTTCTGCAGCCCTTGGAAGCTGGACCCTGCACTGGGAAGAAATGCCTTGCTTAGGAAATTACAGAAACAAAATACTACTAGTCTTGAAACAAACAAAAAAAAAAAAAACAAACTAGAAAGGGAAATGATTAATGCCATTTTAACTGTTAGCATTGGTAAGATGTGGGGATCAATGCTTCAGATGTTGTTTTGATCTTTTTTGATGAATTATCATGGAAAGCCTTCAAAAGGAGTGGTACCTGTTCTTTGCACCTTTGTTCTGCACACCTGATATAAGCTGCACATAAACTGATGCCTGTTAGTTCACCTTTTATCTGTTTCCTTTGTTAAAAAAATTACTGTTTTACGTGCATATTGTACCTACATCTGGCTCTACAACATTTTGGCAGAATCACACAAGTCCCATCTTCTTTTCTTTCCACACATGAGCAAACAATGTGGTTTTCTTTTGGTATGTCTTTTTTTTGGTATTCAGGCTGAGACTTGTAGTTTACCTGTTACAAAATGGTTTCTGCAGAGTTGAAGACTTTTTGAAAGTGTTTTGGTTATAAGTCTGTGAGACTAAGAATAAGAAGATGGTGAGGTAAGAGGATAAGATGGAACTTTTTTTACTAGACTGATAGACTTGATCAAACTATTTGAGGAAGATACAAGAGTGAACTTTGTAACTCTTGTTATTTAACATAAGTATTTTAGTGCTATATCAAATACTTTCCTCTCTTGTATTTAAAGGATTAGATTTAGTAACATGTGTCTAGGATTGGTACAGGTTTTTCTTATTTAAAACTAAGTGCTTCCATGTTTTTTGCAATTTGTGGTACACTTAAAATGTCTCTGCTGCTTTGTGTTTCACTGCTACAGACACATTTTTGAGAAGTGTCACTTTCTCAGAAATCTCACTCTGCTTTTCCTGATTTTGAGTGAATCTTCTTAAGTACCATGAATTAAAGTAAGAAAATTACTTAGAGTTGAGTTTTTAAGCTTTTACAGTGAAAAGTTGGCATACAGAAAGCCAGGGAGTTCTAGGGGATTAGATGGTGGAAGTTTTAAGGAAAGCTTTTTCTGCAGTGATGTTTAAGGAATAAATAATGCAATCCTGGGATTTTTTTTTTTCATAAAGTGTTTTTATTCTGATGTGCATTCTTCAGAAAGGTGGTGGAAATAGGGAGATACTGAAGAGACCTGAGAGGAGAACTACAAATACGTGCTAGGGCTGGAAAACAAACCTGAGAACACAAAGTTTAAAAATGTTTTTCACTCTATTGGGTATTAGTGACTGGATTGCTTTGGATGCTTATTGATTTATGGGAAAGATAACAATGCAGTGAGGCTTTTTGTGTTGTTGTCAGACATAGAAGCTGAAAATGGGAGTATGTACAAATTCTATCTTGCAATAACAAGTAATTTCATAAAAATAAAATTATAAAAATGTTGGAACAACTTTCCATAAATATAGAGGACCCATTGTTGCTTGAATTCTTTGAAGACAAGATTAGGTTGCTTGGTAAAAAATAATTTCTTTGAGCTTCTGGGACATTTTATGCATGGCCTGGAAAGAGATGATCCTTCTAGGATTGAAATCTGTTAATCTGAGCAAACCCTCTTCAGGGGCCTTGAAGAGAACAGAATTGCCTTTGTGGTCTCAACATGCTAATAATATTACTACAAAGATCATAATCAAATCTCATGCTTCAACTTTCCAGTGTAAAGGTTCAGGAAGGAATTTTTCCAGTAAACAATTAATTAACTCTGTACTGTGTACTCTGGTTTTGTTTGGCTTTTCTTCCCCTTGAAGCATCAGAGAAGTGGTCACAGCTAGAACAGGTTACTGGATAATCTAAACCACTGCACTATGATTTAGAAACTTGTATTTGTGCCACTGCCAGAGTCTTCCTCATTCCTGTATGGAAATGGCTTTTTCTTTACCAGTAACTTCTTGGTAGCATTTGAGCTATATGTAAGAACAGGTATCTAGGTGAAACTTAATGGCCAGCATTAGACAGGACATCTAGGTGAGGTAGTAGTCCCTTCTGACTTGACAATTAAGTAAGCTACCTTTTGTAATATAAGTTTTGAAGCTACATTCTATTTAGGGCACTTGAAAATTAAAAAATAAAAAAAAATAAAAGTTTAAATGCTTCTGTAAATGTTAAATCCCACAGATTGTAAAATGGGGCTAGTAAGAGATTGTTGTATTATTAGGGTTTTTTACTATCTCACTAAGTTGTAGTATTTTTATGTCTTAAAGACACTGAAAGTAATTAAAAATGTGTCCATTTTCTATGTTGGGTCTACTTGGTTTGAAAAAATAATTATTGCAAATTGGATGCAAATAAAACATCACAAGAGAAATGGGTAAGAATAATGAAGAATGGTACTAGTGTGGCCATTGCAGAATGGAAAGTCTGGGAACTACTGATTATATTTTTTAGAAACAGTGAAAGGTTATGTTTTTGAAAATTAAACTGTACTTCAGAACAGAATAATAAAACAGGTCACCTGACCTAATTTCAAAACACTGAAATTAAAATAGAGCTTTTTTTGTTGTGAAACAAAACTTAAAAAATAGAAGACAAATTGTGACAGAATAATTGCCAGGTTATTATTTTTTTTTTAACTCATAATTTTATTTTTATGTAAAGTCAGTGGTAGCTGGATGGCTGTGTGGTAGAAGTCAAATTGCTTCTGACTGGAAGTATGTGACCTGCTGTCTGAAGCTGCTTTAGTGATTACTGTCGAATTTACTGATCTGCATAACATGTGCTAGAAGGTTTGAAGTTGCTCCTAAGTTTAAATGTTACAAGCCTTTCTCAGGGAATGTAATTTCGTTTTGTGGCTTTTTTTACTTTTTCTATCAGTGGCTACTTGCAGGGAAAGCAAGGTTTGGCCTCCACGGTATGGAAACAGCATTTTCTAGCTGCCATGAAGCTCTGTTCTCCAGTTGCTGCGGTAACAAATACCATTTTATTCTTGAATAAAATAAAATAGTCAGCTATATTTAGCAAGATTTTTTCTGTAATTTTTGTCATATCTGGGTTTTTTGTATCTATCTGCATAAGGTAATGAATATAGTTTTGTTGAGGTCAGTAGAGATTATACTAAGCTGCTGCTGCACACTGTGCAGTAACTCACCATTTCACAGCACAGTCCCTTCAAATGCAAACAGGAATTTCTGGAGTGCCGTTTAAATAACTTGCCAGATAATACTTGGAAGTATCAAAACTGGAGTAGTGATTAAATGAAAGACTCTTGTCATGTTAGATCAAGTGTGCTGATGAGTAGAAGTGATTTATGCTTTTTTTTTCCATTATGGAAAACTCTCTATGTTGCCCTGCACATTAGGAAGGTCAATACATGATGGAAGAGGAGGAAGAAATGTTGGGTTTTTTTTAATGTGGAAACTATAAAAGAGAAAGAAAGGGATCATTACTGCAGAAAACCTGCTGTTAATAAGTGCAATATTTGTCCTAAGTAAGTATAGAATGAAACTGCCTTGTAAGGGTACAGAACAAGGCAGATGTGATGTAATTTTTGGTGTAATTAGAGAAAGATGGAGCTGATCGTAATGCAGTTTCAACAGGCGAGAGGAACAAGCAGCACACTGCAGCCTGGCACCTTGGATGAGGATCACTTTATAGAGAGCAGCTGGAAAGAAACTATTTCCCCTTGTTCCATCATGGGAAGTCAAGTTACCAAAAAGATTTCAGGTAGAGAACACTCTGGTGCTTCTCTGTGGGTGGCTACAGCATTTTTACTCATAGACATCAAGGCATAACAACTAATTCAACAACTGCTGAGGTTAACTAATCTTTGGAACAGTTTTTCTAACAATTTTGTAATACTGATATTGCTCAGTATGCCTGGAATAATGTGTTCTTTAAGGGATATTTTTTTCTGTATTGTTAGATTAGTCTGTGTAGTCTCTTCCTGTGATCTCATTGATAATTTGGTACAATTTTACCTTTTTCTATAGTTTTCATTCATTTTGTCATTTTAATAGGTTAATACAATGGATGTTAATGGTAATTAGTTGCTTTCCAAAAGAAATTTGTAGAGCCTGTACAGAGAAGTACAGGTGATAGAAAAGGTTTTTACTGTGACAATGTCCTTTATAACCCTTCTGTAATTCTAGAACTGTACCCCTTGCCCTAACAAAGGTGGTACCTGTTATTTTAGCAACTCTATTGCTATCTAAAATGTATGACAATGTCATAACCTCTGTCATGGTTCCCAAATGACATCATTGTGTATCTCACCAAACTTACGTTGTATACATTTAGAGGGGAAATAAAAGTAAGTAGAAGGAAATGCTTGATCTGTTTTCTCAAGATTCTAGCCCTGCTTTTGGGAAGATGATGTAAAATACACAATAATGCACTATCTTGGCCAAATGGCTTCCATCCTGAGATGATTTTTTTTTTTTTTTTCATGCCTCAAAGAACTGGAACTAGATCTCACATAAAGCATGCCTTAGAAAGGCCTGGCATTAGCTTTTTCAGCAAAAGCTCTACTTTGGTTTTACACCTTCTAAGCATTTTTCCCCCTTTTTGGACTCATGAAGCCATTCTGATGTCCATTTGCTCTTTGAGCAGGACGTTATTCCTCACATGGCAGAGTGGGGAGAGGCAGCAGGGAGGAAAGTAAACACTTGGGAGCAACCTTTCTAATCACAGAAAATATTGGCCTCGTGTCAGTTCCATCAGCCTTCTCCTTTTTTTTCCTATGCAAAAAGTGTGTGTGTTTTGTACAGTATGTTTGTCCCTGTATGCAAACATTTTGCACAGAGCTTTTATAAATGGTGAGACTCAGAGCTAGCAAATCTGTGAAGAGGTGATAGTTATGTCGTGATGCAGGAGCACAGATGTAGTTAAGTGCCAGCTGTACAAGGCATCTGTTACTTCTCTCTCTACACCGCAAGCCGAGTAGAAGATGATACAAGAGCCTGACTGTATTTGTATATTTATTAATGCCAACATTTTGAAGTAATTGTGTATTTTGAAATTGTGAAAATTTAATTTGTGACCTTTAAAGGAGTTGTTGATATCTCTGCATTAAGGAGGTATTTTAACAATTGGGACACATAAGACAAATTTCTCAATATTCTGTGAGAGTAATTTGCAAGAACTTTGCCTGTGATGGACTTTAATATTAGTATCAAACTGCAAAACTCAGTGTTTACACATTTCTGTCTTAATCTTTTTCTTTCACATAGTCATCAGTTTTACTGAAATATCATTGGGTTCCTTCTCATCAATGAGACCTGTGTGAACCTTCAGCTTATCAGGAGAGAAGCTTCTTAGCTAGAAGTCTCCTCTCCCTAGGGGTAGGCCACCAACTAGTATATTTCAGGCATGTTTACTAACAATGTCTGTAGGGTCCTCTGATGAAGTGAATGTTCAGTACTTTATTCCTGAAACAGAGCAAGGTGCAGTAAGTATAGTTTCATACAATTAAAAGGTTTCATGAACTTCTTATTATCAGGAGATACTTTTGCAAGTTTGTGGGGCTCTGTCTTGCCATCTGTGGTGGTTTTGGTGATACTCTGTGGTAGTTTGGACACTTCTGCTTTTGTAGCTGAAATTGAAATATATTACTTTAAATGTTGTTTTTTTGTTCTCATAGGTGGTGTCCTTTTGAATATTTAATATTTGCTTGCATATTTGTTTTATAGTTTAGTGAAGAAAATTGTTAAGAACAAAGCATTATGCCTAAGTAAATTTTTCTACAGGGCCTGCAAAGGACTCCAGGGTGATGATCAGTAATGATGTGTTATCTTAGAGAACATAGTAATTTTATGTGTATTTAAATGGGGCATCTTGTTTAGTGTAAATCTTCCTGCTATGTGGTAAGATAACAGAATAATAAAATAATGTATGTGTTATGTTATGGAAGAATGGAAATGTTCATCTTCTGCTTTTGGTCATAGCAGGTTTGGGTTCAAATTCTTCTTAAATCATTAGCTACAAGGAGTTGAGCTGTTTTGCTCTTAAAAGCTGTGTACAGGACTCAGTCTAGATTTTTAACTCTAAGAATGTGAAGGGAACACGGTACCTGAGTCTGGCTTCCTCTGCAAGGTGGGCCATAGAAACCCCTGAATTCCCTGTTTCAAGAAGATTAGGAATTAGGAGTAGTTCAGTGGAGGCTCTGAAGGGTCAGAAAAAGCTGCCTTGTGTTGCAGCTCTGTGGTGAGAAGCCAGTTCTGGCTTTTGCAGCCCTGTTGCACATCTTTTATTGCTTAATTCATGTGCTTCCACTTCCTTTCTTGCTTCCATGCCTGTTGGGCCTGTCACTGAGCCCTTTTGCTGAATTAACCTGGGGGAGAATTCCCTCTAGAGGAGAAAGAAAGGACAAACTGTTATTTTTCTGTTGATTTAATATGCTAAAATGGGTCAGTATAGAATCCATTGCATATCAGAGGCTGGAAAAGGAAAGTACACAGAATCATGAGCTTGGGCTTTTGACATGACTGAAATGGAGGAGGGCAGGACAGCTCTTATTACTGCATGTGAGGAGTGGAAGCTAATCAAGGTACTCTTATTTTTCTTTAAGTGCTATGAAAGAGAAACGAATCTTTAGATCTCTGTCTGTAATCATCGTTCTCCTGTTCTAGAAGAACTGATCTCACTGCTGGCTGCAGAGATGTAAAGAAGGACCATTCAAAAGGCTCATATTTTTAGAAATCATGTCTTTGGAAAAGAAAAGCAATCCTGGAGTGGTGGAGAATCCCTCTCCTGCATGGGGCTCTGATGAACAATTAAAATACTCAGGTTTTTTCTCCCAACAAGTTAAAAACATGTCACTGAGCTGTTATTGAGGCCTGATCAAAAAAGTGCTTGACATGATGGATCTTTGCATTGTATCATTCCTCATTTAGATGCACAGCTTTTGGAGTAGAATTTGCAAGATATAAATTGCGCTAACTTCATGTGTCTCATGAGTTGAGTGCTCAGTAGCAAGTGAGTTTCATAATCTGCATGTTTGAAATTTTTTTGGCATTATTTTCTGATCATGGATTGCAGTGTACCATGGAATTAAAAGAAGGGTAACATTTGGAAAGAGGACTTTTGAGTTGGAGCTAGATAGGTCAGAACTACTCTAATTCTAGTTTATACTGCTACTTGATTATTAGCACTTGAACTCAAGTTACTGGTTTTTAGTTGGTGTGATTTTAAAAAGTATTGTTAGAATGATCTTACCATGATCAGCCAAAAGAAAAGTATGACAGAATAGTAATTACTCACTTAAGTGACAGAATTATTACCCATAATTTTCTTGGTGTAATACATGAGTTGTAGTCATGTAGTCTGCTATATGTCAAGTCAAAATGGAACTGTGCAACATAATATGCAAATAGTAATCTGTGTCAATTATGCTAATATAATTTTAGCTCTGTCAACTCCTGTAATTGTGTTTTGAAACAAGAATCTGTGTACCCTTTAATCAAAATAATAATTTCTTCTAGGTAATAGTTGTACTTAAATGAGAAGAAGTTTGTACCTAGACCTTGCTGTGTTTTTCTGCATTTTCTAGCAGCAGTGAGCTTCAAATGTAAAGTAACTAGCCTTGGGTCCCACTCATTTAAAAGTGTTTTTGAAGGGCCTTTGAAGTGCTTAAAAGTAATAAATAGCACCCTCTAGTTATTATCCTAGGTATGTGCCTAGAAAAATGTGTATTTTTGGAACAATTTCAGGAGGCAACATGTCATAATTTATTCTTGCTAGTATTTCCTTGACAGTAGTCTTTCTGTGCATATGTTGTTTCTCTCTGCATACTTATTGTATGTAGCATTTTTTTATCTTGAGGCATTTGAGGTAAAAGCACTTGGCATTTGTACTCCAGTTGTCCAGAAAATTCTCGAGCAGCTTGATCAGATCCAAAAGACAAGCAAGTGTTGTGTCAGGAATTGTGTTAAAGTCTGTAAAATAAAACAGATATGGGCAAGGGGAAACACCCTCCTTTACCAATACTTAGTATGTGTTTGTACAGCTGGCGATTTGTGCTGCTTCATATTCGTTGACCTAGAAGTAGCCAACATTTTAATGTGTTCTTGGAGAGGAAAAAAGGTGTTATGGAAAAGAACTGCCACATCAAAGCCTCTCCTTAGCTTGTAAAATGGTTTCCACCACTACCTTCCTCAGCACTATCGGAACACTCGGCGCTTTCTCCCTCTCAAAAGAAAGCAAGCCTTTTTATTAAGAAATGGCCTTAGAGTTTTGTTTATATTAAAATGATAAAAGTGACACAAAGCAGTTGAAAAGATCTATATAGTTCAAACAAAAGTCCACCAGAGATCTAATCTAAGTTCTGTGGACCGTCTCCCTGTCAAATCAAGTCAAGTAATTCAGCTGTCACAAAGAGTAAAGTTCTTACTCTCTTTAGGAAAGTGTTGCTCTGCAGAATATTTTTTAAAACTTCACTTCTATCAAATGGCTTGTATTTTGCTGGTCAGATCTGATGTTCTGAAATCTTAGTGGTGACAAAGGAAACTAAATGCTTGATGATTAATTGTTGTTGATCATTGTGGATATTGTAATTCAGTTTTCATCCCACCTTCCTTTAATGTAGCAGGCTTATATTGACCATTTTGTTCTCCAGTGATCTGCTCACATTGCTGGATTTTTTCAGTAAATGTGCTAAATAATACAGGGAGGCTGAAATAATTGAAAAATAATTTTACAATAAATCCTTCTTTCCACTAAAATATTTTAAAATTTATTTTAGCACAAGCCCACCTTACTGCTGCGTGGACCTTTATTCTTTGCGAACCGGAGAGATGGTCAAGTCCATACAGTTCAAAACTCCAATTTATGATCTGCATTGCAATAAAAGGTAAGGATGTTTACTACATGTTCTTTCTGCTTTAGAGCATGTAGAATTTTGGTAATTAATACAATTTTTGGTCTGTGCACTCCTGGACTTCCTTATTTTGGCTTTCCTGTAAGCATAGCTTTGGTTCTCCATTTCTCTAGTAATATTTCAGTTTGAGTACAACAATATGCTTTTCAGTGGCTTTCATTCAAGAAGCTCAAAACATTTTGCATCTGAAATTATTTAACCTTCTTTCAGTTGTGGTGAGGGTGAGCAGGAATCGTTGCAATCCTCTATCATCTACGTACAGATGGAGAAATGGATCATTGAGAGTTTAAGTAGTATAGACCACTGAAGAGTTTATAGCCTTGTGTTCCACTTGTCTGCCAGATACACTGCCTTCCTGCACATCCAAGAAATTCCTAGTGTTCACTATGTGGTTTACAGCAAATAATGTTGCTGTGAGTCAAATAAAAAAGCAGCATCTCTTAGGTGGGATAATGTCCCCTCGTTTCTGAGAGATAAAAAGACTTAGAAGGCTGAGCATCATATAAAAAAACCCATCCTAGAAGCCACAAAGGTTTTGTTGAACAGACATTTTGAAGAAGGGAGATGTAGGTTAAGACACTAGGAGGAAATTTTTCACTGTGAGGGTGGTGAGACAGTGGAACAGGTTGTCCAGGGAGGTTGTGGAAGCCCCATCCCTGAAAGTGTTCAAGAGCAGGTTGGATGGGGCTTGGAGCAACCTAGTCTAGTGGGAGGTGTCCCTGCCCATGCAGTGGGGTTGGATCTAGATGATCTTTAAGGTTCCTTCCAACCCAACCCATTCTGTGATTCTATGATTCTACCATCAAAATCTAAACTTTGTGACTATGTGAGGTCAGGTACAGAAGAAGAGTAGTACTAGTGAACAGACACCTTTAATACAACAGTGAGTCCAATAATGAGGAGGATATTTAGATGGTGTAAATGTTTAAACAAGTAAAGGATGGTAGTATTTTGTTTTTAATTTTTAAATTCCTGTCAATCTTCTTAATGATGGATGTGGGTATGATTATTACATCAAAAAAGAGTTTCACTGAAGTGGTTGAGTTGGTGAAAGTTATGTGCCGTGAGTAAGTCACTGTTCCTTTAAAAGCTGTCAGGAGGAGTTCAGTACTTATCTGTGCAACTGTCCCTTGAAAAATTTAAAGTTCCCTTGTGTACAGTGTGATGATAGTAAATCTTTCCAGTTGGGCCTCCTGGCAGAAGAAAAATCCAATTGTAAAAACAGTCAAAAGGCAAATCATCATTCAAAATCTCTCCCAACTAAGAAGTCTTTCCAGGTGCTAATGTTTCTTTTCCTAAGTGGTGAAAATGGAAAAGCTACTTCAAAGCTATGTGGCTGTATCCAGGGTAGCTGCTTTTCTGGAATGTATCACATTCTGTTATTATCCAAGGAAAGCTCACTATTTCAGATTGAAAACGCATTAAATGTGGCCAAGTGCAATGCTAATGGTGCATTACCCATACTGCAGGCTAATGGGGTCCCAAATTTGGATTTAAAGTAAAATTTGAGTTGCAGAAAAAAGGGGAAAACTGTTTATTATTTTGGATTTATACGCCAGATTCATTCATCTGGTAGGTTTCAATTATGCAGCAAGACAGTATACGTCTTCAAAGAGCAGAAAACAAAAATCTACATGATTGGGAAATATTACCAACAAATATGCATAGGTTTTATATATATACTTTGCACTTGCATGTGCATTCAAAGTTTTTCCATTGTTCATTGGTTTCCTTTCTTTTAGGTCTTGCAGAAGAAATCAGAAATGATACATTTTCTTTTGTTTTTCTTTTGTGCAGTTTAAACAATTGGAAGATACGTTGTGTAACTAAAACTGCTGTTTTGTCCAAAACTAATATTAATTTATACATGCAAAGTTTATAACTGAAAAAACCTGAGATTTGTTTTGGTTTTGGGAAGTTATCGATGTAGGAGAAGATGTTGAAAGCTAAAATGTTTGGCTTTCCAAATCTGGCCTCTTTTTCTTGTCAGAAGAGTGTTTCATGTGTACTTATTACGTGGCTTTTGTTCTGGTGCTTTGCTTCAAGCAATGAACAGGTATTTTACAATACCAGTGTGTATGTGTCCAAGTGAATACATAAACATACACCTGTAATTTTGCTGATTGACACAAATCCTGCTTCTCAACCCTGTTTTGGTGCTGATAACTCTTGGTATGAAAAACCCCTTGCTTTTCGTAAATAAGATGGTTTAATAAATTTGCAATGGGATTACTTCAAATTTAGCCTCTGTTCTGCTGATGGTTGATTTGATTGTTATTTGAGTCATTGAAGGTAATTCAGGATCCTTGCAATCCCAGTCTTTCTTTTTAATGGAGTTTTTACTGCAGGAGGTATATCATAAATATGCTGTGTTGTTCTGTATCAGATCTCTGTACTTCCTGAAATGAAGGTTATGTGGTTGGGATGAGAGAGAACCCTCCATAACTGCCATGTACTGGTAACCTGGCAGTATATCACTGTAGAATTTATATTGATGCTTTTGAAATAATTACATTTAGATATTGAATCTTTAAACCAATGCATTTAATGTTTAAAATGCCCATTCTTTTCTTGTGTTTTCAGGATACTCGTTGTTGTCCTGCAAGAGAAAATCGCCGCCTTTGACAGCTGTACTTTCACCAAAAAATTCTTTGTTACAAGTATGTATAATAGTTGGGTTCAGTCTTTTTGCTCTAGTGGTGGAGTCAGATAGAACAGATATGATTTGTTTTTATTTCTGAATCCTCAAAGCAGCTCTCTGTGACTTCATTTAGAGTTTCAGGAAATTTGTTGCTTCAAAAAAAATAATCCAAGTGTTAACCTGTCAGACCTTGGCCCTTTTGCATATTTATTGTGCTGTGACTAATATCTCACTGTTGTGAAAAACACCTGCACTGACATCCATAGGTAGCTGAAAAATTATTTTCTTCATTTTGCGAAAAAATGTGCAAAAGTTTCAGGTTGTACAGATGTGCAGCAGTTTGGGAACATACCAGTGGCGATCTGCCCATTTTTCATGTTTTGTTGTTCATTATCTTGTTTTTGTTTTCATGTGTCCTCACTTTAGCAAGCCCCAAAGTTCAGACAGGTTAGTGAAGTGTTGTAGTAGGAAAACTATAGGCAGGTATTTGCCTGCAGGTGCCTTTACATATATCTTGAGCATGAAGGAACTGTTTGCTTGGACTTCCCTTCATCTACCTCTACCCTACGACCTACCTCTCAATAGGAGGCAAATGACTGGAACAGAGAAGGTGCTCTCCAAAAGCTCCAAATGACCCTTTGCTGCTCCAACATCTGCAGCACAGTAATTGATACATTAGTAGAGAAAACTGGTATTTTTTCTTACTGCTTGTGCTCTGCTCTGTCACTGGGTGTGGTTAGGTTTTGGGTGTCATTTACCTACTCCCAAGACTCTGTGTCTTGTCCATGTAATGCTGACTACTGAGACAGTATTTACCCCAGAAGAAATAAAACGTTATCGTTCCAAGCAGCTAGCGACTAGTGCTGTTGTTCATCAATTAGAATCACCCCTTAAAATCTATAGATAACTGAGGTATCATAGTTTACTTTGGAAGTATCAGAGTTTTGTTGTTAAAAGGACAATCTGAAATTTCCTGTGTGTATTTTTGGTCACAGTCGGAAAAGTTCTAAATTACCTTGTTATGTTAACTGTGTCTCTAAGGAAAAATCTAGTTTAGGAAAAGCTATTCTTATAATAGTTTAAAGAAAAGCAGCTTTATGCAGTAATATTAAAGTTGCCAATAGGTGTCAGTTTCTTCCTATACATGGCTGTAAGGTACTGGGAATCTGCTGGGGTTTGGTGGGAAGCCAAATGGGAAAGGACTTGTTCGTGTCCTCTGTCTTCACTCCTTTTTATTCCACCAAAAAGAATTAGGATACAAGGCATACTTTATTTTAGATAAAAGTTTTAAACCCCCAACTAAGTGCATATTTTGATAATTCTTGTGTTTTTCAAATTCCAGTTACTGTTTGTTGGTTTTTTTGTTTTAAAGATACTGCCATTAGTTTTTAAACATTAATCCACTGTATTTTGAGGCACAGGAACAGCCTCTTCCTAACCATAACTTTTGATTTGCAGTGCATTTGTGTGGAATAGGGATGGAGTTTAGAGGATAAAATAAAGCGGTTGTAGCTACTTACCAAGTTATTTGAAAGTCCGAACTCCTGAAATGTCACTGTTCACAATATATTTCTCCACCTGTGAGAAATACAAGAAACTGAAGATGGTCTCAAACTTTGTTCTGGCTCTGGGGCTCCAAAACTTGGTTAAAGACATCCCCTCATTTTGTACTGGGCATTTTGGAAAGCTTTGGGACCCAGCAAACAGCTGGAGCTGTGGTCACCACAGCCCTTCCCCTCTTGCCACCTTGGTTTACCTGTGGCCAGTGACAGGGTGGGACTGGGCAAAAATAAATGTTCTTTTATCCTACATGAATGGGTTTCTTGGATCTGCACTGGTGAATAGTCGTCCTGAGGATTTTGAAGCTTCGTTGTTTCACTTAATAGCTTGTGCTATCAAGCTGGTGTTGTGCTCTGGCATGTTGAAGGCTGCAGTAGGGCCTTTGTGTAAGCTTTCAGATTTTGTATGTGGTGAAATCTTTTCAACCTCAATGTATCTTTAAAGGCTTAAGCTACTTTGGTGTGTTTGAAATTTTATATAAATGAGTTACCTGGTCAGCTGCATAGATTTATGATTGTGAGCCAACTGGTCAGCAACTGGGCTCTTCTGCTGCACTACTTAATTTTTTTTTTATTTAGGAAAGGGCACTATCAGTTTAAATTGAAGTAGATTTTCAGCTGTCTTATCTGACTGCTTTTGGTCAGAAGCAGTGGCATAAAAGGTTGAAAATATTACATGGGGCTCACTAGCATTTTGAAGACACTGCTATTATTTGTGTTAGCTTCAAGAAGATTTGGTGATGTGGGAATAAAATCTTCCATCCATATCAGCTAAGTGGCATTGGGAGCCTTAGAACCTCACTGAGACAGCTAAAAAGCAATGATTATTACCACATTATAATAATAAAAAGCAGAAGCCCTTATCTGTTTTGTTGACTGTTTACATATAGAAATGAAATGCAGGATGTACAATTAAAAACAGTGTCAGGAATAGTGGAGTTTAGTGTTCCTCAGCAATGCTAATGCAGCTGCATTGCACATGAGTAGTGTTTGGCTTTCTGTTTTTGTTTTTGTGGTTGAATGTGTAGCTTAATATATTGTTGTAATAAATATACCATAAAATATTCAGGATGTAGAACACGGTCAAGTTTGTGCTGCTGCTGGAATGTTTAAGTCTTTTATGTCTTGATTTTTCTTGAGCAAATTTGACATAATACTCATAGTACTAATATTTTCTTTTTTTTTTTTCCCCTGCATGTGATTAGATGGACATGTGCTGATTTGACTTGAATGGCAGAGAGCCAGCCTATTTTATTTGGGCCTTTTGTAACAAAAACTCAGTGTACAGGTGCTTAGTATGTGAATTTATGGCACGTCCTTAAACTTGAAGGAGAAACTTAATGTAGAAAAATTACCAGGATATCCTATAACCACTCTGTGTGGTAATCTTACTTTTAAATGTATGCTGAGGAAAGGCATCAGCCTGCAAAGAACTTGTGGCAGTAACTTCAGTGCAGCAGTCTGTTCTCTGCTGTGCTGATGGTTGGAGCCAACTCCTTAAGAAAGGACTTCTATCAAGGGGAAGATAAAGCCAAACAGTCCTTTCACATCCTGCACTGGTTTAAGTGCTCACAAGGCCAAGCAAAAAAAACCACAACACAACTAATTTAATGCTTAGAATAAGAGTGTGTTTCCTTTGGTAGTTGTGAATGCCAAGGTGTGGATTTTTAATAGGTTTTTCAATAGTTAAGAGTTTTATTGTGATGCACTTAAGATTTCCTTCAGAGCCTTTTTCTGAACACTACATATGACTGAACAATCAGAAACAAAAGTGATGTACAGGCTTCTCCCCCTCCCCCCCTCATTTGCTCCAAACAATAGATGCAGAAAAGCTGAATTTCATTGATTTCTAGTACATCAGTGCTCTCTCAACCCTTCTCCAAAAATGCTTACTTAGTGGAACACTGATGATTATGAATATGGCCTGATGGATACTTTCTTCTCTGTAAAGAATATCCTTCCCACCCCCTGGGCCCTAAGTAAAGATTATCACAGATAACATCATGCATGGCATCATCTTTGTGTCCGATAACTAGTGCCTGTTCAGTTTCCCTGGCCCTTCCACTCCTCATATTGATATATTCTCCATCCATTATTCTCTGGGGATGAAGACAGTTATTGCAGCCATTAGCTGGCACCACATTTCTATTGATGCTGTACAACTAGAGCCTTGAGAGGTAATTTTCCAGATTTTAGTCAGAGTACTTTATTGTATACAAAGTCTCAAAAGACTCGCCTAACCACAAGCCCAAAATTATTCACTGTATGTTAAATGCACCCCACCTGCACCTCCCAAAATACATAAATAAAAGCAAAGCAAACCATGGTAGATACTACTCTATCTGCAGTTTCCACTGACATTCACATGCAAGAAATAATAGAGGGGGTTCAGTTTGCCACAGGTCTGATCTGGAAATCATCTGGGCTTTTTGGTCTTGTTTTTGTCAGCTTTGTTAGAATTCCTTTTCCCTGCTCAGCACACAGGGAGGGAGCGGTTGGATCTCTGTGCTTTGAACTGAAAGCACTGGATGTCTTATTAGATGGTTTAATGCCTCAAGAGTTAGGTTCTTCAGGCAGTTCTGTTTGTACCTTTCCCTTTGCAGCCTCAATCAGTGAGTGGCATTTATCCTGGATATCCCACATGGTGTAATAATTGATAGGATCCTCCCTGTGTGGAGGGAGACTCTTCAGTTTAGATTGAAAGTCCTTAAGGCAGGTGGGAATTGAGCTCCTGTTTCACAGTGTTTTCTGGATCACTGAAGAGAAGCCAACTATATTGCTGTGAATTGTATATAAGCAGTTTTTATGCACACTTGTGTACATATATACACACACTCCTTCATGTAAGTTGTAGCTGTGTTTGCTGAGAAACATTGATTTCATCTTGCTTTTACTTTTCAACAGTGTTGTTTGTAAGAGGGCTTTTTCCTGAATGTGGGAATTGGCCTATCACTAGTACAGGATAATGGGGAAATAGTTTTTCAAAAGGTCTTCAGGGCAACGTGGTGGATTTATGGAAACAAATGTCTTTGTCGCTTACAGGGTGTTTGGCTGCATGGCAGGGAAGTGCAAATACAACAGAAGAATTGCATAAAGACAGAAGCAAGGCACTGGTACCCAAGATGTATGTCTGTCATATCTCCTGGGTTTGACAGCTTTAAAAATTATATGTAGAACAGGAAGTGCTGTTTGTTTCTGTGTGAGTTATTTTTATCTAAAGCACCCAAATCCTTAATGTTAAAGGCCAAAGCAAAGCCATCTTACTCACATTGTCCTATACAGGAACAACAACCTCTATAGTAACATTATTATTTATCACTGTCCAATTCCCTGAACAAAAAAAAGTAAGTAAAACCGAGATTAAAATATAGTTTGTCCTGAAATTAGTCAAATTTGTGCTCAATTAAATAACCAAATCTAATAAGCATTAAAGGCCATAGATATTTTTAGTAAAAGCTCTGGTATTGGCCTTAGACCAACAGAGCAACAGTACAGTAAAATACTTAAAACTGCCATGCTAGAATTGACAGAGAAAAGAGACGTCTCTGTAGTAATGATAATAGCTGTAGTAAGAATAATAATTGCAGCAATCATAGCAATGTTGATCATAAATGAAATCTGTGGTGCTTCCCCAATCTGGTGTGAGGGAATTCTGTCCTTCCAGCTGGGACTAGCACAAAATGCAGCTCATGATTGGGCTGGGTCTGTTGTGAACACAACATGGATTATGAATATATCCCTGCAAAGGCTGGTGATGATCTGGTATATGTAGCATTTGTGACTTTACTTTTTCACTGGATTTCTAGATGGGTTTGTTGGTTGTTTTGTGTTTGGGTTTTTTGTTTTGTTTTGTTTTAGCATTTTAGTAATGATAATGTTGCTATGATTTAAAAAAAAATGCCCTGGATGGCAAGAATGATTTCACAGGAGGGTGCGTCCTGTGGTCTGCTCTTTTACTCAGTTTTTATGGGTGATACTTAAACAGAAGGAAGTACAAGAACAATAGAAGAGTTTTGGAAAGTATGTGACAGGGTGAGAGTAATAACATTTACATAGAGCCTTTCATCTAGAAGGAACCCAGAGGAATTTATAAACAATATTAATTTATACAGTGCATAAACAAATAAATTTGGTTTGCTTGGTGATGCTCAAAAAAAAAAAAAAGCCCAAGCAAACAAAAAATATTAGATAAAACAACTTTATATGATTTGTTTTCCTTAGAATAAACAGTCCTTTGCAACAGCAGTATCACTCTACCCGTTATTTATTGCATACACCCTTTCTGTGCTCTCTGTCATGGAGCTGGATTGCAAGATTTAAGAATGTAGTTTGGTAACTTCATTACAATAGAATGCTGTATAGTTCATAAAGCCTAGAAAAAATTATTAATTGATTATAAGCTCCATCCAGTGACTGAAAAGTAGCATAGATTTAGTGGGTTGTTGTAGCTGTTTGTTTATAAATACTCAAAGCATTGCTACACAGATTTAAAAAGTGATATTTGGCAAATACCTTGAATTATTGAAGGCAAATAATTTTGGTTGAAAAGTGTTAGTGCTTTTTGGAATTTGCTCAGAAAACTGTTTAAAAACATGATGCACTTAAGATGGCATATGTCTTATTTAATGAGCCTCACCACACACTGAAAGAGAAAAATCTTTGTTTATCCAGTAACCTGCTTTGTCAGTCAAGTTTAACTTAGTTTTGCCTTAGGATGTAGGTTAGCCCTGGAGATCTCTGCCCTGACCAGTGGTCCTAGTGTTTGCTGACCCTGTCCTGTCCCAGTGCCACATTCATCTTACTTAAAAAATGATTGTGATGGTTTGGGATTAGAGACAGAATCCTGAAAAGATTTTGTAACAGTCCTGCCCGTGCCCACATAGTGTACAAAGACTCAGAGAAATAGCTTGAAATAAAACTGAACAACACTAATACGCATTCCTCAGAGATACAAGTTGTGGAATAGCCATTAAAAAAAAAGTTTCAGTAATTATGAGGATAATTTTTAAAGCTAATAACAAAAAATATGAGTATGTATCAGTGCAGAGGAAATCAGCGGGAATTGGGGAAAAGAAAGCAGTGAAAATAATGGGAAAAGGAAGTTTTCCTTAAACTGACAG
This sequence comes from Apus apus, assembly GCF_020740795.1. Lineage (NCBI taxonomy): Eukaryota > Metazoa > Chordata > Aves > Apodiformes > Apodidae > Apus > Apus apus. The sequence goes on along the minus strand of NC_067299.1, from coordinate 4,867,483 downwards.
GAAAAAAAGAAAGAAAAAAGAAGAGAATAACTTACTAAAATGGTTTTCATTAAAAAGTAAAAACAAAGTCGAGACAGAGAGGATGAAAGCCTGGAAAGTATCACAAGCAGATTTTTATTTTTTTAATATCTTTTTCTGGACTACAAAAATAAGTGTAGAGAGTAAAAGTTCTGACAATGTGCTGTGAAATTAAAAAATAACCTGTAGTGTCTTAACATAAGCATGCTGCAATGTGTTTGAAGAAAAGAAATGTTCTGGAAGCTTCTGATTCGGCTTTTTCATCCCCTTTTAGCTTTATTCATCCACATGTTAATTTGCAACAGTTTCCTGTGTCATTTCACAGTGTGTTTTAGTGAGGTCTGAGAAGGAAATCTTGCTGTGCCCTGGGTAAGGAGCAGTGCTTTGTTCAGAGGACATGGTTAACTGAAAGTAAGTTCTGACTTAGCTTAGACAAGATCAGACTGTCAGCATCAAATTTTTCTAGAGAGTAACGTGGCCTTCTAGTGCTTTCTTAGGCCTGAATGCTTTGCCATGATAAGATCATCCTTAGCTCTTCATTAATGAAGCCATTCAGGCTGTGTAGGGTGTTTTTCAAGGACCATGCAGAAAAATCACAGCCTTAACTATGATAGTGCTCAGTTCTGGGGGGAAAATGGGTATTAAAGGACTGGTCCTGCATCTCTGTGGCATATTTTTTTAAACAGGTCATGTTGGTGTGTGTTACACTTGGTATATATGCAGAGTCCCTTACAGCACATACATCATCCCTATTTGATGAATGAGAGGGCACATACATAGAACACAACTCCAGGTGTTGATTTGGCTTGTAGCAGTATCATGGGTGAGAGATGCACAGCTCTGGTCCTCCTGAAGGACAGCTGTTGAAAGCTTGGATGCCTATAGACTTTTAATTGCCTCTGGGATTTCAAAGACTGTGTGTTTGGATGTGAAGTACTGAACTGCCAAGTTTTCATGGATATGAGGAATCCCTGCAGTGTTTAGCCCCCAGCTCTCCGTCCTGTACTGAGCTTATCAGTTAATATGTATACTCATATGTGTATATATATCTCTCTCTTTTTAAAGCTATTTTCATATGAAAAAGCTGAGGAGCTTGATGAAGAGCTCCCCCAGTACAAATGGTTCAAGCTTTAATAGTGGGATGTTTTGTAATTTATTGGCTTCATCTCCATTCTAGCTGACACAGACTCTTGATGGCCCTGTTCCTCTTAACAGTGTCTTCCCAATGTGCTGTTTGTTTAAAAGCTAAGTGGGAGGAGAGGAATATGTTGCTTCTCTCTTTTTGGCTGCTGTCTGTGTATTCACACTGTAATTACTGAAGCTAGAGGGTGAGCTTTATAAAAACAATTGAAGTCGAGGACTGGTGTCTTAGTTTTCTGTAGGAGCATAGACCAATGGAAAGATGCAGACATTAGGAAGAAAGGAGCCAGGTCCCCATTGGGATGGAGCCTGGAGTCTATTTTGTACCTGAGCATTGCTCAGGCCAGCACTGGTTGGAGTTCTCGGGCACAGGAGCTTAATCAAGTTAGCAGACAAACTTGCACTTAAATTAAGATTTTCAAAATAGTATTTTTTTCTTTTTGTCTTTTCACAGCTTGAAATTAGTGCATTTCCTCTGTGTGTCGTCATAAAGAGAGAGTAACTATACTTAAAAACATTTTAAATAGTTTCCAGTAGGTTTTCACCCGTGTTTTTTGTGGGTGATAGTGCCAGTAAAGCTTATTCTAAAATCAGATGGTTTTTAGTACTTGCTTGATTTGCTGTACTTTTGGAAGGACTTTCCTGGAGTGATCTTTTCTTGGATGACCTCTCCATGCTGTCATTAAAACTTGGAAACTTTGGTCTTCTTGACAGTTAGTTCTGCATTCTTATTATGTTCATCACTATTGTAAACATGCTAAAGTTGCTGCTGTTGTTGCTTAGAATGGATTTTTCCTCAGTTGTTTTGAAGTTTAGTAGAAAGAGAAGTTAATCTTTAAGAGAGTCAGGCTGGTAACGATTGAATGGCTGAGCTTGGTAGGTCATGCTGTCTGTCTTTTCATTTGCCCAGTAGATGATGTTCTGCTGACTCCAGCTGTTATTTTGGAAAGCAGAAAAACAATTTGCTTTTCCTTCCCATAAAGTATAACCCTTTGTTTATCCTTACACTGCTGCAAGTTTCCAAAATGCAGAGACTTGCAAAGAAAAGAAAGGGAGGAAATAGCTCTTTTTTACGCTTTTTTTTAATCGGAGAGTAGATTTTAGTACCAAGATGAATTGTTGACCTCTGTGGAGGTTATTATTAGAATTGGCTGATTTGTGTGCAGAGCTGTGTCTGATTGAGTCCAGTTCATGGAACAAACTACCTACAGTGGGTTTGGTGAAGACAGCTGGAGATTTTCTAAGAAAATTTTAGTTCATTAATTTTCGATTGGGAGAAGAAGGCTTTTTGCAGCTCTTCGTTTACTTCAGTTCATTGGAGTAATTGAGAACAACCCCCTTACCAAGCAAGATGTTTTGGTTTTGTTACGAGTTGTTGAATTGCTCAGGTTTTGTCATTATCGTGCATCTGTTGGCTGTGACTCCTGTTGTTTTCTGCTGCAGGGATGTTACGAGGTGCTTGCAGCGTTTGGGCAATGCAAGTGACTGATTCAAAGTCTCTGTAGAGATTTATATGATGAGAGCTGTCATCTGACAGCTTTCAATGCTGTGTTTTGTACATAATAGGGAAGAAAAGTAAATAAAGTTTAGGGGACCTTTACTTTTACCTTTAGCTCTTTACTGATCCAGATAAGAATTGCTGAAGCAGAAGTCAGCATTAAAACCTTGCTGGTCCTGATCTATAATGTCATTGGAAGAAGTCATTTGTATTTACAACCTAGGGTTGTATTTACAACCTTTTTTTACTTGCTTTGTTCCTTAAGAGGCTCTGGCTACCCACATTTTATGCACTTCTGGAATGCAATAACAATTGTGGCATCACCTCTTCAGAATTCGTTTTCCTTCCTGAGATCAAGGCAGTGATAAGGCCTTACAAAATATTCACTTGGTTTTGCTTTCCTGGCCAGAGATGGATTTAATTGGATGAATTGCTGCTTTCCTCCTTCCCTTGCTTTATGACCTTTGAAATAGCTTGCTATCATCTTCTGAATTTTGCAATACCCTTGCTGCTCTGCTCTAAGAAGTGAAATAAAGAGCTGATTATCTTAGACAGCATGAACAATATAGCAGCTGTTTTTGCACATGCTGAACAAAATGCCATCAAATATGGTTTTAGGTGTTGTCAGTTGAAACGTAACATCTATGTGCTATAGTTAACACCCTCCCACACACCTTGTTGACCATTTTGCAAGCCTTGAAAATAATACCCTTAAACTTTTAAAACGCTTTTGTCCTCACTACATTTTCTGGACTATTTTGGGACCTGTTGGCAAACACGCTGCTATTTGCAAAAAGAAGGCAGTGGATAGGTTTGCATTTTCTCAGTGGGGTGGGCAGATCAGTATCAAAAGTCTGACATGAGACTGAGAAAAGACAAGCTTAGCTAGTTGTGTCTTTTTTTTTTTTTTTTCCTTTCTAATATGTGTTGCATCTCAGAATGCAGTGTAGGATTTTGTGCAGTAAATTGCAGTTGTTTGTTATATTTGTTCTTCTGAAATGCTGTTGGCTTCATCTCTGTGCTCCTTCTGCCTGTGACACAGGATCAGCTAACCAGGGCTCCTTTAAATGAGACACACATGTCTGTATGTTTTCAAATGTTTTGTTTCTTGGCCAAACAGTGAGAGAATATGAATTACTAAATTGTGTATATTAGCCTGAAAACTGATGAAATCAGAGATTAACATTCACTTAATAGCTTCCCTCCTTCCCTCCTTTCTCTCTCCCTTCCACACAGTATTGTTGTGGTGTTGGTTTTTTCAAACTCAGACTTCATATATAAAATTGCTTTGCCACGGGCCTCATTAATTTTAGGCCCATTTAGCATATTTTTGTTCACAGCTACTTTCAGTGGCTTTCTAGTAAAGGTATTTTCACCTTTTAATCCTTAGGGATAGTTCTCCTTTTTATGTTCATCTTTATGCATGTGAATGTATCCATTTTTAATAGTAATACGAAAGTAATGAAAAGCAGGTGAACAATAGAAACTTTGCCACTGATTTTAAAGAACTTACAAATTCTCTCACTAGGTTAAGTGTGTGCAGAAGAATTTTGGGAGTCTAGGGGCTTGTATATAGAGTTATTAAAAGCAAAACCAAAAGCACAATACACCCTTTTGTACCACAAAAATCTAGAAGAGCTTGAAGCAAATTGAAACCTTTGACCAACAGGTAGATGTTAAGTCAGGTAAAATTAATTAAAATGTGAAGATACAGAATGAAGTGAGTCAAACTGTTGAATGTGCTCCTCACCCCACTGTATTAAATTGGCATTAAAAAAATGCAAGCGTAAGGAGAGTCAAGTATTTACACATAATTAACTGTTCAAAATAGTTCATCTAACCACAGTCTTATCTTTAGAAACAAAAATGCAAGCATTTGCTGAGTGATATTAGCAATTGAAATGTTTTGTTTAGACTTTTTGTTTTCTTGGCAATAAATAAAATTCCTTGTAAGAAGTCATTAAGATATTTCTTAATGTTGTCTTTTAAAACTTTTCAGGCTGCTATCCTTGTCCAGGGCCAAACATGAATCCTATTGCTCTTGGAAGCCGTTGGCTTGCTTATGCAGAAAATAAGGTAAGGAAAGGTTTAATTGCAAAATTGCTTCCATTCTGGTTCTAGATTTCATTCTAGCTTTTGTGTATTGAGAGGGGAAAAAAGAAAGTCTCAGAAGACAAGTTGTGTGAAAAAGATGTTGTAAAGGGGCTTGCATAATGTTGGCAGACCTAGTCTTTGACCCACATTGGTTGTGCTTTGGTGTTCATATATGTCATAGCTTCACTCTACATGTCTGATTTAAGATCATTAACTTGGGAAGCATAAATCTGTACGTAGCACAGGCAGAGAAGACAGCTATCAACATGTATTTTTGGTGAGCTCACTCAATAATCAACTGATTTTGCTTTTTAAAAGCTTGAAACAATTATAGACATTTCTGAAAGGCAGGCAAGTGAGGATTCCTAAATTTGGTTTTGGGAAAGTGAGTCTGGACAGAGCCAGTGGAGTTGTCTGAAACAACACAGCAATGCACTTTGTAGACTGGGGCAGAGCATGAAAATGCCCACTTTTTCAAATCTCGGATGAAAATGTTAGGCTTTAGGAAAAAATGAAGGTGTTGAAATATTTTTTCTTATGTCTAGAGGCAAAAGAAGAAAATACATCCCAAGCACAGAAAATTATCACTCTTTTTACCCAGTGTTTGAAAACCTGAAATTCATCTTCTAATGCCTTATTTTTATTTCAAAGCAGATGTTTTTTCTCCCTTCCACCTGTGACTGGAATAGCTGTTTCTAGAGCTGAACCAGAAATTATCAGAGAGGGAGACTTCAGAAATGCATTTGCTGTTAAACACTTTCTCCATCACAACTGATTTCTCTCCAGATGAAGGCCTGCCTTTCCTTTAGTGTCATGCCTCTGTGGTTTTGTAAACCTTCCCCAGTCAGCCTGGGATTTGAAAAGTGCTGCTGCCAAAAATACAAGCCACTGATCAGCAAAATAATTGTATCACAAAAGGAGTTTAAATGGCTTGTGTCTCCCCAGGTATATTCTGTGGACTTCCCCTTTCTTCCCAGTTTAACTGTTTTCATTTAGATACTTAAATATAAGCAGAAAAGGAAAGCCTGTGGGGACAAGTACCTCTTACAGTGATTTTTACTTTTCTTTTAGCTAACACAGTTAAACACGCAACATGTTCTGTGTACAAACAACAAATATCTACAATTTTTTTGCCATTTTCTTTAGTCAGAAGCACAGATTTCGTTGTTAGAGTTCAAAGGCAAAAACTGCTGTGGGCAGGTGGATAAGTCTTGTTTTGATTTATTAATTTTGAAGAAAAGCAATACAGAGTAAACCCCAAGCACATTCCTTTAATCTGTTAAATGTAAAGTTTAAAGTCGCCCCTTTTCCTTTGTCATTTCTTTGCTTGCTAGTCATAAAAAGGAGGGGAAAGCCACATTCGGATTCTTAGAATGTCAGATATTTAATGTTACATATACATGGCTAAAGCTTTTGATTATATTTATTTAAATGTATTTGTGGAATTGCTGCCAGACCAAAAATCCCACCATTTCAAAGTTTATGAATTCTTAGTGACTACTCATCTTGTAATTGAAAACTGGAGTTGAGAACGCGACAGTCTGGGTGGCACCCAGAAGATTATAAAAAGGGGTTAAGTGTCTCAGCAGGGCTTTTTGCTGTTTGTAGGAAAAAAACACACCACTGTACATGATAAATAAGAGCTATGGGTTATGGGTTTGTGTAGTTTAATAGTAGTTACTTGGTTGCTGTCTTTCTTCTTGTAGCTGATCCGATGCCATCAATCCCGTGGTGGAGCCTGTGGAGACAACATTCAGTCTTACACTGCCACAGTCATTAGTGCTGCCAAAGTGAGTACATCATCTGCTGCTGGGCAAGGTTATTGTGTCAGATAATTATTAGGTTTCCCTGCTGAATTGGACTGTGTGTCATCACCCCCCATTCACAAAAGAGGAAAACACAGTAAGAAACATGCTTGCATTAGCACCATGCCTGTGGTCCTGATCCTGCACATCTCTGAGCAAGCCATTGTTTTTCACAAAGTATTCCCATCCTTCTGAACTGATATTTGTTCCTATTTTATTTGTTACAAACAGCTTTTCATATTAGTTACTTCTGTTACAGGAAAATCATGGTAAAATGGATTTCTATAATGGCTATTCATAATATTACAAGTTTACATGATTAGAAATCAACACGGTGAATTCTTAGTCTTTTAGTATCATGAAACCTGACTTTGCAAGGGCTTGGTGATTTTTGGACTCAGTCACACTAGCATTATGTGTTAATCTCTGAAGGATGACAGCCCAATATCAGAGCTAATTAATTACCTTTCTTTGAAGGTTAGAGTTTACTAATGGCTGTTTATATGTCGATTCCATTGTCTAGTTTTTTAGTTCAGGTGACAAAATATCCCTCTGTTTTCAGAGAAATGTCTGGATTTTCATACTATCAAAAGAAGACCATAGCTTGGAAAAATCTTAAACAAGCCAAAGATTATGCAGAACTGTTGTTCTGCTATTGCCCCCCACCCCGCTCCTTTCCTTGAGGACTTGACTGCAGCATTTTGCCAAGTAATTTCTTTTTCTCACACACACGCACACGCACACGCAAAGTGAGTTTTGGCATTGTCTGGCAAACTTCGTGCTGATTACAAGCTTTCATTGTGACCACGAGCCTTTTCATTTCTGATATGCACAACAAAACAAATCTAATAATAGGAGTTAAATGACAGCACAGAGCAGAAAGCTCAGCGTCACTGAAGAAAACAACACTTACAAGAACCCACAAAGAGAGACACAGGGCATGTCATCTTATGTAAAAACAACAGAAAACCAAACATGTTCCATTGGCATAGCTTTGGACACCATCTCACTGTGGCTGGAGGAGGAGAAAAATCACAGTTTTTTACATTGTTGAGGAGAACTTGAATTGCTGTTCTTTTGAAGACATCTGAAATTTGCTGGTATCTCTGCAGAATTTCAGTGTCAGCAAAAATAAAAAAAGGCGGGGGGGGGGGGGGGGAAAGGAGGAGAAATCTCTCCAAACTCCTTAAATCTCAGCATCATTAGCGTGTTTTTTTGTAGCCCAGATAAGTTTGAAAAACCAACTGGCTTCACATGATCAGCCGCAGTTATGGTCAGATGTGGCAAAACCTTACAAACAGATCACTGTGCTGCTGAAGCCAAGCCTAGTTGTCACTGAAGAACAAGCCAAAGCTTTCTTAAACCATGTAACGATTGTCAAAGCATTCCAGTGGGCATTGAAGACTATTCTGTTTAAATATTTGTGACAGACTAAAAAAAAAAAATAAATCTAAAGGGGGAAGTTATCTTTCATAGCCCTTACCCCTAAAGACCACAGGTAACTAGGTTTTAAAGCCAGTAAGGACCAAGATGATGGCCTTACCTCTAGAGTAGTATTAGCCAAGGATGGTACTGAAGAGAAAATTTGTTTATAATCATAGGAAAGAAAAGATGGCTAGTCTCTGTACAGAGATAAAGTAATAGGAAAACAGAAAATCCTAAGGGCATAGTCTGTACTTCTTTGTGTTTTGCCTAGCATGTTGCTTTCACTCTCAACTGGCTGTTAGATGTGACTGTAATAGCTAAGGTTAATACTAATACACCTTTCAATATTTGCATTATTTGGATCTTGAGTATATCTCAGCCTTACTTTTACTTGTTATTCATATGTGAGTGAGCAACACTGCACCTGAAATGTTTATTCCTGATTTCATTGAATTGTGGCTTGCTCTCTAGCAAGTTTTTATCTCTGCTAAAAGAAATGCTGACTTTCTTGTTGGCAAATATATGCTCCAAATGTCACTTGCTCTTTGTCCATCTCATTATCTCACCATAAACTTTACTCCTTGCCCAAGTCAGTCCTCATTTATAAACCTCTACTGCTATTATATCTTATCTGCCTGTAATGGTTTGTAATTCATCTGCTTTGATCAGCAAAGGTATTAGTTTTTTGAAAGTGAATGTCCCTTTCTGTTCCCTCCAGTGCTGCTTTTTGTTTCAGAAGTGATTCCATAAAAATTCTTGTTCTGTCAGATTATCTTGGGTTACAGCCTTTTCTCTGTTTAGGTTCCAGTTTCTTATTGAAGAAAGTGAAAGAACCTTCACATAAAGGAGAAGGATAAAGCTGAGAGCAGAGTAATTTCAACAGGGTCACTTTTGAGAATTACCTTTCAGATGCTCTATAAAAGGTTTCAGTGGCAGTACAGAATATTTACTTGAATGGTATTCCCTTTGATGAGAAATGTCCTGGTAGTGACCAGTGGGTTTGTCCTCAGTGGGATGTGCTTCTGGGTACTGCACTTGGTGCAGCAAATAAATTTCCTCCTTAAGCAAATAACGTAGGAGTCAGAAGCTGCACCGTTAGCCAGGAATATTGAGGTTAAAACTGTGGTCACGTTGCAGTGTATTGTTGACTGGTGCCAAAACTCTTGTTATCCTGGTAACTTTATGAAGAATTCTTTTGTCATCTTCCAGTTTGACTTTATAATTTCTAGAAGGATTTGGTTTTCAGCATTGAACTTTTTACTGTTTTTCCCTAGAGGCATCTTGCAGGAGCATTGCTTTCTGCTTTTGCTGGAAAATCACAGGTATACTTTTCCAGCTCAATCTCCTATTTTCATTTCCCCATATTTGTTTGGTGGCCTTCTATCTGTCCATGTTCTAAAAAGCTCTGAATTTGACCAAGCAGAAGATTTCTGGAAATAAAAAGTATGTGAAAATTCCAATTTAGGTTCATTTTTAGAGAAGATAGAAATCGATGCATTTGGAAAAATGAAAATACTCTTCCTTATGGGATAAAGATCCTTTTCACTCCAGTTCAACAGACACAGTGAAATGGATGTAGAATATCTTTCTGAATAAGCCCCATTATTACTTAACAGTGTTAGTGTTGGGAGAATATTCAGGTGCTTGGTTTGAGATAAGCATCTAAATGTGAAAACTGCTTGTTATAATTATCTATATTTGTCCATTTTGGGTGCAGCAAGGAAGGTGACATAGGAAAAGACTTTCTTATGTCTACGTGCTTGTTTTTTTTCTGTCTCTCACAGAAGAAAGGTTTGGTCCCACCATGTCTCTTGGTGAGTCACATTTCAGCTCGCTCAGTTTAAGTGGTGCTCATGCAGACCTTCCCCATCATAACGTGTTCCTAGTGGTCAAACTTGCCATGCTGTTTAGGATGAGTTTCCTAATAGGTTTTTCTTCCTGTCCTGCCTCTTTTCAGAACATGGGAAAGAGCAAGAAAGGGAAACATCTTTGCAAAACACGAGCATTTCAACAAACATTTAGCTTGAACTTGAATATATAATTGATTGTATGTTCATTTTGTTCAAACTAACCTTGAGGCTTTCACATTGTTGATTACCAAGGCAAATCTTTACTATATCTCTTTCTGCCTTTTATAGAATTTTCATTTGTAAACAACTGAATTATATAAAATGTATTTATTATGAGAAACAGGGACAATCTATTGTTGTGGCACTAAAAGGATGCAAGACCTTTGTTGGAACAAAAGAGCCTAACAAGCAGTGAATGGTGCATTTTAATTTTCTCATCTAATTCAAGTTGTACTTATTTTTCAGATAGACGAGGTATAAGTGCATACATTTATTTTAATTAAATGTGTTTCTTTATATTTGAATGAATGTGAACAATCTTTATTTTTAAGTAGATGGGGTACACGTGAGCACACAAATAATTTGAGTGCACAGTGTGTAAATGTGTATCATTGCTTACGAAAGGAACTGGATCAAGTTTAATTTTATTTATAAGAAAGTTGCACTGAGTATGCACAGGCAGGTTCCCATCAATGACAGAGGACCCGGGACAGTACAAACTTTACCCTATTTCATTTAAAATGTATTTGGTCTGCCCAATGTCTAGCATCAAATTATAAACCAAGTTCTTCTCACCTCATAACTGCTTTAGTTGATTCTTTCTTCATATCTTTTAATCCCATAGTGGTAAAGTGATTTAGCAAAGGCTGCATCTGTTTTCTCTTGTTACCTGATAACTTCATAATGAATACTAACAGCTTATGTGAGAGCAAGGTCATTAGCTCTAATGGCGAGAGGGGACAGCTGATATGGCATGGGAAAGGTTAAAGATTACCAGAGAAGTTTTTGCAAATATACACATAGCACAAAGAAGTAAGTGCCATAATGGTTTTGCACTGATATTTCTGAGCTAATGGCCTCGGCCACATCTTTGTACACCTCTTACTTCTCAGTAGTCCTGCAGTCACAGGCCGCACTCACATGGAACACTAATTCATTTTGCCAGATAAGCATGTTAATTTTTTTTTCTAGAGAGCTGTGAATTTATACTTGGCACTTTGTCATCCAGTTTCTCTAGGTAGAATATAAAAGATACTTTTGAAAATAGGTCAGTTGCATTTCTTGGTCTTTTAACTTGCAAACGTATTTGCCATATAATACTTCTATAGGGATGCCTCTTTCCTGCTGTATAAACTACCAGTGCATTTTATACTATTTGATCTATTGGCCAGAGAACTGCCCTGTCAGTTTTTGTAAGGAAGATGTCAGTTGAAGTGCATTCGTGTGATGGCAGTGGGTCTATTTTAGGTTTATTCCTCTGGTCTCATTCTCTGCTCGATGTTACCTTTTTCAGTCTTCTGAATTTGCCCTGCTAAAATTTCATTTTCATTTGTTGTATCTGAGCATAAAGAGAAATAATAAGAAACAAATGGCAGGATATTACTAAAGACTTTAAACCCCAAAGACATTCCTATGATAAAGGCATGGCTCGATTTTAAGTGGTAGTATCTCCATTAGCATTAATGGAGTAAGTACATCAGCTGAGGCATCTCAGAGGTTAATCAGGCTTCCTGGCTGGATATTGCCATCAATACAGTGTGGCGCCTAATTCTGTTGGCCCTTCAGAGGTTTTCCTGACAACACACTAACAGACTTTGTGTAAGTCATTTCCTATGAATTATTAAAACAAACGTTTGGCTGCTAATTGATGAACACTAATGTGTTTTCTAATCACTGCAGTTTGAGATTTTAGCACTAAACAAAGCAGTTGGAATTGATTTGTGGCTGCGTCTTGGTTTCAGCCTGGGATCTGTACAGTTTTTTTCCTTTTCAATTTAGCAGGCAGCTTAGCTTGTCTTTTTAGTTAAGAATTGGCTTGTTATAGTGTCATTCCATTCTGATGTCTTTTGCTATTTCTTATTTATACTGCATAATAAATCTGCTCAATTCTGTATAGGCAAATAAAGCTCAGTCCTTGATTCAAGGAGAAAGTATTTAAAGTTGTAGTTTGGATTTTTTAAACCTGTGTCTCTCCTACTGTGTGTTCTCTCCCACTTTCTCCAAATAAAATAACATAAGAACAATCTTCAGTATCATTAGATAATTAAAACCGCTGCAGTGAATATGTTCTCAGGCCCATGTCTGGAAAACAGGCAGACTGTGAGGAGTCCCATTATTTTTATGAGGTTTGTATGTGTGTTCTACAGAGTTGTCCTTTCCTGAACCTCGAGGACTGTGTCTTTAATTTTGCTGGGTTTGAGTCTCATATTCAGTTTTAATGCTGCAAAAGGCATAATTGCTGTGGGAAACGAATGTGTCTGTCGTGTCTATCCATGGTTAAATTCCTTGTCCCTTGCACTTGTGCAGAAGACACAACTATTTTTGCATTATCCATGAGAGGCTGTAAGTATTTCTCTCTGTAACACTGTCCCCACAAGCACTCACCTTGGCTTCTTCACTTCATTCTTCTAACTCTCTGTCCTCTTTGCCTCTTGGAATAATTAAAGAACAATGGTTAAGAAAGAAAAAACCTGTAACATTTAGACAACATTATTTCCAGAACTTTTTTGGAAGCTTTTAATTCCAAAATAAATGTGAATACTTCAAATTGATAGGATGCTAAATCTTTCCAAGATGTTTCTGCTACATACAGCCATTTGCTGCTTAAATATCACTTAGAAAAGCATTTGTCTTGTGTGCTTCTGGTGTGTGGAATTATTTTAATTACGTTGAGAAAAGAAGTTCAAGATAGAGCCACAAAACAGCCCTTAGCATTGATTATTGTTTCTCTTTCTTTTTACAGACGATAAAGACTGGACTTACAATGGTTGGAAAAGTAGTTACTCAGCTGACAGGGACGTTGCCTTCAGGAGCAACAGAAGAGGAGATTTTAGCTCATAGCAACATTCGCCGAAGTCCTTTGGTGCCTGGAATCATCACTATCATTGACACAGAGACTGTTGCAGAAGGGCAGGTAATACAGTTTGCACAGAAGCAGAACGTGCTTTCATTTTCACAGAAATCTCAGGAGGATGTATTTATACTTCAGTATAATTTTATACTTTCAGTTAAATGCAAAATAGGTAAGATTTTTGCTAGGTGAAAAACTTTTACAGACACATGCAGCTGTGGTCAAGTCCTTTTGTGGGACTGAAATTAAGCCAAAATATGTATTGTCCTTAGAACATATGTCACAGTTTGACAAGATCAAGTGTGAAGTGTCACATTTTGTTTCTCTAACACTTGTTCATAATTGACATCGATTTATGCTGATCAGTTGAAATGTATATGTAGTCTGATTTTATTTATTACTATATAAAGTGACTGGAAAGTGTGATTGTCTAGAAACATGGTGAATTGTTGACATCTAGTTTAAAAAAGATGGTGAGTGAAGCTGGTTATTAAGTATAAAAGATTATACATTTACATACATTTCAAAATTAAAACCTAATCAAGCTTGGTGCTGTTTTGTGAGGCATATATACTGTTTTACTAATAATGTACAGTGTGTCAGGCAAGAGAATTTTTTTAAAAATCCATACCTTTTTTACATAAACTTCATATTGGTCTTTGTGACAGAAGATACCCATGTCTTTTTTTGTCAATCATTTCATTTTTAAGTGTCTTTTCCTTGAATCAGTGTTTATGCAGGACTCCCATGCTTCTCACTGTTCTGTAGCTCTTCTATAAAGTTTTTTTACTAATGTTCACATTTATAGAATTTAGAAAAGACAAAACAATGTATTTTTTCTTGTTTTCTCCCTATCATTATGGTGCTTGTTGCAGGTGAGTTAGTAAGGTACCATTGACAAATCAGTAGGCAAGTTATTTTCTCCTCTTAGCTGAGAGGAAAACAGACAAAACAAAACCACCAGATTTGCTGTTTGAGCTGTGGCTGTTCCTAAGAATTAGTTTTGGAAGGACTTAGCCAAATAATGTTACATTGAAAGGGGATTGTTCATATAACATTATAGGCCTTTTTTTGCAAAATTAAAATAAAAGGAGAAAAAAAGCAATAATGGAGAATGGAAAAAAGAACATATTTAAGATCTGAGAGTCAGGTCTTAAAATAAGTCTGACTGTTGGGGTTTGGTTTTGTTTCCTGGAAAAAAAAAAAAAAAGGTCTTTTGGCTCTTTGTATTTTGCTAGGGGAAAAAAAAAGGAAGAAAAATTTTGCTTCATAAATTTCTCATGAAGCCTTGTTTAATGTGGTCATTATTTCTGATGGACATTGTCTGTGCTTTGAATCTTCTGCATAGGCCTAGGGGAAAAAAAAATGATATCTCTTAGGTTTTTAAGTCTTATTATGTATGATTTAGAGGTTTTATGAACTTGTCCTCTGACCTTAACAATAGTAGGGAGCTATCAAGCCTAAAGGGCACCATGGCAAAGTAGCTGTAAAAATGATAACACTTGCCTTGTCCAAATACTGCTGCTGTAACATAAATAAGCCATCAGTTCTAGTAAAATAATTTTTGTCTTGAATCTCTAGGGAAGGAGGCTCTAAGTTAGATATTCTAATTGTGTGTCTTCCATTCATATTTTTGTGATCTGAAGTTTTAAAATGCTGTTAAATTAATAATTTATTTTGATTACTGAGACTTGCTTTCAGAATTAACATCTTATTTTTTTTCCAGGAAAAATAAAATCATCTTTCTTTTGCATTGTTAGGTTTTTATGGTACAGAAAACTTTTTAACAATCTTTTCCTACTAAAGTATAGTCTAGAAAGAGGTTGATTTAAAAATTAGTACATTTTGTACATGGTCTAAATAAAGACTGTCACTCAGCACAGCCCAGTAAAGAGCCTCCTAATGGAAGAGGTGTTGTGTGTGCTCACAGTCACAAGAACCCGCGGAGTTCTTGTCCATCACTCCAGCTGTTTTTCCACTGCCAGGTGGAAACACAAGTGCTAGTGCTGACAGGTTTGTTTGAATGGGGTGGATTCTGATGTTGGCAGCTGTGTGGCTTGGCTTGGCCCGGCCCAAGGAGCCTGCAGAGACTCTGCTTGTGCTGCTGCTGCAGCAGGCAAACCTGCAAGAACCAACGTGCTGCTTTACATGGCACATCCTTGTGCTGGCTGGGTAGTACTGGCTAGTTTTTATAGCGTAACTGAGTGAAGCTTCACTTCAGGAAAGCTTTTTAGCAAGAAAATTAGTTCTCTGACTCAACTGTGTTTACTTCTATTCTTAACTTAAAACCGTGGCTAAACATCCCGCTGGTCTGAAGTCGGTATGGCTGCTGGAGCTGCAGAGGTTCTTCCTCAGTCTATGAATTGATTTTATTCTGCTGTGCCAAACTGGTTTGCTGATAGTCATCCAAACTACATGAATACTGACACTTTGGTGGAGATAAAGGAGTGATGGAGCAGATGGACTGCTGCGGGGTCCAGCATTGCCTGTGCTGGGGAGAAAGTTGTCCCTCCTCAGCAGTCTGACAAATGTGTCACCTACTTTAGTCCCAGTTCTCTTGTTGCTGTGTGGCAGTGATTTTTCACAAGTTAGTAGTTGACCATCTCAGTTTTCAGATTCCAGGTGGGTATTAAGAAACACTTGGTGACATTTCTGATTTCTTCTGTGATGAAGATGCCTGGTGTGGAATATTTCATTCCTGCAGGGTGGGGATGCTGCTGGATGGTGTTGCTTATCATGGCCATCCATCTTCCTGAACTGCCTGGGAAACCACAGGAATTAGTAATGCCTACCAAGTGTTTTCTGGGCAGGATGAACAGTTGGAAAGCCTTGCATCAGAGATTTGTCTGAGCAACTCTGTAAATATATTTGTATTATTTGTGTGTGCACTTGTGGTTTTCAGAGGTTGTCAGCCTGGTGCTACACAAGGGTAGTGTCAGGAAGAGAAATGAGTTAGTTTCTTAGCAGCAGCAGTCCTAGTACAAAAGGAGTTCTCCTCCTCTTTAAGGTCAACAAAGATTTCTATCTGCCTGTCCAACCTGACCACGAATTTTGGTGTTGTAATGAAATAAAATAATTTCAAGTAATAAAATATATCTTTAAGATAACATAGTGGGGGGAAAAAAAAAGAAGGTGACAGTAAATCTAAGGCAAGCAAGCATGTTCTTTTAAAGGAGAAATAAGAACTTTTTTTCAGTGGGAGACCACTTTGTAAAAAGAAATACTCAAAGGCTTGCACAGTAATGATGTCTGTGCTTGTCCATTTACTTTGCACATAGTAGCTCAGGTTTTAAAGATGGAATGAGCTGCTCTGTGCATGTGTACAAATACATAGATTTGTTTGCCACTAGGACGATTAAGGAACATGTTTTGGACATAATGCAGAAGGACTAGCTGCAGCTTCAGTTTTCACTAATTTTTATATTTACCATTTCAGAGATATCCAACATAAGATGCATGAGATGGAGCTTAATGTGTTCAATGAAATGTACTGTGCTACCATGGCAGAGGGTGAAATGTTAGCATACCACTGAAAAAGACACAATTAAAAAGACCAAATAAATGTTCTAATATAACCTTGCAGTATTAAATCTGCAGGGAAAATATTTTTAATAAACCTTATGAATGTAGATATTGTAGTGAAATCTTATGCCCAGCAGTTGTTTATATGGTAGCACCTACTTTTAAAATCGGTGGCACTTAAAGAACATTTGAATGATGAAGTAATTAAAGAAATGCAAGGGAATGTAGAATTATTGAAGTTGGCTGTCATGATATATTTGTAAAGAGAGTAAAAATAATTATCGAGATGCCCAAGTAACTTTGTGGTAAGCCAAAATATGTTCACAAGGTTGTGTGCTTGTTTAAACTTCCTTCTAATGAAGTGTCAGCAAACTTTTCAGTTAAATGTAATGACTATTTATTTGAATCTGTTAATTAGTTGAAATGGATAAAACTAAAGCAGTACAGATGTCCTCTTTTTCAGTAATTGGAATTAAATGTGTAGTACTCCAGTGGCTTGAGTTTTAAAGAAAAATTATTTTCTTTCAACCTTTGTTTCAGTATTCTTAATTAATTCATCAACCAGACCACCCACATGTAGCCTGCAATAATGACCTTGCTCAAAAGTCACCAGTTTTGTGACTGAATGTAAATCTGTGAAAGATCTAAGATTTAGATGACAGGGAAATATGTGGCCATTTAAAAATATAAAACTTGATTCTTAATGCTTTTGATAGAGTGATGTGATTGATGAGATATCATTGTGTTGCTTTCACAGATCATCCAAAACACATGAAAATATTTGAGGAAATATTTTTAAAATAACTTAGAAAAATAAGATAACATGTTGATCTTTTATGTTTTAAAATGTGATTGGTGTTTTTTTCTGTTCCCTATTAACTTTTTATTGCATTAAAGAGGAATTTTCAGAAAAAAAGCTGCAGACTGCTGCAGTTTCAAAAGTTCATTTTCATTTGGTAAGGAGATTATAACAATTGAACCAAATAAAGATGCTTATCAGGAGCAAGAATTGTTGTGAAACTTTGGTCTAAAGCAAAAAGAAGCTAAAAGAAGAAAGCATATTCAATAATAAAACTTTAACTACGTACATAATTCCACTGGTCATTAACACCAGTGCTTTTATTTACGTGAACAGCTTTCACAAAGGCTGGTTTGATGTTCTAATGCTCATATATTTGGCATCAATTTTCTTCACTTTTTATATCTACATGTATTACAGAAGAATTCTTTTTATATGTAAGTATAAAAAGAGCAACAGGATTCCCTCAGAGCATAATACTGTCTGCCTTACTTTTATTAAAGGAGATCTGTTTTTTGTCAAGAAGACATTTTTGTCTCAGATAAATGGTTCAGGCTGAGCACAAGGCTGGTTTGAGTTTATGCTGGATTCTATTAAAAGGAGTGCAGTAGTTAATGCCACAGATTTATCACTTTTAGCCCTTTTCCACTGATGTTTGACCTTAGCTATAAGTTGGGGGAGAATAATTGTGGGGGTCGGTATGGAGGGGGTGAGTTTTTGTGCATACGTCTTAGGAATTGAAGCAAACACTGTCCTAACTTCAGCTGTTTAAATGAAGGGGGAGCTTCAGTATACATGCAAAATATCTTTATTATATACTATTCATTTTTATAAAGATTGCCAAGCCTATTTGTTTTTATGATGATGGGATTCTTCTTTCTTAATTTTGTTAAGAGTAGGACCCACTTGATTAGATTTGTGTCCATTTTTATTTGTGTTACTTTCATGTTTTATTTAAAAACATGTCCCCACTGGGATAAGTGGTGTAATTTGCCTTTAAAGATGAAAATAATTGAAGTCATAATTACTAGTGGCTTCTGTTCAGCAGTATGGAAAATACAACGAATGAAGAAAAATATGGCATAGCAGGGAAAAAAGCTTTGGCTTCAGCTATCTCTTGCCCTCAAAGCAAACAGTATTTTCTGATAGTAAATGCAATGATCCCCTAGGTGTTTTGTCTGTTTCTCTTTTAGAGTAAGATAAAGAGGACTTGATTCATCTTCAATCAACTGTAGGATTCTGTTGAAGTTAATAGGGCTGGAGAGAGCTGCAGAGTGTGCTCAGTGTGTCCAGCTCCCAGCTGTTTGCTGGGCACCTTTTGTGAAAATCATGTTGCCGGTCTCTTGATAAGATACTGTTTGGGCATCAGAAATCAGCAGAGTGTGGATTTACAAGGCCATCTTGGTAGAAGAGCCTCAGTGTTTCTTTTTTGTCACTTTTAATGGTGGGGAACTCTGCAAGGAAGATGCTTGAGCATCCTTGTGAACCTCAGTGTCTATGCAATTATAGGAGTAATGCTAAGATTTATTAACGTTTTTCAGTAAGAGACTTTATAAGGTCTTTTACTCTTAATAGTAGAGTGGTTAGAGGCCACTACCTTGGAGAACGAAGCCTGTTTGGGATGAAAAAAAATTGCAGCCTTGGGATTCCTGTGGGCTTTGTCTGCCCTGTGTGTCGGGAAGCTGGATGAGCTGCTTCCTTCAAGTTTTTTGACAGTGTGTGCATGCATTATGAGGCAATTTGTACCACTGTTTTGACTTCCAAGAAAAAAATTCCAACTGCTCTTTTCAGTGGCAAGAAACCTTAAACTGATCGAAAGAAACCCACTGTACAATGTCAGTCTTGATGTAACATGCCATTTGTTACCCTAGGGACGTGGTTCTCTCCAGCACCTTTGCAGACAGAGACTTTTACTTTGGCCTTTGCAGGAAATGGTTTCTGAAATTTGTGATGTCTGTGTAGCAGAGGCCTTCTTCATTGCTATACAGCTCAGGTCCTCATCCTTGTCTGTATAAAATCTGAACTATTTTGATCTATCCATGGTGTTGTGTTTTTTAATTGTTTTTTTAAACTTGGCTAATGCAGGAGATGAACAGGCCTAGTTTGAGCTGAAAGCTCTGCATGGTGATAGGCAGGGTCCACAAGCTCACAGTGGCCTTTCTTGATTGATTGGATGTTATGCCAATATTTTTTTCCTCCTTGTATTTCTGTCACAATGCACTTGTATCACACCAAAATCAGGACTGCTTTGCTATATCTGCTGGGTATTTACATTGAAATGTGAAGAGTTTGAAAAGCTCCTTTTAGATTAAACACAAAAGGTGTTTTTCCAGGAAGCAAATTTTAAGCAGTGACTGGGAAGAAATCAAACAAAACCAAAAACCCTTTAAAGCATGGAAATGCAGAGCATACAAATAATAGATTATATTCTCAAATTGGTATGTCTGAGGTGTTCCACAGTTTTTACCATTGTGAAATTTTTACCTTGGACTGTATTTCCGGAGGAAAAATATTTAAAGATCATCTTACCACCCAGAGTGCTCCTTGGCTGTTGAGTAAGGGTTTAATGTTGCAAGGACGATAACAGTGGTGCAGTTATCATTAGTTTTGTTTTATTTAAAAGCACCATTGATCCAGTTTACAGTCTGTAGAAGATGATGCATGTGAAATATGCTATATAGTTTTTTAGCAATGATTTAGATACCTCAGATTTCTAAGTCAAATATTTTTTAACAGGCTAGATTTTAAAAAACCTTCTATTTCTTTTGTAAAGTTGCTTTATGTTGTTACTTCATCATCTTCATCATCATGTATCTTTAATTAGAGGGAAATGTTTAGGACAAGACTGAGTTACCTAAAAGCAGAAGCTGTGAAAAGATGATGTATAGGAGTTATTTAGTGCAGTTTGTATAGGCTGAGGAAAGAACACTGTTTCTTTGAAAAGCTCTTAGGAAGATCTCCAGACCCTTTGGTTAGTGGTTCTGGAATAAGCACGAAATGCTGACACCGAAAAGCAAAACCATAATTGTGCTTATGTGACAGTGCCAAGTAATTTGAACATTTAAAGTCAGGCAGGCACAGGCCTCTTCATCCATATTACGTGACTTCTTTAAACATTTAAAGATGATTTCTCTTTTTGAAGCATAAAAATATCTTCAAATTATTCTGATATCTGTTCGGAATAGGAAGTATTAAAAACCTTTCAGATTATTTTGGAAGCAGCAGACAAATTATTCTGAACTTGCAATAGGAAATTTTGCACTGTCTTAAGAAGAAGCTGGTTTTTGCTTACCACAGAAACCCTTTCATTAAGTGCTCTTCTGACAGATCTTTCTGATTGTTTTACCTAATTTAGTCTTTAACATGACATAACCAAGGAATAAATTACGTCTTCAGTTCTTGCTTGTGATTTGACAGCGCATCTTTTGGTTCTGTTCTATAAATCTAAGAGTGTCTTTTCATACAATTAGACATTGGCAATGCTATCTCTGTTTGGAGGTCCTTTTGCATGTCTTCACAGTCAGCTTTCATTTTGACTGGTCCAAGTAGTTTTACCAACTTGCAATAACCTTTTGTTTGAAAAACCAGAAGCTCATCCTTTGGCCCCTCCTCCAGAAGATGTTCCACAGCACAGAGCTCAGTCCAGATATTTCCCTTTCCTCTTAATTTCCCTCTGCTATGAAAACTCTCTCCTACCTTTCAATTGCTTTTTTGTTCAGCAGAAGCATGATTTCTTTAAGGAGTCTTGATTGCCAACCTTTGTAATACTGTTGTTTAATTCCCACTGAGGCAGTTTCAAGATGGAGAAAATTCTTGGTAGCAGCATTTTTTGCAATGCACCTGCTTCCCTACCTGCTCCCAGTCCTTAGCACTTCTTCTGTCCTTTGGAAATTCAGATACCTCAAGTTTGTCACCACTTACTAGCAGAATGCAAACTGTTGTGTTCCTCTTGTACACTGGTGGAAAGCAACTTGAGTTTTTGGTCTGTTTTTCCACTTGTTTGCCATTTATGCTTTGAGTCCTCCCAATGAAAATACTGATTTATGCAATGGTTAAATATTCCCTTTTCTTTGAAAAAAGTCTGTGCTACCTATTGTTTTTCTTTCTCTTATGTGATTTTATTGGTTTTTTTTGTATTACTCAGAGAAGATCAGTTGTTTTTTATAGTTGGAGAGCAGTGTTTTCTCCTCACTGGCATTACACTGCTCCTCATGCTCCTCCAGCTGCACACTGTGGCTGAGCTGGGTGGGGTGAGAGCTCCTGTCCACAGGAGAGCTGGGGGAGCAGCACAGCTCCTGGCACAAACTGAAGAGTAACAGACCCTTGAGTACAGACATACAGAGAGGTCACAGCTCTGGCTTCAGCCAGCAGCAATGGAAACCTGCAGCAATGGAAGCCTGCAGTGTAGTTGCCTGCTGCAGTGCATGAAGACTTCTGTGCAGCCTTGAATACTTTATGTAGCAAAACAGTAATATGTTTACATTTTGCCTTATTTGAGTAAATAGAGTCAGGTATAAAGTGTATAATCCTTTCTAGTTAATAGTAGATTATTTGAGCATGTCTCATGTGTCTTTATCTGAAAAAATTACATAAGATTGCTTGTGTTAGTTCTCGTGCTGTTTTGTATCCAACTCATACCACTGTGTATATCTTACAAAACAATTCCTGTATCAGTAAGCTGGTATTTTCTCTTAAGAGTGTTTTTAGTTTCTAACTTCCTTTTGTCTCTATTAATGTTATACAGGTACTTGTCAGTGAGGACTCTGATAGTGATGGTATTGTGGCCCACTTCCCTGCACATGAGAAGCCTATTTGCTGCATGGCTTTTAACCCCAGTGGTAAGTTATTTTACTGTTTTAATGTGATAGTTGAGAACAGGACGAAGACAGTAAAATATTGTAGTTATGTGTTGCATTGCTCTGGAGAAATTGCAAATATTGTAATATGCTATGTAATATACTATCTAATATGATATGTAATATGCAAATATCTGCTCACTGCTACTAGGTCTTCTGACTTGCTCTGTTAGTGTGTCGCCTGTGTCATACACTGGCTAATTGGTCTTTGTTTTAAATTTGAAACTTAAGCAACTGTTACACTAAGGTATTTGTAGAGAAGATTCAACCTACCACTTCAGTGGTAGCACAGGTCCTAAGGAATCCTTTTCCATTGGGTGTCCTGCCAGCCAGGCATCCAGGTGTTCTGATACACAGGTATCCAGAAGATCAGCACTGTATTAAATTGTACTCCTCCATAAATATGAAAACAAAATGATACATTTCACTGGCACTGTTTTCTAAACGGATGTATACTGCCATTTTGTGCTTTCTGGATAGAAGACTTTTCAATTCTACCCTCCCTCCTGAGTAAAATCAGCAATAATCTGAAAATACTTCTAAGGAACTCTTCAAAAGTACATTTTTCTCTCCTTCCTCTATAAATGAACAGTGACTGTGCAGTGGAGATAACTTACAAAGCTTGGCTGTTAATAAATCTTATTAATTTGACAATTAACATTTTTACTACTCTGTAGACAGAAACAAAAAAGGCTTGGTTGATAACAGTAACAGTGAAATGGCCAGTGAATCAACAGCTCCCTCTTGCCTAAATTAACAGTTTCTAAAATGTAGCAAGTACTGTAGCAAGTACTGTGAAGGTTTTGAGGATGAAGTCTCAGTTCAAAGAATAAAACTAAATGTCTGTCGTTTATGTTTTCACTTCTACTGACCAGTTGGGCTTATTCTGTCATCCCATCTGTTCTGTCAGAACTCTTTAATAGTGCTGTGCAGGTCACAGCATTTTCACTGTGAGTTTTTGACATAACCCCCCCCTATTTTCATCTGGCTGAATTGTTTTTCAATACTTAAAAGAATTTTTGTGGAACTTTGTGTGTTTAACTGAGAATCAACTGTGCCAGTTCCAGAACAGGGATATTCTTGCTTCATGCCCTGATAGAAGGGCAATACCTGGAGTTGAGCACTGCTAATGAAGTGAAATTAATACAGCTGCTTAAATTGGAATAATGTATAGGTCTTAATTAAATGTTTCCTTAAGACAATTTTTATGATTGCATAAATTTAAGGGAAACAATGTTTATGCAGAAGCAAATTAACTTGTTCTTTTTTTTTTTTTTTTTACATTGAAGGATATACTTGTGTATTATTAGGTTACTTGTATTATAATCAAGTTCTTTTGGTTTGCTCAGGTACTAAAATTACAATCCTTTGTACATGATATAGCAGACTTATGTTAGATCTAGTGGTACAATAATGGCAAATTCTTTATTCTAATTGGTGTTATTTTTGATTGCAAATTATGTATGTTGTGAGGTAGTTGTAGGAGGGATGATTCACAGCAAGGTATTGAATCATACTGTGTGTTCTGGGTACAGAGTAATATCAAAACAGTTGAGAACTATTACCTCAGCTTCCTGCAGTATGAAAGCAGCACTTAACACAGCATTCTGGATTCTTTATTTAACATCAAGGCAGAATTTTGTTTGAAGCCAGTGTTGTAAGTAACATAATCTTAATCCATTATATAATGGTATATTGCCAATCAAGCTGATCTCATTACAAAGCAGAACAAAACAAGAGGTGGCTTTTGATACTGTCCTGGTCTGTTGGCTGGTTGTAGGGAAAAAAACACTTTTACTCATAATTTCAAGCAGTATCTGTGCTGCTGCACTAGAACACAGCAACTGCCAACTTCTGCTGTAAAGATAATCAGAGAATGCTCATCTGTTTAGTGAACTATTGTGTTCTCTGTGGCTGATCAAATAGCATCATTTCATCATGCCTTGTCCCAAGGGTCTGGGAGCTCCACAGGTATTCAGGTCTGTGAAAAAAAATGGCAAGATTGTGTTTGAAAAAAATCCACCACTGACACGGGAAGCCACTGAAGGTCAATGGATATGGGAGATGTCTATATATATATAATTTTTGTGTAGTAAGCCAGTGCAACAGTGTCACAGCCACTCCAAGCTACATTTAAAGGTGTCAGTTGCCAGTAAGATAAATTCTTGGGGTTTGTGCTGTTTCTGTTTTTCATACTGAGCGGGGAGTTTGCTTAGGGATGTTAATTGTGATAAAGCGGCAGTTAATAACGTACGGGTACCATGGGAAGGGGTAAGGTATTGCTTCATTGTAGGCTTATCAGAAAACAATCCAATGGGAAGAAAAGAGGCTTGCTAATGTCAGTAAAAGGCAGTCATGTTTTCCTCTAATCTTTGTTTTTGAAACCAAGAAGAAATCCTTTACTGCACTCAGACTGTCTTAGCTATGTTGTTATGGGCCTGATTGGAAGCCTTGTTACAATGGCAGGACTCCTGCTGATGGGAAGGTGTCTTTTTGGTTGTGGGTTTTTTCCCCACTTCTTTGTTACTGAGGATTCGGGGGCTGTTATTTCTTCCCAGCAAGGTAAATAATCTACATGGAGCTCTGATCTGGGTTAGTTGGCAATGAGAGCTTGCTGTGCATGCAGCCTTTTGCAGTGGCTGCATTACAAGAGAAGCTAACAAAAGAAGAAACAGCGATGTCTCTGCATAGTATGTCATTGTGCTGTGTAGAAACTTACTATAGTGACTTTTGCTGGCATTAGATCTAGCTTTTGTTTACATGTAAAGCAAATCTATTTAATTTTTTCCTTTTCTGATTTGAGGCACACAAAGAAAGAAGAAACCTGGCATAGTTGGCTTTTTTTTTTTTTTTAATTAGATCTATGGCTACTCTGAAAATCTGGTTGAATAATAAAATAACAAACTTGAAATGTCATTTCTGAGTATACTTAGGGGGCACCATAGTGGGGTTTTTTTAATGCTGCCTAGCATGCCCCTGTATACTTCTTCCAGACCCTCATGTTAATAAAAGCTTGCTTTTGAGTCAGTTGATTTTAGGGAGACTGTAAAAGTCTCAGTCTGAGACATGCAGCAAATCATGTTTAACATTAGAAAGGAAAAGAAAAAAAAAAACCCACAAACAAAACAAAACATAAAGGAGAAAAGCTGCAGTTCCTGGTGGCTTAGGTTTTCTGTGTTTTGTTTTTTTCCTTTGTATGTCAGATTTTAGTTTTCAAAAAACAGTTCACTGTGGGGAGTGGGTTGCTGGACTTTTTGGGGGTTGGCAGGGAGAGAAGAGTAGGGGGGATGTTTGTACTATAGCTGAAAATTTGTGGCCAGGCATCTATCTCATCCACAAAATCCCTCAGTCCTGTGGAATTTCTAAAATCTGGGTCCCTGCATGTGTTGTTATTGCCTCTCTGCTTGACATTTTTCATTTTAATAGTTAAGTTATGTAGTAGGTCAATAAAAGGGAGAAAGGACTGGTCCTCCTTTGCCATTCGTTGCTGATTGAATCTTTGGGAAACAGACATGAAATGCTAACTGGGTCCTTATTCTAGTGTTATAAAGAAAAATTATAATGTGAGCCTCCTTAATCCTTTCCCTTTGCCAGCTGTGTTGTCAGCTTTGATGGCAGTGTTTCTTCTGGCTGGTGGGCACACTTCCTATATAACATTCTTGTTCTATTTTTGGAAGTGTGCTTCATAAATCTGATTCCAAGTTTCAAGTTCAGGTGACTTGGCACTGGTACTTGTTTTCTTTTTTCTTTTTTAATTGCTAGGATATGAGTATTTTATGTATCCTTTTCTTCCATAGGAAACTGACACAGTGTTTCTATGCACTTTATTATATGTCAGAATCATGATTCATTTATATAATGCCATATGTGCCAGTGTCTTGTTACTTACATGAAGATAAGGTCCCTCTTCTCCAGTCTGGTGTTTTGATTCTTAAGACATCCATCCAATCTTGAATGAATTGAATGAATGTTATAATAATAATTGAACTTTGCCAAGTGCCATGGAAGTGATGCTGTGTATTAGCAGGAAAAAGGGGTCTCATTTTGCAATATATTTGCTTAATAAGTAATACAAACACATGGTATTTATTTATTTTTCTCCACAACCCCTTCCCATGATATGATGCTTGCACCACGATATGTGGCAAGGAAACTGGTGTGTAAGGGGAAGGAGCCGGGGGGGCCCCAGTGCAGGTGATGACCAGGGATGGGCTCCTGCCAGCAGAATAATTCCTGCAGCTTGGCAGTGGCCAACAAGCTGGATGGATTTGCAGGGAGCTGTGGCTTATGGACCCTAGGCCAGGAGCTGCACATACTCACAGTCTTTTAAGTGGCAGCCACGGGATGGCTTTTGGTTGTAGTACAGTTTTGCAGTTCATTCAGAAAATAATATTTCTTCAAACTAATGGGGAAGGAGCCACGTCTAAGAAGCAAGTCACATCTCTCAGGTGTGCAGGAACAGTTGTGAGGGAAATGAGCTGCATTCTGAGACTATTTAGTTCATACTTGAGCACCCCCCCCCCCCCCCCCGATGATCTTTGCGGAGCAGCTGCTGCAGACAGATCTGAGAGCACCAGCTCCATTCTTTCATTTTGGAACAAAGGCAGACAGCTTCAAACTTTTAGGCAGACTTTAAGCCTTTTAATAAAACTTTTCAAGATGAGAATAAATAATACAAGGAAGTAATATTAATAGACTGAGGGCTTTATTAATGTACTTCTGGCATGTGCATTGATGTAGTGGAAACAAGAAGCTTATAGTTAGACTCTAAGAACAGTTACTTTAATTCACTTTTTAAATGAAAATTACATTAAGCTTTTGAAGGGATGCTTTTACTTAGAGTTAACATTGTCTTGATTTATTTTAGTGCTGTTCACTAGTTCATATTAGGTAATTTAGATTAATTTTTCAGACTTCAGTTGTGTAGATATGCTCCCAAACCTATGCATTATATTTTTCCTGGTTTTTTTGTTTGTTTGTTTTTGTTTTTTAGAAGATCTTGATACCTTTAGATTGGGTCAAAGACAAGGCTTTATAGGATTACTGTCAGTACATCTTGGCCACACAAAAATAACCTAGCTTGTTATTAGCTGAACTGAATTGCAGGTAATATCACCTGCATTATTTCTTTTTTTCTGATGAATAGACATACTTTGTTACTGTGGGTTACAGGACAGTATAGTCTTTTACCATTTCTTGGAATGGGGATTTGGCCTTTTCCATGCTATGGATGTAGATCTAAGATACTTAGAAATGTCCACTATGTTCAACCAGTAACAATTTTTTGTTTAAGTAATGTAAACCAGCAGTATTGATGCAAAGGTCTGCATTTATTATGATTGAATTTTTAGCATAACTAAAATGTAGCCAGGATAAAAAACTTTAGCAAATATTTTCTTGGTTATTAAGATGTTTTTCTGTCAGTGCAACATTATGCATGACTTTATTATTAGGAGGCTTTAAACTTTTATATATATGTAATAGTTATATGTATATTTGCATTTTATGTATATATTTTATATATATATATAAAAAAATAAAATAAGCCAGGTACCAACTGTTTGCAGAATGTCATAGTCATTACAATATTGCAGAAGAATCCTGTCTGCTACAGAAAGTAAATAAGAAAGAGCTTATTATGTAAACTCTGGATGCAGGTGCCCTGGACTAAATTTTGGAAGTTCACAAAAGCAGGAATACGCCTGGGGGGTTACTTAATTAAAGACGTTTACAGAAGAGCCTCCAAAGTTTGACGTGTTGTTCCTAGTCTGCCAGGAACTGGAAGTGTGTGAGGGGTCTGAGACGGGGAGGAAATGGGGAGCAGGAAGGGCCAAGATTAAATGTTACCAATTTGAATCATTTGCTCAATGGTAAACTGGATTAGTGTAATCTAGAGTGTGTCTAAACTGGAGACTGAAGGAACTGTGCAAACATCCTCGTTTTTCATGATGTTGTATTAGATGTTGTGCTTTAGAAAAGAGGAAAAAACCTCACGAATTCTGCTGTCAGCCCTAGTCCATTAAAACTAACTCACTTGGTTCCCTCTTCCATCACAGACAGGGCCATGATTGCTGGGCCTGTCAGTCACTGCTCTGATAGGCAGGGAATTCACGGGGCTCCACAGAGCTCTGGCGGGATCCCGTGTGGAAAGTTCTGTCTGTGGCTTCATGCAAATGTTTTGGTTTATTGCTGTTCCTTTTAATATTGCTCCAAAGTATTCAGTGTTTTATTTTTGTGTAAGGTCTTGGGACTCGAGCAAAGTTGGGGATGCAAATATCCTGAAATGAGCTGGTGCTGAGAAGTGGAACCTCAGTGTCCTTGGGGAGGCATCAGGTCTGCTTCCCCTTCCTCCTCTTTTTTCTTTTTCTAAGACATTTCAATATAAAGCTTTAGGGGTATGTAAGATTTGGGAGTTGAATTTTCACGTATTTTAAATAAATGGTTATTGATTTTTATTATTAAAACCCCTGAAATTATGTCCCCACCTAGTGAGGGGAAACAAAGTGTTTTATTTTGAAGGGTGATGAGGTGGCATTTCTTACCTTTCCACATACCAAATCTGAGAAGGGGAGGATTGTTTCCTATTTGAAAAAACGCACTAAGGTGCTGGGTTTTTTTTTTTCAAAACAAAATTATCTGTATTTTCCTCCATGGTCAAGGAATGTATTTCAAAATAAGTTGGAAATTCTCTTTTTTCTACCTTTCTTAATTTAAAAAATGTGATTCTTTATTTGTGTCTGCAATTTGAAAATGTTGTGGCTTTTCTTGCTTTTATAAGGGCTTTTCTATCAAGTTCAGGTTCCTGATTCTCTACCTAATCAGTGTTTGTAATCCTGTGCATTTTGGGAAACTATTTTAATAGATTGTTCCAAATACTTTCCTCTTTGTATCTGAGTCAGTTTGGGGAAGTCTGTAGACTAGCGCCAGCTTTATGTTTCACTCCTCTGTATCGTGTTCTTTCGTGTGATTTTTTTGTAATGCATAGGTTCTAAAACATTCATCATCTGTTCAGTGGATCTATTTCAATGGACTCTGGCCCGACACACACACACACACACACACACACACACACACACACACACACACACACACACACACACACACACACACACACACACACACACACACACACACACACAAACGTGTATTGTACATACACAGAAAAATTCAATTCCTCCTGTGTGTGAGGAAGATTATGGAAAAATGATTCAAATGCTCTCTATCACGAGTCGTGTGCTAATGAGAAACCACCAGCAAATAGTTCCCCATTGTTTGCAGACCTCATCTCAAAGGAAAAGTTAAAAATACAGTAAAATTTACATGACGGAGTAACACTGCAAAATGAACTCAAAAGAAAATACTGCTTGGTTGACTCGCTGGCATGCAGGCTGTGGTGTGTGGCTTCTATTCATAGAAGTGAAATTAAAGGATGCAGTTAAACACAGTTGTGAAACGTCCAGTCCAACAGCTGCATTTAGTTTGTTTTTCAATTTCTCATTGCCTTTCTTGTTTATTAGCTGTGACTCTGAGGTCAGAATTAAAACAAATATTTTAATGGCAGCATTTATGATGTTGGCAGGGAGCGCTCCGGCGTAGCCCGGCGCGCTGGACGGGACTCGCTCCGGGTGGTGTGAGGTTGTCCCTTCGGACTTGAATCCCAGTCACGAGTGGTGAGATTTCTCAAAGTATCATGTCTGTAAATCACCCAGCTGATAAGCATCGTGGAATCTGCTTTTTAGCTCTTTTAGAGAACTGGACATACTCAAAGGATCTTCGTTTTAAGAGGCCAGAAAGGAGGATCCTTTTATAGATTTTAACACCATAAAAACTAACAGAATTCCTCTCTTCATTTTGGCAGATCTAAGGTATAAAGGCCTTTATGAACTGAGATAATTAAAACCAACTTGTGTGTAAATTATATGCATCTATTTGTGCTATAAAAATGGTTATACCTGCTTTTAAGAGTAATTTTAGAGACTATGGGGCTGTGATTTAGTTTTGGTGAACTATCTTTGCTTCACGACATTTAAAAGCAAATTATAGATATTTTTTTTTTGTGGTAAAGCTGAACATTAGTTACTAAATACATTGTTGTCCACACTTGTGCAAGTTCTGTGCAGCCGGAGATAGAATCCATAAGGAAGTAAATAAGATCAGTGTTTCAGAAATCACTTCCAGACTGATAGGTCCTGTTTACCTATAGAAATGGTAAAAGATTTATCTTAGCCAAATATCATAATAAATTGTAAGTTTCCCCTTCACCGTTTAGGAAAACAAAACATTCTGTAGACGTACCAAGCTTGATTAACTTTTAAAATCAGTGAAGCTGAAAGTCTCATTCTTTCAATCTATAACTTTTTATTTAAATGTGGAATGAATGTATTTTTAATACATAGACACTTGGTATTATTTCAAAGAAGGTAAAAGTAAATAATTTGGGTTTTGAAAGTTACAGAGCTCAAAGGTTTAATACAGATTATGCAGTCATGGAAGTTACAGAATTTCTTTACACCTTCCTCTTCATAATAAAATTTTAAATGATGCTAGGCGGTTAAGTGTGACAGGAAACAGTTGGTTCAGCCTTTCAATCTAGACCAGCTGCTCATCTTACTTTAGCAAATATTATCAACAAGCCTGGAAATAACCAACCCCCCTGGTTTTTAATTCTGTATTTGCTTTTTTTTTTTTTTAAGGCAAAAATACATTGCTTACAGTAGTATCATTTGTCTACAAAATGTGGCGCGTTCGGGACAGAATTTTTTAGATGATTAGCCGAAAAAGGAACTTATTTCTCGATATTTGGAGTCAGTGTTGTAGCTGACACATGGATTCTCTTTATTTGGTATGGTTTAGGGTCATAAAATTGAGATTTTCTAGGATTTATAGAAATATGAAGCACAAAGATGAATGATCTTTTTTAGGTTAACTTGAGTTATTGGTTGAACTAGATTTGACAGAACAAATAAATGTGCAGTTTACCCAAAGGTTGCCTCTTCCTAGAGATGCTGAAAGAGAAAAGGAAGTTGAATTGTGTGTCAAGGCATAAGTAATAAATCAGTTTTTACTTTCCATACTTCAGATGTTTATTCCAATGAAAACTGTGACGATATTGATGCAATCAAGTTTTTAAGTGGAAATAATGTATTTTGTGATTGTAAAACATCTGTCTCTTGCCTAAGAAAGTGCTTTCTAATTAGGAAGATTTTTGTCACTGGTACCTAGATATTCTCCAACTCAAATTTTTTTACTAACAAACGTGTGACCCAAGTTAGCCGGTTTATTTTCTTTTCATGTCTTGGGTGATACTTTATGAGCAATTGTAGGTATTCAAATTAAAAACAAAATTTACTGTGTGTTAGAATTCTTGATCCTAGCACAGGTTAACTGTGATTTTTGGCAAGCTTTTGGTATGATATATGGATGATAGCTGCGGTTTATAGGTTAAATTTTAGAAGGTTGGTGACAGTTTTAATGAATGCTTTAAAGTCATATTCATTTTATTGTCTCTAACATAATTTCATTCTGTGCAATTCGCTAGTTAATGGATAGTCTGTTCATTTATCTAGTGCACGGGTCAATAAGTTTTTCTCCTCTCCCTGTGGAGGGGAGGAAAGGCCAGATCCCCTCTCAGTCGCAGAGGAAGGGATGGTTTCTGTCACTTGCTCTCCCTGACATCCGCCTTGTGGGATCACAGTTTGAACAGCAGTCCCACAAATGAAGGGTGCTGCAGGAATGCACGCTGGCAGTGGGTGCTGGATGGGATGTGGATGTGTTCCTGTCCCTCCCTGGTAACAGTAACTTTAATTTTTGCCTTATTTTTTTTTAACAACACTGGCTTCATAAGGCAGAAGGGAAGTAACAGCCCACTCGTGCTTTACAGTGCCCTGCACCTTGGCTTGTGCTGCAGAAAGAGAATTTCATATGGAAATGAAGTAGAAAATACCATCATGTGTTGCGTGGTGCAGTTCACGTCTGTGTCCCAGTGGCCTCAGTTGTCTCCATCAGGATTGTGGTGGAGTCAGTGGCGGGGAGGCAAGAAGGGAATGTGGTGTCTGAAACAGAGATCTCCAGGCTTCCTGGCTGCTGGATTCATGCAGCGGTTCTGCAAGTGGGTGTCAGGGTGAATAACCTCCGTGTCTGAAGTAAAATCCCCTGCCTCCAGTTGAACTCTGGGAGCATTTTTCCAGGCAGCTCGCTGTGTTTCTGCCAGGTTGCTGAGATACTTAATTCTCAGCCCTTATAGAAATCTGAGACAGTTAATGTTTGGTTTTAAAGCTGGCACCATTCCTTAGGAGCACTGAGGGATGCCAGCTATCCACTATGGCAGCTAATCACAAGGCTGGTTTGCCTCTGATTTGATGTATTCTCCTGTGCCATTGCATTGGGATAGTCTAACACAAGGGAAGGGAAACTTCTGGCTTATCCTGAGAAACAGAGCCAGGCTGTTCTTTGCTGAAGGATCAACTATGTACATCAGGCCTTCACAGGACTCATACTTACCTGTTGCTTTTAACCTTCCACTGAAGGGTACTTCACAAGCTTCATACTGATTACTATAATGTCACAAGGTCTTAAGGATGCATTTGTGTCAATAAAGGGAATGTGAAAACACAAATATTTGTCATTCTCACAAATTGTAGATAAAGTGTAGAGAAATTAACTGTAAATTTTAGATATGTCCACTGATTCTGAGAGTCTTGGTATTCACATACTGAGTGTGATTTTAGGGGATGCTGGGACATCTAACACTGTTCTGTCCATCTTCAGCGTGACCTCCTCTTCCTCTGTAGTTCCACTTTTTCTAGAAGCCTCAAGTTACACAGATTAACGCAGGGAATAATTTTGGAAGTTAGGCTGAGCTACTGAGGTAGAATGGGAAATTGCACTTGGGTCTCAATTCCTCTTTCACCTGTGTGAAATGATGAAATCTGAACTGGGCATAGCATCCTGTTCTCCATGTGGGGCTCTGAAGGTCTGTCCTGCTGGGGAGTTTTCCAAGGAGGTTGTCCAGGCACTACGGGCACACTGGTTAGAGCCCTACAGATGCGTGTTCCATCTCCTTTCTGTCTTGAATGAGGCATTTGGCACAGCCTTTGACATTAATTCCTTCAAAAAGTCACAGTTGCATAGTAACTGCAATAGTACAAGCCAGTAACCTATCACAGGACTGTAGGACCTCCCAGTTTCAGATTTTTACTTCACTGTTGTTGTGGGACTGGCCAATTTGGATTTGGACTAAAGTGTTGGACACTGCTGAGGAGCAGCAGAGTCTTTGTTTTCTTTACTCCTTTTTACTGGGAGCATACATATAAATGTGTATTATTTGTATTTGTTTTGGGAGTCCGGTTAGTAGTAGAAGCTTGTGCATCTATTTGAAGTTTGTGTGATTCTTAATTATTCTTTACTGTTACTATAAGGTTTGTGCCTTGTTTCTCAGTTACACTGGGGAGGAAAGGCTTCACGCCAAGAGCTATATCTACAAAAAATCCAGTAGGTGGCTGTGGGTAGCCAGGAAAGATGAGAATTATTCTGTATTTGACTTTTTTTAGAGGTTGTGCTTCAATTGCCAATTTGTTAAGGCAAGTAACTAGACCTCCAGCCTCTGAAAAGGACATTTTGTTACAAAAGCTTAGTGGTGGTCTTCTCTTGGGGCGGCATTTTTCAATAAAAGCTTTTCTCTACACATCTTAAATGGATTCATAGAAGTGTTTGCCAGCCACAATATTTTGTCACAGCTTCTTGCCATTGTAGGGGGAGCAAAAGATGCAATATTTTTCAGTTCAAGCCCGTAAAAACAAACTGGAACTACTATAATTAAGTGAAACACTACTGTAACTGTGGCTAAGTACACGTTCAACTTGGCAGTAGCACCAAGTTTTGAATTGGTGGGATGGTGGAGGCACAATCTGATATACATAAGTAATATTTGTATAAATATGTTGAGTGGAAAAGTGTCAATTCATACAGCTACCTTGCAAGCTGAGAATGGGATGCATTCTTGGACCAAGACAGCTTCTGCATAAAACAGGAAAGATATCTAGGATGAAAGACTTGATGCTTATGGAGCTAAGGGCAAGGTGGTAAAGAAGGATTCCAGAGAAATACGTTTAGAGGGGAAGAAAGGACTTCTCAGTGGACAAGAAGTGGGAGACTTTTCAAGCTGTGGTAGCTGACTGAATGAATAGTGGCATCATTCCAGCAGTGCAAGGGAGAGGGGATAGAAAAGGAGTTTGCAAACAGTACAGAAGACAAAGAGCTGAAATCAAAGCTGTGGGTACAATTTTAAACCAATGTATTAGAAGAGGACAGGTTAAAATGAAGGGTATGTTGAAAATGAACTGTAACAACTTCAAACTTGTAACATTCTGGACTGAAAGATAATTTTAGGAAAATTGAAGAGTTGAGAAGCTGTTACTCAAGGTCACACGGTAACACAGAGAAAAATATTACACAGGATCCCTGATTCTTAATCTGTTGCTGAAACCAGTAAATGACATGTCAAAATTCATTTCTATACATTGATTTTTGTTGTTTAATTGTGGTAATTTTAATGTCAAAGAGAGAAACTTTTCATATAAGATACTCAATTAGTAAGTATCTTAGAAGAGCTGCTGTTTTATAAATGCCTGTTTTTTTTTCTTTTAAATGTGATAAATAAATGATCTACTTTCCAGAAGTGTTACTCCTGCCAGCTTAGCTGCTGAGAGCTGTGAAGTGCAACACATCTAAAATTTTAAATAATTACGCTCCCTTGGCTACAAAAGAGCTTTTTGATCCATTAATAATGAGAAAATTAATGTTGGACCAGCAGTAAACCAGATTAAACTGTATACCCCCTTGGATGCCTGACTGCACCTTTAACGGACCTGAAATTCCTCTGATTATTTAAATGTTCTATATTGAAATGTGATGGTGGCCTTGAGTTAATAGTTAAAGAGATTTAAATTGGAATGTCTCTGCAGAAGTTTTTCCCATTGATCAGAGCAAGTGGGCAGAAAAACTCCTTATTTGATTCTTGGGAAGCACTGATAGTGCCTCACACATTGACAGAATTTTTTTTGCTCTGTTTTTCCCACCGAATGTGTGCAAGACTAATCAGTCTTTTACTAAACATGTAGATTAGTTAAGGTTTGCAGATATCTTTTATAATGGCAAGTGCTGTATAAGCTAATTTATTGCAGTACTGATATGGCTGCAACCAGCTCTTCATCTGTGCTTGTAGTCATAATGACTGCAACTGTTTCCTTGAGTTTGCAAGATTAATCTCCTTCTGGAACACCACCTTCCTGGATCTGTCATCTAGATTAAAATGAGCTGTAATTATTTGATTACAGAATGGCTATTTGCTTTTTCTCTGTTTATTTTGACTTTCATTTTTCACCTTGAATTGTTGCCTTTGAAGAAAAATCTATTGAAAATAATGTAATGGTATCATATTAAATGATTCAGTGATTGTGTCTCTGTACCCTTATATGTTGGGCCAGAAGGTGAGCAACAGTTCATGATCTGTAGCCTGCTAGTATTGCTTTATGGTTTGTGAAGGAAAAGTGTCAGCAGTGGAATTTTTTGAGTAAATCTAGTGTGTTTTAACATGAAGCATGCTTTGAATGAAGGCAAAAAATTGTCTTCTTGTCATAATTAGCCAGGTTGACATGGATGAGAAAGGCCCTCTTTGTGAAGTAATTTCAATGCTGTTGTCTTCTGTACTTTTAAATTCCATTTGTGTACGTTCTTTTTTCTTCTTAAATGCCTCCCCACAGAAAGCTAATTTTTCTTTTATAGAAATACTTGCCTAAATCTAGAGCATTTCCTACCTGAAGGTGCGAGACTTCAGGATATACTGACAATTTAGGAAATTCTTGGTCATTTAGATGCTCTGTTAAATAATTAGTACATTTCAGATAGCTACGATATAAGTAAAAGTATTGTTTAAAATGCAGCATCATGTTGTTTGGGTAGAAGAAATGTATTTGAAAGAGGGTCAGTATGGCCATTTGCAGTGCATTAAATGTCAGAAATACTTTATTATCAATAGCCTAAACCATCTGATATTTAGTGTTTTAGAAAACTTCCAGATTCAGATATTTCTAATCTGTTTAAATTGTTCCCTCCCCAAATTTGTCCCCAAATTAGGATTAAGTAGTAGTTGGTGGCAGGAGTTGCAGCAGGTTTGATAGTACCCATTTCCCCTTCTGAAAATCTGATATTTGAGGAGGGGGGAGAAGGTAGGAAACTGTTCTCCATCTAGATACTAAAATCAAAACAGTCATTTAGCACAGCAGGCATTGTTAACGAGTTGTTAACTTCCTTTCCGATTAAAGATGCACAACTGCATAAAAAGGGTAAAATTATTTCCTGTCTTGAAGTTAGTGGCAAAAGCTCTTGTCGACTTCAGGGAGGTCAGGACTTGCCCTTGCTCTGTAATATTTGCTTTATTGTTATTCCAACGAAGAGCAAAACAGGATAATATGTTTCAGCATTAAAATATTTACTGCAATCCTTGCAACTGACAAACCCTCAAGCACCAATGTCAAAGTGGTGGCTGCAGATTTGTGTCCTTTTGGAGGAATTGCAAGCGGGTTTAAAAGAAAAGTGAGTCTATTCCCTTTGATCTTTTGCCCTCATTTACTCAGCTGCTCTCCCTGTGTGTCCTTTAGTTTTGGGCGGGAGACACCCGTCCTGATAAAGTTTTAGCATTTATTGGGCCATCAGCTGTAGTCAGTTAGTGTTTGAAACTGGTGCAGGGTTTTTCAGTATCTGAAGCACACTGTCGAGCCATCTGTTGGACATGGGAAATGTCTGACAGTTTCCATACATCCCCCAAGCTCCAAATGTTCAGTTTAGATCTATAGTTGTCCTAAGTGTGTGACAGTGTACAGATATCTCCAGAGCACAGTCAGAGGTAATAATTTATTCACAAAATAATTTATTTTTCTTTCCTTTCTTTTGACTTTGCAGGGTTGGGTTTTTTTTAGTATTTATTTTTAAATATTTTTCATATCCTTATATACTTTTTCTTTTTTTGGTGAATTTTTCTGTTGAAATCAGACTTTACTTATTTAGCTAAGCTTTTTTTGAGACTAAATTTTTTAACTATGGCATGTGTGTTACACTTGGAAGTACAGATGGGCTCAGCAGCACTAATATTTGGCTGTATTTTGACTAGCATCAGCCTCAGAGAGGAGTTAAGCGAGTATAAATAAAGCTACTGTTCATAGGTCAGGTCATATGTTCATAAAACCATGGACCATATCAACTTTGTCACATCTTAACAAGATACATACACAACTGCTTTTGCAAGAGAGCTGCAGTGGAACAGAAGTCTGTACCACGAGTGTGCAGAGGGTGGGAATGCTGGAGGAAAAAGCCGAGCGAAAAGCGTATGGACTGAATCAGGAGCGACTGTAAGTCGGCGCAGTTCCGCTCCGCTCTCTGATCCTGTAATTTAAAAACTTGCAGAGCATAATATTAACATTGCATGGTGTCCATGCTCATATTTAAAAAATAAAATCTGAAGTTGTTCATATTTTTGTATTGCTGTTTGTGTAAATAGTGTATTTGCCCAGCGGGTTTGTGGGTCTCCGTGTGGTATATGTGCATGCAAATACAAGAGTTGCATTCCTAAATGAAGTACATCCGTGAATAAGTTTCCTCTGGGCAGATGCATGCCTGCTTTCCTAACATTTGTGCCCTTGGTGTTTTTAAAACAAATCCAGCACAGCTTGAATGTGTTGAGTTCTTCAGTGTGTAATTACAGAATGACATTGTTTTGGAAGGCAGAAAAACCCTTCTGTTGCTCTGAAAGATGGCATTATTTAAAGTGAAGTTACTCGTGAAAGTTAAGCCCAAGGTAAAATTGTGTGTACCTCATTTATATGCATAAAATAAACAACTGTGCAATTAGATAGGTGTTATAAATAGGATGTGGTGGAGATGCTTAGGCTACTCAAGTTTCCTAGATTTTATAGCAAGTACCCAACTGAGATTTGCTGGTCTCTAATTTTGCCGTTCGGGCTAACCAGCTGACGCCTGGTTGAAAAGAGTTATGTTCCTACAAGGCCACAGAAGCCTTAGTATTCAGTCTCCCTCGCCTTCGGATCGTGGAGAACTCTGTGTACCATCAGCAACTTCAATCCCACCCTTTAGGCCAACCCTCATCTATCAAACCTGGGCTGAGAGAGCGAGAGGAAGCTCCCAGATAAACATACAGCAGCGCCTAAACTCCTAATCACTCTGGGCTTCCGCTTCCAGGCCCTATAATTAGAAGTCCTTCTTTTCCTTGTATTCCCAGTTGACGCAAATGCTTTTTGTGGCTTGGCACCTCATTTAGGGCGTGGGCTTAGTTTATGGCCAGGCCAGAGTCTGGTTTAGTCTTCTGATACTGCATAAATAGCTCTTAACCCACAGTCTACATCTGTACTAGTTTTTCCTTTTATGCATAGATTCTCTGTATTTTTAAACGTTTCTATCCTGAAAGAAGCTTGTTGTTTTCCAAACAGAATGCATGAAAAGTAGGAAGCTGTAAATTAGGGCAAATGTATCTGTCAGGTAAAACAAAACTTTGGTAATTTTTTTTTTTTTTTTTTTTTTCCATCTAGGGTATCTGTTCCTTTTAAACTGGATTTTAATCATCTCTGTGGATTTGAAAAAACACACAGTAAAACAGTCATTAGTTTAACCTAGCTGCACCCCTCTTGTTATGGATAAGCAAAATCAAAATTTTTGCAGTGAGATACATACTAAGTAAAATCTGCTTTACACAGAAGTTTCTACTGGGTTCTGCGTATGCAAGACTTTCAATTGATTTCAGATGTTATCTGTTAAACAGGGATTAATGCCAGTTTGAAAAATAAGCAGGAAATCCTTGAGAATTATTCACTTTTCATCTATGATTATTCATACATAAAGTACATAAGAGAAAACATTTTGGACTGAGCTTATGACAGCTTTAACCTGTATTTCCGTCTAAACAACTTTTTGGGAAAACTGTCACAAGGTCTTTTAGAAAGCTGAGTTGAAGTTTCCTGCACTTGAAAGTGAAAGTGAGGTAATGACCAAGATTCAAGTTCATGTTTCTCTGCTGGGGTTAGGCATTTCTGCTGGGGTGTCTCAGTGGCCGTGTGCTGCAGGGAGGTGGAGAGGGAAACGAAATGGCTGAGCTGTAATAATTGAAAACTGTGACTCTTTGGTGTGAAGTAATGAGAGCTGGAAAATACCACAGCAAAACCCGAGTCAAATGTTCTAAAACATTAGTGATTTATTGTTTGAATAACAGTAGCAAGAATTTCAAAATGCTGTTTGAAAAATACATGTTCTTTCACATCTGTGGTATTGTGCTTGGGACCTCGGTGTTGGTACAAGTTTTTCAAGTACATATGTGTCTTTCAAATGCAAGTGTGGGTATGAAAGGTCCTCCTTTAACTTACTGAAAATTAGTGACTAATATAAGGGAAAGACTTGTTTTCCTTTGGCTTCCATCTAATAAAATGCATTTATTCTGAACAGTGTCAGGCTGCAGGATTTTAGATGAGGCGTGCAAAATTGCCAAATCAGATACCGCCCATCGTTCTATTTTTAAGCCAATTTCTTTCCACCCACAAATGTATTATCTTTCACCTCTGCACTCCTTCAAGTTAGCAAAACCAAACAAAAAACCCAAACCCAAACAAGATGAAACCCAAAAAACCCGAAGGCAATGCACGTTAGTGTGGAACCAAGAGCTGTGGACATCATATGGAACTGATCAGAGCTGCAGATAGGCAAGCACATTTCACGGCTCCGCTTGTTCAGATACCTTGTACGTCACCAGAAGAACAAGCAGGTACCAGTGTGTGTGCTTCCTGCATTTGGGTGACATGCATTGTCATGTATGGTCCCAAAATGAGCTCTCTAGCAATGCCCTGCTCAGGATAAACAGAGATTACATGTTGGGAAAAGGCCTTTGTAAGGAGAAGGGTGAAATTCTATCATGTCTATGTGCGCTGGGGTTTATTGCCCTGTCCACAGACACCTGCACTTCCAGCCAGTATTGGAAATGAGATACTGGTTAGCTAAACAAGCCATAGATTTGATGGACAACACAGTATGGTAATTCCTGTGTTTTCACTGGCTCGTGATTATTACGCAGCTTTCTGTCTCCAGCTTCCAGACAGATTTTTGGCTCGTTTAAAAGGTTTTTTACGATCTTCATTGCACTGTGCCATGTGATGGGATACACATGAAGAATGCTGTGCTCAGATCTCTGGGTGCACTCAGTTCTGCGTTTGTATTTATAAAAGACTTCTAGCACTTTGGGGGAAGAAAAAAAATAATTAGGTTTGCTGAGGCTGTCTGCTCACTGTTGAGAAAAGCCTTACGTGTTCGTCTCTTCCAGATTCTCTTTCTCCAAAGGTCCTTTCCATCTGGAATAAGAGCAAGCTCAAAAGCACCAAAAGCACTCTCAACTTCTATATAAAGCTATGTAGTGCATGAGGGGGAGGCAAACACAGCACTTTAGAAAATAAATCCTTACTGTGTTGAGTTAGATCATTTGGAATATCCTTGCTCCAGTAATAGCAGCAGCCTGATTCTAGCACACAAGCCCCTGTTTGCTTCCAGGTTTCTCCACTGGAAATGCTATATATTATTGAGGACCGCACACTTCACTAGAAGGGAAGTGTATTTTGTGATGTTTCAGAACAGAATTAATGCAAATTGTGTGCATAATCCCACACTAAAGACTTGGCTGACTTGCACTTGAGCAACTTTAGCTGTATTTCCTATCAACACAGTCACTACAAATCAAGGAAATTGCCAGTTAAGCCAACATTAACATCCAGACCAACCTCAGCTCACATGCCTTACCGCCCAAACATAATACCCAAATGCACTCACGGATTTCTTAGTTCCATAACAAACTCTCTTTCATTTCTAACACTCGGAATTGGAGTAACAGCCTGTAACAGTAAAAGTATGTCTACTGGAGGGAATCTTGCTGAGGTCAGATTTAAGATGTTGCATTTGTGTGATTCCGAGGAAATGGCTGCGTGCAGCGTGGGTGGCCCCGCGCTCTGTCCAAGCCCTGCCAGCATCAGTGGTCAAGCTGAGAAGGAAACTTACAGGCCGTTTGGTTTCTAAATGCCGCTTGGATTTCTCTCTGATTTTGTACCTTTCTGCTAAGAGCCCTCATAGATTTAGAATTTCTTGTATCTTCACAAGATCTTTATTTTACAAGAGTACTTGTGAGGAGAAACTGAGGCCTAGGCCTGTGGGTGCTCACACAGTCGATGATGCTGCTGTATTGTCCCCTTGGGAGGCTTCTTCTGCTCCTCCTGTGAGCCAAGATGTGCTCACAAACCTGCTTTAGGAGGAGGAGGCAGCACCAGGGAGTGTCATTGGGCCTACGAGCCTTTGGCTGATGAAATTTTCCTAATTGGGCTTAAGGGAATGGAGATTCCAGGGTTGTCAAGGAGGGAAAACAGCATAGCCATCGAGTGATGCTGTAACGGAGATTCAGTAGAAAAGTTAATTAATCTTTGTTAAGAGAGTGTTCCCTGCTGCTCAGTACAGTACACAAGAGGATTTTATTTTCCAAGTTTAATCCTAAAATTTAAAAGTGCCATTTACTAGGCCCTGAATGGCATGGTGTGAGGCCTTTTCAGTTTGGACTGAATTTGTTTAGCAGCAGTGAGCAGAAGAGGGAAAGATGAATTGTGGAGGCACATGTAATAAACAGAACACTCTTACATGACAGAAATATCACCATTTACCCTTTGAATAGGTGTCGTGTAATATGTGGAGACCTCAGTTCTCTTCCTGAAGGATAAAAGATTTCCATTATGCTCTATGTGGAAAATCAACACATCAGAGCTGTGTGGAAATGCCTGATTTTCTTTAATAGATGCAATGCCTTGAAAATTATTTAAAGGCACTTCAACGTAGCTATTAAACTGCTTAAATCACTTCGTGCTTGATCTTAATTAAATGTTGGAGGATTACTTTGGGTGGTAATTCTTAAGTGTCAGTAATAAGCATGGTAATATGGACATTTTTATACAGAAAAATTAAGCTGAAGTTTCTTTACTGTGGTCCTAAATTCTGCCATGATGCCATACTTTTTTAATGTGTACAAAATAATACTTCTTTTTTTTGGTATAAAACCTTTAAACTTCTGTGAGAAATTGACTTCAAATATGTTTGTAAATGTTTAGAAACTGGGTAATGGACTGACATATAGAGGGAAAAAATTAAATAGCATATATAAGTTATTGTGATTCTGCTGATCTTCTAATTTAATAATTTCAGTACATCCATCAGTGACCTGTTTTCAATGAAGTTAGTAGGTAATTTAATATTTCTCTTGAAAGCTCTCAACTCTGATTTGCTGCCTTTCAAGCAATAAATCAGGCAGTTTCTTCCATATACATTTATAAGAAAGATGCTTCTTCAGGATTGTTTTTGGTGTGGGTTATTTTGGCTGGGTTTTGGTAATGTTTCTTCTTCCAGAAATTATTATTGTGGAAACATCGATCTTTTTTGTGTTGGCTCTTTCCCAGTGAAGAGCATTTTGGGGCTTGACTCTAACATTAATCACTTCAGTGCTTCATATTGGTCCCACAAGTTCTCAAGTTAGACTGTTCCCAGATTTTTTAGTTGGCTTTTATAGTTTTGCATTGTAATACTTAAGCAGTAATACTGTTAATATGATTTCAGTTAAAGTTCTGATTAATTTTTATGAAGTGAATCCCTTTCAATTTAGTAATTTTCTGCAACTGTTTTCTTTTGTTTCCAGGAAGCAAAATGTAAGCCACACTAGCTTGTTTAGATAGACATTCTTAATCCTCTTCTTTGCAGTGATTAATCTCTTGTGCTTTTGTGTTTCTTTTTTCTTTTTTTTTTTTTCTTTTTTTTTTTTTA
This sequence comes from Apus apus, assembly GCF_020740795.1. Taxonomy (NCBI): domain Eukaryota; kingdom Metazoa; phylum Chordata; class Aves; order Apodiformes; family Apodidae; genus Apus; species Apus apus. The sequence goes on along the minus strand of NC_067299.1, from coordinate 4,824,511 downwards.
CCCAGGGATGTTGCTGGTCACTACTGACACATTAGGCCATGATTTCCATGTTTTTCAAATACTGACACATCCTTGGTCATCATCACAAAGTGCCGTCCATCATTTGTATACACTTCACAGGGGAGAGACTGAAGCCAAAGTAAGTTAAACTATTTGCTGAAGAATAATCCCCAGACACCTTATACATTTTGTGTATGTTGGCACTTTAATGTTTGTTTCAGCACACAAAGAGCCTTTCTTATGTTATAGCCACAGAAAGGATAAGAGCACAACGTTTAACCTGGACAATAATAAATTCTTGCCCTTTACAATGAGGTGCTGTCAGATTTATTCAGATATGACACTACCTCCAAAGAGCCCAGATTATTAGCTGTGTTTGTACTTAACCTTTTCTCATGTAACATGTTAAACATTTGTCTAGTGCCTGTGAAGCAACTGTCAGGGTTTGCTTAACTTTGGTGGTAAAAGCTAAAGCCAGACAATTAAAGAGTTGAAAGAAAGAGTTAATCAAAAGACTGTGATTAACTTTTATCTGCACTTTAGCAAAGTGGGGAAACCCGTCAGAGACTGTAGAGATAGAGATTTAACTGCCCAGTTTAAAAATCTCACTCTTGAAGATGGAAGACGAAGTTAGGCGAGATGAACATAGGCTGAAAAAGTCTGAAATTTTATTTTAAAAAATGCTCAGTAAACTAATTTACTGGTAAAGTGGAAAAAAAAAAGTGAGGGAGATGTTTGGAAGCACAGCTGTGATAGAAGCAGCACAGCATCTTATGCCTGACTCCCTCACTGCTGTGCTTTCAGGCATCAGGAGAGCCTCACCTTGTAGCACTGAATAACTGTTGAAGAACCTGTTTTAAATACATAAATAAAAATGTCACCACAGGGTAAGAAATGAGTATTGCCCTTGCTGATGCAATTACACACTGAGCACACAGACTTGTGACAGTCTGGCAGATGTAAACTAGTGTGACAGAGACAAGCCTCGGGCACTGTGATTATGACCCAGGCACTGGAAGCTTGGATTAATGCACTACCATGATTAGAGTTCCTTCAAACCGTTTTTTTTTTTCCTATGCCTTGTGCCATTTCCCTTAATTTTTTTTACCTTGCATTTGTAACGTGCTGGATCTGAAAGCTTCATTTAAGGTGGTAGTGGTTGATAATGCTTTTGTGTTAATTTAAATTACTGGTAGTTTAAATACTCCAAAGCTTTGCTGCTACCATTCTGGAAAAGTGTAATTACTATTATAGGCAATGGTTTACTATAGGAAGGAATAACCAGTCTGGAAAGTGAGAGGAAATTAGGAAGAACTGTCCATATGGGATAATAAAAAATGTATTTACAGGTGATTTTTATAAATAATATAAAGGGCATTGAGATCTGTGTGTATACATATACCCTATCACCTATTTGAGCACATGCTATAATATGTTTAATATTCTAAGAGTTATTTTTATTCTACTTTCATACAAAAAATGGGAAAGATCCTATAATCAACGTTGAAAACCAAAGCATAGGACTCCAGTCACTAGGAACAAAGATGCTCTTCTGTGTTTTACAGCTGATAAATTGGTTTTTAAGGCATACATTGGAATCCAAACATAACATGTTGTAAGAATAAACCTTTATTGATATGTGTTTTTTGGGATGCAGTATTAGCATGTCTGTGAAAGCATTGCATTAAAATTCTTAGAATCAACATAGTAAAGTTTTTTCCTAGTTTGCCACATACTTTTCATTTGGTATGTGAACAGTATAGCTTTTGGAATGGTATAAAATAGAGAAAATTCTAACCACTCTGAGGTGCATTAGTGGATTTCACAACTCCCATGATAATTAAACTCTCCAAAAACAATATCATGTTGGTACCTGTGATTTTCAATACACATCTGTAATTTAAAATATTTACATAATATGTTGGATGGTTTTACTTTTTCTTTTGGAATAACAGTATTCATAGTTGTTTAGTGAGAATAGTACTATGTGGTGCTATTCTTTTATTCCATAAATTTCATGGATGAGTAGCATTAGACAAGAATTCTGGAGACTGTTCCATTTAAGATTCTCAATGCAGATATTTTAAGACACACACTGGAAGCCTCTGTACCTTCTTTCTTGGTTAGGATAGTATTTATACTTTTGCAACCAGATTTTTTTTCCTTCCTCCCCCTGGTTTAAAGCCAGTTGTGCATCAAGGCGAATGGTCTTAAAGGTCACCTTCTGTACTGGAGCTATAAAAAGTTCTAATTTGTGTTGATGGAAATGAGTGATTATCAGTGTCAAAAATTGTTTAGCTAGTACCCATTATAAATTGTTTAATCATCATCATCATTACGCCCTTGTTATCTGTGGTATTTTAATGTCCACACTGCAATAATCTACTTTTGCATGTGAGATTCTGGCCAGTAAAGCTTCACCACACATTTCCCAAAATATCCTTCTTTCACAGTCTGATGCATGATTTTTCTTTTCTTGCTCTGTGATCCATTAGCATGTTTCTTGCAAATACTGATACTCTAAGACCATTTAGTTCATTGACAAAGAGCTGGTACAGTGGTACTGTTTATAAAAATTTCATGTTCTTGTCTGCATGGCTGTGTCTGTGCTGCTGGACACACAGAAGCGCCCTGCATGGCATCATGGCTTATGCTCAAATTGATTCTACCTGAAGTACACTCTAAAACTCTTTTTCCCAAGAAGTGTTGGAGCTGCAGTTTAAGCTTTGTGAAATACACAGCATCCCAATTTTGCCCTGAGAGCAGAAATTTGGGAACCATATGTATCAGTGTTCCAAATATTGACTATCTGGTGTTATAACAATGTTTGAATTGTAATTTCACCCAGTTTAAAATCTCTGCCCTGGAGTGTATCCCCTTTCACAGGGCTGCAAACTCCCACCCTGTTTTACACTGTCTTTAGTGGCTGGAGGGCAGAACGATAGGTTGGCATTTCTCATCTGTCTCCTAAGAGAAGGTGACAGGAAGTCCTCTCTGTCATTCGTGTACAAAAGCATCTTGAGTGGATTAAGTTGCAGTCTTAATGTATATTAAAGAAAACTAAGCAAGTGTTGTGATTTAATAACGGTGTTTTCTGATCAATTTACTGCAGTCAGACAGTGTCTCTTGAGCCCCCCACATGTCTCTCTACTGAGGCTGATGTATTAGCTCTACCTTTACTTTGACTTAATCAAACTAAAGAATTTCTCCTCCATCATACATTAATTTTTGAAATTCCAGACAAGTTCTGATTTGGTTTGGGGTTGAGAAATTTAAGTTGTAAAGTCTATTTCTACCTTTTCCTGACCACTTCTGAAATACAGAGAGGCTGGTTGGAAAGAGATCTAAAGGGGTTTTATCTCCTTTCATGGACACAAGGATCATGTCCTTAACCAAAGCAGAATTTCTGCTAAACATTTGCAGTGAGTTGGCCACTCCAACCTGACTGTGTCACTGAAACCACTATGTTAATGTATGGGATAAAGCAGGGAATGCTGTGTTTGCATTGACAGTCTATCCCAATAGCCTTGCTTCTGTTTTTTCAACATCTGTGCTCAATGGATCAGGAAGGGATGAGGCTGTTAAAAATTCCTCAGGACCTTATCAAGGAGATAAGCTTTCCTTGTACTGAAATGCTGCAGAGAGCAGATTGTGCTGATCTTGAATATATCTTCCATATATGATCATATGCACTTTCTGAACAACTGATGGTTCTTATGCCTTGGAGTGGTGTCCAAAGGTACCTGCTAGCCATCTTCCTGGGTTTCTTTGTTAGTGATCTTCTTTTCAGGGCTTGTCTGCCAACACCTGCTTGGCGTTGGCTTCGTGATGCTGAGGGAGATGTAGGTACAGTGCTTTCCAGCTACTTTTCCCCTTGATATGGACTTAAGGGTGAGTACTTGTGTTCTCCCTGACTTTTCACAGCTAGTCTTCATAACATGGTTTTCCTTTTCTCTTTCTTTATGCTTTGAACAATGAAACTGTGTGTTACTGGGTTGTTATTGCAAATCTATGTTGAGTTTCCTGACTTTGAGCAGCAAATGTAGGAAAAGAAGCCTTATGTGCTGAATAAAACATAGAGTCAGGACTGTGAAGATCACTCAGCTCCTAACAAAGCCACTGATTTTTTTGTGTGAGTCAGGTGAAGATGGGGTTAGATGGAAAGTGGAGCTTGGTCTCAGAAGGGAATTGAGAGGAGAACAGCCCTGAAAGAATGTGAAGTGCTCAGATACTTCATTGGTTCAACTGGGGCAAGTCCCACGGTCACAGCATTCAAAGTTACTTTTCTGCAGACACAGACTGAAGTCCCTGTTTCAGTTACATTGGATTAATGTCTTTAAGTGCCACTTATGCTTTAGAATTATTATTATTTACTTAACAGAACAAAACCCAGCATGTTTTCATGTGCTGTGTTACATGGTGAAGGTTCTTTGCAAGTGTTGGTTGTATTTCACCACACCAGAGAGAGAACTGAAGCTCTCAGAAAATCCAGGCTTGCACAATTCAGCCATAAAGGGGAATAATGTGCATGTGTATGTGGTGTACATTTTAGTTAAGGAAACAATTTGTTGTCCTTCAGCTCTTGCATTGGAAGTCAACACTTACTGCATTCATATTTTTATCCAAGAGCACTTCAGAAGGTTTTTAATAAAGGTATAGCATGTTCTGAACTGAGGAAGCTCATTTACTTGCAGATGAAAGTTAGACTGTCATCTGATGATCCTTTCTCTTTGATCTGAGATTGTAAACAGAAAAAAAAAAATCCCTGAAAACAGTATTATCTCAACCTAGAACAAATAAATGTAACGATAGCATCAGTGGGCTGCTGGCCAGGGTCCTCTGTAATCTTTTACACTGTCAGACTTTTGTTATTCTGACTCTCCAACTGCTGTTATAACTGACTACAGTCAGCAGAGGTAAACAGAAGGAATGATAAAAACATTCCAGCCGCGGCTGCCCAAGAACATGTGCAACGTTACACTTTTTTAAGGAAGGCATGAAAGTTCTTGTGACATGATTTCATAGAGGCTGCTCAAGGTTGTGTCACGTTCCAGGTAGTGAAACATTGGGGTAGTTTGCAAACATGTAAAACCTCTGTGGTTAGTAGAAACTTCTTCCTATCTTTTGACATAGTTAAGTAGTTGCAATTATTGAAATAGTCTCTGGAAGTCAGACTTTCTTATTTCTAGGAAGGACTCTGGGACAGTCTGGAAATAATATAGATTGATTTGGGGAAGCTGATCAGTCTTTGATGAAAGCAGACAATAAACTGCTGCAATTAGAAGTAGCTGAACTATCTTGAGGAGGTGGAGCTCTAAGCAGAGTGGTGTTTGCTATTTCAATTATTAATAGAGAGCAGCTACTCTGGCTGCATGTCTGTCTCACTGTGCCCAGGTTCTGCCATTGGCTTTATACAGATCTGAAATTAGTTTTGACGACTCAGGGAGACAGAGTTGGGTCTGTATGGGTCTGATAAATCATATTGTGTAGACCATGATTTTATTATTTTTTCATTTGTGCTTGTTGCTACATCATTTCCTTAATTTTCTCAACCAAAAAAATTAAAATACAGACCAGTTTTCTAATCTGTTTTGAACCCTATCTCCTCAGTACTGCTGCTCATTTCTCATTTTTTAATGATATTGTTGGTTTTTTTTATTTCTGCAATCTCCTTTCACAGCATAATTAAATACTTGAGTCCTGTCCTTCAAATACTGGTGTGTTTTCTCTATGACATTGCAAAGTGTCCATAAAACTGGGTTAAGTTCTTACTGCAGTAATGCTACTCCTGCCTTATTATTGTTTCACTTCAGTAGTGAAGTTTAATTTAATGCAGTGAATGCAGGAGAATATACATATTGTAGCCAGTGTAACTCACCACAACTGAGAAAGGAGCACTAGAGAAGATAAAAAAGCACTAGGATGATCAAAATGTGTTTTGATATTCATTGTAACTACTGTGAAAATACATGGTTAGGTCTTGTGAGCTTTGTTTCCTAACTACTGCATTATGCACATGTATCAGGAGTCCTTTGCCCGAGGAGGTACAGTGATAGCCCAGTAAAGCTCCCTCTCCTTTCTAAGAAAATAAGTGATAGTATGTATTTAAGTGTTGTGCAGCAAGTTAGTACAATATTAACTTCTAGAAGCCCTGAAATACAGAGGCTGGGTAGGGCTGTCAGTCACTCCCAGGAGTAGTGGTAAACAAGGTCACTGCCTGTCCCGAGTGATCGCTTGTGTAATCAGCCATTCCCATTTTAATCAGCTGCTTTAAAATAAGTTTTCTATGTGCTGCTCTTCTGGTTGTTTTTGGTTTTTTTTCAGTTATGAGTTGAATTATTTTTTAATTTATTTTGTCAGTGTGTTCTAATTAACCTTGTGGTTAAATTTGGAGAAGCTGTGGGAATAAGTAAAAAATGATAGCAAAAACTTACCTAATTCTACATTTTGTAAAATAAGTAAATGTATGTAGCTTTGAAGCCTGAGATTCAGATATTTACACACAGATTTTCAGAATATCAGAAATAAAGTTTTGATCTGTAGCCTTGAAAGCTGATCCTCAGTAGAGCTGTTGACACATGACATGTCCTCATAGGACTCTGGACATTAAATTACGCTCCTGTCTGGCTCAGGTCAGACTCTGAACATGGCAGCTAAATTTCCATTCAGTTTTCTGGAGGATTTTACATTATAGTGTTCAAAACACAGGATAGTGGAAGTTAAAAAGAAGAACAGGAGAAGAGCAATTGATGGAAAAAAAGAGAAGACAGTCCAAGAGTGAAAAGAAGTTACGGAGGTTAGGAGTGGGATGCTTTGATGGAAAGGGATGCAAGAAACAAATGGTAAAAGTGACAGAAGTAACAATGTTAAAAGAAGGTACATGATGGAGGAGTCATTGTATAATACATAGAAAGGTTTCTTTCCTACGTCTTATTAAGAAAACCTTTCTCAGATTGTTACTTCCTTTCCATAGAAAAGGGTGATTTCTTTCCAAATCCTACTAAAGCCTAGCAGAAGAATTGAAACGTTGTTCAGTTGTTTCTGATAGGCCAATAGTCATATTGTCCATGACTCTGAAAAGAGTATTGGTAATTTTGTGAGGATATTGAATTTTTATTTTAACAAAGTTATAATATTAATACTGCGAACAATAGGAGACAGTAATATAAGAGGTGCTGGCTGTCTGGACAGCCAGAATCCCTCATGGGTTTGACAAGTACTGATGAGGATTTGTGGAGCAAGCTGAATAGTCTATCAAATAAGAAGAAAACTTCTGCAGACCTGCTGTACAACAGGAGTGACAGAGCCCACTTTAGCCATGGGTGAGTTGGAAGATACATGCTGTTATCCTTACAACATTCTGTGGTTGTCTTAAGTGCATTCCTTTGGGCCAGAAAAGGCTTTGGTTCTCTACTGAGGTCCTTGAAGTATCCAGGGATTTCACCAAGACTTTTGGATATGCAAGAAATGTAGCTTGAAGCTTAAGCAACCAAACTGCTCACGAACTAGGAGGAGGAAATGGTAATAAAGCTAGGAGGAGGCACTGATGTTCCCACAAAAGTATTAAGATTGCAATTTAAAATATCTTAAGGGTTCCCAAGTTAAACAAATTCTCAGGTCTATAATTCCCTTTACTGGCCTAGACAGAAAAGGATAGATAAAATTTTGGAATACAGACATGAGTATTAAATCTGATGTTGACCTTGAACTATAGAATAAACTTTGCGTCGTGAGAGTTCTAGTGTGCTTTGTAGTTTATTAACATGTATCTGTAAACACCATGGGGTCTTGATTGATCTCTAGTATCTAAACATTACATCATAATTAACAACAAATCCAGAAATATATTATAAATACATGAAATAATAGTACATTAACCTAAAGGACAGCAATAAATTGCAACGCTTAGCATAAACTTGAAAACCACTAATGGGCCACTGTGCAGTTTGTTTATACTACAAGCAGTCAAGAACTCAGTGTAATGTACAGTAACAGTGTGGTGGATAACAGCAAGCCTGATGTGATAATTTATATATTTTTTTTTTCATGGACAAACACAGCTGACTTTTTTTGAAGTCCCTTCTGAGACTGCCATGATGAGCATTCTCCTTTCAGCTTGGTCCACTGCTTTCTTCCAGATCTACTGGAAAGTTACGGACTCCTTTGCATTGCACAGATGAATTTGTGCTGGTTCAATATGAATATATTTCATTCGTGACCTTGTATAAGTCAGAAATATTCTCTGAATTTCCTCCTTGAACTGTCTGTTGTGCTTCTACTCATCACTTTTCTGTGAAAGACCAACGAGGCCAATTTTGAGACCTGTAGGAGACGGGTAGAATTACTGCATTTGTAACGGTAGCTCCCAAAATACTTTGTCACTGCTGAGTGGGCTGTCATAGCTGTATTCCCATAAATCTTAATTCATTTCACACTCATCTGTCAACACTTTTCTTTCTTGTTATTACTGAGTCTTAAAAACCTGTTTGTTCTCTGCCTCTGTGGCTTCAACCATATTTTAAGTGCTCGTGACCGTGCTGCTCACTCTCCAACTGCAGCGCGTTTCTGAGCGGTGTTTTGAAGGGAGTGTTTTTGGATTACGTTGTTCCCAACTTTCTTCCTGAAGACCAGGTTCACTTTTTTTTTTTTCTGTGTAATGTTTACATTGGGAAAAAACATCCTGTAATGATTGTTTTCCTGTTTCTTGGCTTCTGTTGTCCCGTGCCAGGACTGTTGTGTGTCTTTTTAAAATAGCATAATCCTAAGGATACTTACAGAAAACTGAGTATTAATATAGAAACTTACACAGTTCTGTTGTGCAATACAGTGAGATACAATTTTTTTTCTTTATAATTTCACAGAAATGTCCTCTAAGTACCTACCAAGTAACATGAGAGTGTATGTGGTAGATGTGAGTGAAAACAGTGATTTCAAGAGTTTGGCTGTGAAATCAACTGAATTGCAGGAGGGAAGGGTTTGAAGAGGCACAGGATGCCTGGGTCTGCCCTGTAAATACTGCTCAGAGGTGTCAGTTAACAGGGGGATTTATTAAGTCCCTTCCAGACAGCTGTGGTTTCAGGGGAGAGCACTCTGCAAGGAGCACGAAGCTGTAGAGCAAGACTTAAATAGATTGTGTTGGAGGCAGGTAGTGAGGGAGCAGAACAGCAAGGAGGAAGGATAAGAAAAGCTGTTTTCTGGAGGCTGGAACAGAGAGATGATTTTAGGGATAAAGAGGGGAATTTAAAGCTAGATCTAAAGTGAATACCAAATATTTGGGAAACAGTGATGTGTTCAGAAGACAACAAATGTGGCCATTCTTCATGTTATTAGAAAGCAGAGAACAGGCCCTTTGATAGGATTGGAATGATATTCCGACAGTTTTAGTAGTTTTATTATGTTAGTGATCTTTCTGTTGTAACTGAAATGGCAATTTCTATACAGTGCTTATGTTTGATTTGGACCAGTAGAAATTGCCTCTTCAAACAGCAAGTATTTAAATAATCTTGGTGCCATCATTTTTTCTCTGACTCCACAGCTTTGGCGTTTCTTTTTTTGGCTCTTGTTAGTCCTTGGGGGGTCTGTAATCCTTTTTCAGCAATCTCTTAAGGTGAAACACTTCGTAGGCAAACGAGGAGCACTAAGTGCTGCAACTTTATGTCAGTAATACCAAAATCACTGAAAGTGCTAAACCTGTCAGATTTTGGGGAGATTGTTTAGCTATATCATTAGCAGATCATTTGGGTATGTCACCAGAACTGAAAAGAGCAGGTGTGTGGTGCTGTTTTTAGTTTATCTGTGTGATGTTGATGAAGCATTTTGTGTCGTGACAGTCTGTCAGCCAAATATCTTGTCGCAAGTCACAGGACTTAAATCCTTTTTTATCTCAAAGGCTTCAGGGCTCAGTTGGAAACTTGCACTTTGATGAATACTTGCTGCTTTTGTCTGGAATCGCTGGAGTGCATTTCTGGAATATTTGTCAAGATTTTATCAGTGTTTACTCCAATTGGAGTACCTAGTGTATTGTAAAACTGGCTTCAGTGAAATCTTAAAGAATTTTTTTTTAGTTTATGCTGTTTAATAATACAATGAAAACTAATCCTTCCTCTGTATGTTTGTTTGCTGTGTTAAATCCCACTAGGGTACGTGTTTCTTTTTAGTCAGCTTTTACCTTGAAAAACATTTTTGTAAGAATTGTTTTAGGATTTTTTTGTTTCTATGATAAATCATTTTAACCTGGACTACTTGTTTTTTTGAGTTGTCTGCCAGTTTGATGTTGGAAGCAAACTTTAATCTCTCTCTTAAAGCATTCCTTCAGCAACAAGAATTTGCTTTCCATCAAAGCATTGTGTAAAGGACACTTAAAAGAGAATTAAATCCTTCTGGACATCATAGCTGAGATCTATGCAAGGAGTAAATATAGTAGAAAATATTTAACTCTTGTTTTATATTTGTTGATATTAACTGTATTTTTATATTTGACCATTTCAAGCTAAAAAAAGACTTGTATTTCTCAAGTGCTGGATAAGTATTTGTATGCATAAGAAGAAATCCAACTGGGATCTTTCCTGGGACTTCAGTAGCTCATTAATAAAGATGTTTATGTGTAAAATGGAGTGATTTTATGTGGAGAAATGGCAAAAGTTGTTCAGTTTATTCTTGACAAAATTTTAAAACCAAAAAAGAGCAGAGGTCTAGGCATACCTGGATGAATGGTAATTCCACCTAGAGATAAACTGATTGTAGCAGGATTAAAGACCATTATGGGCAGCTTTTGAAAATATTGGCCATTGATTTTTGTTTTGTTAAGTTATGTAGGACAGGGTATTTCTGTTGACTTAAAATACAGTTCTGAGTGCCAGTAATCAGGCCCAGTGGTGAGATCCCTCTCTTATTCTCATCCCTCCCTTTTCTTGATAATCTCTAAAATTTAAATTAAACAAGCAAATGTAGTTGAAATTATTTCCCAGCTCTTTTTATAGAGCTAAATTCTGTTTGAAAATTACACCAAGCTCTTGTGGCTTTCTGTAGTACTTTGCAGCACAGTTTGTTTTCAGGAGTTCAGGCCTGTTGAAAAGAAAGATCTTAGAATAGTTTTAAAAGCACACAAATTTTGTTACTGGTTATGTACTAAGTATATTGTGGCTTATATTTATAATATATACTGAATGCTATCTTCATTGGTATAGAGACAAAGTTCAAGTTATTGCCCAAACTTAGGGGGTTTTATTCACATTTCCAATCAAGACATGTTTAAAACATGATAATCCATTGCCTTGTTGAGCTGTGTGTACAGTGGTGACTGCATTCCCATTTCACTCCTCTGTTTCCTAGGTCCAGGATATCTCCTTCAGCCATGACTGTCGTTGGGTTGTGGTCAGCACTCTCCGTGGCACTTCCCATGTGTTTCCCATCAATCCCTACGGAGGCCAGCCCTGTGTCCGGACGCACATGTCACCCCGGGTGGTCAATCGCATGAGCCGCTTCCAGAAGAGCGCAGGGTTGGAAGAGATTGAGCAGGAACTGACATCTAAGCAAGGAGGTCGCTGTAGCCCAGTTCCAGGCCTGTCAAGCAGCCCATCTGGCTCACCACTCCACGGTAAGTCCTTTTCTTGGAAATTTTCCTCCTTTTTACATTATCAAGGAACTTTTCCTCTTAACTCATTGATGCCTGTGTCCTCTTAAGATGTTTCAATACCTGCTGTCTAGCTGCCTGACTCAAAAACATTTTGCTCCCAAATACCTTTGGAGATGCTGAGCTAAATATCTTCATATTCTTCCAGCTTCACGTTTCAGCAGTATTTGCTGACAGCCTGAACAACAGAAACATTGATTTCACTGGAGATGACAAGAATTTGTTTCATTCTGTTTGCCCATGTAGTTTGTGCCACTAAAAAATGAATCTCATAAATAAGGTGCTGCAGGTGTTGTGCACAAGTAACGTGCAGATGTAGGAATGAGCCAAGGCATAAGGACTTCAGAAAGATGACTCTAGTTTTGCAGCTTGCTTAAGTAAGCTGTGCTATCACAGATGTGTTAATAATTTCCACTCTAAACTGAAAGTTCTGGGGTCTTCAGTTATCAAGTTTTGTATCCCTCTAGCACTAGGACAGCCATCTGGGTCTATAGTCAAATGGAGTTTCGAAAATTCTCCTTGCTCATTGGCCTCTATGACCATGAAGTATATCTGGATATCCCCAAGAAGTACTTTATGAGGAGAAATCTGTGAACTATGCAATGTGAAGCTGATGGCAAAGATTTTGGCCACCTCTTTTTGTGGTGTGTGTGTGAGCAATGTGACAAATAATGTGCAAAGGGAAAAAAAAAATACCTGTAAGAATTGACCCCTGGTGGATGTATTTTGCAGAAACCAAAGGTTCTAAAAAGTTTCAAAAATCATCATTGTCCCAGCTTCTTCAGTTTTGTCCTGGCTGTTCTTTTTGCCCTTCTCTTTGGTGAAGTCTGTATTACAAGCTGCTGGTTTGGGTTCAGGATTTGCTGCATCTTTGCTCCTCCTTTCTAGTAAAAGTAAGTCCCAGCTTCCATTGAAGTGAAAGTTTAAATAGCCATTTAGTACAGCTAATTTCCAGCCTGAGTGTATTAAAAATTGCAAGGAACAGTCCTTCTTCCCTCATTATGAGTAGGATTAGAATAGCTCTTGAAAGCCCAACTATGCTGCCATAGTCAACATCTCTGCTGCTATAGAGAGAACCTTTGTGGGATTTCTGAATCAAAGGAATATTTTCATGACTTGATGATTATTAAGGGGGCCAGAGTTGTCTCAGAAGAAGCCTCTGTATTTTCTCTTTTCTTTGAACTTTCCTAAACAAAGTTTTCTGCGTAGCTCTTTGGAGCCATGCTCTTCTGCCTGGAGCCACTGGAAGGCACCCAACACGTGATCTGTAGTTTCCTTCTCCTTGAAGACATTGGGGTATCTACCATTTTACTTTCCCTCTCATGATTGCACAGCAGGTCAGCAGATCAGGCTTCAAACAGGCTGTGAAGGTTTATTGAGACACATCCAGTCCCTTTTAACTGTTGACATCACGTAGAAGAGAGGAAGGAACTATCAATTTGTGTTTTCATCCCACCAATTCTGTTTTCTGTCAAGGGAAATTGCATTAAGTTGTTGCCTTTGCAGTACTCTTAGGTACATTTAAAATTTTGAATAGATTTGACCCTCTTTTTTTTAGGAAGTAACAGCAGTTTCATTTGCTCTGTGATTGTCAGTGGTGGACAGGTTTTCTAGGTAGGAGAAATGCATGCATGGATGAGTTCCTGAGAGAGAAGAAGCAGCATTTATGAAGTGTCTCAAAAGTTTTAAGGCTTCAGTTTTTTCAAATGCCTCTCTAGAAATATAAATAAATCAGATTTTTTCCAGATCTTTGTGCAATTATCATTGCTTGAAACTTAACTCCAGTGAAAGAATTAGCTGCATTTGAAGGCTGCAGATAGGCACTGGGAATCAGTGAGAGGAGGGGATTGTGCTCATCACTCCTTCAAGTGTGTAAGAGCTTGAAGCTGGACACAAGTTGGTAATTTGCAAACTTTCATATGAAAATTTTCTGTGAGAAAGTTGTGGGGATTGTATTCAGGGATTAGCAGACTTGTCTTCGAAATGCGTCTTAGGAAAAAAGATACAATGGTTTGGTTTGTAATTTTTTAGTACTATCACTGCTTTTTCATTTCAGTAATAATTTAGTTTACCTGGCTGAAGGCAGGGAGGAGATTGAACTATATTATATGTCTTTTATAAAGAGCCTTTTATCATCAACCTGGAAAAAAAATACCTGAAGTTCACAGTGACTTTCAGGCGAGGGATTTAGTGTGTGTGTGGCAGCTGGATAAGCCAGAGACTGGTGATTATTTTAATTTGTGAACTAAGAAGTGTTTACTCAGACTGTAACAGCTTCTTATCATATTATAATGTTAAATTATTGTTGCTTGGAGGAGTTAAGGCAGTCTGGTGACAGGAATGTAGGTTCATACTCAGTACAGAAAAGAGAAGTTCTAGGTTTAATTCTTTGCTTTTCTTCTAACTGGCTGTGTGACCCATGGTAAATTTTATTCAGCTGATTTTTGTCTATCAGCTCTGTACTGTGTAACAAGTAATAATCTCTGTGTTCCCCTTGTTTGGAATTACTTGAAGTCTGTTTTTTTCTTCAAGAAGAGTAACTTACTTTCCTTAATCATCCGTCTAAATGCAGCTGATTATGATGCACATAAACCCAGAGATCACATCCCAGAGAGCACAGTTACACTGGGACAAGTAGGAGATTAAGTGACAGATTCAGAGAAGATTGGAATAAACTGGTTTTATTTCTGGAGAATTTTTTGGTGTGAGTTGTGTCATCCAGATTTTTCTTTCATGTCCTTTGCAATATAGAAAGGTTTCGATAAGCCTTAAGTCAGAAAAACTGCTGTTAATCCTAATATTTCTTTCACACTACAAAAGCATTGCTAAAACCTGAGGCCAAAAGCCTGAACTCCTGTGAGCGAAGTGCTTGCTTGTTATCTTCCTTTTTTGATTAGCAGTTGTAACCTATTGATGTTAACTTCTGATTAGCTCTTGTTCTTGTAAATATTTTCAGACTTCAGACTTCGTCATATTTTTCTCACTTGTTTTTTAACTCCCAGTCTCCAAATGAAACTGTTTGCTGTGTATATAGTAGCAAGGCAATATATTTACATTTTGTTGGAGTACCCTAGGAACTGTTTACCCACTCAATGTAAGCCTTTGCTGGGGGTGGGGATGATTTCATTTCCAAATGAATCATACTTTGGCTTTGTTCTTTTCAGCAGAATGAAGTAAACTGTTAAATAGAGAATGATAAAGAGATATTTCCTTTGCACCTTTTATAGCCAGCTCAGATTTTGTTTGGGTTATTCTGTCTGCTAATCCAGCAGGGCTATATTTTTGTCATTCCGTTGGATTGCCAGAGTGCCTTGTCAGTAATATCTGAGTTAGGTTGGGATCCTTTTATGGGCTTTTTTTATTATAAGGCTATTACAACATCAGCTGGTTGTGGGGCTGAACGTTAGGGTAGAATATGGCCTCATGTGACCTTTATAAAATGGGGTTTATGATACTGACCTGTCTCACAGGTACATTGTGTGGATTAATGGATGAGAGGTTAAAACTATGTCCTTTATTATACAAATATCCCCTGTTCTCTTCAGGATGCCTGTATCTGAATAGGAAGGAGCATTAGCTGTAAAAATCCAATGCTTTACTTGGAAGATTTAAAGCTCTATGTAACTCTTACTATTTTTATTCTACAAATTAAATTGGTGGTATGTTATTATTGTTATTTCTTGCACCACCAGTAAATTAAAGCCTCTCTAGCTGTACTTGGAGGTTTTTGCTGTTGTTGACTGCAGGAATTTCCAGTATCAGAACAAACAATAATATAGAAAATTAAGCACACATTTGCCCTATAGCTACACACCCACACCTACTAAAAACATTCAATAACAATGTGATACTTTCTGAATCTCTCTTGTCATTTTGTTGGAGATTGAAATATTTATTTGGATGGTATAGCTTTGCCAAAAGACCATTAATAGCACACAGTGGTTCTGTTTCACATTTAATACCTGTGCTGAAATGGAGCACAGAAATGTAGAATTATGAAAAAACATGTATTTCTGTGTATATTGACTTCAGACTTCAATTTAGCTCTTTATAAGTATTTTAGTTTAGCACCTTTTTCATCGTAAAGTCTTTTTAAATCTTAAAAATCAAAAGGGTTTTATCTCACTTTTCCTTCCTTTTTTAAAGTTGCACCATGATTAAAATCCAAGCACAGAACTAGAAGTTTGATAAACATGCATTCTGAGATGCTTCGGATATTTTCACGTTGCTTTTCAGTATTTCCCAGAGTGAAAACTCCTTTTACTAGAAGAATTCTTATGGGAAAGCAGAGTTGAAAGAACTGACATCATCAGCCCTTCCTGAAAAACAGATTGGTTTCCTTTAAGTAACACTCACTTAAGAAACCACCTATTTAGAGAAAGGCAGACAAAAATAGTTTTAAAAAAATATTAACTGTATCATAACTTAAAGCACTGGAGGGCAGTTCCTTCCCAGATTTGAACTCCAGAGCTGGCGCTGCAAACACGGGTTGAAAGCAGTTGTTGGAAAAATCTCTGTTAAGCTTTAATTTTTTGCATTGGAAGTGGTGGCTTCTCTCTAAAGGAAGTAGCTTTTATAAATGTGTAGAAACGGCTTTATAAACGTGTAGAAACAGCTTTATAAATATGTAGAAACAACTTTATAAATGTGTAGAAAAAATAAAGCGAGCTGCGGGATAGGACCCGTTTTTTTTTTTAACGGACGTTGAGTGTTCCTATTTCTTTAACCACTGCACTCCGCAGCAGCATCCCACGTCTTTTTTTCACCTATTTTTTATTTCTTGAAACCTGCGTTCCAACCATTTCTTTCCCAGCCCGATCCAGAGGTGCCAATTCCCTTCCCCCCCGCCCCATCCCTCTTCCCGCTCCGTCGCGCTTCGCCCCCGGCGCTGCTGCCAGGCGGGGCCGGCAGGGGGCGCCCTCCTCCCGGCGATGCGGGCGCGGGGAGCGCGGGGGGAGTTCCCGCCTCACCGGCACCTTCTCTGCTTCTCCCCTTCCTTCCTTCTCCCCTTCCTTCCTTCTCCCCTTCCTTCCTTCTCCCCTTCCTTCCTTCTCCCCTTCCTTCCTTCTCCCCTTCCTTCCTTCTCCCCTTCGTGTGGAAACGCAGCGGCATTTATCCTCTCGGCTGCTGGTGGGTCGCTTTTAAGAGTGATGATTTTATTTGGGAGCATTTGCCGTGCGGTTATACACGGTTTCTCTCGTAGCGCTGACTGAGAACAAACTCTCTGGTGTGGTCCCGGTTATTTTAGAGTAGGTGGGCGACACTTACTAAGCTGTGGTAACGAGAATGGACCTTCTGTTTCAGTAACGAGGGGAGAATTTACGTGGCAGTCGCTGAGCTACTCGGATGAACCCTCCACCTTCCCTGGGCTGCCTAAGCTGTGTAGCTGTTCCCTTAAGTTCACGCTTTGGAGTTTAAGTTATGAAGGCAATTAGGAAATAAATACATTAATTAATTTACCTGGTGGGAATTTTCTGCTAACGACTTTGAGACCATTACTTCCCTCTGGAAAGGTCCCAGGGTTATGTGAAGCCTGTCGGCTATGGAAGTGCTCGTGGGAGTCGGTGGTTACAGCAGCCCCAGGTTACGTGTGTAGAGCAGGGGAGAAGAGGTATGAACAGCTGACCCTACGCACCAATTTGGGTACTGGCCAGGAGCTTACTGGTTGTAAATGAGCAGTGTTTTTAGCCTTTTTTTCTTTCTTGTGATGGAGGGAGAATCAGCGGAGTGAAAGAAGTGGGTGGTGTATTTTGGATGGTTTCTGAAGTGAAAGGAAAAAGGTCCATTCCCTCCAGATAAGTAGGGAAGCAGACTGATAAATTCTGTCACAAGGGAAGTTCATGTCTCTACTTAAAGCATTTTAGAAGCTGGCTTTTGTAAACAGTGTAGGTCTGAGACTGGGGCAAACGTATATTTTCCTTTATGTGTGAAAAAGAAGTTGCAAGTATTCCAGATAAGTTGAAAATTTAAGTAGACCGATATCAGAAGAGCATTGCAGTTCTTGAGATACAAGTTGTAAAAATATTAGAGTGATGTAGCACAGCAAATGCCATCGCAGTGGTGAAAACAAGCTGTTCCAGAAAGGCTGTGGGTAGACAGGCGAAGGGGAAGTAATAGGGAGTGCACAGGAGACCACAATGTCAAAGATAGATGGTGAGGTGAAAGGAAGGTGGAAAGCTGAGAGGAGCTGGATTGCCACAGATGTGAGCATCCCACTGAAGTTTTCCTGTCAAGATGGATGATTTCAGTCTTGGTAACATCAAACTGAAGAAAATTTTTATGGGGTCAAGTGTTGATGTGTCAGAGGCATGTACTGAGGGAGGCCAAGGAGAAGTGGTAACTGGATTTTTAAACTTTTCTCTGAAAATGAGTTAGTAAAATGACATTTTCAGATTCTGTTGTTATTTCAATTGTTCCCTCGATTTATGTCCTCTTAATTGACAGTGAAACAATGTTTTTTTCATCTGCAAATCTCACCAGTTAACCAGGTATATAAAAGATGGACTAGTGTATTTCCTTCTCTTAGGCGGTAGGTCATAAAGACATCCTGCAGATTGTGCATCCCTTTTGATAAGGTTTTGCAGTTCTTGCCATTTGGAAACTGAGAAATAGTGATATTTGTGATGCACAAGAATGAACATGCTCCACTGCTTTGTAGCTTCTCAGAGTGCTTTATGTGTCTGTGCAGAGGACTAGATAGACCTCTACACCTCTGAACACTGTTTTAGGGGAGAAATGGGTATGATTGGTCACTGAAATTGAACTTTGAAATAACAAGCTAGCTGAAAGGAGCTGGTCACTGAAGGAGTGGTAGAAGAAGGGTTTTCCGAGTGGTGTTCATGTCCAAAGCACCAAAGGGGAAAAGTTAGGATGAGGTCAGGAGGTCTAGTACAGAGGAGACAGCACAATCCAGAAATTTGTTGGTGGGTCAAGGAATGTAAGTGGCTTAAGGAAGCTGCGATCAGTGAAATGACAAAAGTAGCTTTGCTCACCTGATATAAGCCTCTACTAGGTCTGATCAGAAGGTGAGAAAGTAGAATCTAGAGTTTTTCAAGAGACTGTATCAGCTAAAGGAGGAGGTTTAAGTATTGAGGGTGTTGTATGACAAGTAGGGTTTGGCATGAAGGAAGGCGAAAGCATGTGAAGCTGTGTTAGTAACCAGTGAGGGAAAGGAATGGGACAGGAGCTGGTGGGAACAATAATTTTATCTGATGGACCTGCTGAGTTCAAACCCGAACACTTTCTGCTTCCCCTGACAGTGGGTATTCTGAGGCACAGCTTCTATTGAGAGGGAACCCAGGGCAGATCCCTCATGCCTGCAGTCTGAATCAGATTCCCTGTGTATAGGATTGGTGATTGATTATGCAGTAAATGGGTGCTGCCCTTGTCTTTTTTCAGTTTATTATTCTTAAGTAAGGCATTTAAATCAACTGTGCTTTTTTAGTAGTCTGAAAAATGTAAACACTTTATGGAAAGAAACGTAAGCATTAAGATTGGAAATAAAATATACTTGTATCTTTTAAAAGGTTTATCTTTACCCTTAAATATGCTGATTTGGCTTATTCGTTTTGCTTAGTCTTTGTGAGCTGTTAAAATCCGTTGCCTTTTCCCATCTCAAGGAAATGCATCTTTGACACTTCTCATGACCTGAGTCACGACGCTGTCACAGAGCCAGAAAACATCCTTAATGGTCATGGGTAAAAGAGCAGAGCTGCTGAGGGTGTGTGGTGGGTGGAAGAGGGAGAGAGATTGCTATGGTTTACTTCAGTTCCTATTCTATGGGTGTTTCAGACAAGCCATTTATTATCATTATCCATGGATATTATTATCAAGTTCTCATATGTAGTGGTTCTCAAGGCACTTTTTTTTTTTCCCACATAACTTGGGATAAATACTGTGTATTCAACCTGGATTGAATTCAGATGCTAAAATATTTGTGCTAAATGATGCAGCTACAGCAAGAGAAAATAAGGCATAGGTAAAAAGTTAAGGGAAAAAAACCAACAGATGTATTAATGTGTAGTTTATCATCAATACTGAATTCCAGTAAGCTAAGCTCTTTGGGTAGGGGACTGCTGTGAAACTTTTCCTATCTCCTTACCCTGCAGAGCTGCATACAGAGGTGTCCTTCAGAAATTCCCAGACCAGTTATTTGCAGTTTCTAAGACAAGCTGACCAGTTTTGCTGACTATGTTGTCCCAAAACAAAAGCAGTAAGTTCATGAAGATAAATTTTGTTCTGTATCATTTGGAGGAGAAGTCTGAGACACCCAAATTTATAAAGTTCACAATGCTGAAGCGTCTCGGAGTCATCCCTGAAAGAAGGCTTTGAATTCAAAACTGTGTTGATATGAATGATGATTGATAGACATGACAAGGGGCAGTAATCATGCATACTTGTTTTCTCAAGCGCTTCATCATTCACCAGCAGACAGTGTTAGTAAAATTCCCATGTGCAAGAAATTGGAGTAACAGAGTCTCTACACAGTGCCTAGAAGCTGCCTGGACGATAACCTCATTAGTGGAGTGTTGAGTCTGAGCTCGTATAGTCCTTCCCTCAGAAGAGTTTGCGAACTCAAGTCCAGTGCTGTGGCAGCTACAGCCACAGCTTGGGGTCCAGACATGGCTTACAGCCACATGCTGGGGAGAATGGGCCCTGCACCTTCACATCTGTTTGCAAAATAGCTACACCTGTAGTAGTGACAGTTTGCAGTTTTTTAATGTGTGAAGAGTTGAAGGTGCAAGGCCTGGTACAAATAGGATGGTGATGTCTGGAGCCCTCCCTGCTTCTGGCTTGCTTTTACTGGGGGTGGCCTAAGAGCAGAGAGGCTAGTTTGGAGGATTTTGCTGGTAGCCACCATCTGGAACAAACAAGCTGAAGTGTTGCTACTGCTGCCTGCTCTATGGCTATGCAAAGCCTGGAGCCAACAGCTGGCAATCAGCTTGGGTTGTTGTTTTTATTGAAAGGGGAGTTTTGCCCATAAATGGACTTGAGCTTTGCACCAACAGTAATTTTAGTTAAATAAGTCCTAAAAGATTATTATAATGCCAGACTTGTATGTATGGTGGTGGAGGAGTTGTTTTCTAAGCAAATGCTTCAAGGCACATTTATTGTTTGACTCTTTGAGGAACTTGAGCACAACAGAGTGTATCTGTACAAAATGGGGGGGGGGGTGGAAATGCCAAGGGAAGAAGCACACATTTGTGTCAGATTTTCAAGGAGGTTTTTTTCTTTTACACAAGGCAATTAGCACTATGGATGTCCTCAAAGCTGCTGGTGAGAGGTGCCACAGGGCCTGGGACACTTTCACTGTTCTAGCAGAAGTGGCTTCCCCTCCTTTCTGATTCCTCTGGACTGTCAGTGTCATTTCTTTTTCCATTTCGGAAAGGAAGAAACACACATGGGGATAGACAACATGGCCAGCTGTACATCACACATTGTAGAATTAAATGACAGGTTCAAATCCCAGCTTGAGGTTTGAACTGTTCTCTCATAATCTGTCTTTGGGCCAGGTAGAGATAAGGGGTGGCAAAGAGGTCACAGCAGTTCCTTCTCTCTTCTAAACTTTGCTAAGGACAAGAGGAGATTTTTCCAGTATCAGCGGGACTGAGGGACAAAGGTTTTGAAACTGAAGATAGGAGAAGTAAGAGAAACTTCAGGAGGAAGAAAGGAATATGATGAGGCCATGTTCATATTTTGAGTGGATGACACTGGTGAGCAGTTGGAAAAGCTGAAGTTCAAGGAGCTCGGATGAGAGGGCAGAGGACTCTGTCTCATCAGTAGCTGAGACAGTTGGACTGGCGCTCGCGTGTCTCGGCAGAGTATTCTGACTTACAGGCTCGCCTGTCACCATCATGTGCCTTGCCTGGATGCAAGTAGAAAGTTTCTTGGATTAATAATGAGATTTAGTGCAGCTGTGTTTCAAAAGGCTCAATATCGAGTGGTTTTAAATGTTATGAAAACAACCAGCTGCGTTATTTTCTCCCATCCATTTCAGTGGAATCGAGGTAGCAATGGGTTTTAGGCTTGCATCAGTTTAGCTGAGAGAAAAATTTGCTCTAAGTAGCTAGATCATGTATGCATACATGCTGTAGTTAACACATACTGTTCTTGCTTTAGTAGGTCTGATTGTATTTGAAATATTGAGGGCAAGGGTGTGAAATGAGGATAAATTCAGTAGGATACAATTCAAGGAAATTGCAATGCAACTTTCATTTAGAAGAGATCATTAACTAAAATAATTAGTTTCCTGACTTTTTCTAGGAAAATATGCAACGTTTTGGCAAACAAAGATAAACCACGTTTGACTGAATAAAACAAGACGTGAAAGGAAAAGCCCACTTTAGCAGTTAATTAGGGTTTGTGGTGTTGAGTGTTGTTTCTGGGGACGCTGTTGAGTTTGTCTTTCGAGCTCTTCCGAGCGACTCGTGCGAGCCAGCATTGCTTCCGCTGCGCGCTCTATTCAGGTCACCAGGCAGCGTTTCTCACCAGGGCGCTGCTGTTTCCTCTTCCGACTGTAGTAGATTACAGATTATACTGGAACATGTCTGAGAAAAGGTCAGAAACGAGGGTGAAAGTCTTGGAACTGAAGCTGGGAAGCTTTCCATTCTCATCCGGGAAACTTTTTGTATTGAATAATAAGCAAAGCAAAATAAACGACCACATCCATGACACTTCTGTTTTTCCTGTCATTTTTTGTCTGCCAGTTAGAAAGGATTTTATTTCTCTTGCATTATATGATTAGTGAATGTTTAGTTGCGGAATCTACAGTGTTACATTGAACAGAAATAATGGTCAAACATTCATTGACTAAAAACTCAATGTGATTGCATAGCCTCAAGTTACTGCGTTTTTATTTACCAAATTAAATATGTTTATATGTTAATGTCAGTAGACTACATGGCACACTTTGAAATGCAATCTGTTAAATACTGTAAGATATAAATGCTAATCAAGTGGTATTTGAATTTTAATGATGCTACATTACTAAGCTTTTTGTATTGGAGTAATAGAAGAAAAATGAAAAAAATCAACATAAAATATTTTTATTATGAGGCTACGAGGTGCTTGGTGCCACTTTGGTTTTTCATGTATAGTGTGTAGAGAAACTAAAATCCTCAGGATCACTACTTTCCTACCAGAAAAAGTCCCATTTGCCTTGTTCACTAACAGGGTGGAATTTCTCTGTGTAAAAGGGGATCCTGTGACCATTGAATGAGGAGACTTGCCATATACAATTGAGCCAGGCAGAGGACATTTAATGTGTAAAATTATTTATTTTCAGTTTGGTGGCCAGTTGGTGTTTGCATCCCTTAGTGGGTGGTTTTGGTTTTAAGCTCAGTTCCCTTTCCATCTGACAGGCTGAGGCTGTTGCCTTCATGCAGGGCTGGGATCCGTGGTAGAGATTTAGTAGAGCTGGGTTGGAATCAGGTGAGAAGTAACTTGGTTGCATTAATGAAGTACTATGTGTGGGCTAAGGAGAAAGACAAAACAACAGTAGAGCAACCAGTGTGGCTGCATCAACATAATTCTTTCAGGATCCAGTGCAGTCTCTTTGCATAACCCTGGCTGCCCTGTGCTGTGTTCACAGATGAACTCCTTGGACCTAATAAGAATGTATCTGCTGTGCTGCATTTTTATGTATATTTATGTCATAAGTAGCTGCAAAAATCAGGATGTTTTTCTTCCTCCGTCCTCAGAGCCTCAGAGATGGTCAGGAGTGCCCTGAAGTACTCTGTTCAAATTCTGACCAATCTGAAATCTGGCCTGAATTCATCAAGGCTCTTACTTGATCAGGAAAGGACAAGTTTGCTGTATTAATTGCTTTCAGTTGATTGAATGCTCTTTATGCAGTGTTACAAGTGTATATAAGCTTGCAAGTCTAGCAGCTTTCCCCTAGATGTAGCTTTCACAACCAAAAATGTCCTTCGGAAAGTTAGAAATGTGGGATTTGATGAAATGTTTACATCTCACATCCAGGCCTTAGAGGTATTTTACAGGCTTAACAATGATTGTAAATAAAATAATCATAAATAAAAGTTGTAGCCATCAATAACTTCAGATGGCAGTGTCGAGGGTACCTTGGGTAGTGGTGAGGGACTCTTCCTGAAGCTCTGCTGTGGTGAGAAGGGTGGGGAGGGGCCTAAGCAGCAGGACACGAGCCCAGCCAGGCCGTACCTGGGAGCTGCTCCTGATGTCTTTTCCACAGATGTCCAGCTTTGTCAAAAACCAGTAAATCTTGTGAAGTTTATTTTCCTTGTAGCATCTGTGTTTTATAATGGTGCTTTTAATTTGTTTTTTCTCTGTCTGCTGGGATTTCTTTTGTCTGGCACTTTCAGGCCTCCCTTTTTTTTCTGGGTGGAAGTGAGTCCATTAATAATGAGTGGCTTGGGAATATACCCCGGCCGGGCCAGCACGGCAGCCGCTCCCTCCATCTGACAACAAAGCCCATTGTTGTTTTCTTTCTTCACTTCTATCCTCAATCCATTTTTCCTTTTGAGTATTTGTGGAATAAAATGTCTGGAAAAATGTGGCTCAGGTTTTGGGTTGATGACATGAGAGATGATGGCAGTTTTGTTGTAGATGTTCAGAAAACAGGTAGGAAGGCAGAACTAATGGATGGTATTTTCCATGTCTCAGGAGGCAATATTTATCCAGTGTAATGCTACACTTGTAAATAAACTTCTCCTGTCAAACTACCAGAGCCACAACATCCTTGGCTTTTTTTTTTTTTTCGTGAGTACCTTAGTAAATTGATTATAAATTAAGGCACTTATTTTCTTTCAGTTTTCTCCAGTGGAAGGCTAAAAGGCTGAATTAGGATTAACTGTGGGATTTTTTTTGACTTGGGTTTCGCCATGATCAGGAATTTGGACATTGAGTCTGTAATATTTGAGTGGTGATAATGGAAGTGCTGCCTTTCATCTGTGTCCTGAGCTGTGGCCCAAGTTGGAGAGGGAGTGCAGGCAAATAAGAGGATGTGTAGAGGGAAAATAAACCCAAGCCTAAACTGGCTTTAACATATTCTGTGCACAACTCTTGAACTGTAATCTGAAATTCCACGGCAGCCTGTGGAAAGACAGATACTTGACCAAAAGGATTTGCCTTGCACGGCCTCCTTAGGGCTGTTAAACTCACTCTCTGGACAATTACCAAGGGAAAGTGCCTCATCGCTCAGGATGCTCTGCTGGAAATGTTCAGACTGATCCTTGAGAAGGCATATTTGGCATGGAATTGTGATGATGGTGATTAATTTTCTCTAAAGTAATTACAATTGTAGGTATTCTTTGAATAGACAATAGGATATATAGCTGTCAGTATACAACCAAGCTAGCATTTAAAATTAATTGTCAGTGCTAAGGAAGCTACACCATTTGAAGCTATTCTATGGCTTTGTTCTTTATTTTTGTATGTATTTCCTTATAAGAATGAATATATACTGTCCATACGTGGCAAGATAATTTGAGTACAGGCTTCTGCTGTATAATAATGTTAGATATTTCTAGTGGACCTAAACTTTGGCTTATTTGTTGCTTGTCCTTTGACAGTGAATCAACAACTGCTTGAGCTGTAGAAACAATGTTGATGCTTGACTGCATTCTTTGTGTTCCTTTGACCTGATACAGCAGTCCTGTGCACACACAACTCGTGTTTACTGCAGGGGGAGTTTCCCACTTCCAAGGAATGGAGGAATGGAGAGTGACTTTATCCAATTTCTGGAGGGGTACAATGGCTCACCCTAAAACTGTGGGGTTTTAAAAGGGCTTATTAAACGTAATGTGTGACACTGTTTTGTTCCAGTGAAATTCAGAATGCACAATACAGCTTTTGCTGAATGCTTAGGAAAGGAACAGCCCAAGTCATAGAGTGCATTTACTGCATCCCCAAGGCTATGCAGTTAAGAACAAGCATGTACCTCTCTGGTAGGTCTGAGGCAACATACAATGAAGATGTAACAGTATAGAACATTTCCATCATAAAAACAGCTAAAAATAATTCAGTTAAACTGAAAGCAAATATTTTTCCTTTTTCTATAAAGCACAATTTTCTTTAGACAGAGTCATCCATGCCATCTTAATATTATTGTAGTCAGATTTTCAAGAAAAACTTCACTGTCAGAAACAGTTTGTCTTCTTTTTGTTGCATTCCAACTTTTAATTTTTTGTTTGTATCACTTTTAATGACATTTATTTGCAGTTAAGCAGCTGAATGTTGCTGCAGAAAATACAGATTGGCAGGCAATAGTTACTGGGATATACATGAGGTATTTACAGCTTTTCCATTTGTCATGACTGAATTTTTTTATCATGTTTGTGGGGTGAAGTGCTGTGTGTTACAAGCTTTGGTTTAGTTAATTTTTTGTTGACTTTTGTTTACATGAGATACATTTCAAATGAAATGCTTGACTTCTGAATGTGATTTTCAAAGAATTCTCTTAGATTTTGGTCCCATTCAGCATCTCTTGAACACCTTTTCCATTCTCTCTGTATAGTTTAGTAATTTTTTGTTTGTTTGTTTACTTTGTGTTTTCTTATGAGGATAAAAATGTGTAGGATGGTGTTGCTACAATTAATAAAAAACTCCCAAGTGATGACTTAATCCTGCAGTTTTCTAGGTATCCTTAACTGTCTTGGGATTCCTCAGCTTGTGTGAAAACAAAGCAGCTCATCCTTGTGTAGGAGGGACAACTGTAAACTCCTCAGTTCTCTGCATGCAAATGTTCTGTTGAATCCATGGAAGGTTTTGCATATGGAAAACAACACGATTTTGGGAGCGGAGGGCACTGAGCAATTCATTGTGCCTTGAGAGGGAGAGAGGACTGTTACAACACAGTCATTTGGTTCAGTAGTTCAGAGTTAATCATTATATTCCTAACAAGTAAAAGAAAACAAATTGCAGACATTGGGAGCCCCCTCTGTGGACACTGTTGCTGGTAGCGGAGTCGCTCATGGTGAATATAGGAGAGTGAAACACTTTCAGAGAGGGCCTTGATTATATGCAACAGTAACTAATTAAACAATAATGCAGAAAACTATTTGTACTGCTTTCTGCAAGAACCAAGAGTGCATTATGAAACTAATCTTAAAAAAAAAAAATAATAATTACATCTCAATCTTACTTTAAAACTGAGCTGGTTGGTTTTTTTTCCCCCTTTCCTGTTTCTTTTTATTCCAAGTTGGTGCAGGAAAATTGCTATTAATGAAATCTGCTCTCTGAGACTTCAATAGACTTGTTATTCATTAAAGCCTTGCTATTTCTCTTTAAAAGTTCAGGCTAGATACTTAACACAAAATACACTTTGTAATTTCATCATTTTTTGTTATTGTGCTTTTCTAAGATGCAGAGGTCTATGGACTTTTGTAGAAAAAACAAATAAAACCCCTAAGCTTACAGTTGCATAGTATTAAAAGAAGGGTAAAGGAAGCATTGAGTGTCCTTAGGATGATGAGACATTCATTAAGATTTTTCCGCCTTCCTTTTCCTATTTTCAATCCATCTGAAGTACCATTAAAGCTTTTCAGGCAGCTTCCTGTGAGAAACCCTTTTCTGTGCTGTTTTTCTTCCTTGAAATAAGGTGGCTGCTCTTCAGTCAGATTGTATGGATTTGGCCTGGGATTTGTATAATATCTATGGGGAATGCATCGGTTGTTTAGGAACCTAATTCCCAATATGGCTCCCTTTTGATTAAGAACAAAGCCAGCGTTTCACAGCATTATAGGAACACAGAAAAACAAGTTAATGATCTAAACCTTTTAATTCATGGTTGCTTGTCTATTTAAAGTACTTTTGATTCAGTTATAAACAGACTGGCCCCTTTTTTTGTTTAACTTCTTTCTTTGGTTTCTTCACATTTCTTTCTTTACTGGCCATGAAATTTGTAGCTAGTTTCCTTTTCTGTCTGAAGAATGAAAGGTTGTGACTACAGAATGATACAGAAAGTAAGAAAGCGTATCTATACTGGGCGTGTATCCAGCACAGACCTCTTTGAAACAAGCTAAAATTAGGGTTGTTGCAATTTTTTTGGTTATGATTTCCCCTTCCTTTTTGAAGTACCTATGGGATTTTTTTTTCTTCTTTTTTTTTTTGAATGACTATAAAGTTTGTTAATTTTTTGATACTTGCTTGATTTTTGCATGTCGTTTAGCAAGGCTTTATTTATTTATTATTTATATAACTACTTGTTATTTTCCTCTGGTCTGAGTTCTGCCTTTAGCCACAGAAACAATAAAAGCAACCTTTTCAGGACTTCCAATTGCCCACACTGTATTTGGCACTTTAGGAAAATAATTCCCTTCCAGGTATTCTTTCTTTTTCTTTTCTTTTTCTTTTCTTTTTCTTTTCTTTTTCTTTTTTTTTTTTTTTTTTTTTAATAGTGGATTGGAATCCAGAGCTTGTTCTTCAAGTTGAACTTGAAAACTTTTTGTTGATAAGACTGTCGGGCAAGCAGCAGCAGCAGCAGAAATAATTTCCCTTCCATGGAAGGGGACTTATTCCCATATATATATATATATAAAAAAATTTCTGTGTCCATTGAAATTTATTTTTACCTGAAATGAAGATGACTTTTTAAGATTGTAGGAGCTTGTTATTTTATTTTTCTTTTCTTCCTGTATTTTGGCAGTGGTTTATTTCAGGCAGAAAGAAAAAAATTCCAGTAATGTGTTTTATTACGTCTCTATCCCATCAAGGTAAATTGAACAGCCAAGACACTTACAATAACTTCACAAACAATAATCCTGGAAACCCTCGACTCCTGCCTCTTCCGAGTTTGACTGTGGTATTGCCTCTTGCTCAAATCAAACAGCCCATGACGTTAGGGACCATCACCAAACGCACAGGGTAAGTGTATCTGCACCAAGCTTTCCTAACGTTATTTATAATTAATACAGAAATAATTTGTGTTACTAGGGATACTTAGTTTTATTCCTTGTTTTAAATTCAGTGTATATAATTTAATGGCAGCAGAAAAGGGGGTGGGGGAAAGAGGGAGACAAGAAAATGAAACCAGCATCAGATGAGTAAACAAAACCTGAAAACAAAATTCTAAAAATACAGGAGTATTTATTAGGGTGGGTCATTTTCATGCAGTTTGCCATGTGGGTAATACTGTGCACTGGCATCAGGAGAAGTGTCCTGCCAGGAATTGGTATGAAATACTAAGCAGAGCTGTATTCAGTCAGAATAAGTTATAGTTTTACTTTTTATAAAGAAAAAAAAATAGTTTATTTTGGTTTCCAAACTTTTTCAGCAGAAATTATTTTTAGCTATCAGAAATGGAAAGGCAGTAAAGGCAGGTTGAGTATAAAGAAAAAAATTAATCCTGCTGTTTTCTTGTCTTTATTTTTCCTCTGAAGTGACAGTTCTGAACGATGAAATTCACGTGTAGACTTTCATTTCAGTGCCAGCTGCACTTTGGTACTTCTTACTGTGCCATGATTAAGCACTTGAAAATACTTATTTTGAAAGACTCTATTAAATATATATAATAACTAAGATTTTGTGAGCTTCATGAACTGCAACAATTTTAAAGTAGTTACTGTTCAACAGTTGATATTTTTATTTTCCTAAATTTCAAATCTTCAGTTTTTGCAATTAATACATAAAGCTAGTGAGCAATTACTGTATTTTTCCCTCTCAGTTTTTAGCTGTTCAAATCCCTGAATATTTTCTAGTTCAAAGTCTGATTGATCCATTAATTTATAGATTATTTTATATTTTTAAGAAAATAAATCAAGTGTGGCATATGGTTGGACAAAAGAATTTAGGGTCTTGCAGGTTCAAAACATTTTCCTGGGTGCAGGCACTGCCTTGCTTGCTTCAGTGGTTTCTTGCTCAGACCCTGATAGTGAGGTGAATTTACCTTGTGTTTTGTGAACTGGGAATTATTTTTCAGGTGAGAGCTCACGGATATTCCCTCTCTCCCTGAGTAATTCCCATATTCTGTGCTTCAGGATATCCTGTAAAATCTGTTACTGTTTTGCTTAGTGCACCAGGTCTGCATGCTGGTGTTTTGAAGCTTACATGTTTATTCACATCTATACATGTGCATCTGTATACATGTCTAGCTAACAATCCAGTCCCACTCTCCTTGCTGTAAACAGGAACTTCATTAGGTTTCTTGAGCCAAGTTGTGAACTATGAACAGACAGTTGCTCTAAGCACAGAGACTCTCTGCAGATAAGTTCCTGAACTTCATAGATACTTGTAAGCGGAACTTAGGAAACAGTAAAGAAACAGTATGAGGGTAATATTTGGGTTTAACTTCTTCCACACATACTTTTCTGTTACTTGGTTTAGCTTTTTTTTTTTTTTTTTTTCTTTTTTTTTTCACCTGCTTACAATTTAAACACAGATGAGGGAAAAAGATGGCCCTGGCTATCAGGTGAATTTTGAAGGTGTGGATAGGTGGGGTCTAGGATGAGGACAGGAAGGGAGGTGGGATCAGAGAAAGGTTGATGTGCATGAAAATACGCAGGAGGTTACAGTTCCTCAGAGAGGGAAAATATAAAAAAGGTGACTGGTGAGTACAGGAAGAGAGAGGCAGAAATGTAATTCTGTGCTCAGCTGATAGAACCCTAGAAATGGAATAGACACTTAAGACTAGGTGGGACGAGGTAGAAAGGAAATAAAAAGCCATCTGAGAGTCTCCCAGGGGCAAGGTAGGGTGATAGGGTGATGATTTGGAAAAAGGCACTTGGTTTACAACAGTAATTCATGCAGTGGCCTTTACAAGGACTGTTTCCTTAATGCTGTGGTGATACCAGCAAACTTTTCTACAACTACTGCAAATGTAATAATTTTGCATTATCTTAATTAATGTTTTATTCTTAAGTATCTTCAACATACAGAGAGTGTTTCATATTCATAGTTTTCTTTAAGTAAATTTTACTGTTCCCAAACTGTCCTATTATTTTGTGCAGTTTTTATAACTAATTAAATTTAAAATATTCAGAGAGGGTTATGTAAGGAGGGAAAACAACAGGCATGGGAAATACCCTGCTGTGTAAATAGATTTTTCATGAATGAGGATCATAATTTTCAGCAAAGCCTGTGTAGCTGTGTAATGCTAAGCTGAGAGCTTCCTTCATTTGTTCTTCATCCAAAATATTTGATGAAAGTACACAAAATTAACATGAAAAGCTGTATTTATAAAGCAGGGATTTGAGAGGAATGCCTAGGATCCAAGAAGCCTGGCATGCCTAAAATGACCAAATTGAGACAGCAGCCTTAACTTAAACCTCCAGGGGGCAAAGCGTGTGTTTAACATATTTAACATCTGCCCTCATATTTCTAGAAACACAGAGCAATGTAAGTCTGTACAGTGTAATATTTAGACAGGACAGGGACCATCTGCCTCACTCGGAGAAGTGTAGGAGGCATGTATTACTGAAATGGGAAAAGACAGATGTATTTACACCTACATGGTCAGCACCTTTAAGCACTGCTCCGAGGAAACAAGGCTCTTCTTTGGGAGCAGCTGCTTAACCTTGTGATTGTGCAGTGATCAGAAAAGGAGACGAACTCACTATCAGCTGGATTTTTACAGTCACTGTTCAGTGGCCCTCAAAGCAGATTCCTTTTCTGCTGCTGCTACTTTTAAAGAATTAAAAATGTAATCTGTTGCAGGACATTTCTAAAAGTAAAAAGCAGGACTAAAAGAATACCATATAATTAGCCATTCTGGATTTGTCTGGTTTATATGCTTTTAACATCTGAAAAGCTGCTTTAGTACTACAGATCTTAGTTGAATTTTGCAGGTTTTATTAGCAAAAACATCAGGATGGGTTTTTTTTTTTTCCTAGTATCCAGGACAGCAAAATATTTTTCAGGTACTGAAAGGACTGATCTGTGCTCTTAAAATCATCTGTCTCACACAGAGCTGAAAAGCATGTCATCTTACTTGACAAGTGGAATGGCAGTACATTTTTTAAGTGTTCGCTGCAGCCCTATGGGAATGAAAGACCAGAATCTGGAGTTGTGTCATTACTGCCTTGTTCATCTCAAATGCTTGTGGTTTTTTTTTTCCTCATGCAAACATATGAGGTTTGGAATATTTTCTGATCAGTCATTACAATCTTTTACTGCTGAGAATGTAAATTGTGTTCAGAGGTATCTCGGAGCATTACCTCCCTTCTTGCCAGCACTGTAACTTCCTTGTTACCTGCCCTGTGTTTCTTCCCTTGCTTTTTCAAGTCTCTCATTGTAATTTCCACACCTTCCTGAAGCACTTAATTTTTGTTCCCATATTTTATCATCCCATTGACTCACTTTCCTGTAGCTTGTACTGTCAGCACATTCTGAGGAGCAGATAGGCTTTCCCAAAGCAGCTCTAATGCTAATGATTAAGGCAGCATCTTGTGTTTTAAAGATTAGGGGGATGTAAGACAGTAAAAGAGCTAGATTTAATAAGTCTTTATATACTCATGCCTCAGTTTCCCTCTGAAAATTTTAATAGTAATGCTGAATTCCTTTTAGGGTCTGGTGAATGGGTTAATTCATTGCTCATTTACAAAGAGCTTATAGATTTGAAAGGGGAAGAACTGTATGATCCATCTCATGCTTGTCCATAAAGGGCAGTGAATCAGGGTGTGTTAGAAGACAGCTTTGTGCTTTGCAGTAGCTTTATAAGCATTCCTTGTGTTGTGGAATTGGTTGTAGTTAGTATCCAGTTATAAAGAATGTGGAGACAGATGAGCTGTAATATGAAGGAGGGAAATAAAAGATACAGTAATTGCCCCAAAAGAAAAACTGTTGTAAAAGTTGATTTCTCTGAGAGCAGCATTTGTTTTAACTTTCTCAGGGGATGTATAGTCATTATATTTGTATCATAGTTCATTCTCAAATTCCTTATAGCTTTGGTGAAACACTGGGGTGGAACCTGCACTACTTGGGTCTTGTCAAAACAGAGGGACCTACCTTGTAGGAAAAGGAATAAACCCGACTTTTTTTCCATCCAAAAGATTTAGATAGTGTATTTTTCAACATGAAACTCTATCCTTTCTTCATCCCATCCATCATTCCACCCTCAGTAAGGAAAGGGAAGAGTAGGTAAAGTGTCTGATGCAAATTTTGTCATTTTAGTGTTCCTCATTGCTTGCATTATAAATATGAAATTCACTGATACCCATTTGTTTTATTTGGCTCAGAGAGCTTCATTTACCCCAGGTTCTACTGCTGAAGCAAACAAACCAGGGAGTGCAAAGTCATGATACAATTAAGTATGCAAAAGTAACTAAAAATGTAAAGAATAAAAATGAAAAAATAAAGGTAAAGACTTGAGTACAATAGGTCAGCTTTCCTGTGTCCTGAAGACAGACATTCTGACACATTTCTTAGATGTGTTTATAAATTAAACTTTTATAATAAGTTTAGGTAATAGAGCAACTAATATAATGATTTGTAATTTATATGAAATGCAGTTATTTGCACTACTTTTTGTTCAGATGTCACTGTTTATGAAAGGATTCTCTCTATGGCAAGACATAGCCATGAGGGTTGGAATAGTGGTTATTGCACAGCTCTTTAAAAGCTTAAAGAGTTTTTATTCAACATGATAACACAAAATTAAAGAATGTTTCAGTTTTTGATTCACTAAAACGCAGGATCAGGTAAAATTTTGAGAAAATTTAGTTGGGATTTTGAATCATCTTAATTCCATAATTTTCCTTTGAAATTTCTCACTGGCTGTAAGAAAGGGGAACCTCAGTGAGATTTTTGCCTTGGCATGACTCTGTTACTGTCACTGAGCGTAGCCATCTGGTGCTGGCTTTTCAAGGTTGGGTTGTCCTGTAATTTCTACATTCTCTCTCTCAATGAGCGTACCATCCATACTGTGTGAAGGAAACAGTGAAAAACAATTGCTTATATAAATATCACAAGGGGAAAAAAAGATGTCATCTTGAAAGAAATTAGGTCTCGTGAACATAAAATAAATGCGAACTTGTCTCTCTCACACTCAAGGCTTTTCATTAAGACTGTGGTCTTTGGGAGTGTAATCATATTTTCTTCATTATATGAGATTTTGTATCCATGTTAGAAACAAGCATGCAAACAAAACCTTCCACTGAAGCATGGGTCCAGCTGGGTCGATTTGTCATTAAATAGGGAGAAATTTTTAATTTGCAAGTGTGATCAGGTCAATATAGTATGTTGTGGAGGAAAAAAAGCATGTGGTATCTTCTGAAGTGTTGTAATGAGCTCAGCTAAATGCTTGTTGCAGTCAGGGAAACTGAGGCAGGGGAAAAAAAATACATGCCAACCCTCTACAGGATAATGATTTAGAAATTTTGAGCTCTGAGACAGATATGACCACCCTTCAATGACTCTATGAATTTATTCTATATATATATTCCAGGTTTTAATTTATATTGGCTATGGGTTATTCAGAAGACTTGGCTTTTCATGAAACAGCAACAGTGCTGGGCTGACCTTCTGTAGAGCCATTAGAATGGTCTTTTGCTCAGGATCTGAATGTGTTGACTCTACAGAGATCACACAATCCATACAGTTCATACAGTTTCATTGGCTTTTATCACTATTCAAAGATGATAGATTAGGAAGTCAGCTGGTTCTACCAAATGAGCTCTCTCCCCCAAAATGTTAACCAAACATTTATTTAAATACAAGCAGTTAAAGGCTGGTCTGTTAAGCAGAGTTCAAAAGACCTTCAGTACGGTTTTTGGCCCATGTTATTAGTTAAAAAATAGGATTTATTTCTGCAATATTCTATTCTTTGTTGCATTTTTACATCTTTGCACATTGAGGAATATATGTCTTAGGTTTGTTCTTTCACCTAAATTGTTTTTAAGAGGATGTCTTCATTCAGTGTCCTTGTGCTCATGTCAAATTTAGTTCACAGCATTATTTTTTATCAGGATGGTGTCTGTTTAATTGTGTAGGCATATGGCTGAGGGCTTTATACATCTTGTTATGGTAGACCTTTTCTTTTAGTTCATTGCCTGAAAACATTTCACTTGTTTCAACTAGCCAGAATTTATCGCTGAGTCACAGTACAAAAAGAAAAATGACACATTGGCATTTTCAAAATCAATTATTCAGCACTTTTGTGGATGATGTTACATCCCAAATGAGAATCAAAGCAGCCCTGAGCATGTGAGTAGGTCTAAATTTACCTCCTGTTCCTCCTTTTCAGATTTTAAGCAAATGTCAGTATGGCAATGTCTTTTTCAAGGCTGGTGTAAACAACAAGGGAGAGATCCATTAAAAATCCAGTGAAATGAATGGAGTGCAATGCCACTTAAGAAATGATACAGTGTGCAAAACACTTGAGAAAAAAATAAAGTATAAATCATGGTGTAGCTAAGTTGTTGAGTGGCCAAAAACACTAAACCGTGTCTGTATCAGGTGATTTTTACCATTAAATGCATCTGGAAGAAGTTAGGGTTCTCTTTCCTGCCTTCCAAGCAAGCTTCTAAGTGGGGAATGAGATTGCTGTGTCCTGGAGTTGCTAAAGATTTTGGATTTAATGGTTTATTTCTATCCCAGGAAAAGGGCTGAGTAATTTTCTCTACAAGGTTGTGCTTGTACCTGTTTTTGTTATTTTTCCATAGGACTTGTCTCTTTCCAATCAATTTGTAAAACTGTCCCACTCAAACCTTCAGACTTTCATGGAAAACTCCCACATATTTATTGCTCTTGATGCTAATTTACTTTTTCTGTTAGTTTTGACTTTAATGGCTGTTTAAGGCTCTTGACTGCTTTTGCCTCAGGTGTCAGGCGATTTCAGGAAGGAGACCCAAGCTGTGTCTAACTTGAATTAAAACATTAAAGCAACTTTTAACTTGCAGCTGCTGCATGAGGTTTGTGGCAGCCGTTGTGCATGAAGAGCCCCCCCTCAGCTCTTGCTTCTGGGGGTGGTGGCTGCTGTGTTAGTGGGACTCATCCCCTCAGCAGTTGTGTTTGTGAGCATCAGCATGCAGGTTACATGAGAGGTCTACATCTCTTTCAGGGCATCATGAATGATTATAAAAATTATTTTGTTTACCTTCTGCATAAATCTTAATAGCATGATGTACAGTGTACTTGTTGGTAACTGAGTTTTCATCTAATTTTTGTGCATTTTTCCCCTTTACGTGAAGACCTTACCTGTTTGGAGCAGGATGTTTTTCCATAAAAGCTCCATGGTGAGTTCCCAGTTCATACCCAGCATGCCTATAACTCATTTGCTATCCTCACTGATAACAACTCTGTGCTTAAGACTTTTTAATTTTTAATTTTTTTTTTTTTAATTTGTTTACCTGCATGGCTGATCCATAGATGGAAGGACTGCATAATTTCACTTTAAACTTGAGATGTGTGTTCACCATCAAACATTGTCAAAGAAATGCATTCCCTTTTTTTTTTCTTTACCATTTATTTTTTAAGTAGCAGAGAAGTTGAAAAATAATTTATTTCACCTTGGGCAAAAATGATTGCAATATCTTTCCAAAACAGTCATTTATATAAATATATATTTGTAACTTCCTTTATTACTGTGGCACTAAGTTGCTTACAGACAGAAAACATTGATGACAACCTCTCAAAAACAAGCCAGATTAGCAGTGAGTAGAGCAATGCAGTAAGAGATGAAGCAAGTAAAATGGACACTGAAAAATTAAAAGAAAAACACCACAGTTCTCTTAAGATAAGGATATTTGAAATAATACAGGGGGTTGGTTTTAATTTGTAAAATTGCAACATATTACAAAAATACAGACAGAAGGAAAAAAGTTTTACCAAGTTTCCCTGTGTTGGAGTTTGGTTCATTGTTGATCCAGTGCTACCTCCAGGCACCTCTTCATGATGAGATGGGGGTTAGGTGGTTGATATTTTAGGCAACAAGAATGTTGTTTAGCTAAGGATGCTTATTAGCTTTATCAGTATATGTTAGAATGTTTGTTTGTGGCTCTTGGTTTTGGTACTAAAAGTTTGTTCCACATGTATCACCCTCTTATGTCTCTGTCAAAATACTGTCTTCAGCAGAATGAACTTGAGAGCTTTGTTAGGATGCAGAGTTCTTAAGAGAATGGCAGAGGACAGCAGATGAGGGCTGTACCAGGGAGGGAAAACAAAGGCACTAAATGTGACACCAAAGGAAAGAAGGTGACATTGTCTTATTCCTAGAGAATATGTGGTTATTGGAGCAGACTCCCTGAGAACCATTTCTAAATGCAGTTATGATTCACCTAAGTATTTCATCTGATGGTGATCTGAGAACTGGCTCTGGAAGAAGAGTTTTGAAAGTGGATTGCTTTAGCAAATGGATGTGTCGGTCATCCCCTGCGTGAAGCAGCAGAGACTCTTGTCAGCCAGAAATGGTTTTACAGAATCACAGAATCTTAGGGATTGGAAGGAACCTCAAAAGATCACGTAGTCCAACCCCCCTGGCAGAGCAGGATCACCCAGAGCACATCACACAGGAACACGTCCAGGCAGGTTCTGAATGTCTCCAGAGAAGGAGACTCCACAACCTCTCTGGGCAGCCTGTTCCAGTGCTCTGTCACCCTCACAGTAAAGAACATTTTTTCTGATGTTTACAAAATTTTTCTTGTTTTTTTTTTTTTTCCTCTCTTCCCCCCCCCTCCCCCCTCTGTTTTTTCTTTTCTTGTTTCTTGGTGTTTTTAGATTGAGGCAAGATTTAAAGGCTGAGATTAAGGAGGGGAGTATATGGAATAGACTCAAAAATTGTTGCCTGTCTTTCACAAGACTCTCTTGTGGTTTGTTTAATGCCAGTGCTAGCTCAAAAATATGGTCTTTACTAGTCTACAGAGAAACTAGGATAAAAAGCACACTTTGGGTGGGGAAGAAATCATGTTGTTTCCATTAAGGTCTTAATGAGACTTAAAATTATGTAAAAAAAAAAAAAGTATGGAGATTTGACAATTTACTGCCTGCAAATATAGAAGCCTACCATTTCTTTTCTTGCTTTTTCTTGCTTTATTTATGATTTGACAACCGGAAACATGTCTTTGTTTTCTTGTTTTAGGCACAATGATAAATTAATTAAGATTTATGTGTTTTGAGACAGAGACGCTTTTTCAGTAATTTTACGTGTAATTGCAGATTTCATGCAGTATTTTTCTCCTGGTACTTTTGTTGCTGCTTATGTTGTCTAGATAAAACTTTTGCCTTCAAAAACCATGTATGTTTCCATTTCAGTGGGTTTAGCTCTGGGGTTGTGGATAAGTGCTTTTGTTTTTATAAATCTGATGTATTTGAATCCTATTGATTGAGAATATAAAATCAATGTGATTATTAGTCTTTGTAGACCCTTAATATTTTATTGATAATATTTTAATAGTAAGCAGCTCCTTAATATTACAGGTATGCAGTTTATTATTTTTTAAGTCATATCACTTGTTTGACTGTGAACTTAAAGACAAATTGAAAAGCCAGCATTTTTTTTATGAGACACAGCTCTGTGAAGAACACTCCATCACTGTCCTGTGTAGCTGCTGCTTTTCATACTCACCTAAGGTTTGAAAAATATTTTAATAGTATTCTTTTTCTTTCTTTCTTACATAGAGAAGTGAATAATAACAAAAAATTACTACTTTAAATACTTTGCTTTTTTATACAGAGCTAACACAATACATTTCCAGAGATATGACAGTTTGATTTGTTACAAAAGTCAACTAGAATTGTTTCAGTAGCTCTGAATCTTTTCTTATTGTGTTGTCAACATGAAATAACTGTTACCCTACTGCTGAGTCTCTTTAGTTCTTTTTAAGGTCTGACAAAGTGATGTCTGTATTTTCTTCTTTAGCTTGCTCCCATCCCTTTTTATGCCTTTCAGTAAAAAATGCTTATGTATATTTTTCATTGGACATTGCTTACATCTACATCTCAGTGCTTCTGCATTTAAAATGGAAATAATCCTTGGAAAGTTGTGTTAGAGAAGTTAATTATTATCAACAATACAAATTCCCCTAAATACAGCAGTATTTATCTGGAGTTTGGGATTAACTTGTAGTAGGTGACTTTGACTTCAGCTGTGGTAGGTGAATGTCAGCTGTTGGTAACTGAAATGACACAAACGTGGGCTTTAGTTGAGGCCCAGCTCTTGTTAAATTTATAGCAGAACAAGGACTATGAAATTGAAAGTTTTTTTTGTTACTGTTGTAGTCCTGCTGAAAGGTTCTGCACAGATACAATCAGAATAAAAATACTGCTGTGTCTCACTGAATTCTTGATGTACTAAAAGAGTTGGAAAGACTGAGACAGGAAAAAAAGACTGCCTTTTTATCCTCCTTGGGTCTCAAATATTGTGCTGTTATTTCTCAGTGTGGAAGATTGAAATTACAAGGCTGAGTGTTTTGGTCCCAAAAGCTTCACTTCCTTGTTTTTTTGGTTGGTTCCCAGCAACCTGCACTTCTTCCTGCATCACAACCCCTTTCACTTAAAACATGGGACAATCTTTTGGAAGTTAGCATATTATGAAGATTCTTAACTGTTTCTAAAAATGAGGCCGAAAGTGCCTTAATTTCAGTTCCTGGAATAATTTATGAAGTGCTGACAGGCTAAGACCAAGTAAAGAGCAGGAGTTCATAGCAGAACAAAGTCATTCACCACCTACCTTCAATATTATTGTTTTGTTATCATTTATAATACTGAGAGGGTATTTGCATCTACATAATAATGAGGATTTATAGTTTCCAAGTTGTTAAAATATCACCATTACAACAAAATATATTTTTCTAATGGCATTACTGTTACTGAAAATAACTGGGCTTTTGAGGTTTACTGAAACAAAGACATTTGAGTTAGAATGTATTGATGAAAACTCCGGGATGAAGTAAAATGGTGGTAAAATGAAAGATTCCTTAATTGCAATAGCTTTCAGAATTGAGTTGTCATCTTGGCAGTTTCTTCAGAAATATGTCTGAACCAGTATGATGCACTAGTAGTTTTTTTGGTGTTTGTGTTTATGTCTTAGCAGGACTAAGTTTAACCACGAGTCATCATGTTTTACAAGGTCTGCTCTGTCTACAAAACATCATTCTTGAAGGGAAAATGTTTTGACACTGAAGCCAACACTTAAAGGCATGCCTTGAAAGACCTACATCTTCAAGACATGGTGTAAACAGAATGTAGCTTAGACCATTTCCTCTGAAGTTGTTTATATCTGTATTTGGTTGAGCACAGATCTTTGAGACTAAGGGTGTGGAGAACCCTGCAAAAATGTTGTTACTGTATGAGATTCTCTTCTGCTTAAAGGCTTGAGCAGATGGTGGAAGTCATTTATGTCTCTGTAGAAGTTGTTTGTGTTGAGTAAAATTCCAGAATAGTAAAAATGTATAGAAAGATTCTCTTTTTCAAGAGGTTGTAAGAGGAAGTGAATATGTCTGAATCATACCTGTATTTTTAGTTTGCTTTGGATTGCTTGGTGGGTAACACTGTGCTTCTGAACAATTGGGTTTTTTAATTATATAATTATATTTTACTTATATACTTTTATACTGTATTAAAAATGATAATTTACTGAGTGAAGTATTGATCAGTAAGTAGCAACTTGTGCACATATTGACATGTTCAATTCTGAAGGAATATTAGTGCATGAATTGCTGGAAGGCAAGAGCTAAAAATAGTCATTGATACAGAGTTTGTTATAGAACTGTTTAAAAATACTATTTATATTGCAGGTGACTATTTCAAAGTTAAAGATATTCTAATAATAAATACATAATAAGTTAATAGAAATTTCAATATTCTAATATAGATCATCAAATACCACTGCAAGCAAGGTAACATATTTATAGTCAGGAACTTTTTTGGAACACAGATTTCTGACCCAGTAATCTGCAGCTGTAGTTTTAACCGTGGGATATTAAGTGCTTTCTGGTGGTTCAATATCAGAGTTACTGACTGTAAATCGCAGTTGCTCTCTTGGGATGTTCTAGCTTCTCCTGCATGTAGAAGACCTTCAGGACTGAGTGAAGTCTTTAATGTCTTTAAAGTCTTGCTTTAATATCCCTATTGCTTCATTCTGTTGAGCCACTTCACCTGTATACAAGTAATTTGTCATTTTAAAAAAAGGTGGCATTAAATAAGTGCCATTATGATAACACATAGTGTTTGAATGGTTTTCTGCTGATTTAAAATATTTTTCTGCTGATTAATTTAATCATAATACTGCAATAATTTGTGTCCATCCACATATATGCACATACTTATTAGAATTGAAGATCATAACTTAAAACCAACCAAGTGAATGTGATGGTGTAATCACAGGCTGATACGCTGTGCAACAAGAAATAATGGGAGGAAAAAAAGGAAAGCAGGAAGAGGTAGCAAGAGAAGGGAGCAGTGAAACTGAGTAGAGAGAGGAATAATCCAACTAAAAGACTGGAAACAGGGAACATGGAGAAGGAGGAATCCTGTGTGAACTTCTCAAAAAGCTTTTCAGGCAAGGGTGAAATCCTGGATTAATGAATTGAGGAAATGGACAATTTCCTCAATTCTCAAAAGTAGTTCTGAATTTACAGAAAGCATAATGTTAGGTATCATCAGATTCCTGTAAGGAGGAATACTAAATGATGTTTCCATGAAACATAATTATAAATTGCTGTACCTGCTACATGCCCATTGTGGAGGTTCAGAGGAGAATGTCTTAATCTCTATTTACATGATGCAGTAACTGATACTTGTTTTAATGTGTAGCTCATGAGTGTTTGCATTGTTTCCCTTTCCCTGTATCCTCCGCATGCTGTTCCCTCCTGCCCTTTTGCCCATGTCACATGGATCCTGGTGGTTTCAATGGCATCAGGTCTGTGCTGAGTTACAGCTGAGCAACACTACGTGGTAGCATCCTTTGGAAGTTTCTTTGGAAAGTGCAAAAAAATATCACCCACCTAGAATGTCTGACCCAGAATCTGTTTTCATTCCCAAAGGTTTATAAATGTTTGTATTCACTTCAGAAGATGTTTCTATTGAATGCAAATATTCAATATTGGGTCTTTTAAACAGTACAATTAATTCTCCATTATGAACCAGTGCTGTTCTCCAAGTTAATGAGTTCAGTGATCCAGGGGGAGTTTGGGACGTAGTATTGAGAAACACAAAGCATCTGTAAGTCCTGCTAAACTTAATGGGAACTGCAGATACTCACTTCTGAATTAATATCTTAGAGTGACTGTTGAGCAAAGGACATCTTAATTTTTGAGAATGAACTTTCATAATGTTTTGTTCTTTCTTTAAGCAAATCCAAACCAGCTCCACAGATTTCACCCAGTAAGTCTGTGGGAGGAGAGTTTTGTGTTGCTGCAGTCTTTGGATCATCGAGGTCCTGGTTTGCAAACAATCCTGGTCTGAAAAGAGAAAAAGGTTGGTATGTTAAAAATGTTAGTTGGTATATTAAAAGTAGTAGTAGTAAATTCTCTTATTTTCTCATTTTCTGGTAACTTCTGAGCAGATGGTGCTTTTCTGTAGATTTTGTTCCATAAACTCAGTGACAGTGGAGATTTTTGGGAACATGGCTGGGATGCTTTTGATAAAAAGGACAATTTTCAATAAATTTTAATCAGTGAAGTAAATAATTGATCTTTTATTATGATGTAATGACAGAAAACAAACTTTGATCATTCAATCCAAAGAGCCCGTGTGAAGTTTTGCTGAAAAAGCTGTGAGGTACAGGTGAGACATCTTTCCTAAAGCACATATACAGACATGTTTGGCAATGTATAATTTTTGGTGAGAAGCTCTGTTCCACCTTCTCTTTTATGAGATACTAATATTTTTTGAAACAAGGATAAAATTGTCTGCTTTGTACAATTTTCTTTTTGTCTCTGCAGCCCAATCACTTCACGTTTTTAACTGCAAGCACAGAAAGGCAAGAGAGCTAACAAAAATAAGTAGTTTACTATTTCTGCGAGTGTTCTTTTTCTCTTTCTGCTGTTCTGTTGCTGTAAGGTTTTCTTTCTCCTTGCACACAGATCAATCAAAGCAGTTTGTAGTGGAGTCGTTGTATATTATCAGCTGTTACGGAAGCCTGGTGGAGCACGTGTTGGAACCGCGCCCGCTCAGCACAGCTCCCAAGATTAGTGATGACACACCTTTGGAAATGATGACCTGCCCCAGAGCCAGCTGGACTTTGGTTAGGTAGCTCATTCTTTTTACTTTTACTACTTCTTTTTGTCCAGAAAATGATTGTGAGCTTTTTTTTTTTGTTTTTAATTATTTTATATTTTAAGAGTGAATGAACCGCATCATGGTTTTCACCCATATTTTGATCTTAAAGTTTCTCTTCGAGGCTGATAAAGTTTTCCATTGAAAGAGAAGACTTTCAACAGCAAAATCAAGCCTACCTTTTCATATCACTCTGTTAGTGCTTACAAGTCTGGATGGGAGCTAACCATTTAAATACTTCTGTAGACGTGGAGCTACGTGAACCTGTTAACAGATCAATGGAGGTCCTTAC
The DNA here is from genome assembly GCF_020740795.1 of Apus apus. Taxonomy (NCBI): domain Eukaryota; kingdom Metazoa; phylum Chordata; class Aves; order Apodiformes; family Apodidae; genus Apus; species Apus apus. Next base: position 4,781,465 of record NC_067299.1, on the reverse strand, counting down.
CAATTAGTGATTTTAAATGATCAGATTGTAATTTAGCTTTTTATATAAGGTCTAGAAACAATTATTTTAATAGTGTTAAAGTACAGAATTCTGCCTTGAGACTTGAGTGAGGTTTCCATAGTGAAGCATTGCAAAGAATCAGGCCAGTTATCCTGTAAGTAGCTGAAGGGAGCATTTCTTGAACCCGTTGAAGAAATTATTCCCGACATGTGGAAGAAAGTAAACAAAAATTGATGAGAAAGTGTTGTCAGTGCTTTTGACATTTTTAAACATTTTTCTATCGATTTTTCTTGTCTCCTATATTCCTTAGTGCTTCTTACGGCTGGACTAGATTGATCAATACTTGATTGACCAAGCTATTTAGGAATGGCCCACCCTAATTAAAATTACTACACAGACTTCTAGACCATTATTGTTGAAATGAGTAGGTTGTAATGGAATTGAAAATTCTAATTGGATCAATAGTCCATAACTTTACACAGCTTTATTTTCACAGTTTGTAAATGCTCAGTGATTCTACAGTATCAGAGCAATGCTAGTTAACAGAACAAAAAAGTTACCCAGCTTCTGGTTTGTGTTTATATAACGTCAGCATGACATACAATGGTCCTAAATGTATTTACCAACTTAATCTAAACCACCTTTATCATTTTTTTGTGCACAATACGCGCTGCAGTCAACAAGCAAGTATTGTCTTTGCCTCACAATCTGCGCGATTCAGTCCTGCTGCTCGACTGCCTGTGGTGTGTTGCAGTGTTTGAACAAGCTAATTTAAATAATTACAAACATTTTGTGAGCTTGTATAGATAATTACATGTGATGACAGAAACACTGATTTACATTCTCTGTATTAGCTAAAATATTAATAGTCTTGTGTTTTACCTCAGAACTCCTCAGTGGAATGAACTCCAACCACCATTTAATGCAAACCATCCACTGCTCCTGGCTGCAGATGCTGTACAGTACTACCAATATCTTCTTGCTGGCTGTGAGTAGCTGACAACTTTTTGTATGGTTTTACATTTAATCCAAATGCAGCTTTCTGAGTTGTTTTTTTCAACCTGCATTTGTTTCAGTGCATGTTCTGCCCCAAAATAGGGCTTCATGTAACCAGCTGTATTAGAAACAGTAGAGAAGCAAATATAGTTTCTTTCTCATATGAATCAAAGCTGTGAGACTTTCACATAGACAAAATGTGGGTGCTTGGCAGGCCTTCAAAGTGTGACCCACTAGATCCCCTAAAGTCTTCAGGATCTCTTCAACTCATTTCTTCTCATGCTTTTAGCCATTTTCTCTCATGAAGTCAGTAACAAGAGAGTGCATCTGCATTTTCCCTCTCCCCTGGAACTCCTGATTGCTGGGCTACTTCCAGCCAGAGTCTCAGACAGCTGCTTCCCTGTGGAGCCTTGGCATTGCTTCCAGGGATGACTGTCCACCTGCCTCATCCTGGGTCTTACCCAGCCCTGTTGTTCACAGGGAGTCAATATGCATGGCACTGAATAGTCATATACATTTATATCTATCTATCTATCTAGATCTATGGTATGTGTATATTATAAATATAAATCCATGTATTTTATATTGCTATTATACATAAATAAGTATGTTATTTTTTTATTTTGACATTTTATAAAGAATATTATCAGGGAGTATCAGGTCTCTCTTTTTTATCTTGGGCGTAGTCAAAATCAAAGTGATGTAGCAGTTAAAAGTTTCACAAGGGAGCAACTGTTGGCATGTATAAAAGTGCTCAGAGGGAAACTAGACCCTTCTGTCCAGTTGGGAGTGCAACTAACACCAGCATGTTATGTGACACAGGCATTTTTAAATGCAGAAAGTGGACACCTGGGCAAAAAGGCACTAATTCTGAATCTGACTGGTAAAAGCAACATTGGCAGCAGATCTGTTGCATCTACCTGTCCATCTGTTGCGTGCACTCAGAGCTCAATATGTTGTGGAAACCCACAAGGTTAGGAAATTACTTTTTCCATTCTGTGTAGAAAAAGGAAGAAAACTCAAAAGATAAAAAAGAATAAGAAACAGTAATTAATAGCACACAGCACTGGGTCAGATGTGCTCTTGGGTCTGAACAAAAGTCTTTCTGTGAGCGCGAGTGCTTACGTACACAGATCACATTTCTCCTACATAAGGAAATCAGGGATGGATGTGGTTCACTCTGTGTATTTCATTAACAGCTCAAATACTAGACATTTCAAATGTTGTTGTATGGGAAACTTTTTAAAGGAAGAAGAATGAGTGGTTTGCTAAATTCCAGCAATATAATTAATTTGTATGATTTGAATTACAGTGAATGTTTTCATCCACATAACAGGAGTTCATTAAGATGGGTGTGGAATATAAAGAAAAATAAAATAATAAACTTTGAAGAGAAAAAAGAGCATAGCAAAAATGGCTCGAACAGACATGTTTGTGTATATCTGATAATCTTTGAATTTTTATTTGTTATCCGAATTTATTTTATCTCAGCTACTCAAGAAAGGTTCAGAAAACAGTGGAGTCAAACCAGGAATCACACGAAAGAGTCCAAGACACCTGTTAGCTTTCCCCCTATTAAATGCATGCTAAAATGAAGTTATCTGGCTCTGCTTACCTGCAGTAATGTAGTGGGTTGGCATTAGCTGCAGCCTGTGGTTTGATGTGCTATCACTTCCGTCAGTGAGTTTAATTGCCAGCAAATGGCTAAATAGGGGTTGAGGGTGAATGTTACATCTGTCTGCCACGTTAGTGGTAAGAGGAATTCTGGCGCCGTTTCAGGGTCACTATTTGGATCTGTCTATCAGAGGTAGAATACAGCAGTTTCTCTCAGTTTCTGTATAGCATTTCTGCCAATTGTTTGGCTCCATTAAGTGTGCAGGGGAAATAAAAGCCTGAATGACCAAGTCACAAGGGGGTATGGATAGACCCTTTCTTTGTCCACACTCAGAACATTGCATTAGGTCTCATTATCCATTTATAATAAGTGACCTTTGCCCCCTGGGTCATTGAAAAATACTCAGTGTGCTTTTTAGCACAGAGTACCCCTGTCAGCAGACGGGCAGAACAATGAAACGTCTGGCAGTCTGGTTAGAGGGCTGTACTGTGCAGGTTTTCATAAATACGCAGTTTGATGCCAAAATACAGGACCAAAAATCTTCCCTGGTCTCTGAAAACTATAAAGTAGGCCAGTGAGTTCTTGTGTTAAAAAGAGAGCAGTCTAAAAATACTGCATTTAGTTATTTATGCACAGTTCAGCTTTTAATATTTTTAAAGAATCTTAGTTATATACACAGCTAATAGGGCAGTAACAAGGAACCATTGTTTGAAGAAATATTTTGTACAAGTGTCCAAGACCTTTATCCCAAGGGTATTTGTAAGTGGATTAGCACAGCTGTTTCATTGCTTTGAGGTCATCTGTGACATCTGCTGCAGAAACCTGGATCAGAGTCTGCAGTTCATATCTACCTGAGTGCTTTATCACAGCCGTGTCTGGTGCAAAGAGGTGAGAAAGTGGGTAGGGAGAGATTGAGAGATTTGGACCTTTCTGTAAGTTCATGGCTTGAAAGTGAACTCACATGTAAAATTCCACAACCTGCTGGCCTGCAGGAAGTGTCTGTAGCCTGCTCCTGAATGGTTCAGGCTTTTTACAGTTGGTCAGACTGAAAATAACCAGTCCTGAGAATCAACTTACCTTCTGAAGGAGCAGATTTCAGACTTGTTTTTGTAAGAGTTCGTCCTGGAAAGCCCTGGATGTGTTATAATCCTCAGGTCTTCAGTGCTGGGTGTTAGTTGCTGGATGTTTCTCTCCTACCCTTCTCAGCTTTAAAGTGTAATATTTAACCTCCTTTGTGTCTGTAGCATTCCTTCATTATTTGTGGGTGTTTTGAGCAACTTCTAAGTCTAATCACAACAGTGGAAGGAAATGTAAGTCACATTTTATTCTTTCTAGGTGTTTTTTCTATAATTCAAGTACCACCACCTAGTATAGGTAGACTGTCTTAGCAGAGAGGAGAGCTGTGCCAGGCACTGCGTGCATACATAGCAAGGAACTCAGAACCACTTGGATCCAAAAGAACTTACCACGTAAAGGACTTGGCTTTCTGCAAAGAATTGCCAAGTTTCATTGTTATTTTTTCTTTAAATACTACTTGCTTCCTGCTGTTTAGTACTTAGGAATTAAGATGCTTCTCATGTTATAAACTCTCAAGGCATGCTATTAAGATCTGCTTTTCACTTCCATGACAATCAGCTGTTTGTGTTCACATTTTTTTCTGATAAATACCTTTCTCTTTTATTACCAGGACCTGAAGTCTTACATATTTGATTGACTTAACGCATGTTTCCTTTGTTTGACTTCTGTGCCTTCCATGTTTGCATCTTTGAATTCAGCCAGACATATACCTGGTACATAATGGAAATGAAAATAAGTAACTTGACATAGCAGCAGGAAGCCTTACATCCTCATTTCATACTTTCTTTCTTTCTTCCTTACCCCTCCTCTTGAATTCACTTCTTCATTGCACTAGAGGAATGGACTCTAGTTGAGATCTCTGAAATATGAGCAATTAACGCATTAATGAAATCACTGGAAATCAGAGCAAAAAAAGGTTGAATAAAATGAGATATGATTTCTCTCCTCTGGTTCTGGAAAGGGCACCTTCACATTCCAGTCAAGAGTTTTGGCCCATCAGGACCAATTTCATGGAGTTGACCTGCAGTTGTCAGAAGCAGGCCAATGACAAGAATTAATATATTAACTGGTATGCAGTGCTCTTTGACAAATTGCTTACTAAATACATCAAAATTGATTGGACGTTCTGTGTTTAAATTGACAAATGACTGCATTAGGGGAAGGAGGGAAATCCATTAATTACAGCTGCCCTCAACCGTAGGAAATGTAATCGTATAAATATAGATTTTGTTAAAACAAAAGTCTCTACTTTACTCTAGTGTTGCTGGTAAGTGTACTTGCACCTCTTTGCTATTAAACCTCCAATAGGAGGTTTTGAAGACAGATCTTTGTGACTGGCTTTTAAATAATCAAAGACCATTTCTGTTGTGTTAAAAGGAATGATACAGTGTTTCTTTATCCCACTCTGACCGCTTCTGGAAATTGTTTCTCTCTCAGAAAAATGGACACAGAGCTGAGGCTTCTGCTGTCTCATTAATTGTTTATTCTAAATGCAGTATAATTGATGCACCACCACGGTAGATTCAAACCAGTTCTCTGTATTCTCATTCTTTGTTCCTGTGCTGGTCTCCAAGTAATACTTGCAGGGCTGTTACTTATTTCTGAAAAAGAATTTGCTCTTGATTTAGGCCTGAAGATATAATCAGTTTTATAGGTTTTGTAAAGGGATTCTTGAGAAGATTGAGGTCTGTATTTATAGCTGCCTTTGACTTTTGGCTGTTAGAACAGATTTTCGTTTCTGGACCAACTGTTGTACATATCTTGCATTTTACTGAAAATGGCTTTCATTAGAAGTCAAACTTGGTAACTATTCATTGTCTTAAAAGGGAGGGGGCTAACCTTTCCTCACTGTTTGTTTGGGCTACATGATAACACAATTTATACAGATAATCTCTAACTCTGACATCATATTTGCACTTCCTGCTCCCTCTAATGCAAGCTGTGTGCCCTGAGCAAGACTTATGTCTCTAAGCAACACTGTGGTTCTTTATGGCCTATTTTATATTCCTTTCATACATTCCACTGATGGAAATAAGAATTCCATACATAGAGCTGGTGAATATTGTGCAGTGGAAAGCAGGACTGAGAATAAGAGTAGTAAGTGTATTAAATAACTGTGTGAATATGTGCTATGAAGACAGATGCTATGAAAAACAAGCAATGATGCAGGTAATCACAGCCAAAGTGCTGCCAGAGGAATTGCCCTGAGCAGCTGCAGGAAGGACTGGGGTTGTTCTGGGCTTTCAGCCTTTCCCCTGCACAGCAGCTCACGCTGGGGGTCTGGTGAGAGGCTGACCTACTGGGACTGACAACTGGATCTAGTGCTCTACCACTTTGCAGCCTTCTACCTCTGTTTTTCTTCTTGCACTCTTTCTTGTGTGTGTATGTAATGGTGCATTCTTTCCCACTAATATGATAAATATTATAATAATATAATATATATGAAATAATATGTAATGATACCTGCCCCACCATAGATAGACAGGGCTCCAGAGCTCAGCGTGTTCCATGGGGCGATCGCTGTGTCTTGCTCTGTGTATGCTCAGTGTCTATCACAACAGAGCTCCATTTCAAATCATAAAACTGATCAAAACCAGAGCCTGTTCTGTAACTACAGTTAGGCTGCCATGCAGTTATGAGGTGTTCAAAGCCTTTTTGCTCTGTTCCTGTGACATCTCTGCATGGCCACGCTCAGAGGTGAGTGTGGAGCCATTTCAGCAGCCAGTGCTGCCCAGTATGGTGTCCCTGCTGGGCTGGTGCTGTGGTGGCACTGCCAGCACTGCAGGGCAAACTGGGCCCACTTAACATAATCCACTGGTGAAGGCTGTCTAAACAAAACTCTCTGACATTACCCTGAAGTGTGTGAAGCCCACTTGAGTCTGTATGAGCTGCTGTGCTGGGAAGCCTGGAGGGAGGTGGGAAGAAGCAGTGGCGTGAGGGTGAACATTTTAAACTGCATCATTTTTATGGACTGATTTCAGGGACATTGCTGGAACTACTGCCCTTTCAGATGTACCTGTGCACCACAAATGAGGGTGTTTCCACCAGATTGAGTCAACAAGTGTTGTGTACACAGCATTCCTGGGAAGACAGGGTGATGGAGATGGGCCTGGCAGACCTGCGGGAGGTCTGCAGGAGCAGGGGAGGCAGCTTTGGCTGTGCTGAGAGGGAGGAAAACCAGCCATGTAGTAGATGGAGGGAATCCCTGATCACAAGACGTGTTCCATTTTGATGATTCTGCCAGGTTTTTCCCTCCTGTGCTCAGTAAGAGGATTGCAGCTAACCCTTTGGTAGCTGTTAGTGCAATCCACCAAAAGATGGAAAGCTGCCTTGTGTTGTTATTATTTTGTGTACAAAACACAACTGAGATTTCATGTACTGATTTGTGTGCATATATTTAAGTTTATTACCCCAATGAGAATTTTTTAATGTTTTCTAGATTTTCAGTTTGACATTTTGAAATTGCTTCCAGGTAGTATATAATTTTCATTAAACTCTACTTTTTTTTTTTTTCTTTTTCTTTTTTTTTTGACTATACTATAAAAAAAATACAAGTGTTTTAAAATAACTTCTTGGGTCTCTGCATCAGTGGTTCCAGAGGAGTTGTGCAGGTGTCCTGTACAAATCCAGATCCTTGGGGGAAAATGTATAACTCCTTGAAATTTTGAGGAGGACATTTCTATACAGAAAAATGAGTTTCAGAATTTCAGAAAATTAATTCTGAAGTGTTTGTCTTGACTCAGATATTTTCGCCAAATATGACGTGTAAATATGAGTGTGTATATATATAAATGAACATATAACAGGTAAAATAGGTTGGAATTTTTTACTATGTTTAAAACTGTAGCAAATCTTATATATAATTTATAAATACATAAATACACTTAATATATATTTTATTACAACAGTTACAAAATTTCCAGGGAAAGTGATTCCAAGGATGCATTTCTCTTACAGAACTGTTACATGTATTTGGGGTTTTCTGGCAGTAGTCACCAACAGTGAAAATGAAATTTTCAGGTTTGCTTCTTACACTTGGAGGTGAATTTCAAGCTAATCTGGATCACCTTCCCATTCCCAGAAAGATGTTTCTAATGAAATTGTAGTTCATGGTATTTTTTGTAAGCGAAAACTGAGTTTCTCTAAAACTGTAACCTGCACTTCCTGCTCCCTACAGGAAATGGGATTAAGTGGTAGAGGGAAGCAAATTTAATTTTGGACTGAGCATGGGACTGATTGGGGTAAATAGGAAGAGGGCAGATGCCATGTCTTGGAAAAGCTGACTCATTGCATGTGAGCAATGGAGTAAATCATAACACATTTTTCACCCATAATTGGTGTTTGTGAAATAGCATGGATGAGGTGAATAAAAATTAACTCTGTAAGGTGCATTGGGTGCTAGCAAAGTGTGTGAAGTTCCTGATGCACTTGTACACCTGGGCACAGCTTCATCAGGTTACCGAGTACTTGCCCATCTTAATCCATGTTTTATAAACTGAGGGCTGGAAACAGCACCGAGTATGGGAATTAAAATACTTTCAGATGTGTACAAACAACAATAATGAACAAGGGCACATGCTGAAATAGTTCTTTGCTATGGTTACATGGTCATCTGGAACTTCTTAGAGAGGGGTCCATCAACACGGAGGGGTCAGTTTTCAAAGCAGTGTACAGGGATTTCGCCGCGCGACTCCCATTGACGTTAATGGGAGTCAAACGGGTAAATCCCCACGCACCGCTTTGAAAATTTACTACTAAGCCTCTTGACTTCTCACTACATACTTTGATTGTAACAGTAATCCATGGTTAACATAATTTTCCCGACAATAATGTCAAACATACTTTTGAAGTCAGTGAATTATAGAAATAGTTAACTCTTCTATAATTCTTTAAAGATGGCCATCAGATGGATTTTGCCATCGGTTCGTGCAGTTGAAGTTATTCTCTAACTCAGGAAAGAATATATGTGTTATCCTTTGGTACAGAACTCACTGTCTGTTCACAGTCTGAGCATTTGAAGTGTTGAACAGCCTTCAGGTGCTCTGCACTGTGAATAATGCTAGGTTCTAGCTCTGCCCAGCTTTAAATGTTCATCGTACTGGCCTGGTTTCTTATGGGAACGTTAGTTAAAGGAAGCTGGAATTAGGCACAGTGAACATACAGTGGTCTTGCAGTGCAACCAGGAGTAGTGGTGAAGCCTGGACACTTCATCAGCATCTTTTAGGGGAAAAAAATAAAATAAAATGCTAGGCTGCTGACTATCAAACCAGTGTAAAGTAAGAAGCAAGTAAAGCAGTCATGAAAGCTTGGGAAAACCTAAGGAGAATTCATATCCTGATTACAGACCTCCCTATTGTTTAAAGAGTAAAGTGGTGATACAGAGAAGGGATGGTCTGTAAAGCACCTAATAAACTGTGGGCAATATATAAATAATGAATGTGTAAATGTAGAAGTCAGTCAGTGATGTGAAATAGCTGTTAGGCTGGCTAAATTCATGCTTTACAGGTGGGTTTTTAGCTTAATTTTATTATATTTATACATACCAGAATCTCAGAAAGTCATAGCAGGAAAAAAAATTAGAAGGGAGAAGTTTTGGGTAAAAGAGGATATTTGCATGGCATGCTCCTGCAGAAGTTTACAAGCTGAGAAATGCATTAAAACCAGAACTTTGTTCAATAACATAGAGCCACAAGTAAAAATACATAGTGCATATCATCTAACTGCACACAGTTTATTTTAAACATGGTTGTAAGCATTCTGTCTAAAATGAAAGTCAGGTCTTCACCTTATTGTCAACTTGAGCAGAGGCAGAGCCAGCAGGCACAGAGCTGGGTGCTGCTAGAGAAGGGTCAGGAACATGCAGGCAGTGAAACTCTCCAAGTTGTTATTGAACTTGAACTACATGGTAATTCTGACTGTGGGGTACAAAAACCAACCTCTGACAGAAGTGAGATCACATCTGTAAGATGGAAAAAAGGTGAACCTGTTGAATTCAAAGTGGCTGCCTGTAGACCTGAACCAGAATTGTCACATTCTACTTGTCATGGGGAACAAGATGTAACTAATGCATCAGTAGTTCCAGAAGTAGCATGAAGTAAATAATTTAAGTTGTGGAGCTTAATATTAAGAGAAATAGTCCAGAAGCTTGTTGACAACATGTGATTACCTCAGGTGTCTAAACCACCTATGATCATTTTAGATATAACTTGGGAACCACAGAAAAAGCATCAAAATCAGATGTTAGGTGGTGATTTGTATGAAGCAAGGGGTATGTCATTTTCATTCTGCATACCTGTTTGCCATGGCCATGACTAGAGATTGCCTGTGGACACATGATAGACTTCAAACTTAATGAATTAAGTACATTGTTTCTGTTTCTACTAGATTTTAGAATCTTATTTCAAATTATAAATGTTGTATGTTCAGTTGCAATAAAGGAAAGCTCTCAGGGTGTCTGCAGGCATGTGTATGGCAGGCAGCACAGAACTAACAGTCTCTATAGTCTGCCAGTGCCTTTGTTTGCTCTTAATTTGGACAAACATACATGCCTTGGAGAAGAGCACATCAGGAATTTCATATATAACTCTCAATTAAATTGAATTGTGTAAAGCTTATTTATATAAATGAGAAAATTAAAACCTGTTGGTTCAAGAAGTACACAAAACTAAGTAAAACTAATGATTTATTGTTCACAAATTAAAACCATAAGCGCGCACGCTACAATTGAGCTGTAGTGTTTCTTTGTTCCAGCACTTCAATGCTGCTGAAAGATGACAATTTATAATCTTTGGATGAGTAAAGATTTGTCTTAGGTCTAGGTATTTATTGTATAATTAGCCCATCTCTGAACAAAGCCACTGTTTGTTAATTCCAATATTCGTCAAGCATGTGTATTTGTCTAGGTCTTGCTCACGTGTCAGGAATGCCTATGCAGATTTTTTCACATCAGTATAAATGGTTTGTTTTCTTTGTTTGTCACTAAATATCATGGCAAAGTTTCAAAACAATGGGCTTTGTTTCATACTTGATCATTGAATCAGGTCTTGGAGTTGCAGGGGAACATCAGTTCAGCTGTATTTTAGCCTTTGTTTCAGCTTATCTTGAAACTTTTGTCTCCACAGACACTTCTGTGCAGTTTTCCTGGCGCTAACTAAGTTGTAGTGGTTTGGTTTTTTTTCAGACCCTTGCTTTTAATAATCTTTCTTCAACATATTAGTAAGGTTAATCCTGTAACTGGAAAGAAAGGAGTCTGCAAACTTTAAAAATTTACTTTAGGTGATGGGTAAGCACCTGCACCTATGATTTTGAGGGTAGAAAATGAGATGGCAGCATTCAAGTTACGAAAGAAGATGAAGTAAAACAGTTTTCACTGAGATTCTGTTTTTCCTTAGTTAAATTTGGAGTGGTTCAGTAGAGCTTGTCAGGATGGAGGGAGAGGAATATATTCCAGATTTAGAGTCAATGCAGATCACTTTTTCACTTGAAGTAAGACAGAGATTAAAGGTGCTACTATTATTTTTGTGCCTCTCTAACACATTTTACCCCCTGCCAAATATTTATGGCAAAGCTGATTTTTGCTGTAGGTCGCATTCTGGTTTTTGAAAAGTGACTTTCAGTTTTTGCTTATGAAGGCTTTTTGCATTTATAAGTAAACTTTAGAAACTCATGTGCTTTTATACTGCATAAACAGAAGTTGTATGTGCTAGTTCTCACCTGGGATTTTTAATAAACATTAATTTTCTCTGTACTTTTTCGCTCCTTGGTTAATTGTACCAATTTCTGCCTTTTTGTATATTTCTAGATTAAACAAACTCCATTGCATTCTGGTATTTGAAATAGGTTTGTCCCAGATGTTGATGTAAAAATAGCAAAAAGTTAAAAATTGCCATCTCTCAGACACAAAGTATTGAATTTATTATTCTAGGAAGGTACAAAACACCTGCAATTGGCAGTAAAATATCTTGGTGCAACAAGGGCTTATTTGCTCCTTGTCTGTCCATGTGCCATTTGTGACTTTTTCCCAATGAAAGAGAAACTACAAGCGTGCAAGAAAAAAAACAACACACTCCTTGCTGCCAAGTTTTTGAAAAATTTGAATTTTATCGTTTGCTATCCTGCCTGATGGTGAAATTCGCTGGAAAATGAAAAAAAAAACCCTCTGTGTTACAGCACAAGGATGGCTTCACTCATGTGTAAGAAGAGGCTGCCATAATTTCCAGTGTGATTTCAGATTTTCAAAGAATTAACTGGAAGATTAAAGATTACTTTTGAGCTCAAATTCCTGGAAATGTCCCTCTGGGCTTAAATTAATCTCATCTTGGAACTTGATACCAGTGCAAGAGGTGTGTGACCCAGAAAGGAAGAAAGCAGCGGGTTTATGGTTTTTAGGACATATTTGTTTCTGTAACTTCAAGGCTATTTTTAACTTGAAAAAATGACCGTATGTCTGTCTGTAACAATCAGTACAGCCATGGCAAAGCTCCAGCAAGGATCACTTGTCTTAAAAGGTTGTATCTCACTAAACACCCCGTGCTCCCACTAAGGGCAGTGGGAGTTGAGCTTGCTTTGCCTGTGGTGAGGCTGGGACTGGCGTTATGGGATCCTGCTATCAAAACCAGACTCTCATTAAATGCCTGCTTGTGTGATAGGTGTGGTACATAAATGCTATTTTATTAAATAGCAAAATAAATTACTGAGGTTTGACCTCAGCTAAGGCTTTATCACTGTTGCCCTGCTGGTGAACTCTAAGGCAGAGCTTTTCCGTGGAATTCAGCATGTCGTCACTTTTTGGTAGAAAGAGTTAATGCTGGGGTCTGAAATGTGTCTTACTGCAAGAGCTGTGCAAAGCTGTGATTCCTCAGGAAAAGGCATAAAGTGGAGGACCAAAACTCTTCTTAAATTTCAACTTCTTATTCCCTTTAAAAGCATGTTGAATCCCCAGTAAAATGTAAAATTATTATGCAAGGGAGAAGTATCGTGACAAAGCAGGGTGGGTGCTGCTGCCTGGACTAGAGAGTTCTTGTAGCTAGTCGCTGAATAACAGCTTCCCTAATCATGACAGCTCTAGTAGTTACCCCTGGGATAGAAAGAACAAAAAAAAATTCAGAACAGTCCATAAAGTTCCTGTTGGTTTGAAAGCAAAAACATCTGCTGGAGTCATGAACAGTTTGTTAGCAGAGTTCAGTAACAGGAAGGCCTGCAGTTGATCAGCTGTGCCCTCAGCAACAGGCAGCACTGCAGGCAGCACAATTTATTGTAGGGGAGTCAGGAGATATGGGGAAGATTAGGGCAACAGCAAAACGTGTCAAAATAATGGTTTTGTTTCATTGGTTTCAAATATAAACTTTGCTGGTGAGGAAGAATTGGGGGCATTGTGGTCTCATATTCAGATATTTGCTGTGACTGTCAGCTGTTTGCAATCCAGGAAGGTATGTGCAGTTCCTGAACATGAGCTTGATACGGGCTGGACAGACACATCCGTAAGTCATTGAATTAGATCTGTCATGGTCTTAATGAAGCAGATGAATGTTGTTTCTGTGCTCTCCTGAAAACTGATGGACACACAAGGCTGAACTCTTAACGGCTGCGGCTGCCGAGGTGTGGGCGTACACACCGGCCCAGGCGCCGATTGGATTAATTCAATGCATATGGCAGATGCGTGGGATCTCCTGGGAAAAACTTGGCACTTTGTAAGAATATGTCCTGATGGATGTAGCACTTGAAATAGTTCTTTATTTAAATAATTCTTTAATAAGTTAGGCCCTGAACTGAAGTTGGTATATGGTAGGTTTTGGAATAAGGACAGGCTGCGAAACAGAGGTGTTGGAAATGGCTCTGTAGCTGAGGTTGGGTGCAGATCCCACTTACATAAACAAGATGAAAATCCCTTCATTTCATATAGTGTATGGATTTATGAAAACCCTGTGCTGTTTGTGTTACAGAGGCGCCGTTCTGTATTTATGGTTACAAATGTGTCTGCTTTGCCATTATAAACTCTTATTATTAGGGGTTTACAACAAGGCTGTAAAAATTTGTAGTGGATGGAAGCTTGACACGTAAAGGTCAACCCTGGAATAATACAGTTTTTTAATATTAATTTTTAAAAAATTGAGTCATTTTTAGATTGTCAATATAGAAATATTGCTTTGAGTTTTGGGATTGTTCAGTATCTTGATGCTGTAGCATAAAACTCTCTTGTTTTGCCAAAGCAAAAATATCATTGTTGCATCTGCTTCTTTTAAGTTGCTTTTGTGGTGTCTTCTCTCAAACTCTAGGTATTGAATCTAGGCCTCCAACAGGCCCCAGACAGTGAGCAGATACAATAGAATGAAAAATTCCACCTTTCTTATTATCTGGGGTGCTTGTTGGCCTTTTGCTGTTTCTAAACTCTTTCGTGTTTCCCAAGTGTGACATTTTAGTTAGAGCAACATAAAACTACTGCCATAGGAAGTAAAGTAGCTAGACTCTAAACTTTGCTAATATATTTAAGTGATTCAAGGACCAGGAATTATTAAATACTAATTCTTACAATAGCAAGTCTATGACTTTCTTTTGTGGTAGCGTTTGAACACTAAATTGTGATTTTCCACGTTGTATGTTTAAGCGGCTATAATTTTAGAAGTGGTTTGGGGTATCATGCAGTCTGCAGAGCTGAAGAACTTGCAGTTTTCTGTTGCAGTGTGTTCATATGAAGATGAAGGAGAGTAGTGAATAGAATAACAAAATTGACTTAGTTTTGCTCTGTTAATTGATTTGTTTGTACCAGTCTTTGAAAACAGTAGCAGTTACAGTTCTGTCCGATTTTCATGGTGCTGTCAAGAACAAGTTTGCTGATGAGCACTTGTGGGCAGATCTGATGTTGAGTCAAAGCAAAAATTTACCCAGCCTTGAATCTCTGGTAGTGACTGGAGGCAGAGGCTCCAATGTTCAGGAGTTGTGAGGTTGTGGACTTCTTGAAGGCTGTGTCTGGACTGTTGTGGTTCACAGCCATGGCTGAATTGTCCCTCAGCTTGAACTGATATATCCTTCTAGTTATCACTGTCATGTGCAGCTGAAAAAAGTGTTATTCTTATCTGTCCAAAATCGTTCTACAGCATTTCTATAATGCAATACAACATTGGAATATAAAATTTACTGGTGGTTTTTGTTTGTCTGTTGATTGGTTGGGTTTTTTGATGGTGGGGTTTTTTTTGTTTGTTTTTTTGGGTTTTGTTTTTAAAGCATTTTAACAGTAAAACTGATTTCTCAAATTTTCTGTTTTGTTTTGTTTTTTTCAGTGGTTCCACCAGGAAGCCCTGGCCCGATCACTCGACATGAGTCATATGACAGCTTAGCATCTGACCACAGTGGGCAAGAAGATGAAGAGTGGCTTTCCCAGGTATGCTTTTTGAGGGAGCTCCAGTTCAGCAGTGAAACAGGAATAGCATCCACTGGAAGTAAAATTCACAACTTTCCTCAAAATGGAAAGTAAGCTTCTAGTAGGCCATGGGTGTTGCTGTGTGTAAAACTGACCTCACTCCTGGCTTAATGTGGTATGAATTTGATGGCCTTTACATTTTATACAAACTCTACAAACTATATTAAAAACCATATAAAGCCCCCATCATTACTGGCACAAGTCACATCCTCAGGAAGTTCAGGGTGAATTAGGAAGTTTAAGTTGGCAACAGAAATTTACCACTCTACCTGGTCCTTTTCGGACATGGAAAAAGGAAGTTGACTTGGCAAACAATGATGCCTTTTCATTTGTGACCTGTGCTGGACTTACTGCATTGTAGCATAAAAATGTTAGATTCATTGGCTTGCTTCCTTCTTCTCCTGGTTATCTGTTATTGCATTTCCTACTGATAATTCCTTTGAGTTATAGCTAGGTGCAAATACTAGAGTGCTTCAGAGTGATCCTGCTTGGTGGAATAATTTTGTATGAGGTTAGATCTTAGTAGTTTTATCCATTCTTGCTTTGTTTCAGTCCTTAAAGTTTCTGTTTAAGAACTCAGTACATACTAGAATAATTGGCTCACAACGTAACTTCATTTAAGAATGCAGGTCATGAATAATACACTGAGAATTAGTTCTTGTAAGAAATAAAAGGTTAAATAAATAAATAAGAGTTACAGATGCTCTGGATTTACCAAAGCAGTTACAGAGTACCTGATACATGGAATTCATCTGACAAATTAGGTGGGTTTCCTTTAGTTTATGGACAATGTTGTTATGGGAGTGATGCATTAAATGTGTTGCTGGGGTGTATGGCATAAATATGAAATATTCACGGATGTGATTTTCTTCTCCCACTGGTGAATAAATCATACACAGCACTTCCCAAAAATGAGAAGTTAGGTTTCCACATGGACTGGTCTGGGAGCAGCATTCATTGGGGAATCTGTTCATGTGAATCCATTTACCTGGCCTAAGTTTTCCAGTGTGGCTGCACACTGATATATCTTATTTGCTTATGCTGCCTCTAATTTGTCAGAGCATAAAGATGGTGAAACTACTCAGTGTAGTCAACAGGAATTTAACCCTTAGCTCACTGGGGCCCAGATTTCACCTGTAGTTTTTCACTTGTCCTCTCCAGTGCTATTTGGATACTTTTAGCTTATTTTACCATTCTGGTGACTTTCTGGTATAGTGGGAAACCTCAGGACAAAGGGAGCAAAGTAAATCTTCATTATGGGGGTTGATTGATTACTAATTCTTGGAAGATACAAGATGTCAAAGGAACTTAAGACTGCATGAACTTAATTATATCAATCCTTCAGGAAGAGTAAATATATTTATAAGAAAAAAAGATCCCAACTGATGTTACAGAACTCAGATAATTCAGGGGATACCTCTGGAATGTTTAATTTTTTGCTAATTGAAAAGAGTGATGATAGCTCTTTTGAGCAGGAAGATGCTACATTCTCTCAGCAAGCCACTTTAGATTAGGCCTAAAGTGCAAGTATGTTTTTCAAAATTAAAACGTTGTTATCAACAGGAACAGCATACAGTGAAAAAACACTGCCCTTCACTTCAGCTTTTCAATTAGAACAGTGGGTAATGTGTGCTGTCAGTGTGAAGTAGCTACAATATGTTTGTCCTGCACACAACAGGAGAGTGAATAGGAACATCTGGCTGTAGCCTCAGTAAAATTGCAAAGGCATCTGTTTACCTCTCGGCTCTGTGACACTGATGGTTTCAAGCTTAAAATATACAGATTACTTTATCTGTGGCCTAATTTACACTGCTACCTAAAAGCTACTTGCCTCAGAAGTGTCTGCAATCAGTCTGAGTTATGCTGAGATAAATGCAAGGATGGAAATAGTGCTAAATAGGCCGTGCATTTGTTGTCTTACGTTAGCAGAGAACTTAGAACAACATTATCCAGTGCTTAAAATTGCATCCTAAGGAGTTAGGAATTGCTCCCAGTATACATCTGGCATCTATATGCAAAAATGTATCTTCAGTAATTCCTCACTGCTGTGAAGCTGATCATTGTTTTAGCAAATTGATAGGAATTTAGTAATCTGGTTTTTGTCATCTTAAAAGTTGATTCAGAGCTTAATATTTTCATTTCATATTTCCTTTTCTTGATCTTTAAAGGCTCTTTTTTATTTTTAAAATTGTACTAAAGAAGACTTAGGCTTTGTTTACTTTTCTATTTAAAAGGCCAAATTTCCCTAATCGTAAATGTTTCCAATCTTACGTTTTCATGGTTGTTTGCATTCCTGTAGTTGGCTTACTGAAGAGTTTGCCAGAATTGACACTCATCAGGTTTATAGTTTACAGTGTGAAAAGACATTTTTAAAATATTTTGGATGTTTCATTTACTGAAATATGTTATTTTTTTGAAAGTTCATATTTAGGTTCTCACTGGAAGCCAATCACTAGAGGAAAATCTGAGCACTTGAAATTATTGTTTGTTAGAGACACTGACTGTGTTCTCTGTCCCTTTTGGAAGTAAGCATGGAACTAAGAAGCTTCTTTGTGTATCTACTCATCTACATACAGACACACATCTCATATATACCTATTATTTAATGTATAGGTGGTTGTTCATGGCAAGCAAATACTTTTCTATTGTAATTGTGAGAATTGTGGTTAGATTAATATATGTGTGTATGTGGAGCTGCAGTTCTAAACTGTGTGTTGCACATATATGTTCCTCTGACAACTGCACAGTAATGAACATGACCTAGGCTGTTCAGCATCTTGCAGTACACTTCCCATTGCTCTCTGTAATGAATCTGGTGGCTTTCCAGCAGGATGGTCCCTGCCAGCACTGTCTTCAGGTGTGCTAGCAGCAATTAGGAGCTTTGATTTCAAATCCACTTCACTCTGTATAGATGTGAAGTGGGGCTGTCTAATGTGTCGACTTGGAGAAACCAGCAGCAACTAAGCTCTTAACAGTTTGCTTTTGAATAGTGCAGCCCTTGGCCTGGTCAGGACTGAGGTTACCTGAAAGAGGTGGATTTTCAGTAGTTCCTCTCTCTACTCCATGTAGATGCAGATGGAAATGTGTTCCCCTGTTTGTTGAACCACAAGGGTGGCTTTAGTGTTCATAATGTGTATTGCTTAATGGCAAGGGGAGGAATGAACAGGGTCAGGTGAAGTGGTAGCCAGGATGGAGATTCAGTCTGCAGAACACCTTAGGAACCAGGGTGCTGTGTCCTCAAGCTGGTAGGTCAGGGGCTTTCAAGGCTCCACAAGAAGCTCTTGGCTTTGCCAAGAGCATCTCTGTCTAGCAAAAGCGTTCAAAATTTTCCCTTACTCAGCATTCCTCTGAACTGATGGCACAAAATGCTCTGTTTTGCCAAAGAGGAGGAGGATTCTGGGAGTTCAGTGAATTCAGGGGACCATTCAGTGTATTGCAGGGTTGTGTTAAGCATTTCCCTGTCTTCCCACAGGTTGAAATAGTGACTCACACCGGGCCCCATCGACGCCTGTGGATGGGCCCACAGTTCCAGTTCAAAACAATCCACCCCTCAGGCCAAACTACTGTCATTTCATCCAGTTCTTCAGTGCTGCAGTCGCACGGTCCAAGTGATACCCCGCAGCCTCTTCTGGACTTTGATACAGATGATCTTGATCTCAACAGTCTCAGGTAAAAATAAAATCAATTTCTAAGCTGTTTCACATTTGTTGTGTGAATAACTTGCCTCATACTTAAATAAGGCCATCTGTGTAGAATGTGTAATAGTTTTCATCAGGCTTGTCCAGATGAAAATCATAGAAGAATGTGTGACTCAACAATAGAAATTCATCCAGGCCAAGCAGCTTAGATCCCTTTCTGCTGCCCCTTCTCGTGCAGATGACAAAGACAGTACAAAGTCCAGTGGTCTTGCTTAGCATCCTCGTGGCTTTCACAGTTTCTGCATTGCTTAATAATTCATTTTCTCAGCCATGAGTTGGAGCTTTATGCCATACATTTAGATGCTGACTGTGAAGCAGCCAGCGTGTTGGAACAGTAAGGGAACTTGTGGAATGTTTTCCCCTCCCTGTCTTTTTTTCCCCTTCCTTTGCTTCCTTCCTTGTAATTCTTTTTCATGTATTTAATTAATCTCTTTTCCAATGCTGGTTGATTTGGAATTGGGAGCAGAGGGTGGGCCTAGGGAAGGAAGGAGAGCGAAGGTAAATGCGGGTTTATATTTACTGATAGCTTCTGATTTTGTAGAAGTGTTTTATGCACCATGTGTTTGTGTCCTGTCCAGTAACTTTCAAGATTTAATGAGTTTCCATGCTTCTGACTCTGCATGTGATTTGAAGTCCAAAGTTCTGTGGTGTGGACTTGGATTGTTTGGGACTCTGTCTGAAACTCTTAGGAGTAAAATGAGAGATGGATAATATGACTAATCCCATTAAAACTGGGCACATTGTCCTTGGACAGAAAATACATGGTTTTGAAATGTGTGATTTCTCCTTGCATGTAATTACTCCCACAAGTAAGGATATAGCTGTCAATTTTTAGTGGTTTTTTACTGTGTACATGTGTAGATATGTAGAAAGAAAGCAGAATTAAAAATTATATAGATATATGTTACAAAAGGGAGTGACAGTTGCAAATGTGTCTTTTCTCCTAAACTGACAAAGAAAGTGCTGCTGTTCAGGAGGTGATAGAGGCTTTTTAACCAGCTTGGGTAGAGTGAGCTTTTTCCTTTGAGGCTTTGTCAGAGCTCACATCTGAGACATAGTTTGGAAATACTCACTTTGTGTAGAGCCTCAATCTGTCTCTGGGTGGATTATCCAGATCTTGGCTCCACAAAGCAAAGGAAAACCAAAGTTTTCAACAGTTGGCTGATTTAAAGGTAAGTAGTTGCTTAATTGGTTCAGCTGATTCAGGTTTGTGATTTAATTACAGCCCTTAGGAGCAAGGATTTGGACACAGGTGGTAACTATAATTTATTCTCTAGGATTCAGCCTGTTCGTTCAGAACCTGTTAGCATGCCGGGGTCTTCACGTCCAGTTTCTGATCGCAGAGGAGGTTCAACAGTGATTGATGCTACCTCAGGTAGAAACATACTCATTTCATGTTTTCTTTGGTATCTATGGCCTTCATCAAACTTGTCTTTTTTTTTTGTCTGGTAACATGTTTACTAACCATTGCTATATCTGTAAAAGGATATCGTGATTTTCAGCTGCACAACAGGTTAAGTGCTGTCTTACACAAATGCTTACTGGAAGTTGCCATAATTGTTACTTTTTTACCTCTTGCCACTCAAATCTGAAGTCACAGCATTGTGACAAGGTATGAACACAATATTTACGTTACATTTGACATGAGCTCTAGAATACTAAAGGCTGCCTAAACTAAAAAGCAGAACATTTGCAAATACTAACAGTGAAATGCTTGCATTAATGAATGCCTAAAGCATAGAATATTACAGTTCCATCTCATTTATAAAATAGCTTTCATTGAAATGTAATCATAAATACAATTAATTCCTGTGAACAGTCAAGACAACAGGACAGTTTATCTAGTGTTTGTGTAATAGGCACATTTTCACTGCTCTGCTCTAAAGGAGTCTGTAAATTTAATACTACAGTGGTTATGTTAATATCAACATAGTAATGTATGTACTATAAAGTGTTTTTGTTTTTGCCCAGTGGTGGGTTATAGTCTGCATAAAGAAACAAGGACAGCAGAGCTTTGTGTTCTAGTACAGCTGTATAGCATCTGAAGGGTCCGCGCAGCAGGATTTTGTCAAATAAAATCTCTCACAAGTAGAATTATTAAACACGCAGCATTAGTCAAACAGTCAAGTTGGAGAGGATTTTAATCTTTAGCGATTTGAAAATCCCTGGAGACTGCTGATTGGATTGAGGTTAAACTGTAAAAAGAGACTGTAGCACATGCAGAAACTGGTTTCTGAAGGCTGTTTTAAAGTGAGTTAAAATGAAAGCTCCTCTTCTAGACTTCCTTTGCTATTGATATAAATTCTGAGTCCAAGATATTGCTTGGTTTGCCAAATTAATTTATTTGAGTATTTCTTGGATGTGTTTATAACTGAGTTCAATAATAACTACATTTACTTTGGGCATGGAGAATTGTCATTATAAATTTCATTTTCAAATATTTAAAACTTGTTAAATTAAGTCATGTTGAGCTTAGACAAACATCTGCTTCTGGTTATTTAAAGTGACATTTATTTCATTTAGTACATGACAAAGTAATTGTGAAAATAATTATTTGATACGGAAGAAAACATGAATGCACCAGTTATGGCTTTTTGGACTAATTCATATCTGCCTATTATTCCTTGAAGGTTGCAAGCTTAAATCGTAGGAGTACTTCTGTCTGTGTATCTGACACTTCAGATGCCCAGTGATTAATGACATGGCTGTTCTCCACTACCAGCTGATACAGATATCTGGGTTGTCAGGGTTGATTTTCTTCCTGCCATGTATGAACAGAGCAGTTCTATTACCTGTAGCAGGGTTATGTATTAGTTCTGATAGAGAACCATTCTGTAACCATAACACATTCTAAAACTGTGTTATTCCATCAACAATAGAAACAACAAACCACATAGGACTGTACCTCCTTGGTGCTAAACAACCTTTCCAGTAGTGTGGATGAGGCTTTAATATGAAGTGCTTCATGTGAATGTATGAAATGGTTCATGTGAATGAGATGAAGCTCTATTGGTAATGCCTTTAACATGTGTGTCCATATTAAAATTGCCACAGTCAATAGTATACATTGTTATGACACTGAAAATATATTTACTGTACAGCAGTGACTCAGTTTTGTTAAAACACCTCATAAGTTTCTCATAAACAATACATGGATTTTGTTAGGGACATGCTGATAGCAGTATTTTATTTAACTTCACTGCCAGACAGTATGGATTTGAATTGATTTTTGACTGAGTGACTTGACCATCTATTTTCAGTTTTCATATTGCCTGATCCCCATCCTTTCCCATGCAGAAATTATTTGTCCAAATTTAGGGTAGATATGCCAGATGATGTGTGTGGGTACACAGGTGTGAATTCTGTTCCAGAGTAAAGGAGGAGAAAACATGCACTGTTTGAGACCTCATGCTATTCTTCTAACAGAGCCCAGCAAAAGGAAGAAAAGTATTTTATTTTTTCTTCTCACCTTTGAGATGTGCAGACAATTGCATTAAGTTAAGCTCTGAATCTTTAAGATTTTACTTTAAATGCTGCTGAAGTCTAGTATTGCATTTTTTATGCTACAATCCACTACTGTAAGTATTCTCATTTCCTGCTGTTACCAAGGCATGCCCTAAATGGCTTACAGTCTTTATGGAAAACAAATTTATTGGGAAATACATTTTTAGGTTTGAAGGATTTTAAGTAGGTCATAAATTTTTACTAGCTAAGCTGAACCAGGAAGTGATTCTTCAGTTATGACCCATGCATTTGAGTCTGTTGCACTTTATGAAGATACTTATCTGGCTGTTTGATTGCCTGTTGCTTAGAGATAGAACCAGCGTGGCGCCTCTTCTTATCTAGCTCCATCACTTGTTCTTCCTATCAAAAGATTTCAAGTACATGTTTATCATCTTCCATTATTCTTCCACCATTCTTGATAACTTCCTTCCTTCTCCCCCTTTGGTGACAACTCTGTTGCTGTGTTACTAAGACAACCGTGTAATTATTTTAATCACTATTTTCACGTCTGTGAAACTACAATATACTAATGACAATATTTTTTCACAAGATCATTTGCAAAAATTGTGTAAAAAGTACAGAACTCTAAGATGTGGAAATCAATTCTGAAAATTTGCAATAGCATTTTGAAAATGGATGGCAGTATCTCTAAAGATTCCTTGGGTAAATTTAAAAAAATGCATATTTCAGTTTGACTTAAAATTCTACTAACATACTATTCTGTTGTTGTTTTAGTTTTTTAATGGAATCTTCAAGAAAAGTTTGCAAAAATGCAGTTACCTAAAGCTACTGGACATTTGTCCCTCGATGCACACATTTTAGTTATATGCATCACAGAGAGAATATACCCTCAAGGATGAAATGCACTGTAATTCCAGATGCTGTTCCAGATTGGCAGTTAGAAATGTTAAAGGGACAAGACTGAGTTTAGAGCTGTATGAATCAGGAAGCCTTTAATAAAAATGCTGCAGAAGAACCACCTCTGTGCATGTAGTGAATGCTGCTGTGTGTAGCAAGCAGACACATGTGTCTGTCCTTTCCAAAGCAGTGCTTTGGTTGCAGTGGGTCTAACAAAGGTGGGTACATCAGGTTACATTTGAGGTTATTAGGCACCAGAGATGGAGGAAAAACCTTTCTAAGTGCCTCGTCTGCAGGAGATGCTGCAACTGAAGGTCATGTTCTTCACACAACCAAATCAACCACCTGAGACAGAAATCTGTAGTGCAACTAAAAGAATCCAAATGGGCTAAACTGTCTTTATTTCAACCCCTCTACAGGCATGAATTGAAAACTTCCCATTACCTGTATGCACTGAATGCTGTTCCTTTCTTTGGGACTATCTTTAGATAGGATTTTTGGCTGGCTTGAGGGTATCTACAGAATGATGGAGACTAATCTAGAAAATACAAGCATAGGCTGGACATGTAATTGGATATTTCCAGGCACCATCCTGCATTTTTGTACAATAACCTGTGAATGAACGATGCATGTCATGTATGTCATATACTTGAAGATCAAACCTGATAGAACTCTACTGGTACTAAATAATGCAGAAATTTAAGGGTGTGGGAGGGTTAGGGTATCTCAACTTTCAGAAACAGAAACCTTTAGAGAAAGGGCTTTGCAGCAGTTCCTGATCACAGTAAATTTGCTCACACAGCTGCATTGAGTCTGTAAGGGCAAGTGTTGCCTTAAACTCTACCAAATGTGAAGGGCTTAGGTACTCGGGTATGCTCAGGCATAGCTGCTAATTCAATCCTGCTCAGTTAGAAAAAAATGCATGCATCTGTGTGTGTGTGTTTATGAAAAGCCGTGTTTATTCCCTCAGACAAAGAGGTCTTTGACACTTATCCATCAGACAAGTAATGATTTTGCTGCATTGTCAGCAGAGTAGGGAAGTGTTGACAGTGAAGTTGTCTGATCTCTGTTTCCATCAGCCTTTTCCTACTTGGAGGAGATTTCCATTGCTGTCTTGCTTAGGATGAGTAAAGAAGTTAAGAGTAGGAGGGTTTTAATTAATAAAATTGAATTGTAGGAGAAAAAGATCCTGAGCTTTTTTTTTTTTTTTCTCTTTGATTGTGTGTGGGGTGGGGGAACCTTTATGTTCTTTTCTGAGACCTGGCATGTGCTGTGCTTCTTAGGGAGACACACATCATTTTTTAATGAAGATTGTTTATTATTGTAGCATGAAACTCTGACAATACTAAGCTCTCTTCTGGTTATTTCAACCAGTGCCCACTTAAAATTGGCTTGTAATTTAGTACTTCCCTTTCTTTTGTGTGTGACTGGCTGGTCACGGACAGATAGCTTGTTGCCTGCAGAGGCTTTAATGAACAAAAGAATTAGCTTTGTGGGGGAGGGAGGCAGGTTGCCTCCCCTACCTTCTCCCCCTCTGCCTGTGAAGGATCTTTTATTGTTCTTCACCACACCTGTAAGATAGGGACCAGGGGACAAATTTTTACTGTCCAGCAATGCTCTCACTTGGAATTTAATAAACACTTCTGCTGTCACACCTTAAACCATCTGAGCACTTTCTGTTGTATGCACGATCAAATATTTATTCCCAAACGCCATACACCAGAAAGCGCTGCCTTGGAGTAGCAGAGATCAGTTATTCAGGTAGTAAAGATGTGTGAATGCAGCTGGCAGATGAAGTCACCAACATTATGAATTCCCAGGCTGTCCTTCTTGCCACAGGCAATAACTGACAGGCCTGAGCAGTGGCTGGTTTCCCATTACGAGCGCTGGTAGGGCCCAGGGAGCCCTGGCGTCACGGATACTTGAGCTGCCCTGCTCGAGTGGAGCCGGCCAGTGCTGGAGGGTCCTTGTTGCAAAGAGATGTAATCAATATGGTCTGGAGTCCTTGACCTGAACCTGTAATTACCTGGCTGGTATAAAGGTAGTTTGTTGTTGCAGATAGAGGTTGCACTCAGATCCTCCGAATATAATGCAGAGCTTTGAAGCCAAGAAGAGATTTGGCCCTTGGTCTATTCTTCACAGCAATTGAGAGGTTTTAATAATGGTCATATAACAAGCTGTTCTTAGAGGGCATCACCTGTTTAGTAGCAGCAAAAATGCATACCCAGCACTGCTTGTTTTGTACTTCTGTGTTCTGTCAGCTTAAATTTAAATGAGTTTGTTATGTTTCTTTCCTGGAATAACTGCTGAGCCAATTCTGTTAATTCATATCTATTTAAAACACTTAGTATTTTACTTATTTTCAAAACATTGTGTATATTATTCCTAGAATATTAATGGTGTGTGAGATATACTCTGGGGTTTTTTGTTTTCTCAATGAAGTAGCACACACTTGCATGTACTTGTGCTCTCCCCATCCTGTTCATCTGTCCTGCTAGATGTGTGTGCATGTGTGAGCTGCATAATACAACATTCTCATACTTGGAACTTTTTCAACTTGATTTATTTCATCTAATTTGAGAAAATGTTATCTGATGGTTTTTGAAGAGAGCCTTAAGACAGAACTCACTTCAGCAGGCTCCAAGATGCCAGTGCAGTATACATGATTACATCTACAAACAGCAATGCCCTATAGACTATGGAGATGTGAAAAGAAATTAAAATGACCTGACACTACTGACTGGGCACTTGCTGCTGGACTATTGCCTAGCTTGGGAAAAGACTCAGCTGCAGGGATACATGGAGTAGCATTAATGTCTTGAAACACTGGTGGGTGTTTTCTGTAGGCAGGAGAAGTACACTGGAGAGGACAAGCATGGGAACAGTGACTGAAAGGCAGGAGAATTGTTATATACTGATTTATTTTTGCCTCCCTGTGATGGTTGTAGTTGGGTTGGTCTGTCAGTTCTGGAGATGGGAACTCACTCTGTGCAGCATGACATAGGTAATGTGGGGTAGCTGTTACCCTGCTAGGAGACTGCTATTCCTCCTCCCACTTTGCCTTTACTGTATTTGAGGAGGCTGGTAGTAATTGAAGCAATTTGTCTGTTGTAAGTTAGTTGTGCTTTGACACATAAGTGTGTATCAGCTAAAGGAAAAAAAAAGATGCAACATGTAAGTTAGTTTTACAGATGCAACTGAAAATCAAAAATCAACAATTTCTAGACCCTGCTGTGTTGGCATGAATTTGACTTTAAGCAACTTGAGTTACTCAAGGTGATTAATGCCCCAAAGGCTGATGTGAGTTGTGATGGTTCATGGGAGAGTTTGACAAACAAGAAACCCAGTGATTTCCATGTTGATGTCATAGCGAGATGAAAGCAAAACTGTGACCTGACCAACGTAATAACCAAATACAGGATAATGAGGTTTTCCTTTGTGTATGAAATTTAGTTGCAGTGAGGTCTCCAGGGGCCACATTCATGGTCACTGCTGCAGTCCTCTTGCTCAAATAGCTTTTCTCATGTCACACAACCGGGTTGATGCATGTGCCAGTGGTCCATTAATGCAGAGAGTGGAGTGTCTTCTTGCTTAAGTGTTAGGTACTGATTTCCAGTTGGGGAAGCCACTTTCAGTTCATATAATGGATTGTCCAGTAAAAAATAGCAACGTGCTACAGCATGGTGTGGGCTGAGCCTGGTGTTTATTTATGGGGAAAAAACCCAAAATGCACAATAGGTATTTTGTACATCAGTAGCTAACACAAACTCTTCCTAAATCTAGGATTGTTGTATGTGTCCTGTAATTGTCTTTCATTAACAGTTACTGCTGATGTTCTGCGTAGGTAGCTTTAAAGCTCTGAAGAAGTGGAAAGTGTTGATTCTAATCATATCTGACACCACAATCTTCTGTGGAACAACACATGAGCTGACATTCCCGATGGGCTCCTGTAGGATACAATATTTATTATAGCTTGAGATCTAAGAGCTCCTAGCTACTGTTAAACTTACAAGAGATCCAGAAACCTCAGTGTCTGTACTTGTGTTTTTGTAGATTGCACAGAAATAACACACCATTCAGTATTTGCAAAGAAGTGTGTTCATTGACATTTCTGCTCTTTTGATGTGGTACTTAAAGGAATTGTTTTACAAATCTTGGTGTTTTTACAAGTTTGTAATATACTCTAAGCTAATCTATTAATCTAGACTGTTTGAAATGTTCTTAAAATGGTATTAGATATGCAAGTTAAGAGTATTTGAACATCCATCTGCAAATTAATTTTAGGGTCAGTATTGTTTCCAGGAATGCTTTCATTTAGAAACAGTTTTTCAGTGTATTATAAAGAGACATTTTTACTAAATGATTTCACTAAATTAGGCTAGCCTTCAAAGTATTTGCTCACTGTGTTTCATGTTTGCTTTGAAAAATGTCTAAATATGCTTCTTTATTTCTTGTTTCAAGTGTGTTTCCCCCACTTTAGACTGTCATCTCTGTTAGAGGCTAGGTTTTTAACCATCAGGATTGCTTGTTGGTTCTGGTCCTCTTAAGATCCTCCAGATTGTTCCCCCTGCTTTCAGGAACTGTTCTAGAACATCAGGCTGGTCCTCCGGACTCTGCAGACTCTTCCTTTTTCCTTTCAGCTTCCTCCAGCCTGTAAAATAGAGAGGCTTGATGTCCATGTCTCTAGAGCACAACTACCTCAATACTAGAGGTTGTGATGGACTGACTCTCTAGAGCAACTAAGTCTGTATGTATAAAACTGGCCATGAAGCAGTGTCCAAGTTTTTTTTTGGGTTAGGTTTTTCAAGGACAGTTGAAGTGGTGTGGCAGCTGCTAAAGTACTGTCTCCTGGCTTCACTGTGAAATCTAGGTTTTTTTAATTCCCCTCTTAATTAGATGGCAAAAAGAGCTTTTAAAAACAAACATGGTGGCTTGTTTGCGATTTTTGCTATTTTCCAAGTAGTGAGATCATAGTGCTGTGTTTTGAATTAAACACTGCACAAAAATGAAGGAGAAACTGAGGATGGAGTTGATAAGCTGCTGTTTCACTGTGCAGCCCTTGAGCTCTTGGCTGTGCAGTTGTGGGGTGGCCACCAGTGCATTGCCAGAAACAACTTCCATATGAATCTGTAATTTTCTACTCACTTGTATTTCCTCACACCACAGATAGTATGTTGTTTCATGGAGAATACTTTACTATGTAATAATGAAATGCTGGACACTATTTGCATAGCCACAAAAACTTGCTCTTTTAGAAGTCTCTGCAGGCTTAATGCCTGATTTTAGAGTTGGTCTGGTCCAACCCACTGCTCATGGTTGAAAGACCTACACATAAACTTCTACACAGACTATGTCTGGATCATTACTGAAATAGCTTTAAACAAGGGCATTAGTCCTCAGTGTTTTTTCCTAATGTAATGCCAGCATATTCACCTATTTTCACCATTGTTAATCCAAAATGGGCAGGTTTTACCTGTTGTTCATTAGGGTGTAGTATGGATGAGTGAGCAGAAGTGTGGGTTTAGCTATGTACCGTATATATATACTTCGAGGGTGTTATAATCACAGCCTCCTCACCCTGGCTTCTCCTTGCTGAAGTAAGGATGTTCTCTTCTAGAAAGAAATCTTGGTATCAAAGTTGAAACATAGCCTGTTGGTACTTGTGTATATGTTTTATTGTCTCAGTGATGTAAGGGGTAAAAAAACAGATGGAAAATATTTTGGGTTTCCTAATTATCCAGTACTGTGAAATACCCATTGCTTTGCAGTTGTCTTGGCTCCTCCCCTTGCCTTGGCCTCCATCCCTGGCATGATCCCAGCCAGTTTTTAATAGACCTTTATCTGCTGTTTGTGCTGCTTTTAACTTTCACTTTTTATTAGAACCAAAGCTAAATTGGGTGCTGGTTAGTATTCTAGTTATGGGTGGAGTGCTATGAAAATCGAAAGCTGGTGCCAACAAGTGGTGGCTGCTGAGAGTAGCTGGGATGGGGAGCATGGGGTGAAAGGAGCCCCTGTTTGTCACTATAGTCCTCAGCCTGTTCTCCTGCGAGGACAGAATGGGTGGCAGTGCCTCCAGCTAGGGGGGCTATGCAGATAGGAGACCTCTTAGGGTCTGGGCTGCTGCTGGGGGCAGCCTGCCTGGGGTTCACCTCCCCTCCAAACAGAACATGGAGTCTTAGAGGCAGCACGTAAAGCCCAGTACTTTATGTACATAAGCCTCCCCAGTGCTATTCCCCTTGTAAAGGTGAAAACAAGCAGGTCACAGTCAGTAAATGACAGAAAACAGGCTTGGGATTATTCACATCATTAGCACAGGATTTCTCCAGATAAGAGAAGTGGTATATTAGCCTCTTGTGCCCTGAGGCTGCCTTTCCTTCACTGCACAGGGCGTGGCCCTTTAAAATGGAGCAAGAACAGGGAAAAGAAAAAGGTGGCAATACAACTAACATATGGTTTTTGCTGGAGTTTGGCCACAGATTTAAGGCCTCAGAGTGGATTCCTGGGGCCTCTGTGTGCTATCCCAAAACCAACACGAAAGTCTTTCCAAATATATTTTATAAGCTCTGTGATTGTAATAGTCCTATCGAAGATCCCATGTCCCCAGGTCAAGTGGGGTGCAGACCATCCTCTTCTGAAATTCCAGGCTTGCCAAGTCTCTCTTGCATGGTATTTCCCTCCAGCAACAGCGGGCAACCATTTGTGCCTCTTGTGCCGGGTGTGCTGTGGAGAAATACCCATCGGGGCGTCCAGCACAGCTGCTTTCCCTTGAGCTCACATCTGCTTGCAGACAGTGGGACCTCCACACGCTCACTTGCCTGGGCTTTTGTCCCAGCTGCAGCTGGCCCTGGCTGTGTACAACCCACCTGTATTTCTGGATAATTCATAGAATTTGCTAGGCTTTGGCACAGAGGCCAAAAGCTTGCTCATGAGTAGCTGCTTGGGTTTGAGCACTGATTTTGGTAACTGGCTCTTTCATTGTCTCCTGTGTTACTTTTCCTTTGCTCCAAGTTAAGGGGCCGTTAGTGTGAGACGTGCAGCACAGGAGCTGGAAACTCTAATTTGTAGGGTTTTTAATATTAGGACCCTACAAAAGTCCTGACTAAAACTGCAGGAAAGGAGGCCCCTGGAAATACAGCACGTGGATTTTTGCCTAAATACAATAAAGCAGTAGAAGCTACGGTTTTAGTAAGTTATCTTGGTGTAGTGCTTTACTACCAGAACAATTTCCATTAACTGAATATATATTAATTGAAAAAGTACCTCTTCAGACTTTCACCTATATTGTTTACAGCATAAATGAGAAGCAAATCAGTGGGTGCTATACTGTTTGACCCTCAATGAAAATATATTTTAAAAGTAAGCATAACATTCTCTAAACTACTTTGTGATTGAATGTCAAATATAGTAATTGACCATAGATCATCTACAAGGTTGTTTGTGTAGCCACTGGATTTTTTTAACAAACAAAAAGTTGGCATGAAAGATTTTGGAGAAGAAAAGAAATACTCTTGTGGGAGTCTTTTAGTTTCGGTGTTTATATTTAAGATTTAAAAAAAACCCAACCCAACAAACCCAAACAAAACCAAAACAGCAGGAACAAACAGTATACAGTGAAACACACGGAAGTACATTTTCCCACTGAAGTTAGATTAAAAATTCACTATATCACAAGCAAACCATTTCCCCCTTGATTTGTGTCCAAAATATGAGGAAAAAGTCTTGCAGATGCATTATGCATTTTACAAGAGAACATATGCATGCATTTAAATCATTTACATTTCATCTTTGCTTTCTCTTATTTTTAACTGTATTATAGTGAGTGACAGCGTGTTTGGAAAACTGAGGTTGAAAACAAAGTTTAAACTTTCATGCCCAATAAGCTCAACTGCAAGCAGAGCTTCACTATTTCATGGTATTATTTCAGAGTTTTGCTGATGCCTTTTCCTTTCTCTGCAATGAAACGTGACTGAAACTTTGTGAATCTGGCTTGCAAAAAACAAAATTATACTGTAGTTGTTTTGTGCTATTCTTATAGTACCTGGGAAGAAAGAGAATCATCCTTATTGAAGCAGATCCTCAGGAGAATGTGCAACCATATGCTTAAAGATGCTTTGGATCAGGGCTCAGTAAGACTATTAATTCTTTATTTTTAGGCAGTATCAAATATTCTTCATGCTGTAAAATCCTTTTTGGTGGGAGGGGAGGATAGAGGAGCAGCAGCTCTACCTGATGTACTGCCCTGTCGTGACTACTTCTCAGCACTCCCCTACTATACGTTAAATCAGCAGCTTTTAATGGATCTGCTTGTATAGTGGGTAGCTGGAAAAGAATTTGAGTTGTGGGTATGATATTTTGCTGAATATCATCAGCAGACACCACTTCCCCATTGCTGTGAGTGGACAAATAAAATTCAGCTTTATTGGCCTAGTTATAGCCTTTTAATAACACTTCAGTGAAAGATTGTGCATGCCATGAAGTGCTGAACACGTGCTCTGAAGGGCTGTACTGTGACTGGAGTACAGTGATATGGCAGAGGGGGAGCAGCCTGTGGCACAGGTGAGAAGGGGGCTGGGGACTGGGCTCTTGAGGGGCAGAAGAGCCAAAGCATCCTGGGGATGAACCTGGGTGATGCTGGGGAGCTGGGTTTGTCACCTTGTCCTTGACCCTGGCCATGCCACCCACAGGCTGGCACCCATGGGGCTGAGTGATCAGCCCTTCATCAGGACAGCTGAGCCTGGGCCTGTTTCTGTGTGCTCACCATATGGAGCTGCCAGTGCTGTCAGTGAGAGCTGGGCACATGTAGAGGCCACAGGATTTGTTCGTAAACATAGATTTTAAAGTTAGATGCTTTCACATGCCTCAGATTCAGAGCTCAAAACAGAGTAACTTTCATCCCTAACAGCTTGCAGAAATTTTTCCTCATTGTCTTTACCTCCCAGACTCACCATAAGAGTTAAACCCAGAGCTTTTCATTTATTTTGCTAGTTGAGATTTACTTAGAATTGAGGATATCACATGAAGGACCTGTAACTCATTTGTATATCCATCCTTCCATGTTTAAAACCAAGTCAAGAAACTAATGAGGTTACAAAAATATTGCTGATCCTGAAGCAAATATGGTTGGAGAGCATATGCTTTGGTTTTACATTTCTGCCTCCAAAAGGTGACATGTCCTGTGTTTGTAATTTAATTTAACATTCTATATATTTTTAAACGGCTGTATGATTTGAAATCTCCAGATGCCATGCTTTGTGCTAAATGAGGTTGACAGTTCAGTGATGTGGAAAGCCATTATCTCACCTTTGTGCTTCTAAACTGTAGCCACTTGCCTTTGCCTGCTCATAATGCATTTACTGCATTACAGTGTAGGAGTTTTTAACACCTATTGAAAGCATTAATTAGCTACGCCATACTGATGAGCACTTTA
The DNA here is from genome assembly GCF_020740795.1 of Apus apus. Taxonomy (NCBI): domain Eukaryota; kingdom Metazoa; phylum Chordata; class Aves; order Apodiformes; family Apodidae; genus Apus; species Apus apus. Next base: position 4,748,874 of record NC_067299.1, on the reverse strand, counting down.
AGAGAAGTGAAAAGCAAGAGCCAATGCTGTTCAAGTTCATATTTCTCCCATTGCTTGTGCTGAAGATTCAGCAAATGATGAGCTCCAGTAATAAAATGCTGATAATACTGTCATATTTCACAACGAACAACTATTCTCTGCATTAATCATCTGGTCTTTAAGTGGTATCTTTATTATGTCACAGGAAAGTGAGTGTAAGGTGGTCCCAGGCCCGTGGCAGCTTGGTGAGATGTTCCTCAGATGATCCAAGATAACATGGACTTCCAAACCACACTGTGAGAAGACTGCTGGGTTTTCACACATGCAGTAGAGACATGTCCCTAAGTGCTGTGGTCACACATGTTACAGCTGAAGTATCTGAAAGGAGTATGATTTGATTTAAAAAAAAATCAGAAAATAGTGATTTAAAGATAAAATAGCATTGTAGAGTTTTTATCTTGAGTTTGATTTACTCAGAAATATTAATCCCAATTTTAAGTAGATTTATTGATGGGGTATTCTCTCCTGATGTTTAGTCATTAGTGGATTTCCACAAGCTTCTGCTAACATAAAAGCACCAGCACAAAGCCTTAGCAGCCAAGAAAACAACTTTTTAAAAAATATTCCAAGAGGTTCAATCTTGATGTTTTGGGATTGGTATCATCCTGTTCCCAGAAGTTGAAATTCCTTTAAGACTGTAGAAATTCCATATGTTTTGTCCTTTTAAAGGGAAAATACTTCATTTTCTCCCTGATCATGGTGCAATTTCAGCAGATGTGAAGTACCCATAGAAACACAAGACCCTGTGTTCCCCAGGCACACTGGAGCAGTGAAGCCCAGGGCTGTCCCCAACACCGCAGAGCTGTATTGTTCCCCACAGGTGTTGGTGCCACCTATGTGCTTCTGTCCATATCTCATCCCAGTGTGTGCCTCAAACCTCAGGCATGGGGAGCAGGATACAGCTCTCACCTCTCCTGACAGCTCTGTCTGTTCCTGACCAAGAGGCACAGCCTGTCTCGATGAACAGCTCTCTATGGCTCTCTTGCTGCCTGCTGGTGCTGGCTATAAACCAATAAACCAAAATTCAGTCTCTTGTCTCCCGTTCTGTTGTCCTGAGTCAGCAGGTCTCCTATAGAATACTTTTTCATAAACTTGGAAAATGGATAATAATTACTTGGACTCTTAAGGTCCAGAAATACAAGAATAAGTCATAAATATGTCACTTGTATCTTGAAAGCTAACCAGCTAGAAACTCTCCCTCTTGTCTAATCTGGCCTCCAGCGCCTTTGATCACCATTTTCTCCTCTTTCTCAGCACCACAGCTAACATCTTAGTTTTCCACATTTTCCTTTGCTGTTGTGACAGTGTTCTGCTGCAGATTACAGCTGTGCTTAGGCACCATAAGGTTTATATGATTAGTCAGCATTTGGTTTCCATATATAGCGAAAGTACGTCTGGAGAAAATATTCTTATACATATTTCCAGGCAATAGGATCAAAGACCTCTCTAGGTTCTCAATTTTAATTTATCTCTTCTTGCTTGCTGTCTAAGTAACATCAAAAAGAATCCCTGTTTGCAGGAGGGAAGGGAGCCTTCTGCTGTGTGGTTTTGGGAGCACTGTTCATCCAGGCCAGCTTCAAACCCTGCTCTTTCTTCCTCCACAGAATTGGCCTTGGTTTTCTATCCAGGTGTTACTTCTTTCTCTTCTCAAATTCTGTAACCTTTCCCATTCTTGTTTCCTTGATCCTCAGAATTATCCTGTGTCTGCATAGGTCACTGTGGCTGGTGCAGAGCACATCTCCCTCTTTTCTCACAGCAGTTCTCATATATTTCAGTCTGTGTTGGCTTCTCTTTGACTATAACCTGTCCAAGGTTCATACACTTGCATTTATGCATTTGAGTTGTTGTTCCTGTCTCATCTTTGTTTTTCTCAGTAATTCCCCCAGCCTCTCTTCATACTCATAAAAACTCTCAGTATTTGTTTCTACACAAGAAACTCATCCTTCAGGTGTTGACACTCAACACACACAGAACATTTCTGAAGCTCTTGTTGTCTACCAGAAATGCGATAACTAACAGCTTTTTGAGTTAGGGCTGTGCCAGGATTTACATGCCTGTATTTATATTATCATATGAGGTGCTGTATTTATGTCAGTATTTCTTGCAGCTCGATTAGATAATTTTTTCTGAACCTTTCATTAGATTCTTGTGACAACAACTTGTAAACTTCTATGTTTTTGCAGTTTGCAGCAGTGTGGCCACAGCTGGAGACAGCCAGAGGTCATTGTCATTAGTAAATAAGCAGTAGAATTTAATTATACAAACCCATTTAACATTTTCATATGAGGAAATTTTCTGAAATACCAGGAACTTTTAGTAATTTGAGACCTTTTTTGCATCACGTTTTTAGAAAGGTCTTTTTTTTTTTTTTCTGCCAATAGAAGATCTGCATGAAAAAAAAAAAAAAATTAGTTTGATTTCAGTCATCTACTCAACATTTCTGAGCTACTTGCCAAATGATCCCAGGTGTGGGATTGCAGCAGGTAATTTCCTGCGCTGTATTTGTGCGGATGATTTTCTGTGTTAGAAGATGATATCGGCTCACCTGGCCCCTCAGTGACAGAGAAATCCTTTGTTTATTCATTTAGTAGGCAGATTAACCCTAATGAATATGGCTTCCTGGAAACAGATACAGGGGACAATAGTGGAGGGGGGAGAAATGGGGCAAATTCCCTTTTCTTTCTTCACTTGTAAATAATGGTAGCTTTCATAGCAGGGTGTTTTAAATCAGAAAGGAACGCAAAATATGTCGACCAGAAATTCTTGATTTTTAAACAAAATCTTTTCTTTAGTGGTTCAAAGAAGTGCTTGGGCTCTCTTGATGAGTCTGGTACAATTCTGCCCTGTTGGGTCTGTTTAAATGCTTTGTCCTGTCAAAAAGCAGGATAAAGAAAGCATCAGAGGTACTTGCACCAAATGGCACTTAAGTCCTCATGGTTGGAGGACCTTGGTTTGTGTTTTATGGGATTACTCTTCACTGGTTTGTGGAATGTGATTCTTTTTAAATTATTTTTTCTCTGTATTAGGGACTAACCATGTTATCTTCCTTTGAAACAGACTGTAAATTGTCCTAGGCAGCCAGAGAAAAGTGTTAAGAGTCTTAATGGCTTAAATTACTCAGGGGAGTAAAACTGTGGAATGGTACGTTAACACATACCTTGTGTTTATGTTACCTGAGTAGCTTTATTATAAAAGGCCACCTTAATACAAAAGTTAGGCTGCACATCTTTTTTGCCAGTCATTCTTTAATCTTGAGGTGACACAAAAAGCTTTGAGAAAGCACTACAAACAGCACAGTTTCTTGTATTCCTCTTGTGTGGTGCATGCAAATGCAGTGCACGAGGTCTGTATGAGGTTTATGAAAGGCTTTAGCATTATCACTTTAAATGAGGAGTGATTTCTCAGATGTCGTTGACCTGACACTGGACTATTGTTCATGACACAATGTGAGAATCTGCCCGGATAAGGAGTGGTGGCAAATTCCAAGCCCTGAGAAACTGAGGGAAAGACACTTGCTGACTTTGTAGGGATATTAATTTGGCTCATCCTGGTCTTACATGCAGGTTCCTTGCAGCACCACTGAGTTTCTGTTTGAACAGCATGAAAAAATTACCTTATCCAAGCTCAAAGAGGGAATAATGTCATGGCGCATCAAGTTGCGGATACGTTGCTATTTATGTATTTTTTTTAATGCATGCACATTAAATAGTATTCTTAAGAAGGGGAAAACATTTTAGCTTGTGAGCTCAGATCACTATTGTAAGCTACTAGTCAAAGTGTAGACATAAGTACAATTAATGGTTTTGCTACGTTTGGGAGAGGAACCATTTCTTGCATTTTTATGTGACTGGTACTCGAGATACATTATTCCCAAGACATGGATGTGTAGACACAGATGTGAAAATCTCTTAACTTCCAACCAAACTTTTCCAGATCTTATCACTATAATTTATTCTTTACTCCCTATAGACTAGAAAAAAAATGTCTTCTTTCACATAACTTTATACATTGGAGGAAAAGGAAAGTTCTCTTCTACCACACGGGAAGTGTCGAAGATGGGATTCTGTTGGCTTTAGCATGCTGACTTTTGTAGCTGCCTGTAAAAACTCTAGAGTTTCAGAAGGGAAGTGAAAAAACAGAATTTACCTTTCCACAAAGGATAAAAGTTTCCATTGTTTCTTAGCTACATTGCTGAAAAGATACATGTGCAGGAACAGATAATTTTTTGAAAGTATACATTTATACATGGGTGTGTGTATATGTGGATGGGACAGCAATAAATTACAAATGAATTTGTTTGCTTTGCATGGAGATTGTTTTATCCTTCTTAAAGCTACTATTTATATAACCTTTAACCAAACAGAGAGTAGCCAAAGCATTTTTGAGAGTGAGAATTGTTTTTCTGGCTGGTGTGCCTAACAACTTAATTCACTCCAATCGTGCGGTGCGGCGTGGGCTCACGCTGTGCGGTAACTCACCACGTTGATATGCAGACAATTTGCCAGAGATCTTTATTTTTTTATTTCCCCTTGCCGGTGAAAGCTCAACATAGATGGATGTCACATTAGGTGTCATTAAAATAGAGCTTGTGATAACTAAATAATAAATTTAGTGGTACCTAATTACTTTCAAAAGATGTTGACACAGTTGCAAAAGAAGGGTGTCACAGAATGCCTTTTGAAACAGCATAGACTGTCTGTATTAGCAGGGGTTTTTTTTCCCCTTTAGTGAAAACCAAAGGACAACAGTCATTATACGATTCTGTACTTTAAGTATTTTCATAATCCAACATAAATTGGCCCACCCAAGGATTATGTCTGTCTTATAAGGATGTGTTTATATAGTCATTGGGTGAAAGATTGCAGAAGTTGAACCACTAGTTTTGAAAGTCGAGCCAGACCAGGAAAAATCAGGATACAATTTGGCACTTATGGAGACTAAATGATTTCCTTTTTAGCTGCTGATTTCTACTGGGAAATGTATCCTTGGACTGAAAATTGCATCCGGAAAAATGTTTATGTAGTGTTTTTCAAATGACTGATTATTCCTCTAACCTTTAACACGCACTGTGTGTGATTTTCTTCCTTATTAACTCTTTCATGACCAAATGAATTATTTGCTTCACTGTAAACAAAATTAAGTATATATTTCAGTTCATGCAATATTTTCATGCTGTAACAACACAGAAAAAGGCAAGCCAGGGATTTTATTGAGTCAGGAACACAGGGAAATCCAACTCATCTTTTCTGTCAGCCTTTCCTGGAAGAAGAGTATCCTGCTACAACTGTGAGACAGGCAAAGCACGCTAACTTTTTATCATGGTTACTGTAGAGAAGGAGAACAAAAATGTTCTCAGCATACCATTAGATGCAGTTTTCTGCCAGCCAGGGGAGATTTCCCCAAGGCATGTGAGGCAGAGGCACCATGCTGCCAACTACTGGCTATTACTTGCTGCTGAATACAGTGAATTAATTCATTGTAGGCTTTGGGGTTTGTCTGTGGGGGAATCAATTTGTGCAGCTGGAACAGAATAAGCAGTTTTGGAGAAGCACCACAGATATGTGCTCTGCTTGGTGTTAAAATGTTTTCAGTGGTGGTGTTTTGACATCAAGACATACCATAATTCATTAGAACCATGCTGGTCAATGTCCTTGTGTAGAATGTCTTTGTGGGGTGCCTTTTCTTGCATCCAGAACCTCATGGATGCAGGAAGTGAGTGAATCCTGCCTGTGCTGGGCTCAGTGCAGGAGCCTGACTGTGCTCCCCTTGGCTGAGTGGAGAAGCTGCAGGTGAGTTTGTAAACATCACAGGGTAGGACTAAGCCACATGTCTTTAAAAGGCATTTGAAGTGATCCTGCATCGAGTAGATCACACGCTAACAACTGAGTGGGTCTGAAGCCGTAGTTCCCATTTTGCCAGAGCTGCCTGTAAATTATGGTTGATGTTTTCCTATGTAGAAACAGCAGCAATTCAAGATTAATTCATCCAGTTTCTGTAAAAGGTATCACCCAGCCCATCACCAGTAATGTACTCAGCAAGAATTGCCTTTGTGGAAAAGGGGATTGAAGAAAAGCACAAGAATAGTCTTGTAATTGCTGCTCCTGATGGTTGAGGACAGGTTTGTGTCCTGAGAGAGGAACTGGAGTTGAAAAGAAATTAAATTCCAGCCCTGCCAATCTTGATGGATTCATGCAAAGATGTCCACTTCTCTGCAGCGTCCTGGGGCCCAGTGCTGGTAGCAGCATTCCTGATCAACAGGGTGATCTGTCTGTCTTTCTGACACCAGCTGGGGGGATTAGATGATGAAAAAGAAATACTGGTGATATTCCTTGTGGCAGTAGTATTGGTCATTCCTGGCATGGTGAGGGTAAGGGGAAGTGCCTGGCAGCTACTGTTTTCTTTCATCTCTTCTTCCAGTTCTTTTTTGATTATTTTCTCCTGCAAAGTATTTTTTTTTCATGCAGTTCAGAGAAGATTTGTGTTCCTCAGCAAGCAGAGGATGCAGCCCTACATGTATCTCAGATACCTTTTACCAGGAGCAGCAAGTTCTGGGCAGTCTCTCTCCTTTGAGGGTAATACTGGTTTTAGGGAATTCGCAGAATGTTACCCATCAAATTTCTTTTAACCACCTATCGATGGAGTGAAATTTGGCAGATGGCAGAGAAACCTTGCATTTCATTTCTGAAGCTGAAATATCTTGACAGCTGCACAGAGTCCCTTGAATTTATGAGATCTGAATGTTGGGGTTTGGGGTTGTTTTCATGTGGAACCCAGCAGTGTCTCTGACGGAAACTGTTGACCCTTCTTTGTGCTGTTGCTTTACTGTCTCGTCAAACATCTGGAAAACAGCATGTTTGCAGTCATTTCACAACATAATTTTGCATTTACATCATGTGTTATCTGGTAGAAGTTTTCTTGTTTTCAAGAGGAAAAAAAAAAGTAGAAAAATCAGCAACTCGAAGGCAGCCATAAGGTCAAGTGGTGGCAGTGGATGCTGCCTGTACTAAACACACGTTTAGCTCAGAAAAGCTAAGGCAGTTCCCAAAAATTTGGTAACCATTATAGTACTTCCTAAGTCAGTTCTGGATGTCAGGCCCTAGGTGGAGGGGCAAGGGGCCACGGCAAGTTTCCTACGGCTTTCCACGAAAGGGATTTAGTCTGGCAGCTGATTCAGCCAGGGAGCACATCACGCAAGGCAGAGCTAGACAGGAAACGCTTCTGAAAGTGCTGTTTTGAGAGAGGATCATGAGATCAGGCAAGGAGCTGTGAACTTTACATGCAGCCAAGGCCAGATAGCATTGCACTAGCCACCTGAGGGCTTAGAAATAAGAAAGGAAATTAAAGGATCATTTAAGTGGAGTGGGACCAGACAACTTAAATGACAATTTTCATCTTTGGGAAAGGAACCTTGAAGTATATTGAATTCTTTGAAGTAAAGGGGAACGATTGATGTAGAGAATATTTTTGTTACATTCCATGCTCTGGTTTAGCAGCTCCTCTAATTTAACCCGTCTCTACTGAACCACCTATTTATAGCGCTCAAGAGATTTGACTTTTGAGGAGATTGTGTCTTCCTACACTGAATACTGCATGCTGCTTTTAACAGTGTGAAATTAGCTACTTGGATAACATCTAAATTCAAATACATGTTAATTAATAAGTGCAATTAGCAGATTATTTACTTGTGTTTTGATTAATGTGAAGTAGTAAATGTTTTTATGTTGGTCAAGGTAACCCCTTGAAGTGTAGTAATCTTGGGTGTGAGCCTAGAACCCTTCATGGTGAATTAATAGCAAAGGTTGTAACTTTCTCCTTCCCCTCTGTTTGGTTTTCAGGATTAAAGCTGTGCTCAGAAGCTGCTGCGTCCCAGTGACGCTCTCTGGGCTTTATGGATAGTTTGGCAGAGGTTGGGTGCAAAGCAATATGGGTCCTGAGGAAGCCAATTAAAAAAACTGACAGGGACCCTCTGCTAATGGGACGCTTTTGAAGTGTTAAAGCTGTAACTGAATCTGTTCTACAGTTCACATTGCCCAAAACTTCAACGGAAAAAAAAAAAAGTAGACAAAACAGTAAATAATTCTGGTTTGTTGGTTGAGGACTGCAGAAGGTTATTCTGCAGTAATGCTCCATTTCAGCGCTAGAGTTTGTTCCCTGGATGAATGGGGTTCCTGGACCTTCCTGGGCTTTGGAAGTAGGAACGGTGGAAGATTCTTCTCTTTCTGTGATCTTTCCATGTATGGCAATAATTGCTTTATCTTCATGGGCCAGGTTTCCAGGTACCATAGAGATGAGTCTTAACAGGGAAAAAATTGTGGATGGCTGCAATTGTGGTTTTGGAAAGGCTTGCTCTGTGATTTTTGTTTAACAGCTATTGGATGGGAGGATGCTTAGTTTGCTAATTTGGATGCCAATACTCAGTAAGTTTTTTACAGCTCATAGTTATTTCATAGTGGTACTGGCATCCCAGCTACTTGGGAAAAAGCAGAAAGGTTTTGGGTGTGCATTCAGCTTTTTTTCTGTGATGTGTTTGGCAAGCATTGCCGCAGACTTGGGAATTTGGACAATTTTAAGGCATAATAATGACTATTGAAATATTAATTGCTTCTGCAGTTGGAACATCATGCAGTGGTTTTAAAAGGATCAGATGCAGGGATATCGTCATGAGTACAGATAACTTAGGCAGATATTTTCCTTTTAAGATGACAAATGTTTAGTTGTGTTTAAAAATAGCCTTTTAAAGAAACAGACAAAATATTTTCCTCTTCCATTGCAACGATATAGGCAGGGTCATAGGACTGTGCACTTTTCAATTTCCCCTTCCTCTTAATTTGATTTCATTATATACTGATCTTTTTCTCCAGATACTGTAGGACAGCAGCACTAGGTGTCCATTACCAAGTTTGTTTCCTTGAATGCTTTCTGGTAGAAGTGAAATACACTGAACTAGTTGAACCAAGCTCAAGGGTGATGGCGCGTTTCCTCTTTACCAATAAAGTGCCCTTTAGACAGTGAGAACAATTTGTGTGCAAGAGGCTTTTAAATAATTTCTCCAAATGCAAGTCCTGCTAAGCCTAGAAGGTAGTGATGGTTCACTGGCTTATTATTTTTATGTAGGCCATTCTTCCTTGAGGCCATGAAGCCTTCAGGTTTCTCCAAGCCTTTAGTGGTCTGCACTTCACTGTTATTCTTTCCCTGAGAGTGCTGATTAGTGACTTGCGGTATGGATGCTGATTTATCGCAGCCGAGAGTTGCCCCTTGGGGGCTGAGCAGAAACACTCATGAAGGAGCCCTGATTAAAAAGAGTGGTAATGAAGACAAATGTTTTAGAGGGAGTCAAGAGCAAACCAGGCCTTGGCATTCCCACTGCTCCTCTGAGCTTTTGGAGAGGAGGTAACAGTGGCCAAAGGAAATATTTCCCCCTTGTTGTTTATTTCTCATGGCACTGGAAAAATTTTTCTTTTCCTCCTGGGTGTTCTAACTCTCACTTGTTAACTGCTTTTCATGCAGGGTTGCAATTAACCCTTGGCAGATACTTACCATGTTCCCTTTATATTCGCTCTATACATAAAGAAGTTTTTATGTTTTGACCTGTTAACCATTTTAAGATTCTTTAAACTTGACAGTTTCATCTAATTTCTCACGTCATTAAATCGTACTTTATTTTCCAACAGTCCATTCACATGAGGTTTGGTGTTTGTTTGATATCTTTAATAATCTTTCTTCCACACTGCCCTTTTTAATAAGGAAAAAGAATGGCAAAAAGTAATGCTTACAACTGAGTTCTAAATCAAAGAGAGGTCAGAAAGTTCCTATCTAGTGTTTGGCATGTAACTGAAGACAGATTTTGAACACACGTTGGTAGGACCTGGATGCTCTGACACTTCTGTTAACTAGGAAGTCAAACAAAAAAATATTATTTCAGCCTATTGTTGTTTGGGTTTTTTAAATTCTGTGGAGTTTTTATTTTTACAGATCAGCATAGGCTAAAATTAGTGGATGAACTAAAAAGCTGAGTATGTGGAAAAATATGCCCTGACTTTATTAGTCTTTGTATGATGTGTGCAGGGATTAGGATGGCCTATTAAAATTCATTCTAATGGTAGCAGTTACTTTCTTGTCAGATTTGTGTTCACGTGACGATACTGTTGATCCAGAGAGGAAACACATCCACTGTCAGAGCATTTATTAAAGCAGTAGAGTGCGCTTGAGACACCTTTGCTTTCTGCACCCTGAGCAGGTGTGGTGCAGGAGTTGGTATTGCTGCATGGGGCTCTTCCTGGTAAGGTGCAAGACTTGCACTGTGTGGAGTTCCACCAGGTTTCTGTCAACCTGTTCCTCCAAGTCCCCCTGAGTGGCAGCCCTGCCCTTCAACACATCCTCCTAGTTTGGTGTCATCTGTAATTGTGATGAGAGTGCATTCAGTTACCTTTTCCAAGTCAGGGATGAAGACATTACAGAGAACAGGTCCTAGGACAGCCCCTGTGGTACTCCACTCTACCAGCTTCCAGGTAGAGCCAGACTTCTTAACCACTGCTTGGTGAGCTTGATGGGTCGAAAAGGAAACAGTGGACAAAACCAAAAGGGAAATGCAGTTGGGAAACTGTGACTGATCCTGCATCTCAGAGGAGTAAATCTGATGAACACCAAAGAGATGGGAGCATTGGTGAAGGTGGGAAGTGTTCCTGTGCCATCCTTGTAGCTGGCACAAGTTGTCTTTCCCTTCCTTCAGGAAACAAGCAGAGAGCTGGTTGCCTCCTGAGCAGTGAGAATGGGCAGGTCAAGGAGAATTTCAGGGTAGTTTCCAAGTGTTAATTTACTTTCTCATGAAATTTCATCTTAAGCTTTGCTTTAGAATAATATTCCAATCCATCATGCAGAAAGGTGTTTTCTTTCTAAAACAGCGTGATAAAAAATTCATCCAAGAGAAGAACAGGGAGAGGGGTTTTCTCTGATTGACTGGCCTCATTCATGATGCACCTAAAAGGTCAAAGATTGTTTTGAGAAAGAATTTTAAAGGATGGGTCTGTGTTTTCTCTCTGTCTGAGAATCTACTTAAAATGCCCATAGTAGTTCTTCCAGTGTTAAATAAACTTACTGTACTAAAACATTCAGGGCTACTATTTAATCAGTCTTATACTTCCAAAGTATTAGAATACAAACATTTTCCACCATTAGGTTTGAAAAAGAAAATAACTAAGGTTCTTTAATACCATTTTGTCAAACTGAATTATTTGGTATGGAAGTGAAATAGAATGAACCAATATTGGCGACTGCATCTCATGAGAGGTGAGAGATTGGATGTGATTTGGTGCCAGATTTTTTAAGTAGTTGCTCAGCTACTTAGTTCTGGAAATGCAAATTAAATCAGAAACTTTAAAAACTGTCTAAGGGATCTCAAAATCTTGTAACGTTTTACAGGTAACTTTTTGCAATTTATTTTTTTTAAGATACTGTTTTGTATACCTAAAAATTCCATTACTATATTGGTGTGAACTTACCTAAATTTGTTGCATAATTATATATAATTCAGAGAATGCTGATTACTTCTCACTAAAGGAAAAGTCATGGGAGGTTTGTCGTTGGATGTTGTTGCATGTAAAGGGAGGGTACGTCTTGTTAGTAACAGTGTCTGGAACACAGATCACAGCAACTGGTGTGAGCTCAGTGGCACCAGCCTTTGTCTCTGAGCCATTGCACTATGGAGAATTTTGGAAATTTTTGTTTTAAAATCTGATTAACTTGTGGGTGTTGGAGAGCTAGTTTGAGGCTGGCATTGCTGCACTAGTCAGATTGCATCACTGTCAGCTGCCCACTAATTATCAGGAAATTTATAGCTGCATTAGGTAAATGTCACTTCACTGCAGTGGCCTGGAATAAGAGTGTTTTCTGCTCTGAATTAGCACCATGGGCACGTCTCAGTGAGAGTCTATCCAAGCAAGCTAAGGGCTTTGTTTATGCACAAGCATGTTAGGGTTTTAAGAAAGAAAGCTGAAAGATGTTGTCTTGCTTTTGTGAACTGTAACATCTCTCCATCATAAATGTGTAGTTATTTATTCATTATGCATAATCACATGTCAAGTGTTTAAAAATAATGTGCTAATTCCAGAATGGCAAGATCTGCATTCAGTAACATAATATTCTGTGTGTACTTCATCTGCAGGAACTCTTCAGAAAGATAATTCAGAACAAGGATTACTTGGTCTGTATTCCTCTTGGTAAAATTCAGTGTTAGGTGATGTACTACTTCTGCCAATCTAAGTAGGTACTCTCAAATGTTGCAGAATTAAACAACATCTCCAGCATTTGTGTTTCTGAGTTTCTTCCTTAGAACAGTAACCTCTTTGCCTAAAGTTTTGGGCAAGTAGTTACCACTATCTTTAGGGATTCAAGCAAGGATGCACAGTGTCTGTTCCAATGCACAAACCTCTTTTGGAAAAAGCTGAAGGATCTCACCGCCCTGTAGGCTGAAGATAGAAGAAACTTGAAGGTTAAAAAAGAAAACAAGCCACAAAAAAAAGAGTGCATACAGATAACTTCCAAATCCCTGTTTTTTAGAAAACTATAAAGAGGTTTCTTGCACTTTCGTCTAGAGTGTTGTTTACTTGTTTTGTAATTAATAAAATGCAAATGGACAGAAGAGATATTTAACTAATTTTCTGCTGTTTGTGCTGAAGTTATGTATATTTCATATGGGTTTTAGCTATCCTCCCAAAATTATTCCTGAATCATGTCTGCTTTCACAAATAACCCTATAAAGCAAGAAGACAGAATTGCAGGCAAAGCATTACTTTTATTCATTGAGCCCCAATGCATTTTCTTTATTTTTGGATGTTTATCTCTGTGGGAAAGGCACCTACCACATGCTGCTGTTACTGCATCATTTCTCTATTGTTAATTAGAAAGTAGAAGAGATTTAAAGAAAGTCGCTGTCCAGTATTAAGCACTTGGCTTCCCTTCTGTTTTTTCTCTTGCTGCTTTTATGATTCAAAGTGATACAGATGAGACAAAGCTGTGTCCTGTATTCAGCAGGCCTTTCTTCTGGGTTAGTAACACAAGCGTTGGCACAGGCCAACTGAGCCACTTACTTCAAAAGGATCTTTTCTTAAGATAAGAGCAGATACTTACACATCATAGTCACAGGAATATATTTTTTACAAAAGACAATTCTGCCTGCAGGTCTGTTTTGAGGTTGTATTTGAAGTTGCTTTGCTTTGTTCTTCATAAGATGCAAAACCCCATGACCCCTCCCTTCTGCCATACCTCCCAGTTCAAACATGAAGTGACGTGGACTACAATTCTGGAAGTAAATTCAGTTTTCAACAGGTTTACTGCAGGCCTTAAAACTGTCTTGTGAGAGAAGACTTCATCTCTTTGCCCTGCGTAGCCAATGGTGTAGAACTCTTCCCAGTGTGTTCAGCAGGAAGGCAGGGATTGCTTTGGGTTTTTCCCACAGTGACTCAGTGTTTAATTACCTTGTCCTATGTGAGGGGTTATTTTACTTGGGAATTGTGAATTTGACTCTAATGGAGTAAGATCAAACCATAACAGCAAACAGCAGTCAGCTGTGCCTTGTGAGTGACTTTCTGTTGCCATTCTGAAGGTAGTTCTGATGATCCACGTTGCTTACTGAAAAGTCTGTCAGGTTTGTGGTGGTTTGCAGGGTTCCAACAAGTAGGTGGAAACTACTGTTCTCTCCTGCAAGCTGTATTTAGCTGTTTGTGATACCTTAGTTGTTGTAGTGTGACTTTATCTGACTTAACCATTGTACTAGTTGGGTGCTAAGGGCAGGGGGGATCTAAAGATTAATCTACTGTTTCTCTGCATCATTAATGCCTGAAGCTTTAGCAAAGTATGAAAGTAGTTCTCTTTTCTGACTGAAGGAGTGCTTGGTTCATGGCAAGGCTGAAATCCCATTGATGTGAATGGATTTCTTGAATCATATCAATTTCAAAATATTTGGGAATTTTTTACTGAAGAAGACATTATTTCATCATTTAAAGTTAGTATTTGGAAGGGCCTTTCAGCCTTTACATGAAAGCAATGGAGCGCTGAATTAAATAGAATGAAAGGATGGAGATAAAGTGTATTACCTGTATATTTATATACTTGAATCTCTACAGTTTGCATTGTTGGCCTTTGGAAACAACAGTACACCTCCCAGCTGAGTACGTAAGTACTATTTGGATAATTCGAGCTCAGGGAGGTCTGAATTGCTTCTTTGGGTGTTGAAAAGTCTCCACCAAAACTTGGCAAAACTAGGTATTTGAATCCTACAGCCTTTGCAATAAGCTGACAAGCCAAGCAGAGGTTTGGAGCAGCTGCTGGGCCTGTTCCTTCAGCGTCAACTGATGTTTTAGGGCCTTTCATTATTAGTAATATAGATTGTGAGAAGGTAAGACCCCATTGGAAAAGAGGTTTGTTAGTTAAGGTGTGCACATGTAGCGCATACAGTTTTTAAAACTACCTTTATAAATAAGCTTTAAGTCTCTCCTATGTGTTTTTGTAGTATGTAGGGGGTTCATGGTGACATGTAGCTTTGTTCCCAGTGGAAGAATAGTCAGCAAAGTCTAGATTGCCACTGCCAAAATTTACCATCAGGCCAGTGATGACCTGTCCAAGGGTGGTTTTTTCCTCTAGGTTCCTCTCACTGTAGCTCTGAGCTTGGTCCGTCTGAGGGCTGCGTTCATGTTTGCTGTAAACCAACATAATTCTCTGTTCCAGAAGTTAAAACATTCCTGAGATGGCAAAAGGCTTAGAAGGTTTGCTTCAGAAGATGCCTAATTACTCAATGTATTTATAGCATTTGGTGTAAATGCTGGTCTCCAGGGAGATAGGTAAGCACAAGGCAAGTGCTGGGGAGGGAGACAGGGTCTTCTGCACAGATACAGGAAGGGACCAACCCTTGAGGTCCGTTCAGTCCATGACTCTGGTTGCTGGTTAATATTTTGTTAGCTGGACAAGTTGCTTTTCTGGAATGCAGAAGTGTGTTGCATACGTCCATGTAACAGTCAGTGGAGGGCTTCTCATCTGTGATAGTAAATTAATAACCAGCCAGACTGTTCTTGCATAAAACTTCTATACTAGTGCTTTCTATAAGAAATGACATTATATAATGAGGTATGTTACAGTAGCGTGAATCTATCTTATATGTATATATATATATAAAATGTAGCATTTGGATATTGCATGATTTAAAATTTGTTAAGTTCTAATTTTGCAGTGTTCTGACAAATGCTGACTTGATAAAAGACACGTTTTCCTCTACAATTTAACCTGATGGTTTGTTTTGCAAATGTGTTGTTAGTTTGATGCAAACAGGATATAGAATGAGCAAAATAACTCCTGAGACAAAACAAATGTATCTGATGACAGTGATTTGTTGTTAACTTTTGCTGTGTTTTATATAGAGCTGCTCAGAATGAAACATGGTGCTTTACAAATACTTTATATTGTGTTGCCAGAACATACATAATTTTGAGCAACTTCACTGACAATTGCTTTTTTATGGGCCTTGATGGAAGTGAATGACAATCTTCCCATTCTCTGGAGGAGCATCTTTGTCAATGGAGCCGCTGTTTTGATTTTAGTCATGATCTTAGTACAGTCTCCCAGTTTTGGTCTAGGTTTAGGTGTGGCAGCTATCCTCTGGGAGAGCCTGGGATGTTGAACTCTACTGTCTGCCTTACAGTGTTTGCCTTAGACACGGTAGCCTGATTGTGATGTGATCCTTAGGATGGCTGCTCCCAGTCTGGCAACTTCTTACCCCAGGGCACTGTTGCGGTGAGACCCGGTACGTTGCTTACCCACACGGCTCTTAAATCCTCATTAACTACCTTGACAACATGAAAGCAAGACACAGGACACTTGCATTTGGTTGAAGTTTTGGGCACGGGTGAGCTAGTTAGAAAGGAGAGAGCCAACACTTTAACAAGGGTTGCAGCCAGTTTCTGTTTTGGGAAGGGTGGTGCTGGAGCAGTTCTGACTCCACACGGCAGCTTCTTGAATGCAAGTGATGAATATTAATCCAGCCTCATTGTTCCATGGTCACACACCAAAAAAAGAAAGCAGTCAGGGTGACAGTGTGGTAAATCATGTTTGTTTGCCTAGCGTATTAGCTTTGGGTTTTGCCTCTTACTTTGAGCTACGGTTTTAGAGTGTGCTTTTCATTCTCTCTTAGAGTGTGTGCAAGAGAGCAGGCATTCCAGCTGAGTTCAGTCTTCCTCGGGAGGACTTTTGTCCTCTATTTGTTGTTATGCAATACTGTGCTCGTTTTGGTGCTGAAGTGAAGGGGGGGAAAAAAAATTGCCTGCCAATATGACTCTGATATTTGGATGATTTATCTCATTCCTCTTCTCAGTAACCTAACTTTGACATTATTCGTGAACTCCAAGCCTTGCTTGCGTTGTTCTTGCTAGTAGAAAACATAGCAAGGATGTAGTGGGTAATTGAACCCAGATGCACCGAAGGCTGCTCAGCCAGACTGTTATTTTAGCCTACACTAGTAGGTTTTTTAATACGAGTTTGACCTCACTTTGAAACATTCTCAAAATACCATACTTTAATATCAGTTTATACACTCTTGCTTTAAGATGGGGTAGAGTAGTTTGAAAAAGTAATGAAACACTTTCTACCTGTTAGTACAGGAGATACAGAAGGAGGTTTGGATTTAATTTATGTATCTAAGGAACAAGTTTTACACACTGCCTTTCTAATTGGAGCATTACTGTGTGCCTGGAGTTGGGATCATTACCAGCAGGGAAAGCTTCTCTCTTAGCTTTACCTGTGCCAGTCATATGTGCCTGCCCTTGCAGCCAGGAGGCACATTTGGCAGGAAGGTTTGAAGTACGCAGTGATACCCAGATTTACCAACAGTCCATTTCAGTCAGCTATTCAACAGAATTTTAATAGCTGTGGTATATATTCATCTTAATTATTTTTAATGAGAAGTAAATGTTTAGTGTATGTGTTCTGGGAGGTTAAGCTGCATTAGTTAAACAGCTTAGAAGGGCATTCCTGATTTTAAAAAAGAAACTGAAAAAAAAATAACCCAAACAGCCCATGTTTCACTGCCAGAATGGTAGTTTGATTTTGATATAAATGTAATGTACTTTCCATATCCACACTGTATTTTTCTAAAGAAGGAGCTGCTAATAGCAGAGCAGAGCCATAGTTCCCTCCTCAATACATGCTTTGTCAGTAACAACACAAAAAATCGTATGTATAATTACATTTTCCATTAAGATAGCACACTTTTTTCTGCTTAAACAGAACTGGTTTTCAGTCATTATTACTCTGCTCAGGTGGAACAGAGTTTGCTACTTTTCTAATGTGATTATTCTTCGTTACATTATGGCAGAGAGGTTTGTGGTTGTACATCAGCAGCTTATAGTAAAGTAATAAAGAAACAAGGTTCTGTGGTAGATCTTGAAGTTAAAGACTTAAATGGATTAATTTTCTCAATTTCACTCTATTTTTGGGTTAATTCTTATAACTGCTCTTTGTGAAATAGAGAAGGGATATTTAAGGGATATTGAAAGCAAGTGGGTTGAAGTTACTTAAAGTCTTCTGAAGTCATGGCTATAGGTTCAGCTGAAGTGGTGCTGCCCTTCATTTCAAACTCTAGCCCTTTGCTTCATGTAAAAACCAAAGCTTTAATGGAGCTGCTGGTGGCAAAGTGCTTTAGACCTGTTTGGCTTTGGGCACTGCAGCTTAAAATATAGAAAGTGAGAAATTAAAAATGATGCAGTGTTTTTCTTTCTGTTCTCTTATCAGAAATGTTCGTTCAGACTATAACAACTGTTAGAACACGATAACAACTTCAGGCCAGCTGTCAAATGTTTACCATTATCAAACCTCTCCCTAGGGTAAGATGCGACTTTGGCTCGCCTCACCGGCAGTAATTTAATTTTTCCTTCGTTCTGACTCGGAAATGGCAGCATTTTTCAAAGCTTCCTCCCACTGATGGCTGAAATTTTCCTTGTGAAATGATTTCCACCAGTCTTGAATCTTTCTTGCTTCTGCCGTCTTCACCTTTACTGATGGTTCTGCAACTCATCACCAGCTATGCAAACTGACAGTTCACATCCTGGGGCAGCAGCCGGGTCTGGCCTGCAGAAAGGAGCAGCCTGACCAAATTTACGCTCACAAGATCTCTTAATTCACAAAAGCATTTGCTCTAGTTCCTGCTCTCTGCTGCAGGGGCTTTTGGGGGGGCTGCAGGAGAGCGTTGGGAGGGGAGAGAGGCACTCTTCACACTCTGCTGAGTACACAGGCTTTCGAGATGAAAAACAGACGGAAAGAGACATTTCCAGCCATCTTGCTGATCTATGCAGGGGTTCACTGAACTGTGCAACATAGCACCAGACCCATGTATCATTTAATGTGCTAATTTCTTCTTTCTTTTTGAGTGAAGGAGTTCTTCATTTTGTTGACAAGCTTATTAAAATTAAAAGTGGAAACAGTTAAAAGAGAGCCTAAAATGTAAACTCAATACCCACCGGTTACTTCCTCCTTTGACATTTAGAGCTATGGAGAGATCTGCTTAGTTTTGAAAAGCCTCTGACAAATGAGAATAGTCAGAATAAGTTCTCTATTTGGTCTGAACTGCACGTAACATCGGGATTATTTTTTTTCCTCCCTCACAAGCTAAAACATATGCCATATGCTTGCCGAAATGCTATTCTTCCTTGCTCTGCAAGATGGATACAAAACTTTTGTTACATTCTTTTCCTGGACAAATATTTTGTTCCTTCTCCCTTCCAGCCCCTCCCTCCCACCCCAGGCAGTTTGCAGCCAGGGAAGGGATGCTTCCCTCAGCCCTGAGCGCAGCCGGGATGTGCTCGCTCAGTAGCAAAAGGTCATTCAAACACTTTTTTTTGGTATTCTTTGGCTCTCTGTTGGAAGCTTCTCCTAAGAATAACCTGTTTTACATTTTTGTGATTACTTTGGAGAAAAAATGTGCAATAATACCAGAATGGAAATGAGGGGGGGAAACAACATTCCAAGTAATTTGATCGTACTCCTGTAGTATTTGCTTTGGTACTTTCCTGTCATTAGCTATCCCGTTGCTTAAGGAGCAGCTGCACAGTCTGGTAAATTAATATATGTTGTAGTCAAAAGTTTAGACACAAAGAAAAGTTAGCTTGGTTTTTTACTAACATAGATCCTGATCTCGCTAACTGGTATTCTTATTGAAGATGGAGGAATTTTTCTCTCTCTTCATACGTAAAGTAGTTCTGTCTCTCAGTGATGGTGGAGTTTTGCAAAATGTATTTCTAATGGCATCTGATGTCCTTGGCATTACCGATAGTTGTGTATTCTGTTTTCTGAGCTTTTAGGCATTGTGAGAAATATATGAGAGATTTGCAAACAGGGCAAGGAGGGGTCAGATGTATCAAATGCGTGGATTCCAGTAAGCAGAGTCCCCTGCCTCAGAAATGTGATTTAACAGGAGAGCTTCTTTCTGCATCTGCTTTGGGAGCACAAAATAGCAGTAACTGGCCGGGATATTTGTCATCTTAATAAACTGACAAAATGAAAAAATAAACATGAATCTTATCAGTCTGCATTTTTGTTCAGGATGAAAGTGTTTGAAGAAAAATCATAAAGGAATCCATGGTAGCTCAAGGAGGTTAAACTCAACAGTTGTTTCCTTTGAAGTGGATGACCACGAGGTTAATTGCCAAAACTGCTTGTGGAAAAGGTGGTAACAATTTAACAAGACTGTAGAACTGCAGGACTCAGATGAGTATCAGGTGTTTGCAGATGGGGTTGGTTGCTTTTTTTTTTTTTGCCGAACAGGAAAAGGGGAGAAAAAATCAGAATGAGAACCAGGGGACAGAGCAGGAGAAGAAAAGCCCGACTAAACAGCCAATAATTCCTTGTTTGCTTTGCCAATGAGGCTGTAATTGGCCGGGAGGTTAATGGCAGCCTGTGGATTGGCGGGCGGCTGCGCTCGCTCCGCGCCGCTAGACGGGAGGCGGCAGTTATTGGAGCTTTCACATCTCCTCTTTAGGCTCACGACGACTCTGATTTATTAATCCCAGTAAGACTGCTGCAAGGAGTTTACAGTTCAAGGCACAGGTTTTGTGTTTCTGCTGTTTGCAGTCAAGTTTATTCCAGAATTTATTTTTCCAGCTTTGGATCAGTAGGTTCGTTTGTCCCTTTCTGAAACTGCCATACTTCTAAATCTTCATTTAGTGGGAACAAAGTCTTTAACCATGGAATTCCCTCAAGCCCTCCAGAAACCCAATTAGGTCAATGCAGTATCATAATTGGAAAGCTGAAATCTCTTACCATTAGTTACACTGGGTAAACAGAGATGCAAAAGTGTGATATAAACAGAAGTAGAAGAAATTATTTTAATGTTGCTTTTCGCTTCTAGAGAGAAACCCTTTCTAATTCAAATTTTTGCATCCCTCCTCAGAACTCAGCACTGTTGTTTTTCCACTGTTATATTTTATATCTGTAGAAATTTGTGGAATTTGAAAAACGTGTTGCATCTTTTTCAGGCTTTTTTCTTGTAGACAAGGAATTGGCAATGCCTGAAAACAATGAGAAAGAATCTTTAAATAGTTAACTAAACTATTTTGAACTTCAAAGACAACTTGTTTATGACAGAAAGCCTGCTCACCAGTCATTAATCCCTATTTATGTAGATTTCTCTTTGTCAGATATCCTGAATGAACTGCAGGTTTTATTAACAGCGACTCAAGTAATATTTTTTATGGCTTGATGTTCAGTTGAGTGACTGGCAAAACTTTTAAACCTTTCTACTAAAACATAATTGCTCAACTGTAAAGTCAAACCGACAGCCTGAATCCTAAATTTAACGCACACTGTAATTTTTCTTGTTTTGCTGGTTTTGTATTGTGTATTAGAAGCAAAACTACTTCTGGGAAGAATCTTCCCTTTGCAGCAAACAAAACTCTGTGCTCCAGCTGGAGCATCACGTTATGGTGCTGGCCACCATTCACAGCAGTCAGGAAATGTTGTGTGATCATGTATGTGATGTAATTCAAAAGATCACATCTCTTTGGTCTGGTGAAGAATCCTGAATTGGGGCTGTGCTGGAATTGCCCAAATAACTATACTCTGAACTACACTATTTAACATGTTACTTAACAGGATTTATTAAATCACAAAGCCAGGCATATACGGGAAGTGATTACAACGAAAGGGCAAGGTATTTAGAAACTTGTGGTTTCATCCTTTCCTATGAGATCTGACTGAAAGAAGGAACTAAATTGGCTGCCAAACACCTATAAATCTGCCGTAGCATCTTGTCTGTCCTAAGCCATTTCCATTTTTACAGTTTGATTATGGACTTTACCCTG